>NC_079335.1:114050809-114739975 GCF_029582105.1 Oenanthe melanoleuca | reverse complement strand
AGGAGGGGAGGGATAGCCGGGGGAGGGCGGGGGGGAAAGTCTTGCAAAGATCACAAAGTATCTTTCTATTTCAAGAAAATGGCAAAGGAAAGCATCCTCTTCAAACGCTCTATTTGTGCCTCCTAATTATAAACTTCAAGTAGGCTCCCCCTGGTGGGGATGAAAAGGGCACGCTCTGTAAAGTGAGAGCCCGAAATGGTATTCTGATTCTTGCCCTATTTCACTTTTCACCCTAATTGCAGACTAGCACCGGGCATGCTTTCAGCTCATTATTCTCTACAGAGGCCTGCTAATGGTATTTCATCTACTGCCTAATTCTACAGCTTTAACATGGAAAAATTTCTTTCAAATTCAATACCAATGGGAGCAAACTGTAGGTCTGCCTCTCTGCTTTTTGTTTAGCTGTTCAGTAACTGGATAAACATTAACCAGCTGGATAGTGCAATTATAATTTTTTTAAGGTACTGTAAATGCTTGCAACAGCATAGTATCTGGCAGCCTCACAAATATTAATGAATGCATTCTTGTTCCACTTACACTATTAAAAGTGATTAAGGACTTTCACAGAGGTCATGCAGAAAATGAATGGCAGAACCAAGCACCGAGGAAAATGCAAAGTTTTTTCCGGAGAGATACTTTTTAAGACATCCCACGGCACAAACAGAAATAAGCAGAAGATATGCAATTAGAGAAAGAATTGACATTGGGCACTAATTATTTACTAGGAGCCTGTATGTACTCAGACATTTCCAATGAACTCAGCAAACAGCTTGCTCAACAAGATCAGGAGTAAAGGTTTAGGATTTGGATTAAAAACACAGAAAAAAAAGTAAATGCTAATATTCCCCTCTTGGGAAATCATCTCCGCTAATTATTTGTCTACAGCTTTCCTCAATATTGCTGTCTAAACTGCATTTGTAAACATGGCTCCATTGTTCTGTAACAAGAAATTCATGTCCTTTTAGGTATTTCTTGCTGAACTGTATTAGAGAAAATTAAAGTTTTGAGCTATTATTAATTCTCTGTGGAAAACACTTCATTTGTACCAATAATAAGGGAAAAGTAAATATTTGGAGACAAATATATGGGAATTTCTGTGTTCAGACATAGAAAGCCTCCGTTAATTGTGTTAGCTCTTAAGCTAACAAAGTCATCAAACACAATGGCTCAGGCTATTATTGTAACAATTTTCAAATGCTGAAAGCTATCAAGAAGTGTAATCAAATGGCACCCTGAAAGGAAGAAACTTTTTTTTTTTTTTTTTTTTGCTGTTAAGCTTGTAATCTTCATGCATTTTAATGCAAAACTATTTTTTACATCAGTCACAAATGCCTTGACCTCTGGGTATTTTTTCTTATATTTTAGAAGTACATGCATAAACAAAGGCAAATACAAACCAATTTGTATTTTTGACATGTATTTACCCTCGATCAAAGGTTTTTGTTTTTTTTATTTATGTGTTAAAGTTATGTATTTTTTGTTTGTGCTCAGTGGTGACCAGAAAGCTTTACATGAGCTTCTTACTCAAAACACCAAGGCACAAATGCTGTAAGAAGATTTTCAGCTTTTTCTTATATTGTCTGGAGGGGGGAAGAAGTGTAAGTACTTAGGATAAGTATAAGCACTTCTTTGGCAAGTATTTGTGTTGACACATGCCAGCAAAGCCTCACAGATTGTTGTTCTCAAAATCAGCAACCATGCCAAATAGTTCTGGTTCTTTCTCTGTTGAGGACACACTATCTCCTTTTCATTGGTTTCATTTATTTCGGGTATTTTTCATTTTCTTTTATGGAATTCTGAGGAATCTTAAGGTGACAGTGTCATAAACACGCTTTTAATGCAGAAAGGTATTTTGAGCTAAAAAAATGGTCAATTATATATTTGCTAAAAATGATCAGCATCTAGTATTGAACAAGTTATGAACAGGAGGAAACTCCTATGAAGTAATACGTGGGTTTTTGTTCTAATTTGTATTTATTTGTTGTAAGAAATGGTGAATCAAAATGAAATTTCTCTCAGTCTCCATCAGATATTATAGCAGCTCACCACAGGCCATTCACATCTCTCCTGTCTTTAATGGCCATGACTTTTTTGTATAGAAGACAGAGATTCTCCTTCCTCCTGTTTTAGGTTAGGTTTCTCCTGACATTCATTTGTACTCTTGTTAGATGATGCTTTTGTCACATTTTAGAAACTTTAAGCTTGTAATGAATATGGCTTTCAGCGGAAGGGCCAGGATCAGAAATGGAAAGGGTGCAAAATTTCTCATAAGTCTGACAAGGTTGAAGATACCTTCAGCTGGAGTTCAGCTGTGCAGGACACAGCAAAGGAAAGAAATGTAGGAGAAAAGTACCAGGAGTAGCAGGTGCAGGAGAAAAGTACCAGCTGTCTGTTCTGGAATACAAAGATGACAGGCCAGGGCTGTTATGTTGCTCAGCACAGACTCAGAAAATCTTCTCCAGATCGACCTCAGAGACATGTTCCCAACCTGTGACAAAACCCCTAAAAAACCCTAACAGTTGCTTGTGAAAAGGTATCAAGGAACTACAGAGAACCAGTAGCCTAAGACACATACAAAGATTCTCCTTTTCTAAAGAAATTGATGTATTTTTTGATACATGTTAAAAGTGTTTGTCAAGAGTAAATATATAATTGTGATACACAAGATCATTTTTAATAGTTATTCAGGCAAAATATATGGAAATAAAATTGCATTTATGTTTACACATTTAAAACATATCAATGTTAGCTACAAATATGTTTTAGGCACATTTTCAGTATTTGAAATACTTCAAATAATCTTAAATTTGTAGATAATAAAACCCAGGAAAAGCACATCCTATATGATAACATAGAGTCAGTTTTGTCCCTGCTGCATTACCCTTTCTGTGATCTTGGATACAACTGGGAGGAAGACAAGCAGAAGGAGAAGGAGGAGGAGGAGGACTGCACGTGGAGAATCATAAGAAATTAGTGTTTCAGTGCACTGGCCTTCACAGAACTCTTTGAAATTAGTGCAGAAGTCTTTGGCCTCTTCCACTGCCATTTGTGTGCTCCAGAAGAGCCTTCCTTCCAATTCAGCACTGGAAAGAGAGCACTTCTTTCCTTTTTCCTTTTCATCTACATCTCCCAAAGACAAAGCAGAAAGAGGAGACTTTCATAACTCCTAGGCATAAAATCCAGTAGGATTCTCTAAATGAAATATAGTGTGTGACAAGTTTCTGTAACTAGCCAAGAGGTGGTAGTACCTTCTGCAGTGTTTTAAATGTGGGTGAACTGTGTACCACAGGAAAAGCTGATTGTTTCAGATCAGACCAGTGTACAACTTTTGTGTTGGGTCAGTTCAACCCCATAGGTGGAAATGGTTGCTGCTGCACTGGACAAATTCTGTAGTCATTATGTGGACCTTGTTGGGAAGTGAAAGAAATTAAATGAAAGAAAAGTCATAGAAATGGGACAAAACAAATTTTTCCTGCTGCTCTTGCAGCCTGTTCCTCTGAAGCTCCTTTACTATCTAATCCAAAAGATGGACAAAGTTCATTTCAGCATTAACAATCTAAAATCAAGTCTCAGCTGAGACTAATTTGCATGAATGATGAAAGCAGTTTTCAAGTGTGGTATTATATATTTATTTTTTTTTAAGTAAATGCTGACATTTTGATTTTTCTGGAGCACTACTTATGACCCTCATGGCTTTGTTTTGTGCTATGAAGTTCAAACTAATGACCAGCTGTAAATGGGTTTAGAGCTCCCTGACCACTGTGGAAGCAACTGGGGCAGATGCTTAGAACTGAAAATTATTTAGTCTGGCAAGCAATCAGGAGGATATTTTCAGAACAATAAATCAAACTCACACCTCTGGAAAGACAGGACATGAAGATGTAGATCACTGATTTTTGTGCCCCTGCCCTGATGAGCAGAAGTGCCACAACAGCCCTTTGTTGTCTTTCCACCAGTCTCAGGTTGACATTGCCATCATTCAGGTCCAAGTGACATTGATTTGTCTGGATTGTTTATAAGAAAGCAAGGCAATGAAAAACACCATTTTACATTTCTACAGCTAAACAGGTTTTCCAGAGAAATCCAGTAAAGATGGGCCTGCCTCTCAGCCACCTGAAAACATCATCTAAATGCTGCTGGGCAGACCAGAGCCCACATTATTATTTTTAAGTTCCTGAGATGCAAACTCGGGGTGCCCCATTCCCCCAGCTGTCTGGGAAGCTGCTCCCCTGCAACTCCCTTGCCCTGACAGAAACATGGAAGGCTCATTAGGGCAAGACCTTAATGTTCCCATCTATGAGCAGCCTTGGAATTAATCCAGAAGAAAACCAGATGATTTTTTTTTTCTCCAGATGTTTCTAGTACAAAAGCCAAGGGCACCCAGCCATCTCCAAAGCCCTCAGGGCACTGCAGGGCAGAGGTGGTTGGGCTGGGGATGTGTTTGGGCAGGGGGCCGGGGTAGTGCCACCTTTTTCCGTGCCATGGGGCAGCGTTGTGGCATCCACGTGGGCTTTTAAAAATAGCTTTGGCTCTGCCGAGGCAGCAGCATGTGGGAGGGAGGGTGCGCCGGGCTGCAGCTGGACTTCACCCTCGCACCAAAGCGGCCCGCTCCCAGGGGTGGGGATGGAAAGCGGGGCCCGGGGTGGGCGGGCTGTGTATCTGCGTGCCTGTGAGTTAAATTACCACTTTTAAAAATACGGCTTTATTTTTATTCCCTGGTGAAGACCGGGGCGGGCTTTTTCCCCTCAGGATCCTGAGATCGCTGCGCTCCTTTCCCCGCCCCCCGCCAGGGCAGACGGGCGGCCGCCGTACCTGGCGCCCTGGGCCCGGGAGGAGCCGCCCCGGCCCCGACGGCACCGGCGCCGAGCAGGTGGGCGCGGCGGCGGGGCTGGGGGTCCCCGGTGCCACCGGCTCCCCTCACAGCTCCCCTCACAGCCGGGAGCGCCGGTCCGGGGCGCGGCGGCGGGGCTGGGGGTCCCCGGTGCCCCGGGCTCCCCTCACGGCCTCAGCTAGGCGGGAGCGCCGGGCCGGGGCGCGGCCGCCGCCTCCCCTCGGTCCGCGCCGGGGCTGCCCCGGTGCCGCGGGGCAGGAACGACTCGGCGGGCAAAGTTGGTGCCGCGGTTCGGCCCCGGGCCCGGGCTGAGCGGGACACGGCACCCCCGGGATGTGGGGGCTGAGCGGGACACGGCACCCCCGGGATGTGGGCGCTGCCGGCGGCGGGGGAGGAAGCGTGGCCGAGATCAGGCACGGGCGGTGTGTGCGCGGTGCTGCTCCTCTGTTTTGCCTCTGTTTTGTCAAGCAGAGGAGCACGGGTTGTTTTCCGGCCGCCGTGGATAGCAAGAAGTTCTCGTCCTTGAAGTAGATGCGCTGGAATAGGGCAGCCGAGAAAAGGGGACTGAGTGATTGTGAAAAGTACCGTGTACTAAATACTTATGTGCATATTGGAGGGGGAGTGCTGAAGAAATGTTGGAAAGAAACTCTTAAAGGTTTAATAACAATTAACATGGATAAAATTGAGACTAAAATCTAGTGACTTTCGCATCAGCCTGTTGGCGCTAATACAGAGCGACCGGGAATGTGTTGGTAAAGGGTAGCATGCGGATTTTTTATTTCTCTTTGGATGTGCTCGGAGTTTGCCAAGGCATAGAGATGATGGGTTATGTGACAGCCTGCATCTCTGGGGTTGTGGAGGGGGGCTGGGCTTGTGTCGCTGAAGAAATTCAGGAGTTTGAGAATAGGGAGGACACGAGTCCAGCGTGCCTTTGTTTTGTTTGGTCCTGAAAGTGGAATATTACTAAGAGAGATTTCTGAAAGATACAAAAGTAAGTCTGACTTAGGAGAGGAAAAACTGATATAAGATAAAGTTTGATGCTTTCCACACAGAACGGTCTGTGTGCAGTCTGGATTTACGGGCTAAAGTCTGCAAGTGCTCCTGCTGACTCAGACAGTGACATATTGCTGGAATTGCGATAGCAGTGATACCTGTTACAGTGCACGCTGCATGAACCAAGTCGTTGAACTGCTTCCTGATACAATCAGTGCTTTCCGTCTCTCCATCTGTATATGCAGTACAAGTTCCTGTCTGTTTCACAACGTGTGCTTGTATAATCAGTGTTAACATCCTCAGTTCGCGTTCTTTCTACTGAAGGACGAGCCATGGGGCAGATGATCAAGGAAACGAATGCAACTTTACTGCGTGGTGGCTGGGTGGCACTTGTGTGCTGGGGATGGTTCCCGTTCACTGCGTGAACCTGCGACCCAAAACCGTGTCCCCGCTGGAATGCGCGGGCGGTGCAGACGCTGCTGCCACCACCCGCGGCTCGTACGGGACATTGCCCTGCGTGCAGAGGAAGGGTTGAGTCTGCTTTGCTCTCAGGTACCGGCTTCCATGTGCAAGACAACATATGAGGAGCTCAGTGTGGGACCCTTAAAGCAGATTGTGTAAGTGTGGGTTTTTTTAATTGGTAGACTGCTTTGGCTGTTTTGCTGTAGATGATGACAAAATCTGGGTTAGACTCATAACCAGAAAAAATGCTGTGGGAGTTGATGTTTTTCCTGTAGAAGATGCAGGTTAGGGATTGGGACTTGCAATTTAAGTAGAAAACTTTTTTTGTCTTTTTTAATAAAGGATATATATTCTCTAAAGACAAGGGTGTATAAATAGTTTGACCAGCTTTGCATACAGACTTTGGTTGCTTAGGGGCAGATGCAATGTTTAATTCATTAGCTGCAGTGCTCAAGTTATTGCTGGTTTGGATCTATGCCTGAAAATAATTGAGATGCACTTGAAATTCAGATTCTTTGATTGCACTGCACTGGAAAGGGCAAGATATGACTGTATTTATCAAATCATGTAGTATAATACAAAGCAACTTCCTCTTTTTTTTTTCCCTCTTATTCCTTCCACACCTACAAGAGGAAATATAAATAAAGATCCTGTAACATCTCAATTTCTGTTACTGCAGTAGGGGAATGTACAGTCAATGTTTGGAGTCTGTATATAACAACTACTAAATCTGAACTTGCAAACAGTATTTAGATAGTTTGTTTTTTTAAACAGTAAATCAAAACATATCAGTGTCACTTCTCAGCAATCCCACCATAAAACTCAGCACTGTTTGTTGAATGTCCTAACAGGATAGAGCCAGATGCCAATAGATGATCTTTATACTTAATAATTTTATTGCTTGATGAGGTCAGTATTTTGGGAAACTCATCATTCTCTGAAAAGAAGACCTTGAACAGAAAATAATATCTGAGTCATAACAAACAGAAAAATATTTGCACATTTTAAGACAAATGTTGAGAACTTCATAGCAGAATAACACAATTTACCGCTCTACATCTAAAAGAAATATAAACTTGTGTTAAGTATTAAGAAGTTTAATATTAATAGTTTAAAATATTTTAGCTCCAAAGGGAAGCAAAGCAGTGAAAAGTCTGATATCAAATCTCTTTGTTTGTAAGTCATAACTCACCCATAAGAATTGCATTATTTTTTCAGAGGCATTTGCTTTTTTGGATGCTTTTCTGCTCTGTTCTGTGGGTCTGGGACAAGTTCTGTTCAGTCATGCAAAGTAGGTGAGACTGGACAGGCTCAGCTCAGCTTTCTTGCCCTGTAAGTTACTGATCCTGTGTGTGTGGGAGCATCTGCTGCATTATTACTTGGGTATTTTATGCAGTTTATTTAAGTTCTAATAAATGAGATCTCAGATGAAAAGTTGAAGCTCTGGGGAAATAATAGTAGGCTTTGCTGCACCAGAATAAAGATTTCTATCTTCTTCAGAGTTTATATTAAATTAGTATCTAAATAAGCATAATAATCAAGCGAGATACCCAGTAAAGTCTTTTATCTAGAAGTCTTTAGTACTCACATTACACTAAGTTACCAGTGGCTGCTATGCAGTTTTGAGATGCAGATTTCTGGACTGCCTTCAACACAGTTCTTATAGATCTTCCTCAATTAGTCTGTGTTCTTACACAAAGTAGTTACTGTCTTTGAAAGACTGGAGCTTTCTGAAAATGGGCTTATAGTAGCAAAACCTTAATGGTACTTCACAGTTGCTTTTTTATCTGTGGTCATTCTGCATCAGGGTTGTCTAGTGGCTTTGTAGCCAGGATTAACAGAGATATAAAGAGTGCAATATTTGCAAACAGAATAAAACATCCTTGGGACATCCAGATTGGAAAGAAAGAAACTGTATTTTCAGACATTATTGTATTTTTTTTAATACCCCCACCTTAATATGACTTCTGAGTATCATGAAGTGGACTCATTCAGTATTACATACATGACATCTGTAAAGCTGTCTTTTGATTGCTTTGAAAGAATGTGAACAGCTAAAGGGTTTTCACAAGATGTGAAAAGCATGTTTTCATGTCATGGTAATTGAAACAACAGCTGAAACTAATTTCACTAGCAGAAATATATCTGTCTCAAATAAGATCATGCATGGAGAGCCTAATTCTTCATAGCATTGACCCTGTGTCATCTTTCACCGTTATTACAATAGATACATAACTCTCTGTGGTGTGAATGGTGTCACTCTGCAGCCAGCCTAGGCAGAGCAGAGCAACATAGCAGCTATGTTACAGCTGCAGTGCAAGTGCTAAAGTGAAAAGTGGAGGCAAACTGGGCCAAAAGTCCCTACATGATTAAGTTCACTGAGCATAAGAACAGAAAATTCAGCATGAAAGTGCTTGCTCAGTCTTGACCCTGCTCTTACAAGTGTGTCAGAAAACTAAACAAACTGTGTCTGCTCTGCAGCTTCTGTGTAATGGATATTCAATATCCTCCATCTACACTGGTGGCAGCTGCCATGCCTGCCTTGATAAATGGAAGTGTTGGCTAGAAATTACAGTGCTTCTGCTTCATTCATAAGAGAGGGGTAAAATGAGCAAAGTGAATGAATAGGTTTAGAGATAGTGACTCCTTTGTGTTGGTCCCTTTCACGAGCCATACACAGGTCTCTAAATGACTACTGTACCATTTTACTTTTTCTAGTTACTATATCATACTTTCCTCTTTAAAAAAAAAAAAAAAAAAAAAAAAAAAGCAAAAAGAAAAAAAAACCAACAATAACAAAAAAAAAAACACCATAAAAAAGAAAAAAAGAGGAGAACAGAATATGGTACTGCATCACAGAAAGAAGTCTTGGGGTCTTTTGTTCTTCTTTCGTACCCTGTTGTTTTAAAGCTATTATGTTATTGCTTTCCTAACTGGCATAGTTCTGTGTGAGAGAAAAATATGTATGCAGCAACACTACTGATGTGTATAAAATAGTCCTGACAGGTTTTTGGCTTTTGTCCAAATCAGTTACACATTTTTTATATGCTAAAGAAGGAAAAATAAATAATGTTATATCTGTTCAAAATCTATAGATCTGCTGTTAGGTGAGTTGACACATAAAGAAAATCATGAGGCACATAAAAGGCAAGCCAAGCTTACATACCAGGAAAACAGACTGGGGTTTTAGCAACTCACTTTCAGAAGGAATGTTTGCTTCTCTTGGGGATATGTAAATCACTGCAAAAATATGTCAAATTCTGCCTGGGATTTGGACAGAATGTTGCTTTTATTGGTCAGTTGTGTGAGTGTGAACAGCTTAACACGTTAGGGATGTTACTTCTGTCGATGCAGATTGTGTTTCCTGGAGTATTTTCAGAGTTAAACTCTAAAGAACTGATTGTAGTTCTACTGAAAACAAAGGAAAATTTGGCATAAAAATAAAAAAAAGAGTTGGATTAATCCCTAGATTAATAAATTGGCAGAGGGAGTGGAGACTATCTCTGTAATATACTGTGTGAGTGATAGATGTGGGGCCTAGCAGGGCATTTAATGCAGAATGAAAGCCTTTTTTTAGCCTTGAAATGACTAAGTAGCAAGGAAATTATGCAAAAGCGGATTGTAAAAAATATCCTTGGATCAAGTGATCATGAGTTTACATTGATTTAACGGTAGGATAAATGATGCAGTCCCATGTGGGGGTACTTGGGCTTGCTCTGAACAAGCTGTACCAAGAGCTGCAAACGCCTGGAGTAGTTGCAAAATGAGTATGCTGTGGTTACTTTGCTCCTTTCCTCTGCCCAGACTGTTTGACCTGCCCATATTTCTCTAATACTTCAATGTTTTATCCAATCCATCAGGTGGGGCTTTGTACATTTGCACTAATACTTACCAGTTCTAGTCAGGATATACATCCTGATATCACCTAGAATCACATTTTCTATGTTTTCTCAGAGCTGGATTAGCTTAGCTCTGCATTTCTTCTGTTTTTCTCAGTACTGGTAGCCTGTGCTGAACCTTTAGTATCATCATGCAGAGTAACTTACTTTTGCTCCATGTCCATGTTCCCAGGACAGACAGCTCTGCCTTTTAAATGAAGTGCCTCTTTTTCCTTGCCTTGCATCAACAGCAGGCAAAAGGTGCAGTGAATGGGGAAAAGGCAAAGAAAGTGGAGAGTGGGAATGGAGAGGCTGGTAAACCACTAGGAAAGGGGAGAAATATTCACAAAGGGAAATAAAGAAAGAGGATGGGCCAGATCCAGCCTGGTTAATGTGAAAGCTGAAGTCCAAAGCCAGCATAAAACTTTCCAGAATTCATGGAAACAAGTGGTCGTTAACCTGCTTGGTCTGATGGCAGCAGACACTAATTGCTCTGAAAGTATACTTGGGAGCTGCTCAAAGAAAACCACTTTTCTCCTTTGTCCCTATGATAGACACAAATACAAAAAAAAATATTCTATTGCCATTTAATTCCTAGAATCGTTTTCCTTCTCCATCAGGCAGCTAAGTTAGTTGAGTATTTTTGAATCCCTGATGTTCATTGCTTATGCCATGTGTACAGGTAGGTATCAATCACAATTCCCTCTCTAAATATAATGCCTTTCCCAAGGAATTACAAATGAAGACTTTTAATAAGTCAAAGGGCTGAAACTAAAATTTAATAAACTCATATTGGTTTTTTTCTCAGCACTTTTTTTTTTATTAGCAATTCAGAACTAGGCCTACAAATCACAACGACTTTTGTCAGGAAGTTTTTTTGTTGCAATTGCAAATGACTGCAATTTGTTGCTCATTGTACAAAATAAAATCATTGTCCTGAGTAAATGGATGTAAGATTGGAGCTAGATACCTTGTGCACTGCCTTTAAAAACAGCTAACAATTTTCTGTACAAGAAAGCATTTCTGCCTTTGTGCACATAGGAAGTTTGATGTCAGCTTTGACACTTAAGAGAGAATAAGAACATATTGCATATTATTTTTTCAGAGCAGTGAGTTAGTTAAAATAGAAAGATGAGATATTATGGTAGCATAGCAAGGCATTCTTATTAACATAGGGGTTTATAGTTATGTACTTGTAAGCATGGAAGCCTTATCCTGGTGTAAGCAACATCTGAGATGAAGCTATCAATTGTGTCCCTGAAATGGGACAGCAGCTTCAACAGGATTGACAGAAAAGGGCATGAAAATGAGAAGGAATGATTAGAAGTTATAGTTTAATTTGTTAGGCCATTAGGGCTAACATTTTTACCACTGGAATGGAAGTTAAGTAATCACAATTTTATTGAAAACCAGGATCAAAGCTTCCCATTCTTTCTTTGAGGTAAGGATTTCTCTGACAACTTATTGCTGCAAGTGACCAAATCATTGTATTTTACATCCCTTGTGAAAGACCATCTCCTTGGCACATGCAGTGACCACAGTCCATGCTGGGGCCTCAAACTGTATTGTAGGAAAGCATGGTGGATATTGAATTGCAAAATTTATATTTCTTGCATTTACAGTATTAGACTGTTTCTTAAGCTGATAGCTATCAGCCTGACATGGCATGCATACAGGTTTCTATAAATTTATCTTTCAAGATGTAAAGCTGTGAAAATAGGACCTCTGAAAAAATATCATGTGGTTGAAAGTGGAAATTTCAGGATTATTTAAGAACTGGATTTTTAAAGTCCTCTAGTCTTCCAATACCCACATTTGCAAATTCTTTTCACTTGACTGGCATTTTAAAGCAAGGTTTGAGCTGTCTGCAGCAAATATAGAAAAGCAAGATGCTGGATACTGCCTTGTTTGCATTTTCCATTTTATGCCAGCTACTTAATTGGAAAGCAAAACTTTCTTCTGTTAAGGGAATTGGTTAAACAATGTTTGGAATTTTTTTTGTGGAAACTTTTCTGTGTACAGATATATTTTTCAAATAACTCTGCATTATAAAAATGATAGTCAGTAAATATATTAATAACTATAAAGGAATATATCATTAATAATTATGTGAAAACAGACAAGTAGCTTCTTAGCAGAGGCTGCAAAACTTGCATATGTTAACCTGAAATTACCTCTACATAGAGAGATCAAGTGCTGCTCACACTGATACTCTTGAGGAGTACAAGAGTAAACAGCTGTCCTCAGAATCTGGCCATGACCTTGAACATCTACTGAGCTGCACTTTCCTTAGCTTAGGCTAATGATTAACTTTGCTATTGGCTCTATATCAAATTCACCATTGTTTGTATATCTGGCAATGAAACAAGCCATGTCTGTCTTTGTGTGGATGATGAGGTATTCATTTCAAGGAAACGCTTTGTATAAATTGTTTCCTTTGAAAAGTTATGTCTTTGTGCAAGTCCTAATTACTTCTAATTTACCTCATTTGTCTTTTGACTCTCTAACTTCAGGTTAACAGTACTATAGGCACAACATATTTCTTCTTGGTGTGTGTTGTTCTTTTCTCTTGCTCCTTATTTAAAAGAGGATGATGAATTCTCTTATTCTGCTCCCCTACCATCAGTCTTCTATGACAGATCCCCATGGAGCAGAGGAAGCTACACCCTGAAATAGCCATATGCAGGGATGTGAAGTCATCTGTGCAGCTTTGCCTCTGAAGGGAGGTTTGTCAAGGCATAGCAATGTAATTTCTGGCCTCAGCACCATAAGGAACCCAGGAGAGATCTGCCCACAGCACACATGGAATTCAAATTCCTGTAGCCTCTGCTGGGTCAGCACTGGACAGTTTGTGACAATTTTATCAGGTTTCTGACAGAATAAGAGTCATGGTGGGGTTTTTTTCAGGCAGAAAGGGGAAGCAGCCCTTAACTGCATTAAGCCTGGTGGAAATAGTCCAAGCTGAGGGGAACTTACAGTCCTTGGCTTAAATTCAGGATACTGTTATGTGCTGTGAGACAATCCTACAGACCCTGTAGAAGACAAATGCTGCTTAGAAGTCTTTAATGGAGAAAGAGCCCTTCATTAAGGTTTGCATATTCCAATGGAATTGAAAAAGTCAGATTCTGCCTTAAGTTGCAGTAATGTAAATGGTGACTGAGAGCAGAAATTTCTCCCAAGTTGTACACAATTCAGGTGTACAGCTGTTAGGAGATAATGAAAGGCTGGAGATTTCTCAGTCAGCTGGGGGAATATACATGTGAAAGTCTTTATATATTAGTAAGATGGGTATGTATATGGTTATTTGCCTTCCTCCTGTAAATGAAGGTTCTAACAGTTGCACACTTTTGCACAATTCTTAAAAGTTTCAAATGCAGCAGAGACTAACAGTTATTTTGTGAATGGGGTTATTGCAGGGTGAAAAAGAGACAGGATATTCAGAGGCTCTACCTTGATTCTTTCTTGTTGGGTTCTCTAAACACAAAAAGTCATTCACACTCTAAAAAGAATAAAATTATGTAGCATCCAATGCTTAAATATCAAATTGTTTTATTCTCTTAAAATTGAATCTATACAAGCTCATTCCAAGTTTTTCCCAAGTCTTTTCCAGTTGCATGATAGTGACAGCAGGAAAGTTGATCTGTGTAACACACATCTACTGTTCTCTGTTTTTAATCTTCTCTGTAGCTACATGTGTTGTACTGTCTTTAAAAGATCTGTGGAGTTCTCATACCAGTGATTTCAGCTGTCCTTCAGTGATGTTTTGCAGGAACAAATGGGCACAAAATTATGCTGATTTTCTACTTTTGAGATCATGAAAGTTGAGCAGATGCTTATTGATGTTGTTTTTTCACAGATAATTGTGAAATTATTTGACTTTTCTGTTGAAATATAAGGACTTAAAAGCTATAACTCAGAACAGTACAGTTAATGAGGAAATCATATTTGATTATATAAAAGTTGATTAAAAGATAAAACCAGCTTGTGGTCTACTTTTCTCCTTCAGTTTTTCATCAAGAAAGTAAGACCAATATTATAGATAATCTCTCCTGCACACCTTTGAAATATCAACCCCAGCCTTTCCTTTGAAGGAAGAAAACCTGTACATTTCCTCAAAGCTGAATTAATTACTTCGGAGTGTGCAGGTGCAGTGATTGCATGTGCAGTAGTAATGAATCTGTTATTTTGCAGTCCTTTCTCCCATTTGTTTATAAGGGTCAGATTTTCAATTCCAGCTGTGTTGTTTCATGACTATACCACCTAAGGACATTGACCATTTAAAATACACTCCTATTTAGAGTTTAGTGCATTAATGCACATGATGCATATTTAAATAATTGTGATTCTTTTCCCTCTGTGTTTTCCCCTTCTAGACATTGCACTAAATTAAAGGTACAACTCTTTCATGCCCTCCCCTTCCTTGATAGGTGAAGATATTTCAGAACAATTTTTGCAGGCACACATGTGGTGGTTCTGCTGAATGTCAGTGTGGCAGGAGACGTGTGTGAGCTGCTGTCCAAAATCCACTGTTTCTTAGCGTGGCTCTCTGCTCCCAGCAGGATTTAGTTTTAGTCTGAGCCCTGCACTGAGGCTGTGGCAGTGATGCTTCAGGAGGAGACCTTTGGGAAGCACTTGGGTCAGAGTTGGTACATGTCTGGTAGCTGAATAAAATTAGAATAAAGCTCAGGCAGAAAAGCTTAGGCAGAGGTTTTGAGTTTCCCACAGGCAAATCCAGCACAAGGTTGAGAGAGCAGTCCGTGAAGATCTGCACCTCCTCTGTCTTGTCTGACACTTCAAATTAAAGTCTGGGTGAAGACTTTATTTGGGCCTTCAGAAATCTGGAGCTTGAGTTCTTACATTGACGACTGCAGTCTTGTTCTTAAACCCAGCTGCTATTCAAGCACAGGCTGTGAGAACATGCAGAGAACAATCTGTGACACCTGAAATTACCAGGTTCAGAATTATCCTTACCAACAGAACAAAAGAAGACCAATCATTTTGAGATCAGAGAAGAGTAATAATGTTCTCTGACTGATGAGAAGTTCACTGACTTTTTGAGTTGTTTTACTTTTCACAAGGATAACAAGTCCTTGCAAATGTACTTTTGAATTACAGTGCTTATATTCCACAAAGCTGATGTTAAGCAGTAGGAGAAACTATTTTGCTTGGAACAAGGTAGAGTCATCTGCAGTGGAATGCAAATGGGATCAAACTAAGAGAAGGAGAAATTAGGCTGGGTGTCAAGCAATCTGAACTAAGAGCTTCCCAAGGGAAATAATAAAAGCCACATTATTTGGGACACCTAAAATTAGACTTCAGAAAGCACTAAAAAAAAACGTTAAACCTTGCTTTGGTAGGGAGGTGGACTAGAAAAGGCAGGGTTTGGGATTTTCTTCTCTTTTTTTTTGCAATAAATTCTACAATTGTTGGGCTTAATTCTGTTCTGTGATATTTAAGTCAAGGTAAGATTTACATTGCTTATTGCCTTAGGAAACTGAGGTTAAACATATAGGCTTCTCCCTTCCACCTATTGCCAGCCTTTTGAATGGTGTCTTTTTATTTCTGTCCCTTAGGGAGAGTTCAGACCCCTCTCTTCCAGTTATAGGTATGTATATTTAGAGGAGTGGAGAAAGGATCCTTAAGGCACATGTGCCCTTTGTAGCATTTCCCTCTTGCCTGGCTCTTACCAGACTCTAGAACTGATCAATATGATACTCTATTTTTGTTTTGTTATTAATTCAGAATTTATTTAGATTATTATGTGAAATCCATAAACTCACCATGTTCTGAAGCTGTTTTGTGAAATTACTGAGCATGGTTTATATACATAGATATATATGTATGTATATATTTGTGTATATATATATGTTTGTGTGTATATATGTAATATAATGAGGGAGAGGCAAATTAAATACAACCTTTAACCAAGGAACAATGTGTTCCTTGTAATATGTGTTGTTATATTGAAAGTTTTGCAGCCTTCTCCATAATTTTCTTCCAATACAGTGCATGTGATATTGCTGCAGTAATACAAAAGAGGTTATCATAGCCAATCCTACATATTAAAAAGTGAAGATTGTGAAGTTAGCCTCTGAATTTGTAAAATAAGAATTTGTGAGGTAAGAGACTAAAAGAAGGCATGTCAGCAGGATTTTCTGAAAGATGGTTCATTCGTGGAAGGTTTGAAACTGTGTGAGAGGAAAGCTATATGGTGTCTCCAGTATTTCATTCAAGGGCTGTGTGTTATAGCCCCACAGAATGCATTTTTCCCTGATGCCACTGGACAGGAGGATATGGGAGTGGGTTACATGGTGAACCCTTCCTCTGCACTGAGTTTTGGGTTGTAGATGGTCACACAGTTTCTAGTCCTTGAATTAAGGCTGCATCATTTGGAGGAACAGGTGCTGGGGCAGGGACTGGTAGAGAGGCAGATAGAAAAGTCATCTGATGGCATTTCAGATTGTGACTTTTAAATAGCAGGAGCTGATTCCCATTTCCTTTCTCCCACTGCTGCTACCTCCTGCTGCCATTCATGTGGTCTGCCACAGGAGCGTGGGTTGTATTTTTTTTCCTAATTTGACTAAGAGCATATTCCCCATTCTAAATCCTTAATGAAGACAAAAGGCCTGTATTGCAGGGTAGGAAGATACTAACCCGAAACATATTATTAGCTGGGAAGACTCATTCTCCTTATGTCCATGTTTTTGAATGGCTTAATTGAGGAAAAGAGATATCTTCTGAAAATGGGTTTTTGAATAGGGTGGAATGGTGGAGATGTTGTGATGCCAGCTTTCTTGGAAAGCTTCATTAAGAGATTATTAAAGTGATTGGAACCGATTCTGTTACAGATCAGGGTGCTTTGCTATGCCAGCCCTTTGCATAGCAATCTCTCAAGGGAGAGAGTGTTTCAGAGGCTCTGTGTGTTTAATTTTTGAGTGATCTCTCATTAAGTATTTTGCAAGATAGAAAAGGAGGAAAATACTCATCAGGATATTGTTCATGTACACTAGGTAGGAGGTGAACAAGTCTGTATGCATGTTTTAATTTCACTGCCTCTTCCAATCTAACCCTCTAGCAAAACAGCCAGATATTCCCCTCAAGACTGTAACTTGCCCATTTTTGTGTTGTCTTCTCTCCTGAGCTTTCCCAGATTTAACTGTCATGCCTCCTCCCTACACAGATGATTCTGGAAAAGCATGGAGTGCCTGCTTTTAAAAATGAAGGGAGAAGCAAGGGGAATAGGGTCTGGGAATTGTGGTATTTTCAACTTAACATCAATTTCTAGTAAAACATTAAAATGTGAAAAATATTTTTAAGACCTTTCAGGAGTCAGGGAAACAAATTATGACCTAGAGAGATGTATAATGAGTAAATGTGAGAAACCAATGTAATTTCTTGTTAAGACAAAGCCTTGCAGAAAGAAAAGACAAAGCATATGACTTATTTTGTGTTATTGTAGGACTTTTGACACTGTTTCATATGATGTTTTGAAGAGTCTCAGAAAATAATTGTGGCATGATGGATGTAGAGCAAGATGTAAAACTAGATGTGTTCAGAGCATTTATCCAAGTGTCACTAGCAAAAGATTTCAAGTATGGCTTGCAGAGGGCTCTCTTTGGCACTGCCTAGTACTTTCATTTGCAACTTTACTAATGAAATACAGGGGTTTCTTGTTAACTTTAATGATGACTGAGTCATGCTGAGGGCTGGGCTAGGTATGAAAATTAGTGATGCACTGTCATTCTGCAAAAGATTTTCTTTAAAAAAAACATATAGCTTTTGTTGGAAGATATGTGCCTTTTTGTCAGTGTATTACTAAAGAATTGTGAAAATTAACATTTAAAAATGGCAGGAAAACCACTTGATTTTAACATTTGAGATGTCTGAACCTTGATATATCATTTTGTAATAGAATCATTAATTTGTGGAATTATTTCTTTATTTATTATTAAATCATGAGGGGTTTTTTCCCCACTTTTTTTTTCCTTTAAATATTGAGTAAGTCCACTGAACCTTAAAAAGTCCCTTACTCTCTCCTTAGATCAGCAAAGTTCTGGCTTAAAGTCAACAGAATTTTTTGTCCCAGCAGGAGTGTCTGCATGTGGTCAACTGTGATTTGTTCTCTGCAGAGTTGCATTTCAGGGCCATGGGCTAGGTTAAGGCAGGATGTAATAGTTGGACAGGCTAGGATCTATGCATTTGGTACTCATGGCACTGATCCAGATCTGTGAGCTTGCTCTTTAGATGTATGTTGTCATCATAACTGTAATGAGGCTGTTCATACAGTACTTTTGGAAGCAGTGCACTATAAAAGTCTTCAGTCTGCTGAGAGCTCGATATTTGGCCGATCTTCAGCTTGCAGTGTATAAACATATTCATCTCTGTTTTTTCTTTTTATTCTTCCACTTTTCCTTCTCCTCCCTTCTTTCTCCTCAAGGACATAGACTTTGGCTGTATTTTTCACAACTGCTGAAGCTAGAAATCCGAGCGGATGCCTGTGCCACCGCCGCCACCACCTCCTCCTCCACCACCTCCACCACCTTCTGGAGGGCCCCCTCCACCACCACCACCACTGGTAAGACTGACTTTTATTTCTATGGGCAAAAGCTTAGCTTGTAGCAGCCAGCTTAGAGCCCACAGGATTTTGGCATGGATATTCATAGCAAATATCTGGGGCAGATGTTTGTTTTGCTGGCGCTGGTTCTTCTGTTCATTACAGCAGTGGTCTCCAAAGTGGGGTGTGTGGGATGATCCATTGGTGTGTGGGATGAAAATACTGGAACCTTAGTCATACAAGTGTATACTTTATAAAGAAATAAACCTATGTATATTGGCATGCGTGCTCAAAAATTTTATTGCTAGGAGTCCATGATGAAAAAGTTTTAAGATTATTAGAGTGCATATGTTGAGAATATAGCATTTGTGAATACTTTTCCAGCCAAAGGGAATTCATTTTTGTATTGGTAATATACAGATGGTAAGTATTAATTTCTCCATCCTTCTTACAGCTCCTATTAAGACTCACAGTGTTCAGCCGTACATTTTGCCCTTTCTAGCACACTGTGTCTTCCTGGGGATACAGCACAATATTCTTTTGTACATGTGCAGGAACAATTACAGCTTGTACCAGATCATTACTGTATGTGTCATGAAGTAGAACATGTGCCTTGCCAGCATGTTTGCAATAAGAGAAGGATGCTCTGGGTGAACTTTCAGGGTATTAATTTTCATACCTTCACAATCAATTCTTGTACCTATGGTAAAACCTGTTTAAGTAAATCCTTGAATTCTATGATTAGTTGATCATAACCTGTTTCTGCATTGAAATTCTTAGGCTTTTTTTGAAAGAGTGGAACCTGGCACAGTTGTGTTCAAGTCATAAAATCTCTCCTGACTTTTTTTCATGTATTTTTCTGTCACTGCTATGTTTAGTTGCAGAGTATGTCAGTCTCTGTAGCAAAACAGTACATGGTACTTCAAATGTACTTCAAAGTACTTCAAGTTTATTTTTTTTTTAAGAACTACATTCTCCCTTGCATTTCCTGGCACCTCTGCCTGTTTTGTTCCCAGGAAGGTTGGTTGATTTTGTTTAGTATTGCTCATAATGCTCTTATTTTATCTTATCTTTTTTCCAGAAGGAGTTTTCCTTTCAAGTTTCTCTCTGCTACTTTACAGGCTGAACCATTTTGTATAACTCCCCATGAGTTAAGGAGATGAAGAGGAGGAGGATAAAGAAAGCAAATGAAATAAGCAGTGTTTGATTATTTTCAGCATTCAGTTTCAACTTTGGCACCAGTTTCCAATTAGCAATTCTTCTGGGCTGGTACACAACCTATACTTAGATGTTGAAATAAGTGGGCTGCATATTGCGAGCAGCTTAATGCTCACAACTGCAATTAAAGTCAACAGAAGCCACAAATGTTCCTATCCTAATAAATTTAGATCAGTAAAGTATCTAGAGACATTTTTAGATTCCTCTAACATATGCCAATTGTAAATGACTTGAGAAATCTAAAAGGATCGTTACGAACAAGTTTAGGATTTTTTGTTTTGCCTTCCCTTTTCTGATGATAGGGTTTTGATACAAGAAGGCTTGTTTTCCTATTGTAGTTGGATCATTCTCTTTCAAATGGGGTGATCTCTGTAAAAAATATGTAGAATTTAGAGTCAGCTCAATCTTGGTGACATGACACATACTAGATGTGTTTCTAGTTAATATCTGATATTGAAGCCTTGCTTTTAATAAGTCTTGATACTAAAAAGAGTATATGAATCAACACGAATAACTAATAAAATAGCGTGGCAGGACATTGTTTTTTCTGCAACAGCAAAATTACTTTTCCCTGTCAACACTGAATGAAAGACAAGATCAGGAATCTGCTTGGTGAGTTCAGCAGAAGCAGAGAGTAGGAGGCAGCTCTCCAGCTGGTGCCAAGTTACTCAGTTATCTCTGAGTTCAGGAGTCTGCAGAAACTTGCTATAGACCCTATTTTCTTTTACTAGAAAGCCCTTTTCTAGAAATTGGCATTGGTCTTTTACAGTTGCTAAACTGCCCAGCTGTTGTTACAGCTGCCAGATCTACAGTTGGGGGATGGAAGAAGGAAAAATTTTAATAGGCATATAGCTTTAAGGAAAACCTTCAAAGCAAATAAGTTATTATTTGGCCAACAGCTGGAAAAGTTCCAAAGTAAACATCACTGTAATTTTTATTATACTGTTATGATTAAACCAGGGTAAGATTTGCATGTTAGCAATTAAAAGTTAGATTTTAATTTTGCTGTTGATATGCGGGTGAGCCACTAGTTTAACTCATGTGATTTATGTTAAAAGAAAAATATCTGCGTGTAGGTGGGGGTGTTAGAATCCTGTTGTTTTTCAGGGTGCTATTGCAGGGGTACCATAGACTTGTCTTGCTTTTCTAGTCATGGATGAGAGCTGTACTTTCCTCTTGTTTTCACTACCAAGGGATTTTTTAGCAGAAGTAGTCACCACATTATATTTTTCTCTGCACACTTTCTTTGCGAATATTGTGAGCCGTGTTCCCAAATAATTTTAAAGACCTTACTTCACAGCTTTTTTGTCCTGTTAACTCCTTCTCAATGCAGAAGAAAGTTCTTTCCTAGTGTTTTTTGGCCTTCTTCCTACTGTTTTCTATGACTTTTGGACTTGCTGATGTTCTGTAAGTACTTGTAATGAATTTTGTTCACAAAAGTTATTACAAGACAATACAAAGTGATTTGGAGATGGTATTTAACAAATGCTAGAAGCTTCCTGTGCCCAACCAAAAAGCTACTGGCTGTTAGAGCAAACTTAAAAGGAAACAAATTCCTGGCTTTCTCAGGAGGGATGTCTGCTGTAGAAGATGTAGGTGGCTGAGTCAAAATGTAAATATAGCTAATTAGATTAATTGAGCATGTCTTCAAATGCCTGCCTTCTGGGGGTCATAGAGATGACAGGGGTGAGTAGGCAGGATAAAGCTGTGCCCTGATGTATTTTCTGGCACTGAATTACAGAATTCAATTGTCTTCTTGTTGCCTTTTACTCTACACCTTAACTAAGCACACTTAGATAGGAGGTATAGGGTGTTTGTTCTAAAGCTCTTTTAATTTATATACATGTCATGTAAGGTAGAGGTTTTTAATAGAGTTTTTGTTGGTGGTCTTGATGAAGAGGGTGGTAGGTTTGGAATTTTATAAAGCTTTCTGCTCATGAAAAATTTTATTTTATACCCCCTCTATTTCTTTTACCACTCTTGCCTTAAAGTTTGGCATATGAGGCAACCAGGTTAGTTTTGGTATTTTCTAGAGTAGGTGTCACCACTGAGACTTATTAAAATTTTTCTCTACTTAATTTCCCAAGAAAAGGATCAAGAGAGAATTTTGCTTTGATAAACCTTGTTCACTTATTACATGCATTGAAGGCTGCTTACTGCTGTGTACCCTCCATACATATGGATTTGTAATGTCAAAATCAGTCATCACCTATTAAAATGTTAATATTGGAGGAAGTGTGGATGTGTATCAGCCCTGCTGGGTTGTGCCTTACTCAGAGATGTTTGTTTAATGATTCATATGTTTGTGGAATTTAAGAAAATACTTCTGCTCTCTTTAGAATTGTTATGATTAAAGTCTTAGCATAGAAATTAACCCCTAAAATCACAATGGTTCATATGATTAAAGCTTATAAAGTAGTACCAGGTGTTTATTTGCTACCCTGTGGCACAGTAGAAACTAGGATAGCAGGAGGAGAAAGTAATATGCTTACTTTGGTGATAGAAATGTGAAGCTTCAAACAATTATGAATGCTAGATTACATGTAAATTAATCATAATGATTATCTTATTCTTATTTAGTTAAAATTTAAAAACAATTAAAAACAGAATTACTGTTGTAGATAAACCTGTCAATGTTTTCCAAGTTTGTTATTCTCTACTTATTTTCTACTCTTGTAATAGAAAACTCAGAAAAGCAATTCCTCACGATATAATGCTGTGATAAAAGCATAATTTACACAGAAGAAGGATTTCCAAGGTTCAGAAAAACATAACCTGATAATTTTCCTTGGGGGGACTTTTTTTCCCCTCCTTCATGCAGTTGTTAGATTGAAAACCTTGCTGAGCTGTTTCCTTCAGCCTGCACAAGAAATTCAGAGAGCTACAGTGTTCATCTGAAGTTGTGTGGGAGTTGGTTTTGCTCCTATGACATTTAGCACTACTGTTCTTTGGAAGGAGAACAAACAACATACGTAAAACATCTTGGCTGAAGATAATGATGATTTATGGTATTTTGATTTGGTCTTACCCAATATAGTATGAGCGAATATGTGCATATGAGCACTCACATGCATACATTTTTGGTCATGCTTGCTAATTATTTATTGTAAAAATTAAAATAATTTCTCAAGTTTTTATTCAGATTCCCTAAACATGCAAATGTAATACCAGAAGAACAGAATTGTTCATGGTGCCAATTTTGAAGGAATATGTTTATTAAAATTTTATCTGAGCTGTAAGGTCATATTTTGTACTTTGTCATGAGTCTCTAGGCCAGAAGATAGTAAAGGACAATATTTATTGCTGATAAGTAAAGCACACCAGAGTGAGAAAAAGTGCAAACTTGGTAATCTTGTTGGTGACTGACTGATCATATAGACTGTGCTAAGGGCTGAACAAAGCACAGCTGAAATTATTGAGTGCTTTGTTCCAGACAAAATAAAGGATACTGATTTATAGTGTTTTAATAATATATAATATCTCACACCAGTCTGCTTTCATAAAGAAGTGAGAAGCAATCATATAGAAAAAGAATGCTCTTTGTGTTGTTTGACTTAATTTTCAGCTGTTGGAAAATTGGGGTTGCATAGCTATGGCATCTCAAATTGTTGCTGCTGTAGCCTTCTACTCTTGTAGTCAGCAAACGCAGAAAGGGTAAGTGGGAGCTGTGAAAGGTGGGGAAGATGAAGAGAAAACATAAATACTAGGCTAGCATTGCTCTGTCTCATCTGGACAGGTACAGGGGCATGGACTGCATAGTTCCTAGGTGCTAATCTTCTTGAATTCTTCACTTGAGAACTCTTATGTCATCGTTTTAAATGTATTTAGATTATGAGTTCTGTTTTGCAGGTTTCTTCATAATGTCTTGTGTTCTGTGTGTCTGAAAGGAATGGAACACATTTGAAGAGCATTCTCTCTCTTTGTTTTTCCTCTATATAATATACAAGTATGGAAATTGCAGAGTAGAGTTACCACCTGTAAATGATCCAGCCTGAGTACCAGAAGCAGCCTAGCTGCAGACAACTAACAGGTTAATTTACCATTCTAATCACAAAGTAATAATGCACTTAAAAGTCAGTACCCCATCTCTCATGTATGCAGTGGCTACACATTAAATTCCATCTGTCAATTAATATTATACTTTTAGCCTTTTAATTAAAAGATAACTCAAAATTATAGCAACGCTTCTGTAGGACCTCTCTGAATGGCTGGAGGGTGAGTGCAAGAAATGCTACTTTCTCATTATTCTCTCTTGGGTTAACCATAATTTTGTGTGGATGCTCAAAGGCAATTCAGAATGATGAGTAGCTTCTACACAGGTAACTGGGTATGAAAAATAGCCTGGTGTTCTTAGAGAGAGATTTAATTGTGATGTGTATATGTTGTTCCATACTGAAATTGTTGTTGCCACTACTCCTTGTATCCCTTGTCATTCTGGGGACTCTGCTATGGTAGACAGAGAGAATAAACAGTGCTAGTGTCACCAGCTCCCATTGTGATCTTTCCAGCCTTGTGGTGTTTGATGTTTTCATTGCAATGCCAGGCCCTCAGATTTTCTTGTTTATGTAAGAGTTTTCTCTTTCTTTTCATTGATGCAGAGGCTGTCAAGGGACTTTGAATCCCAAAAATTTAGAAATCAAAAAATGAAGTTCAAAATTATTTTGAAGCCAGTCTCAGGGTATTTTTGATATTTGACTTGTGATCTTTCTGGACTGCTGGGAAACACTTTTGAGTAGTTTAAATTTTATACTGCCTCCATTTTGGTGGCTTCTGTTTCTGCATGTTTTCTTTTAGTATAAGAACAGTCAGAATTTGCATTTAAAATGTGGGTGTCAAAGTTAAATACCTACAGAAAAGCTCGGCAGGTATAAATGATCCTACTCATTCTGTTGCATTTTTTTGTATTCAGGTACAGAAATCTAGCAACCCACACTGGAAAACCTTAAGTACACCCTAGTGAATAAGCCCACTGCTCCATTTGAGGCAGGAGCAATTGAACCCTTTAGTATACAAGATTTTTACATTCTCTGATACAGCGTTGCTAGCATAAGGTGCAGAGGGTTTATTGGGTGCGGTGGCATTGATTTCTGGTGGTGTTTGAAATGAGCGCTGGGAACACAGATTTAGAAGAAAGTTGCTCCTGCTATGCTGGTTTTTGTGTTCTGTTCCCTGCCATTGTGTGCTGGTAACTTCAAGCAGGTGCACAGCAGGCACCAGGCTCTGCTGACACTGAAAGGCATCACGATTTGGGACTAAAGCCAGGACTAGAAGGTGGGGGTAGTGCCAGGAAGGGATCTGTAACAACTTTTCCACTACTTCCCTTGCTGGGAGCTGAAAAACAAGGTCAGTGCAGATACAGCCTATCTAAGTACACACATTGCTTGATGACCTTTTCAACCTGGCAGGTTCAGACTGCAGAACTTTGTGCCATGGAGACTGAGATCACGGTTAATCAGTACTGAGCTGGGTGTAGGTGGAATTGTCAAGTGCTGGTCCTGTCATTCTCTTGAAACAATTATTTCATTAGCTGCCAGGAAGCTATTTGGCAGGTCCCCTTGTGTGGGTTCCCTCAGAAATGTTGGCTGGAGAGTGAACCCTCGCATGGGAAGCATTTGAAGCTCAGCTTGCTAGAAGGCTGAGAGAGTGCCATGTTTGCCCGGGCAGACCAGGTGCCAAGAATTAATTAGTTTTGTTCTATGCTACACAGCAGAAACACAAGAAGGGTCTCTGATCTTGCAAATGACTCTGCAGGTGGAGTCTTGCACTGTGGTGGGGTCTCCCATACTTAAAAAGCTTTAAATCAGAGATCAGAGCTCTCTTATGGACAGAACCAAAACTGTCAGGTACCAGATCTCCCAAGCTTCTTTAGCAACAAGAAGTTTAAAATATTTAAAATACAAAAAGACATCTACTTTGCTGTTGACATTTCTTGGATTTTTCCTTAAACTGGAAGGGGGAATTATTTTGATTATTTTGTTTTGTATTTGACAGTGCATGAGTGAAACCACACCTGATGCTTATGTAATGAAAACACAAGAAGGATGACAGTGTTTTTCTCTCTGATACTTCTGCTTGTGATGTTCTGGAAACTGCATTTATTATTTTAAAAAGCTCCTTTTTTATTGCTACTGCTTTTTTGGCACATTCCTGGTGGAGACTTTAGCTGCTGGTTTGAGAATTATTTGTAAAAGCAATGCTCTTGCCTGCTGGGCAAACTGTTTCTGCTGCAAATGTAAAATCATTAATTCCTGGCATAATTCTAAACTAGTAATAGTGGATTGATCTTGGAATCAAGTTCCAAATTTCTCTGGGGTTTCAGATTTCCTGCTGAGCTACAAATGGATAGATGACTTCTATAATCTTGTGCTATGTCAAGGAAGGACATGCTGGTCAATTTACAGTGAGATTTCTGGTCAACTTCCATATTTTACTTTGTCCCAAAACAACTTCATTCTTTTAATAAAAAGTTATTACATTGTAGTTTGTTAGACTGTTCTGGCATCTTACTGGCGATATTACTTTTTTCTGTCAGTTCTGCTTTTGAAAAGGATGCAGTCTTTGGGGAGCTGAATTCATTAGTCCTGATGACTACAGGAATCTCCTTATGGAACCCTTGTTGTCAGCAGCTTGTTGTTAAGTGAAAGGAAGCTAAAGAGTAAGTTGCTTGCAAGCAGGTCTCCCCTGTTCTCCCTCCACTCTTTTTTTATCATCAGTGGTCCCAGAAGGGTATTTTAACAGACTCCTGCCCTTTGAGGCCCCTTGCTCAAGGCCTGTGCCCTTACAGACTGTTGTGAGCACCAACCCAATGCCTGACTTTCCTTCAAAGGAGTAGGAGATTTATGGCTGGATGGGGACCCAGTCATCATCTCACCCTTCATGCTTCCCTGCTTGGAAAGTCTTGTGGCACCATATGGGTGGTAAGAACACTCATCATCCTTCCTCAGATGTTTACTAACCACAAACAAGCTGTGTTTTTCTCTCATACTCTCAGCTATCTCTGACATGACGCACAGACTGCATTAGGCAGCTAGCTTCACCTTTTTTATCCTCTTTCCTGAAAAATCTCTATTTGTTTACACCAGACTTTCAGTTATTGTTAATATAGAAATAATATTTGGAGAATTTTGTTGTATTTCCAGTGGTTTCTGCTTTTTCTTGATGCTTTATGCATCCTTTATTAAGGGTTTAGATGTTTTAGTTGTCTCTCATTATTGACAAACATTTTCTTTGGCCAGACCTGGCACCATCACATGACTGACTGTACTGCCTCCACAGGTCTTGTTTGTTTTTCCCTACCTGCTGTTTTAGATGCTGGTTTTAATTGTCCATCTCCATGTTTGTGGTTTTTTCTCTTGCACTTTTTAAGTTGGGTCTCTGAATCATGACAGATTGGATGCCAGAGAAGGCCAGGATTGGCTCAGGAACTGTTTTTTAAAAATTTTTTTCCCTGTAAATATTTGTCTGTGATCAAATATCCTGTATTCTAGAGCTTTGTCTTTGTCTTGCTGCACTGTGTTTCCTTTCCTTAAAAACCAAACCGGAGGTGTTTCATGCTGCAGTGATGAAAATCACTTGCCTCAGCCTGGATCTGTGCAGGTTTGCTGAGCATGGCAGAGAAAAATAAGAAAGCAAGGGGTGTCCTCAAACTCTTTTGTCACTAAAATAAGTGCTGCTTATGCCTTCTGCCAGTACCTGTGCTTGATCTCTGCATTGAATCTGGGGGATTTTGTCTATGGGGGGAAAAATTGGTAATAGAAGAGAGGAAGGTTAATTTCCACCCGATTCATAGAAATTACTTATATTGTCAGCAAAAGAGAGAGCTCTCCTTCTGCCCACAATAAAATTCTGATGTCAAATGTATTGATTGGTCTTTATCATGATATGTCTCACAAAATAATTAGGAAAAGCTAAATATATTTTTTACTTTTTTTGTTTTAGTTTTTTAACTAGTACAGATAAATAAATGATTTTGTACACAGGTGTCTTTTCCCATAAAACGTGACCAGGAGAAGGAATCTACTGTGATGATACAATTCATTGCATATTAAGAGTGTAAATACACAGTACTAGTAAGTTCTCTGAGTAAATGCATGTAGTGCCTTTGGATGGAATAATGCTTTATTTTATCTTACTTATGGCTCCTATCTAATTTAGAATTTTAGTACTGCATCATCTTTTCACATCACCTGATGAGTTTACTCTGAAAGAAAGGCCCATGACTCCCTGGCTATTGGATTGTCCAGAAGACTAGAGGTACATTTTTCCTGCAGCTGTCCTGTGTATGTAGATCTGTATTACCCTGAAGTACTTGACAAATGCATTAAAGACCATATTTAAAATCAAAGTAAATACTATTAAATACTATAAAAGCTATTTATGGGACAGTATGTAAGAACTGTGACTGAACTACCTGTCCAGAGGATTTCCCCTTTTCTGTGAGCAGGGGTACTATTTAAAATCTGAATGTTATAATTAGTATTAATATAAACTTTTTCAAATGGCTGGTGCCTTCTGCATTTACATCACTTTAGTATCTGAGCACGTCTACCTCTTAAATATTTTAAGTGTTGTAGGAGCCCAGAGGGTAGGTCGATGCTCCCATCTGTCTTGTAGGATGTAATGTGACATTCGAAGGTGATGCAAATATCACAGCAGAGTGTATCCAGAAATGGAGCTCACTGCCATGCATTTCAGTCACTTTTCCCTAGAAAAAGACTCTCCTTAATTTTTCTGGTACAACTCAATTTAGGTTTATTCATGGTCAAACCTGGGGTGGTCCATGTATAGAAAGTGTAAAAATAGAGAGTTGCTCTTCTAAACTAAACAATCCACTTTCACTGAACTTGTAACTGTAAGAAGCTGTTACAAACCATTGGTTGTGTCCTTCCACCACAGCTTACTGCACATCACCAAGTAGCTCTGCACAGGCCCTGGTGACTTGTGCTTCACAAAAAGTACTTCTGTCAGAGAGGATCCAGCCTTGATCTGAAGTATTATCTGGAGACTGATAACCTGGTGCTGTCTGTAGCTTGTCTGTTTGCATCTCACATTAATTCACCAAATGTCTGTCTCTGCCGCCTGAGTCCTCACCACCATTCCCAGTACAGGGTGCCGTGTGCAGGCAGATCACCCCTCAGCTAGACTTAAGAGCTGACAATCCAAACAGAGCTGCTGAAGTCTGAGCTGTTGCCTCCAGTGTTTTGAACATTGCTTTGGTCCAAATGTAATGTTAAATATCAGGAAACCAGAACAGAGCTTGTGATTCCATTTTTGTTCACACTGCTTTTTCTAAAAGGATGAGATATACTGGAGGAGTGTACTATCCCTCCTTGCTATACTTGCTAATTTGGGCTTGCTACTGGAGCCCCCTTCCAGGTTCAGGCTTGTGGGATAGAATGCAGACTTTAGTTCCATAGATATTATTGGTAATCCAGTCACTCTCAGTTTTACATTTGACATTTTTATATGGTGCTTTTTTTCTTTTCTCCTTTCCCCCCTCCACCTCAGCAGTGGGGAAACATGTTTTCATTTGTTGTTCTTTTCAAACAGCCTCAAGCTGCAGTGATTTAGATCTCTTTCTCTCTCTCTATATTCATGCTGTCCTCATTCATATCTCCACTAGTCTTAAGTTGCCAGCTTCAAATTCTGAAAAGTTATTTCCAGCATTGATGATTTACAGCCTGAAACATCAGTCTAAAAAATATTATTTGATGGCATTTTCCTATTTACAGGTATTTTGAAGACCTGACAGATAGCCTAAACATTAGTCCTATACTTTACTGCATATCATAGCTGAGTGTGTAATTTAGGATACTGAAGACAAAACGTGGTGGAGTTGGGTGAGATGAAAAGGAAGTAATCCTTATGTTCAGGCTATTTACATGCATGGTTTGTTCCATTCTGTTTCTAAGTATGTACTAAACGTGACATTCTTTGTGTCTGAAATAGTAGCAGAATAACCTAGTGGTTGCTAAGGTAATGAGAACCCACCATTACCTTTCCAGTTCCTGTAAATAAAGTATGGAATTTAATTTCATTCTGTGTTACCTGAGGCAGATCAGGCATCTGATAAAACAAATGATCTTCACATTCTTCTCCACTTCCCTTCTGATTTTCATTGAAATACCGAGATGTTTCTCTTTTTGTAAATAAATGAGGCTGCCCTGCCGATGGTGGAGTAGAAAGTAGCCTAAGAATTACATCTTTTGTCTTGCAGCTGTTTTCCCTCTGTGACTTAAAATGTATTTGTCTTCCTGCTGAAACATTTCTATTGCATGTGATCAGGGCTGAAGATTTGACAGCCATAAGAGTTCCTCTTTCTGTTTTTTCTCTTGATGCAGAACCTACATGTTTATTATCTGTGCTTGTGCTATGGATTGCAAGCACAGTATGAGTGTGAACCCAAGATTTATTTCTTCATCAAAGAAAGGAAGGTTCTCTCAAAAAACAATATGGTAAATCCAGGAATTTGCAAATGCTAGACACCAACAGATGAGTGGGTGAGATACTTACTTACCTGGCAAAATTATTCTTGGCAAGGATTATCACTGGCCTTAGGAGTGCAGGCAGCAAACAAGAAATCCAAAGGAGCTCTGATTGCTGTGCAACCCGGTAACATTACACCCCAGACCATCTTGACTTTGTAGAAAAAGAGAATCCATATCGAGCTAATCAATCATCCGAGTCCACCAGGCAGGACATGAACGATTGTATCTCTTATGTACATGAGGAGGAAGAAGAAACAGCTGGGGCATGGGATGGAGCTCTGCTTGGAGTAAGGGAATCTGTTGTAAAAGAGAGGCATTATGGAATGGCAGAACAATATTCCTGCTCTTATATGACAAATTTTTGTTATGCTGCTTTATGGAATGGCAGAACAATATTTCTGCTTTCTTATGCGACAAATTTTTGTCATGTTTGTGTTGCATTGATATCAAGCCATGGGTCACTTGCCACAGGTGGGTTATTTTAGCCTAACAGCTGTCTGGATATCAAGACTTTATATTCTAACAGCCTGTCTGCCCAGAGAAGTAGATCTGGAAGGTGAAGTGGACAGCTGGCATAATAAATGGACACTTGAACCCGGAAATGAAAGACAGCTGCTGGATCTAATTTTAAACATAGCTCTTGACCAGATCCCTCTGTATCCTGCTTGTCCTGCTACAGCAAAGTCATTAGTGGGAGTAGAGAGACAAGAAGTTGAAGATACTGATAAAGAGCTTTTGTGAGGAAGGGAATCACCCTTGTTCAAGTTATGGTATTTCCATTTTTCACAGTAAGTACTGTCAGCTTCCAGAGAAGGGGAGTGGAAATGGTTTGTGGCTGGTGCATGGTCTAACACTGCTGACACGGGCCGCTCTTCTGGGACCTCATAATGGCCAGTGGGACTCTCTGCTCTGCACGTACGAGCGCTGTTTCAAATGAGGAAAATGTAATAGAGTGGGTGTTTTCCTAACATTTTAAAATAACACATGGTTACATAGCCAGGTTGTAATTCCGAGTTTTTACATCAGGGCTCGGGAATGCGGCGGCGTTAGAGGCGGTCTGGAGCTCCATCTAGCGGGGCACTGCAAATCCCGCTGGCTGGACTTGGATTTTTTTAGCAAGTACGAAAATAACCACAAGTAATACCGTACTGATAGAATTCTTCACTTGGGATTAGCGAGTTAGGCACATTATTAATCCAGCAGCTGGTTAAGTGTTTTCAAGTTCCTGTTTTGCTTTCAGAATGCCATTATCAAGCTGGGATGGTTTTGGGGGATTTTTCAACTGTGACCGTATTGTTCTGCTTTATTACAACTGTGATACTAAAATTAAGGGCTGTGGAAACATTTCTGGAACTCGTTCTCTTTAGAGAGTTAGCTAACCTCTGGGAATTTTGGAAGCAAGCAGACCATTACTCCTCTGATGTGAAGATTCCCCTCTACCAGGCAGCTCTGTTAATCGCAATAGGTTTAGGAAAAACAGCTTTGCTGTTTATCATCTGCTTTTAAAAAGTAAAACATCAATTTTTAAAAATATATGTTTTTTTAATATATATAGCAAGAAACTTGAAGAAGTAAGAATAAAGAATAAATTTTGTTTGTTTTATTACAAAACTTCAAAATGCAACTTGACTTTATATCTACCAAGCTTAGTTAGGATAGAAATGTTACTAAAATATGAAAGTATTATTCTAAAGGCATCTACTTAAACTGCTGTTAATCTCCAGTACAGAGAGAGATCACATTAATGATCACATTCAAATATATGTGCAGCATGCATTTATCTATCTGTTTTCCTAAGAAAAGTGGATAAAACAGATATTTATTATAATTTGACATATAAAAATTTTGGTGTAAAGCATTGTAAATGGCATGATAAGAGCTGACTGAGGCAGTTGGTGCTGGAGCTATGGGACAGAGGCCACAAAAGGCCAAATGAGGTCAGATTTCATTTAAGCATGCCTCCTAATTTGCTTTCAACCGTATTAGCCCAACTAGTATTAGATTTGTGTTATATTTAAACTTTCAGCTTTCCTTCCTCCTGCACAACCAAATGCTGTTCCTGTTGATTTGAATCAAAGGCTTGGGAGTGACAGCTGCCAAGGAGGGCTTATTTCAAATCTTCTATCCCACGTTTGCCTCTGTATCCTTTCTAAACATGCATTTTTGTCTGCACCACCCATCTAAAGCTCTTCTTGTCAACAGGCAAGCTCAGAGATACCAAAATTGCGAAAGGAAGACCAAAAAGCACGAAGTGCACTCTTGGCTGATATCCAGCAGGGAACTCGCCTGAGGAAAGTGACCCAAATCAACGACCGCAGTGCACCACAGATTGAAAGTGAGCATGTGCTCCTCAGCAAGGCCCTGGGGGAGCTTTGCTGAAGGCTCGGGTGTGGGTGGAGGCCAGTTGGACAGTTTCAAACTGAAGGGCAGCTTTGCAGGTCAGCAAAGGTCTGCATGGCTTTAGGATGCAGAGAGGGGCACTTTCTAAATGTGCATCCTGCTCTGAGATCAATGACTGTTAACACTTCTTAGAATGTCTCCAACCGGTTATCACCTTAACAGGCATTCCTCGTTCCAAAATAAATAATGAATGATGAAATCCTCGAGAGCATTTTTATTAAAAACTGGGAATTCTTTGCTCTAGCAGAAGAATTGTTCTTCCTTAGATTTAAAAGAAAAAAAATGCAGAAAAATTCTGGAAGCATAAATTCAATATTAGGCCTAACACAACTACTTCTTGACATCACAATTTGTGTGAGATTGAAGAGTACCAGAGGGTGCTGTGCTCCAAAGTATGGGTCAGAGAGGGATGGCAGTTCCTGTAGTAACAGTACAGGGAAAAGCTTGGCCTGGGCTGTTTCTTGGTACCAGGCCTTAGCAGTCTCAGGGCAAGGATGAAATGATTTTCTGATATACCCTGGGTTTTACATTCTTTTGAACAGAACCCAAAGGAGCAAACAGAGATGGCGGTAACACAGCTGTTAATAAAGGTGGCTTTCAGCAGCCTCTGGGAGGTTTATTTGCTGGTGGTTTTCCTGTTCTCAGACCAGCAGGCCAGAGGGACATGACAGGTAAGGGCTTCATTTGTATCAAAGCATAGCTGGGTGGGCAGAAATTTGGGATTACTTTACTGATTGATTTTGTTTGTTTTATTTTTCTGAATGCTTAGTTCATCATGTGACCATGAAGGGCTCAATAAATAATGTGATTGAAGTCACCTTTCTAGATCTCAGGTGCCTTAATCCTTTAAAACATAAATAAAAAGCTATCTCTACACTTGTTAAGAAAGATTAAATAGATCTCTTTAACTGAGCTTTTTGTTTCAGTGAAAAGTTTTAATTGAATACAGTATTGAAATCTGAGTTTATCTGTTTCAGCACAAATGGCAAAGTTATATTTCCTTCCCTCCACTAGTGTGTATTTCTGTGATATAGTCTTGTGTATTACTTTAAAGATTCATATTTAATATTTTTGCCCTCTGGATTTTATAGAGCATCACTTTGATGCAGCAAGATAACTTACTGATCTGAAAAAGAAGGGTATTGTTACTTCACAATGGCAGGAGGAAGGCATGTGTGGGAACCCCACTGCTGCTTTCACCTCAAGAAAGTGCCAGAATCAGCGAGGGGTGACTTTTATAGTCACAGTAATGACCTCTGGCACTGCTGGGCAGCTGGTGCCTTCTCAGGCAGCACAGAGCAAAGTCGGTTTTTGCAGGGAAGGACAGAACTTGGCTCTACCTGAAGGTTTTTTGCTCCCAAAAGACAAGCCAAAGATGCATAGCACTATGTGATGGGGCTTTTGATATAGCTTCAGTAACTACTTTGAGTTGTTCTTAAAACTATGGCCATACCTATGAGGCTATGTGAGTGTCAAATGTGATGCCTTTTTTGACATCTTGCTTTGTGATAAATCCTTGACATTTACTCAGGAAAAGACATTTTGTAAGTTCAAGAGTCTTCAGGCATTTGCTGTTAAAAAGGAAATACCAGAACCTGTGCCTTCCAGAAAGCCTTTGAGGCATTGCTTTTAAAAACCTGGCTTTTATCCACGGAGTTGAGGTTTCTGTAACACTTGTGTGAATTTTTTGATACTTCAAGTACTTAACTTGAAGGAAGTGTGTCAAACTCTCGTGTACTTTTCACGGGTACATTTTCTCAATGTCCCGTTGACTGTAGCAAGCAGGACGAGGCCGGTGTGAAGGGCTCCAGACTCTGCAGAAAAGTTCCTTCCCCTTAAACTGTGTCATTCTGCAGAAGCTGAGGAACGGGGAAGGGAGTAGGGTGTCTTCAGACAACTAAGCAGAATCCCTGGTGCCCATTGGAATACATCACCTCCTAAACCCCTCTACAGCGTGGGCAACCAGTTGGATATGAGGTGTTCGGGGTGAATGAGTTTAATCCCTCCGGGTTTAATCCCACTGGGGAGGGGAACACTAAGAATTTGCTCCGTCCGCTGCTCGGTCTGAGGAGTGGGAACGCAATGCCGGTGTGTAACATGTGTTATCTGGTTTCCAGCAGGGAGGCCTGGGCAGCTGTCCGGAGGCCGAGCAGCATCCCCCAGACCGCCGGCACCGCCGAGCGGCGGCGCTGCCAAGGCGGGCAGCAGCCCCTCGCACCCGGCCGAGGGCCCGAGGGCCGCGGCCCCGCCGGAGCCTCCCGGCACCTCCCGAGCCGCGGCGGCAGCGGGCCCCGCTCGGCCCAGCCTGCCCGCGCCCCCTCCACCGCCCCCCGCTTCCAGCAAGCCTTCTCTCATCTTCCCTCCTCCGCCCCCTCTGCCCCCTCCGGCCGATCGCCCCGCCAAGGGGCCGACCCCCGGCGCGGCGCCCCCGCTGCCGCCCCCTCAGGCTGACAAACCCACCAAGCCCCAAGCAGGCCCTTCGCTCCCTCCTCCTCCCCCTCCTCCGCCGCTGCCCCCCGTGTCCCCCTGCGGGCTGCCGGGCAGGGCCGCCGAGCCCCCTGCGGCCGCCGCTCCCGCCGAAGGCCGGGACTGCGCCCTTCCCACACCGCCTCCTCCGCCGCCCCCTCCGCCGCCACACGCGGCCCCCAGCAGGCTCTCCTTTCCCCCCTCGCCGGCCTTCAGCGCCGCCGACCTGCCCCCGCCGCTGCCCCCCAAGGCTCCCCACCCGCTGCCGCAGCTGCACAAGCCAAGCAACATCCAGTCCCTGCCGCTGCCGCCCACCCCCGGGCCGCCCCAGCCCGCAGCCGTGCTGGACACCAGGAAGAAGAGACCCGGCAGAGGCGCAGGTGAGAGCGGCACCTGAAGGAAGGAGGCTTTTCCCTCTCTTCGGCTAGCGGGGAAAATCATTGAATGATTTGGCTTGGAATGGGACCTTGAGGATGACTTAGGTCTTCAAGGCCCCCTTCCAGCCCAAACCATTGTATTGCACTGGTGACTGGAGAGCGTGGAGGGACAGGGGTAAAGAGCACACATGGGAGGAATACCTGTAGGTTTCACGGCTTGTGATGAACACCCAAAACATCCAGCTTTTTGAGATGTCAGGCAGATCTTAAGGGGCACATATGCCTTGTAGTTAAACTGCCACTCTTGGAAGCAACATGCTGATCACTGGAGGCAAAGCCACTGGGCTGCTTCTTGCTTTTGTGTTGGTATTGGTACTATTGGTACTCCAGCAGTGTGGTACCCTGTCAGCTGGAGAGCAGAGTGCACACCACGATGTCTGCCAGGTCAGCAGCTGCTCATGTGCCAGGCTGCCCAGGACATCCCTCTACAGCTCTACCCTTGCAGGGGCAATATTGGCAACAGCTGGGAAACACTACAGGAGATAATGAAACAGTGATGGGGCAGCTACCAGCCATAGGTGAGCAAAAACAAATCTGGCTGCAGTCTTCTGTTCAACAAAGAGAAGCAGCCAGTGCCTCCTGTGATCAAGGTGGCTGGGCCAAAGGTTTCTCCAGCTACTGAGAAAGTGGGGGTTTTATCCAATTTTTATCCAATTTCCTTGAGTAGATGATAGAAGGAAATTTTATTAGACTCCTCTAATGTAATGGAAATAATAAAAAAGATGAGTCTAGACCTGTGTGGGTTTGAGAAATGGAGACAGCTACTTAACAGGAACATCTGAAAGAGAATGTTCTGTACCCTGTATTTTAGCAGCCATATGTCAGGAGAAAGATTACTGGCTCCCTTTGAGAGCCAGGGGAAAGGCCATGTAAGTACAGCAGATCAGATCAGGTGCCTTGTGGTAGTGATTAATGCTGCTCAGAACTCTCTGGTGAACTGTTACTATGTCGAGATGCCCATTTCTCAAGGTAGTTCTATTTGTATGTTTTCCATGAAATTCCCCTGCCTGTCCCTTGTTATGTAGGAGGATAAGCAGTTTTGAGAGGCTGCCAGCTTGGAGGCCTTGAGCTCCTTCCCCCTCACACAGCTCCTGTGGTAGGTCTTCCAGATGTAAATTTTGATGGCAACTCCTTTCTACTCCTCAGGGAAATGCACAAGACTAATGGTAATTGCATTGCATAGCTGCCAAAGTGTCAGGAAGTTTTCTTTTAGATATACCACCTAGTGTGGTTGTTTTGTTGATTTTCTTTTCTTTAAAGAGACTGTTTGTTCTTGTGAAAGTGGAAGGATAATCTTCCCTTCCAGACTGGACAAAACCACACTTCAGAATGTCACATTTTCCTTAGAACTGGAAATGGAAAGCCCCAGCCTATCCCCATAGTGACTTGAATTTAATACTTGATGCTACAAATCTGTGGTCAGGCTTGGCAAACAACAGCTATGGTTATGTTTGCCCCAAATACTGCATTCTTTCTACACCCCTTCCACTTTTGTGTGTAGTTTACTGTTGAGTTTAAGTCATGATGATGTTTATATGCTGGTCTCCTGGTTTTTTTATTAAAGGAACTGGTGCTGGGAAGTTGGTCACACCTCCACAGCCACCAGCAAGATCCCCAACAACTGAACTTACAAGCAAGTCTGGAGTCTCAGCCTGGGCTACAGCTCATGACCCCTACACACCACTTAAAAATGGAAATATGCACATCATTGGTAATATAATTAAATTAAATCTCTTGGCCTTAGTTAATAATGTTAGTACAAAACCCTGTGTGTGTCCCAGACCTCAAAAGCTCACTCAGGACTTTGTCCTAGCAATAGCAGTATAGTTACAGTATAATAGAAACATTTTTGTATAACATTATACAATGATAGAAAATTAAGGCTTTTTCACAAAGGATTTAAATTCAGTCAGTAGAAAAGCAAAGGATGCACTACCTGCAGAGTTACTTAAAAATATGAGAAGTTTCCATAGTGTGCTTATATTACCATTCTTAAAACTAGATCATGGACATTTAGAGGCTCCTATAGGGCAAAGACCACTAAGAATTATTTTTGTGATCTGGTGAATTGACTGTTCATTCTTGTTTACAGCTACATGTCTTGAAAATGACCAAAAAATACCTCTATTACTACAATACCACCAATGCAGAAAACTGAAATGGCAGACAGAAGCTTAATTTCAGTTTTAATAGCAGGCAGTGATTGCAATTAAGGCAAAAAACTTGAATGGCTCACAGGAGTGCTCATCAAAATGATTTATATGGAATGAGCCACTATCAATTCCAGGGGAAAATGAACCAGCATTTTTAACTGGAATTATTTGCAGCAACATTGTTGGGGTTTCTTGATTATTTTTTTTTTTTTTTAAAGATTCTCTCTAGCAGCAACTAATGTTTATTTCCCTGAAACTTCTCAGATGACTTCGAATCGAAATTTACTTTCCATTCTGTGGAAGATTTCCCTCCACCTGATGAATTCAAACCATTTCAGAAAACATATCCCAGCAAGATACCCAGAGGTAAGTGTGTAAACATGAAAAGATCTGATCATTATCAAGAGGTTTAAGAATGGGGATGAAAAATAAAGAACTGAACCAGCGTTAACTGGACTGCTAGCATAGGCACAGAGAGGAATGGGATTTGTCACAATTACAGGGCAACAGGGACCAAAGATATAATGAAAATCACTTAGTTACTTTAGAGTCTTAGCTAACAACAAATTATGTGGCTGGACATGCAGCTTGTGTTTTTAGATTGCTAAATTTGCAAAGCCCGTGATGTTAAAAACAATCATGTTGTAAAAAAGACTTGGGCAGCTGCTGAGTTTGATGTTTTTTGTTCACTAACTTGTGAAATCACAGAGAAAGATTATTTGATCCATGTCTTCCATTATGTATTTTGATTTAAATCCTATCACACACCTGAATTAACAAAGAGACTAATTAGTACCTGAACCTTTTCAGGAAAGTGATAAATGGTTGAACCTTGCTTTATTTTTTTTTCTCCCTTCTTAACTTAGGAACTTAGAATGAGGTCACTCTTGTAAGAGCAGTTCACTTATCCAGTTTTGAAAATGAGTAGTTGAAAATGGAAAAAAATCTCATGCCCATATTCTTCTTTTTTATAAAACCCAATTTTCTGTATTATTATATCTCCAACTTTAATTAACCTTTTGTTCTGTTTCCATGCTAAGGTACTTTGTATGACTTTTCATAGCAGCCTCAGTCAGGCTAAATTGTCTGCTGTATGTTCTGACTTTTTACTGAAGGGCTGCAGAACACAAGCAATATGTGAATGTATGTATGTAAACATATGTATATATATGCATATGTATGTATATACCAGGGGAGCAGATAAATGCAGCATCTCTGCTATATATTTGCATCCAAAATACCTATTTAAAATCTGTCCTATCTATTTACAGATCCCTCTAAAAATCCTCCATTAAGAACACACGTGAGATGAGAAGAGTCTTCTGGTGCTCTCTGGACTAGTATTAAAAAAGAAGATCAAGATAATGTATAAAACAGAAGGGGTTCCTGTTGCAGTGATTGATTGTACTTGAGTCACAAGAACTGCAATATTAACATTTCTATAAACTGTAAAACAATATAAATTATACCTTTTGAACTGGCCTACATACTACAGGAATGTTAGTACAGGCTTTTAAATTACTGTATATAGGTGAATATTTTTTAAGCAAAGCAGCATAAAATTTAAATTCTTTGTAGTGTTGAAAGAATTCTAATTCTTATTGTGCTGGCAATGTTACCTCAGACTGTTTTGTGCTATGTGCCCATAGTTCTTTTTTCCCCTTCCATCATAATTTTTGGAAATTCTCTAGTTATTATTGAGGCATTTTTTCAATGAATTGTCAAACTAATATATTCTCTTTAGTCTGTTTTTATGTTTCTTCACTTCTTTCATTCTGCCTGGCCACAGATTGCAGCAGGATGTCCCTTTCATGAAGAAATGGGCCCACAATCCTTTTCTCATGAAGCATGAAGAGGAGATGACAAGGAGCTGTGGCTGCTAATGAGCCTTCCTCCTAATGATTACATATCCTTATAGGATAGTGTTTGAAGAAGCCCAGCTGTGTAGGGTGGTTATGGACTTGACAAAGATGACAGAACCTTTCCAAAGCGGAAGAAAAGGAAGTTGCTGTATTGTAAGCAAGAAAAAGAAATGGTGTGTGTGAATACAGTGCTGTGATGAGTTTGTGTAAGGACACATGTCCTGTCTTTTCCCGCTGGCAAAGGGGATATTTACCATTTCTGTGATAGATTGCCTTTACCCAGCAATTACAAGGCCTTTGGATGAGGGGTCTACATTTTAAACAGGCAACTGCTATTCACCAGCAGTGAAGGGTCATTGTCCAAAACACACCACGTGGAACACTCAGCCCCCAAAGTTGTTGTTGTCTCAAATGGAGTTGAGAATAAAGTAGAAAATAACAACTTAGTGGACAAGACTTGAACTACTGCTTTTAATATTCAGACCTTGGGTAAGGTCTTCAGATCACAGATGTTCAGATCTGCTCCTAAGATACTTGTTTCTAACAAGAATTACCCTTATTCTTGTGCATTGGGAGGAGTGGTGCCAGGTCAAGGAGGTGAATTCTTCCCCTCTGGGCAGCACTAGTGATGCCACACCTGATATGCAGCCCTGTGTGCTGTGTCCAAATTCTGGGCTCCCCAGTGCAAGGAAGACATGGTTGTGCTGAAGAGAGTCCTACAAAAGGCCACAAAGGTGATGAAGGGGCTGGAGCACCTCTCCCATGAGGAAGGGCTGAGAGAGCTGGGTCTGATCAGCCTAGAAAAGAGAAGGCTTTCCAATGTAAGCAAATATTTGAAGGGAGGGTTTAAAGATGGAGCCAGACTCTTCGGTGGTGTCCAGTGACAGGAGACCAGAGGAAATGGGCACCTGCAACACAGGAGGCACTGTCAGAACATCAGGAAGTGCTTTTTGACTGTGGGGGTGACTGAGCCTTGGAACAGGTTGCCCAGGGACCTTGGAGTCTCACTCCTTAAAGATACTCAAAAGCCATCTGGACTTTGTCCTCAGCACCTGGTACTAGGTGATCCTGTTTGGCCAGGTGTTAGACCACAGAACCTGTAGCCATCCCTTTGAATCCCAACCACCCTCTGATTCCCCTTTTTACAGCTTTTCTGCATTCCCAGACGTCGGTTACAACAACCCAAGGCACTGCTGGGGGCAGAGTGGCTGGAAATCTGTCTGCCACTAAAGGACCTGAGTGTGCTGACTGACAGTAGCTACACATGCTGAACAGGGGCCAGTGTGTGCTCTGGTGGTCCAGAAAGCCAACAACATCCTGGCATGAGGAGGTTCAGAGAGGACCTTACCGCTCTCTATAGCCCCAAAGGATACTGTACCCATGTGGGGGTCAGTCACTTCTCTCAAGTAACAAGTCAGAGGACAAAAGGAAATGTCCTCAAACTGTGCTAGAGGAGGTTTAAATCAATATTAGGAAAAACATCTTCACCAATAGGGTGGTCAGGCATTGGAACAGGCTCCTCAGGGAAGTGGTGAAGTCACCATTTAATACCTACAGGTATTTAAAAGACTTGTAGATGTGGCACTCAGGGTCATGGTTGAGTGGTGAATGTGGCAGTGCTGGGTTAACAGTTCCATTACATGATCTCCAATATAAATGATTTCGTGATTCACCAGCCTGAAAAAGAATACTGCAGTTCCAGGATGAGTCTGGTGCTAACAGCCAGGCTATTTCAGTTATGGCAATAATTTATATAATTGCCATCAATTCCCCTCAGTTAGAGGTGTAATAATATTATAGATCACTGATGATCTTGCCCCATGGTGTTGCCTTTAAACAAAACTATTTGGAAAAGACAGGTAACTGCATCTTTACATCCTTGCTTTTCTCTTTGTTCTTACAGCAGCTCAGTTATGCTGCAAATATTCCCATACACATGCAGTTTCATGGTGTGAGATTGTGTAGGGGTAAGAAGCTCTTCACCCACAGGACTCCAAGAAAGCAACATTTGTCTTTTCCTAGCCTATTATAACTTGCTGTACATTATGTGAAAAGAAAGAAGAAAAAAAAATGGTGATACTTTGACCAATACTTGTCAGTAGTTATTTGATAAATATGCATGAATATAGTAACAAGCAAGAATCTACATTGCTACTTAAACAACTGGAAAAGTTGAATACTGTTTTTAAAACTATTTTGTTATAGTACAATTAAAAGTGGCATATTGTTGGCTCTCATTTATTCTGAAATTTGTGTACTGCTCTGTAACAAGTACCTTCCTAAGGATTTTAAAACTACCTAATGCTGGACTACCTGCCAGCAGATATATAAAGAAGAGGAAAATTTTACTCTATTTTTTATTAATGGTTTGGGTATTTTAGAAATAAACAACATCTTTCAGGGATGAAATTAGAAATCCTCTATTTGCTAGCATTTCTGAAATGTTTCCATACATTTGTCATTCAAGATCCATTGAAGCTTCTGGAGATACAGAGCATCACAGTGGCTGTCATGCTGAGGCAGCTGATCCCACAGGTCCCACTGTGTCCTTCCACTGAGACACCTGTGTTCAAGACCACTGCAAATATCAAGACCATGCAGTTGCTCTGGTTTCTACTAACTGCACCCAACCATGTTGCTGTACCACAGCTGATTTTTAAAATGCACTATACAACTGAAACAACATCAACATACTATTAGAAAATTACTACCTGGATCACTGTGCTCAAAACAATTTATTCATTCTGTCATATAAGCAGTTGCACATAAGGATATAAACGCCCATGAGATAATTGCAAGTGTTGCTTTCTTCTTTCTTAAGAAAAAGGCAAATAAAATATATGATGTTTTTAACAGGAACACCCACTTCTTTCATCTTGCCTCCCTCCCAACTCTCAAAGATTAGAGATCCAAGTTGTGCAAAATAGCTGTGAGAAGTGGTATTTCCCAATTTTTCCAGTCCTCTGGCTGGGGCAATCATTTTTTTATCTCTGATCCCTGGTTGTTCAGAAATACCCATCTACTCCTATCAGGAGTTGTGATATTGTGGGAGATCCATTTACTTCAGTCATAGGCAGCTGGAAAAAGCACATTCCACTTTCAGTGGCCTTCATCCCCCACAAGGTTCTCTGAAATCAAATGTGCTTCTTGCAGTCAGCCCCTCCTCTGGTTACCATACAGAGCAGCTAAATTTCAGGGTTTACTTAAATATTTTCTTCTCCTATTGTCTACGCTTTAAAATACTTAGATACAGGAGTTGGTCCTATGATGGACAGTGTGGGAGGATTTTATTGTGAATGAGATATTATTAGGTAGGCCATAAGGGAAAATGTATTCTTCCTGTTTTCTGTAAGTGAAAATGCCCCATGTTTTCTTGTCCAATTACCATTTGTCATATAAGGCAATACCAAAGTAATGAGTCTAAACGGAACAATTTCATTTAAAAAATCCTGAGAATGCAGTGTGCCAATATGGCAATGACTATTTCCCTGATGCACAACTCTTACAGTTTCAACTTGAGGTGTTTCTGCTTTCTAAGGAGCTTTTACTTCCTCAATACAAAAGCACGTAGTTCTTCACCACCCACTTTCCCAGAAGTGAAGGATTTTAACTCCATAAGTTAATTTCCACTTATTAAAGACATGGACATCTTTCATCCCTCTGTATGGAAAAAATCCACCAACCCTCTTCACTGGACACAGTGTTTACTGGTTTAATTCTCAGTGTTTGCCCTATCCCACTTCCACAAGAAGAGAAGGCAATGAAAAGCAGGCCTGCCTGTAGGGCTGTGGAGGAAGGGAAGCATGCTGCAGCACTGCACTGAAAGTAAGGAAGCACAGGACAGCCATTCCTAAGCCTAGCCAGTTGGATTGCCACACCCACCAGCAACTCGCTGGTGCTTAAAGGATTCATCAGCCATGTATGTCACAACAGAGATTACTAGGAGCTGTTCAGCACTACAAAGGCAGAAAGCTGATGAATAACCAGGCATTTATTAATGTCCAGCACCTATTTCTTTAAAAAATTCTGAATCTGTAGCTTTTATATAAATCAGACACTTATTAATTGCATCTTAAGAGCCAATATGTGTAGATCTCTACAGCATCCAGGCTGGCTCTGCACTTCAGTACTCAGTTCTGGAGCAGCAGCCAGGTGCACTACAAACATAAGCTGGCTGAGGGCAAAGGCAGAACTTAAACTGGGGACTTAATTCTGATAATTTGTACAGGCATAATGTCAGGTGCTGAGTTACTGCAACCAGATACAGCCTATGAGGCCAGCACAACAAGGTCAAGAACCAGGACTTACCTTCCTGGCCGTCTCAAACCGTGATTTCAACTCTACCATTTCAACTCTGTATGAATTAGCGAGAAGAGAAAAATGCAAGTCAGCTTTGCTGCAAGCCTAGTCCTGAGCAACAGAGGGAAAACCAGATTGCTTTCAATGACAATATGGCAATTAGCCTGATGAAGTTAAATCTTTACTTTAATTGGTTGCCCAACATACATGTTTTAACATTCTGTACTAAATTAGCCAGCATGCACACAGTAATTGGACCAGTCAGTGACTTTCTCCTTTCACTATATACATACACAAACGGGAACACCACAAGATTGGACGAAGGAAAGCAATTTGTTAACCGGATACAGCTAGCAAGTAACATTTTATCCTCTAGAAATGTTTTTTCCTGCAAAGTCACAAGTGTGAAGACTTTCTTTCAAGGCTTGAAGAAAATTGCAGTCTTCCAGTGAAAAGGCTAACAATAGCCATTGTAGCTGAAATGAGATAAAATTTGTTGAAAATCCATTCCAAGCAAGAGTGAAATTGAAAAAAAATCACCTGCAATGCAGCAGAGGGAAAAGGGACTTTGGAGACAAGCTGAGCAGGTGGAAAGTGAGTGTGAACCCAATTCTTAACATCCTCAGCTTAGTGTAAAAGAGGAGGAGGTTCAGAATTGGATCCAACATTTCACATTCACTGGTAGAGTAATACCTAAAAATTGTTTGCTTACTTTATTTGAAGAACTTTAGTTCTGTGTCAACACAGTCATAGAAAAGATCCACTACTTCAGCTGGATCCAGAATCTCTGTACGAGAAAGGATATCTTCCATTGCTTCTAAACCTTGTTTTTCAAGGTCTAACATAATCCTCATCAGTTTCTGGCCTTTATCCTAAAGGTATGAAACAACCAAACTCAGTTAACCAGCAAACAGGCTCATTAAAGCATTTTACTGTTTCTCTTTGTTATAGAGATATTTTCAAATATTTTTTAAAATTAAAAAGCCTTTTTTAAGTACTAACTATTTCTTTTATTAGTTATTTTGGATGGCCAAAGGCTTAAAGTACCAGTCCTAGACACTTTGTACATAAAGAAAAAGAACCAAAAAGGAGTTGCCAAGTTTAAAGCAAAGAAGGAAAAGGGTGAAAGATGGATAGAGGAAAATTATATAAGGCTTGTACATATAATAGAGGTAAAGCAAGCTCTTAATTTTGCAATCCCATTAACAGAACTATATGAGAAGACTAGAAGCCCTAAGAATTGTGCAGGTTGTCATATTTGCATATGCATTCCTCAAATCAACACCTGCAAGATGATGAAGAGATCTGAAATGATGTGTCATGTAACAGTATTAAGACTCCAGAGCCCAGGGAGGTTTTGCATGCCATTCTGTCTTACTGCTCTTTGTGTTTCCAGAAAATTTTTTCCTGGAAAAGGTGTGATTTCATTTTATCCAAATGTTACTTAAACTCTACCCTTTTTTTTTTTTTTTTTTTTTTTTTTTTGTTATGGAGAAGTGCTGCTTGTTTGGCTTGCAGCTTTCAAAACTGAGTTTCAGGAGGGAAAAAAGTCATTTAGAATGAGTGGTGGTCCTGAGTTTTTCAGGATTTTTCTCAGCATTTTGTCCAGAAAGAGCAGAGCAACTCATCTAAGGTTTAGGCTCTTGGATGGGCAACTTTTACAGCATGAAGCCTGACTAGAAACTGCATCTCCTGTTCTACCACAACTATGGGTGTCACATTGTGGGGACTTTAACAGGCAAGAGTCCACAAGATGCTAAGATGCCTCTTCTAGGTCTTCCCTAAATCAACATTTTGCAAAATGATATGAGAGCCAGCTGCACATTAAAACTATGTTACCAGAGGCCACGGATTTTAAATTACTCAATTCCAAGAAATAAAAAATCTAGCCCAAACTGCATTTAAATAATGTTTGTACTAGCAAATGTTATCACAGCTTCCTTAATCAATAATGGGTAGGTCTGAATGTTGTTATGGTCGTAGCAAGATTCTGACTCATGCAAATACACACAGAGGTAAATTGTAGAAAAGGAATTCCTTTTGAGGAAATTCAACACAACTATGTGAGGGTCTTCCACAAATTGCCTGATTACCAATAAAAGCCTGACAGGTGTGCCTTGGTGATCTTTCTGCTTCACTTCCTCAAAAACACTTATCCAGTTTACTGTTGTAGTTGTAATTGCAGATGTTGAAAAGTTAATGAACTACCTGCCAAAAGTTGTATCTCAAGCATTTGGAAAAGCTATACAGAATAATCCCCTTCCTGACTTTACTTACTCCAAAATTATTTGCATAAGAGATCCTCAACACTAAGTTTATACAATGGAAGGTTTTCAGCCCTCAGGTATGTACTGCATGGCACTGCAAAGTGTTGTTCCTTCTCATATGGCATTTTCAGTTAAATCTTAAAAAATATCAGAAATGCATTGAATTGCAAAATGCAAGGTTTCCAAAACTGTCATGTGAAAATTATTCCTTCAAGAAAAATACTGTGTAGCTCTTAATCCAGCACATAATTTAAATTACAACACTCCTGCCCTCATCCTAGCACATAATTCTAATACTATGTTGTACTAGTATCCAGTGTTCTAATCACTAAAAAGACTACATGCACAGTGGGGATTGAACAAGATAATCAGCTTAACAGTTTGACTTTTCATTTTGTAAAAGTAATGGAACAGAGCAACACTCTCAGGATAACAAAAACTATGTAGAATAGTTTGTCCTTCAGAGGGCATCATTATTCCAGCTAAACTCGCAAGGATTTTAAGAATATTCAGAGAATGTTTTCCAGTGAGGGACTATGAACTAAGTTCTGGAGTTAGGAACCTACATTGACTTCAATTCTTTGATCCCAGATCCCACAGCTCTTACCTGATCGTTCTCCAGGAGAGATCGGGCCCATTCATGCGCCTTGTACAATTCATGCCTACGATCAGGTTTCTCCTGGAATCGAGGTATCTTTTTAGCAGGATCTTCATTGCCAAAAGAAGGAGACTGTACTTTTGGTACTAATTTTACATCATCGACAAAAATAAAGGGTTTAAATATGGACCTGAAAGAAATGAGAATTACTGCTTGGAGTAATAAGAGAGATCTCATGTGTTACTGAGATGTCCACCAGGCTGTTTTGAAGCAACACATACAGAGCAGTGCAGGTAGTTCATCTACACTGGCATGGGTGAGGTTAGAGACTTGGTACTGGTCACAAGCAAAACAAATCTGGGTTTGACAATTATTGTAAAAGTTTATTACCCTTTTTTTTTTTTTCAGATTCTCTGGTGTCCTCATGCCAGTTCTGCCACTTCTTTAGAAAAGTAGCACTGATTTCCTCCTCCCAAGTTTTTTGTAACAAACCTCAACATTTGGCCTCACATCAGTTTTTCTCCTGCGTTCCCACTGGCATCTCTCCTCCTCCTTCACAGGAAAGATTACATATCTTGCTCAATATCAGTGGATTTTTCATATAAAGAGCAGCACTTTAGAATTTTACATCATGAGTTGGGGGAAGACACGGCTACCAATATTGTGACATTTCTTAAACAACTTTAACACTGAGTTTGGACCTAAACTCCAAACCGAGACAACAAACAAACAAACAAACAAACAAAAAAAAAAAAAAAAAAACAAAACAAAAAAAAAAAAAAAAAAAAAAAACAAAAAAAAAAAACCAAAAAAAAAAAAAAAAAAAAAAACCCAAAAAAAAAAAAAAAAAAAAAAAAAAAACAGTCAATACAGTATCTTCATTCCTAAGAAGCTGAAAGTAGGTTTTAGCAAGTTCATGGAACAACTGCATTCCTTCTCTTTAGATACAGAACAACAAAAGCACCCTTCATTCTGCAGTGAAGGACCTGCCAAAAGTGCAAGACTTCTGCAACACACAACGAATAACCACTGCCTGTGAACAGTCAGCAGGTTCAGTGCTGCTACCCTTTCCATCACTGTCACAAAGCCTTGCTGACTAAGAATTTATGTGACTCACTAGCCACATTTAAATAATTCTTACTTAATGCATTACACTGTAGAATAAAGCAAGAAATGTCTCTAAACAAGGCTTTTAAACCAGGTTTTCCACCTTCAAAAGGACAGAAATCCCAACTAAATAATTTGAAGTCTTGCTCCTTGTTATCACAAAAGATTTGCATCAAGTCAAAGAAGGGTTTGCGTTACCAAGTTTAAAATGGACAGTTAACCCTGAAAGTCTGACCTGCATAATGCAAGGTGGGTGGAAAGTCCCTTTGGCATGGATGACTTCCATAGCCCTCAGTAAAACCTAATGATTACTGCTGGTCTTTCTACAGGAATGACTGTCAGCTATTCAAGGGCATCATTTTCTTCTCCCCAAAACCTCTTTACCTCAATGCAAGTGGCTGATCTCCTGAATAACTGCAAGTGGTTTAGTTTAATTTCTGTGAATCCCAGGTGGATTCTGTTTAAAACACAAGATAATTCATTAGTTCTTTGATGATCTGGCCCATGAGTTCTCTAATCTCCTCAGCTACATTCAGCTAGAGAGGACACCATGTAAACCAACTGGAAACTGTCCCTCCAATATAAAACATGCGTGGGATCCCAGCAACTTGCTGATATTTTGCTGTGGTAATGTTTTCATATCATATGAAGCTACCTAGAGTACACAACCCCTCTTTGATAGGCAAAACACTTCATTTGTTTGAGTGAGTTTTGCACCCACCTGTTCAAGAGAGATGACTTGGGAAGTCCTCAATTTTATCATCTCAACAACTTTCCAACTGGAAAGCAGCTACACTGGAATTCCTGTCTCCTAACTAAACTGCATTTCCCCTAGAAGCTTGGTAACACAGGACTGTCAGATTGCACATCACAGAGCACTGACTGCATTTCTGGTTAGAACATGCTCTTGAAGTGTGTTCCCAGTTTGGGTGGCAGGGTTTGTTTATCACCTTCAACCCATCCCCTGCTCTGCACCCCAGGGACCCCAGGGCTGTGGCTTACCTTGAAGGGTCTGGCGTGCCAGTGAAGTAATGAATACAGGGAAAACTAGGGTCCTGAGGCAGAACAGACACTATGCTAGCTGTGGTAAGGAAAGATTCAGAGTCCACACAGACACCACTGTCCTTGTCACGCAGGACATCAATCATAGCTTGTGCAGAAACGTCACCTGTATGGAGGGGGGAAAAGATTCCTGAGTGTTCAATGGCTTGGAGCCCAAGTAAGGATTTTAGTCTGAACAAGCTTTGGCCTAAAGTGGCCACTGACACTTGACATAGGCATGTCACAAATCCCAGTTAATAGCTTCTACTTAAACAATGAACATTCAGAAGGAACGTGTCTAGCTAGTAAATTAGAAGGTAAGAAGCATTAATTAGGCATGGCAATTGCCAGGTAGGGAGAAATGCTATTTAAAAAGGTAGTTTTTCTGGAAGAAGACTGTAAAACTGCTTTAGCAGGCACTATGAACAGACTACTTACATAAAACATCCATTTTCCTCTACTCAAGCAGGGCAGAATGAGAGCACCCTCTTCTTCCACTTCTCAATTTTGATTCTCTCTCAGTCAAAATTTTGAAACATCATCTTGCAGTCAGAGAATGTTACAGCAGCAGACCCAGACACCAGGATTTTTCTCCCAACTCCTGTCTTCAAGAATCCTCTATTCTCACTGTGTTTCCTGCCTGTGTTCATCGCAGCTTTCCCCCCACAGCCCCTCCATGTTTTCTCACATGCTCCTTTGGCAGGTCAGCCTTCTTCCCCTGCACCTTCTCAGACTCTGCAGTGACTCAAACCTCCATGCACAGGTGCCCCAACACACCAGGAGACACAGAATGACTCAGCAGCCTGCAAGATTTTCAGCCATAGCCTTCTGTCTGTAGGGGCCCTCTGGGTTTTTAGTGCCATAATCCAGATTTATTAAGATCTTTTACCTGTGGTCCTTCACAGTTCCTGTATGTGCCTCAGACACAAACCACACTCCCTGCAATTCTCCAAGAGCAAGAACTCTGCAGTGCAACAAATAATGTCACCTCTACACTCTTCAGAACATTCACCCACATGTGAAAATGCCAACAGTCTAGTCAATTCACATCTGTAGTAAAGGGCTTTTTAGGAAATGATAATTTGTGCTACTTTTCATGCATGAAAGAGCAGATATATGTCAGCCATGCACTGCTGCAGGCTGGCCATTTCAGAGGGATTTTGGCCAGCTGCAGTGAACTGAAGTCATTAATAAATTTGGATCTTGAAATAAACCTTTCCTTTGATTGCAGAGAATAGGCACAAGGTCTGTTCCAGGACCTTTGTTCTGTTCAACAAAGAAAAAGGGACTTCAGTTTGCAACTACTCTTCCTTAAACTATGCTCTTGAAACTTTTCCCAAAAGGTTAAATCTACATTTTTCCCCAAAATGCAGACTCCACTGAGCTCAATCTTTGATATGTAAGGCCATTTTTTATTTTAATATTATAATTTTAGTATTAGGTAGGGCCACTAAAATTAAGGAAAGCACAAATGCAATGGCACATCAAGCACATAAGAACACTGAAGGAAGTTATTTAGCAATTGCAATCCTGTTTTGAAAGCTTGAGGGTGACATTAAGAGCTTCATCCTAAATTGTGGCAAGTTTAGGGTCAGTCTTTAGTACTGGTCTTCCTTCCTACACAGTTTCTATGTACAGGTGTTCTCAACCACATGTAGTTCTGGACAGAATGCCTGAAAAGGAGGCAGCAGTGACTAAAAAACCCAGTGTGCCCACAGAAAGATAGTTCAACACTTACCACCTTGCTTTTCTAGGCTCTCCCTGCCAGAGCAACAGGCTAAATGGTCATCAGCAAGAGAAAACACTTCAGAAAAATTGAAGTCTGAGTCTCCATTCCACCAGCCTTGACTTTTCACATAATTCCTTAGTTCAGGATGCTCAGCATCAATTTTTGTAGTTAATGAAAGCTGATTGCAAATGCATTTCACTCCCTCTAGAAAGAGACACATATTAAAAGAGAGCATTAACACAGTTTTTCTGGGAGAAGCTGAGAGGAAAATGTCATATCAATTAGGAAACAAATTAAACCATTGGTTAGTAAGTACATTTGGCATGACTGTGTAACTATACAATTACACATACACAGAATTACCAATCACTGCAGGTTCAGAGCTCAATCCTCTGTGCCCTACTGAGACACTGACACTTGTGATTAACAGTGGGATTTAGACAGAGTGCCAGTTTCACCTCACACAAAGCAATAGTGGTATCCAAATGCCAAAGGCACATGCCTGATCTTTTCTCCAATGGCATATTCCACAGACACAAGAAGGTTTGAGATCTGACTTGATTTCAAAATATATTCCAGCATAGAGCTGCATTTAATGAACCTGCCTTGCCCTTCAACATGAGGAATTGGAAAATGTTTTTAAAATCTTAGCAATTGCTTTAGGCTTCCCAGTTCAGAAGCAGTTTCACTGTAACTGCAAGATAGGTTTAAATTAAATTTTTTTATCCTAAATTTTAAAATGGCATGAAGTAAAAAGAATGTGAAAGTAGCCTTCAAAGAACACTAAACAATTTTTAAAGTTCCTTTTATCTAAAATAGTGCAGTGCTTACAACCATATATCCACAGCATGGCAGTGGTTCCTGCAGATATTCCTCAGAGAGAATAAAGCAAATGTATTGGAAGCCAGAGAAAGAGCTGATAAAGTAAAACTATAAACTAAAATAAACACAGATTCTGGAATTTGGCACAAATCATTTCCTAGACAGAAGCAAAATCAGTAGTTGTGCAAGTTTTTAATACTGCTTTCCAAAAAAGTAAGCTTGCTTTTGTAATGCCTCATGCATGCAATTTAAATTATGGGTAACAACTTCAAGAAATTCTGTGCATCATTCTGCAAAAAAGTCCCTGTCATCCAGTTCTGACTTACACTAGAGACCCTGACAGCTTATTCTGACTCACACTTTCAAGCAGCATACTTTGCAGGGAATTTTCTTAACTAGAGTAATGAGGATATTTGTATTCATGTCCAGCTAGGCAAGCCACTCTTTAAGAGCTCTTTAAATATTACATTTATTAACTCATGCAAAATAATATTTCATGGGTTTGATCCACCACAAAAAAAAAAAAAAATCATCAATCAAATAATTTTTTCCACTTAGGAACATAAATAGAAAGGATTTTGAAGTGCTTATTCTCAAATGTATTGTCAGAGAATTGCTTGACAAATACCCACTATAAGCTTTACAGTCGTGCAGCAGTAATATTAAAACACTGAGGATAGTCAGGAAAAAGTATGTCTTCACACTGGGGAATGACACATTTTCCCCATTTTAACAGCATTTGTGCATTCATTTGAAAGCTTAAGAGGCACACTTATGGTTGCAAAAAAGAACCCCCTGAAAAAAATATGAAATATAGAGTTCTTACAGCCAGCAGCCTTTCCTTCTGGCAGGCTGCAGGAGATGGAAACTACTTATCTGCAGCTCACAGGGACCTCCTGAAGAGCAAAGTGCTGGTAAAAACCAGGACAGAGCTGCAGATTCATTTCAAAAAGCTGCAAGCAGCAGATGAAGGCAACAGTTTATTTGCTGGGAAGAAGGACGTGAAGGTTGTGTGTTGCTGATGCAGCTAAAACTGATAAATAAAACCCACTGCTCTTCAAATATCAGGCAGGCAGGCCAAGAGAAGAAGGCAGGCTGTCACTGCATAATCCCAGGAGTCAGCTGCTTTCCAGGATTGGAGATTTATCAGGACAGCATTTTCAGCCTGCCCTCCTCTCTCTCTGTTTGGTGTCTGTTCGTGCCAGATAACCTGCAGGTATCCTTAAATCACAGGCTTTTCTTGGGAAACCACCACCCTGTGAAGGTCACTGATTCCTGTTTGGTGGCAGGGGTGACAGGAGGCCATCACACAGCACTGCACAGCCTGGCGTTATTTCTGTGCTCCTTCCCATATCTGCTGTCTCCTACCTTTCATTTAGGGGGAAATGAGGAGAGAATTGCATGGATCTGTCATAGCTCTGAATTTTCACTTCATTCAAACATGAGTACATTTTAAAAAGTTCTACTCTTATGGAAATAAAAATCCCTTCAAAATCAAAATGAGAATAAGTTAAATACAGGCCTTAAACAATCATATTACATTAAGGCAGTCCATATATGCTGGAAAAGTTTTAAATTAATTCATCCATTGAGCCAGTAAATTCCAGAAGTTAGTTTTGCAGCTCTGGCTTTGCACATACAGGAAAATAAACAGTTTACAAATTTAAAGAGCAGAAAATTATTGTTTTGCACTATCATTTAAAAAACAGGGATATGAAGGGAGTATATCTATTTCAGTAAAGGAACCACCACCAGCAACCCATTCAATTTATCACCTAAAAAAAGCCCTTTTGCCAAAACTATCAATGTTTATCCTTTCCTCACAATATTTTAGATTTTCAAGTAATAATTTGGGCATTAACTCCATCCAAAAAACCATCTGACATGTTCCAAACAGAAAATAAATATTGGAAAATACACCTATCAAATATAAAAATTATGATTATTACATAGTTTATGCATAATGCTAAGTTACATCAGCCAATGCAAATCAACACATTAAAAAAGTCGGAGTAGTACAAATATAGAAAACTAAAATTGGTGGTTTAATCAAACACTTGCATTCATTAGTCACTTATTTAAAGTTGATTACTTTAAGACCAATTCTTCCAAGACAGCTCTTTACAGCTATTTTTAATAGGATTTGCTGTATGTTCTAAACTAACCTGTGATTTTTTCAGCTGCCCAATACTTTCCAGAAGTCTCCAGAATCCAGGCTTCATTTCTGTCCACAATCAAAAATGCACTTTGGAAAGTATGGCATGAACTCCCATCTTCATAATAATTTCCACCTTGTCCATGCTCTTCCAACAGAGCAACTATTACATCCAACGCTTCTTTAGCTGTTGCACCTCTTTCTAGACCAAGTCTATAAGAGAAGGGTGAAACAGATTCAGAGAGGAATGAAACAGTGAGATCTCCTTAAGTTATTACTTTTAAACATCAGCACCCCTCTGGGTTTAAAATATTGAAATGTCTGGTATGCCTAGCATGAGAGTTCTTGCTTTAATTAGTTACTAGAATTAAAGGATGGGATATTGAGTTATTTGTTTCTTGTCTTGATTTTCTATACTGCTTCTTTACTCTCAAGCCTATCATAGCTGGCTTTTAGTTTTTTTAAAAAGAGTCTAATTACCAACCAATGATCTCAGGTGCACTATTTACATGCAATGTTCTATTTATCTCCTCCTCAGGCAGAATGCATTTGAAGGACAATTTGCAAGTTTGTTTTTTTAAGTAACAGCTGTACCAAGTTAACTTTTCTGTACAAGGGTGGGAAATTGTAAATTAATATGACCAGCTATCAAAAAAGGGGAGGAGTATTCAATATTACAACCTTTCTGCAACCTTTTTTTCTCAATGCTCTGGTTGGCCATGGAAATTAGGAGTTATCCTTAGATGCAAACTGTATGCTGTAAAGACAAGCATTTGAGCACAGTCATACTTCAGAGTTCCTGCAGAGGCTTCCCCAAAAAACTATCTGAATACCAGGTATGGCTTTTGTCAGAAGTAAGGGCAACCATGTGTCTGAAAGAAGAGAATTTTAAAAGGAGGTTCAAGCAAAGCAAGAGTTTATGGAAAAGTAAACTGAGGTGTGGTAACAAATTTTACAAAGCCATAGGGAAGGATTGTATCCTGCCTTGAATGAGTGGCATTAAATAATCCCTTGATATAATTTACAGCCCTAATTGAATCAGCCACAAAAGCAGTAATCAGAAGTTGAAATCAGACCTGCAAACAATTTCACTGGTTCCAAAATCCAATTACTGGTAATGAGAAAATGCAGTGTTTCAAACAACAGCATATCCATGCCTCTGTCCTTTGGGAGAATTACCTGGATCAGTCCAAAATTTCTCTCTGTTGTTTTGTCACCTTGATATTTTTCTTCTGTATTTGTCTTTTCTCTAACCACTCTATGGACAAAATATTTGTGACAGATGAATAACTCCAAGAAAATCACTTTTTTAGATATGAGTACTATCTATGCTAGCTCTCTCCATTTCTCTTGAAATCACATGACAAGAAAACACTACTCTGTTTCGTTCCTAAAAACTACAGTAGACAAACCAGGTCCTGATAATTTGCATACAGGTTTTTTGATCTCAGTACTTCTCAATCTGATCTCTGCACTGGCTCTGCTTTGTTAAAATACCTGGCCAGCATTTGCCTTGACTTAGGCTGAATTATTGAAAGCAGTGTTTTCATCTCACTCAGCAGCATCTATTTATCACTTACTGACAAAGAAGAGCCAAGAATGATAAGGCTTAACCTAAAGTGACAGTTCCTCCACCATCATCTTCTTACTTTGCATTCATAGGGTCTTTCCTCTCATCTTTTCTTGTTAGCTGAACTTGTTTTGTACTGGTGACCCCAGTTTTAGTCCCCCTGCATTTATGCTTTTCCTTCATTCTTTTTATCACTGGTGCAATTGATTTTTCAGACCAGAACAGCTATGCCAGTCTTGGCACATACCACAGTTTAAAAGCCAGTCCAAAAGCATGTCTTATTTATTCCCTAGGAGCAGCCCCTGCCACAGGTAAGGGAATGGGCTGAAAACTACCTTGGTGACCATACAGCCACTAGATTCAGTGATAATCTGCTCCCTTCTCCCCAGTTAATAACCAAAACCATTAGGTTATAATTAGATCTAACCTGCCAAGAGACATAACATCCCACTAAAACTTTAACAATGTCTCCCTGAAATTTTCCATTTAAGGTGGTTACAGTCTAGCTTTCACTCTCAAAACCACAGCAGGGATTCAGGCTGAAGAAGTATTCTTATGTATTTTTTTTTTTTATAAATGGCTCCAATGTTACATTTATTTTATTTCCATTAAGTAAAGGTCTAGGCTCTGCTTTTGTTTGGCTGCTGCTATCTGTCAGTCACAAGGGACAGGGAAAAAAAAAAAAAAAAACAAACAAAAAAAACCCACCAAAACAAACTAAACCCAAGGGAAAAAAACCAGCATCCTACAAAATGACCACATAACTCATTTCTACAAAATTAAGTCTTGTCAGTTATCTCAGCATCAGTGGCCTTGGCAACCACAGCATAACTCTCTCCCTAACACACTTCAGAGTACTCTTCAAGGTGAGCTGGAAGAACAGTTAGAAGCAATTTCAACCCCAGATGACAGCTTGAATTAGTTGTTAATAAAATTTCAGTGATTTAGTACAATCCACTGCCTAAGTACCTCCAATATGCTATCATACTGTCAAAACAATATTATCTTAAGCTTTTCAGCTTCACCTATCAATTACATTATGCAGGCTTTCCAAATTAACATACTTGATGACATTCTACCTTATTCAGTTTTGAGGTCTCTAAGGAAAGAAATTGGTAAACAAATTAATACCATTTTAAAGAGCATTCTTGACTCCCTGCCAAGACTGGCATCTCTGTGTGGCTCTGAAAAACTTATTGCACCTGTGATGAAAAGAAGAAATTAACAATACAAACACATAGGGATTAAAACTAAGACAAAAAATGCAAAAATTAGGATGTAATTTACAGGTTTCTCCATATTTACCTTTTGTATGATAATGCTGTCCTAACTTTAGTTTAGATTCCTTAGTAATTTGTGCTGGAGCATATTTTCTCCCAGTTTTTCTGTATGTTTGTGACCAGGTCCATGTTCTCCATTTAGATTAACTGGGATGGGGACCAGCCTTAATGGAACAGGACCAACTTCCAACCCTGAAGTCCTTTACACAAACTTTCTTCTGCAGGTGAGAAGGAGGAGAGGGAGGGGAGCATCTACAGCTGATGATTACTTGTAATTTATGGCCACTGCCTCCTCACTTTGGTATGTCCTGATTTGATAGTGTGGGTAAATCTAAGCTGTTGGATAACAAACACATTTGAAAGGTAAACAGTCCTTTGAGACTGCAATAACTGAGTAAGAAATAAGAACTTGACATTTAAACCAATGGTTTGTTAAAGTTTCAAAAGGACTGTAGTAGGATGGAAAAGTCATCTAAGTCCTTTTCTTCACAAAAGGTTGTTCTATACTTTCTTAAACAACCCCTCACATCTACTCAACCTCCCTTGATGCAATTAAATTTTCTAGTTCCCTCAGGTATAGCTCCTCCACAGACTCCTTCAGTATACACAGGGCTTAGATAAAATACCAAAGAGAAATATAACCCAAATTCCCTCATGATTTTCTCATTGGTCAGATTCTTCAGCTCTCTGATCACATTCCCAATTTCCACTGCATTCTCTCCAATTGGCCCATTTTTCTCCTGATTTATGGTAGCTGGAAGCAGACACTATTTGTGCAGAGACATCTTAGAGAACAGGCACCTAACAACAACTTCCTCTAACTCATGCTTCCCAGCTTGTTCATGAAAATAACTTCTAAGGTTTTAACATCCTCTTAAAAGTCAAGGTGTCTATTCCTATCCTTTTATATGTTAAAAATATGTTAACTCATTGCAGGAGTAAACTAGAATGGTTTGACAGGATTTTTCTTGACTACCAGTTACTATTGTGCATTTATCAACTCCTTGATATTTGAGGTTTTCCCTTTCAGGAGCTGAGGTTAAGGTGGTTTGCAACAATTCTTTTTAACTATATTAAGCATAGCCACAACATTTAACTTTTTCCAGTCATCTGACCCTCTCCCATTTTTCACTTGGCCTCAGGAAAAATGAGAATTCACCTGTAACAGCTTCAGTCAGCTCATTAAGTATCCTAGGGCAAAGTCTAGTAGGACTATTTTGTCTAAGATTGATTTACTTAAATATGCAGCTGTTGTCCTCTTCAGTCTTTAAATCAAGTTCATTTGCTTCGTTTCACTTTGTAATAAGTTTGCACGTCCTCTCTTCTTTCATTTTCAGCTCTCATCCCCCACCCAAGCCTCCTTTAAATTCTCCTCACTGCAGGATCAGCATGCAGGCTGAGCCTTGCAGTGCAGCACGAGCCTTTTGGGCAGACAGCCATCAGTGAACAGACTCACAGGAGCTGGTGTGCCAGCATTTGGATAAGGGCAATGGTTTCCATTGGAATGCATGGGCTGAAGGAAGGCATGGTAGTTTTCTTATGCCTACAGTTGGCTACAAGCCCAGAATAAGCTTTTTGGGTCAGAGTAGATTGTTAGTGGGGGAGAACGAAGGGCACATCAGCAATCTGATATTACAAATTAGTTAGCAGTTCCTGACTAACAATGTAATCACATCTCTTACCCTGTCAGAACAGCCACTGCTGGACTGTAGGGTGGGTAGACAAGGTAGACTGAGTGAACCCACAACAGACTGGTACATTCTTGGGAGCTAAATTCAGATTGCAAGTGTTTTAACTCTTCACTCAGCTGTACCTAGCCTGCTTATATAGTTTTAAAATCTCCTTGTGCCAACACCAAAGAGCTGTTACCTGGGACCAGCATCATCTAAGGCTGCCGGTGACGGGCTGGTCACAGCTCAGCAGGACACCCACCTGACAAGATCCATGCCAAGCAGGGCTTCAGACTCAGAAGCTGGCTCCCTGGTCAGGACAGCCTCGTTGGCCACACACACCCCGTGCTCGTTGGCCCCCATTTCTGCCCCCCAGAGCCAGGAGGGTCTGCTCAGCACCACGGCGTGAGTCCTGGGCACCTGCTGGATCTCGATGTACGTGCACTGCAGGGAGGGGGAGGGACAGGGTTAAACTTCAGCTGCTGCTGGACTCAGCACAAGACTTCAGAGTTCAGAAAGGACACACGTTATTTAAAAGATCCATGTTTTGTCAATGAACAAGGAACTTTTATAAACAATGTTTCAGTGTCACGTTTGAACCTTCACATCCTTATATTGCATAAGCCTGAGAAAATACATGTGCTGGTGCTTGCAGGAGAAAAGCAGGACCCAAATGCTAGAATCAGAAGACAGCAGGAGACAGACTGTACTGTTATATCAATAAAACACAGATCATACCTGTACACAGTAACAACATCAAACCATTCTACCACCTCCCCTAAGCACCATCTCCAGTACTTTATTACATACATAACATACATTAGAAAGCTTCCTCCTCTCCTGCAGCTGCCCCCAACACAGAGACAACTGGCAGAAAGAGGAAAAAAAAGCCTTGAAAAGATTGAGTGGCATAATAAACCACTTTGATAAAGTCACAGAAATAAAACATGGGCATTACTGTGTCTTAAATGACTGTTTTTACTATTTCAAATGGTCTTCTTTAATTAGACATCCGTGAATGTACTCTGACAAGTCAAAAATACAAAGGAAGGCTGGAGAGAAGTCATTGTAACTGCAAGGAAGAAAGAAATTATGTTACCTTTCAAAGATATTTACTTGCCTTCAAAACAAGCGCTGTTTTCCCAGGCAGCATGGATGAGGGCAGGATTCACCTTTGGTTTGTCAAACCAAAGAAATGGACTTTACATTTTGCTGTTGAGCTCACATCAAGCTTTTAATGGATCAAACTTGGCAGAATTTGCTTTTGAGAAACCTAAAGTTGTCTGGATTTCTGACAGGTCCAGCATTCCTGTTGTAACATCTTCCTTACAGGAAGTAATCTGCTACAGTTTTTTGGAGGAATATCTGATCAGGTATATCAAAGTAAATAGGATCATCAGAATGGACTTGTGGACTAAAAGTTATTTGCCTTGTTTTCCTGGCTGTGTCTATATTAAAATCTAAAGCCAAAAAAATTAGTCCAAAATTATTAGAGCATCAAGAAGCTTTGTTTTTTTCTATCCTTTGTTCCTGCCTTTAAAGATTATACAGCATGATCACCTTCAGCCTCCAATCCTGAGCAATGATTTTTACAGTAATAGCTCCTCTAGCATGCAATTAAAACATATAATAGACTATCTTTGCTCAGAAATGGGATTTTCAGAGTGCTTCATTTTGACCATGCAAGAGGATACAAGAAACAAGCTTGCCACCTTTATTAGGTAGTGTGTGCAAATAGGTCAAAACTAAACAAAACAAAAAACCAAAACACCACAAAGCAGAGGGGCAGTGAACTCTTTCAGTCTAAGGACAGACTTAGGTAAGAAGATGCAGTCAGGAACAAATACATGCTGTATTTGTAGAACATCCCTAATATTTGACCAGGCTGTTTGACCAAATTGCTTTTATAGTAATACACTGTGATCTTTTAGAGGCAAATTCCTCATCTATCAAGGTGCAACAACATTTGGCACTGGCCAGGAGCTAAGATCTGACTAATAAAAACTCTTTATACAGCTCACCCTTTGCTTCATTGCATAACCAAGCCATGCCACAATTGACATTTCTTATTAAAACTCCCCCTTCTCCTTTTGAGCTGTCAGCAAACAAATCTCATTTCTGACCTCCTGCACAGTCTCATTTCAGAGCCTCAGGTCAGTGCTGTTTGGATAAGCATGTGTGTGAACAGAGAATAACTGTATTTGCTGGATGTGCAAAGGGGCAGCTGGAGCAGCAAGAGAAGGGAGATTATATGTGAAGACAACACCAGAGCAGCAATCAGACCCCAGTCTGCAGCCTCAGCCTTGTCCTAGGTGGTCAGCTGGCTGCAGCCATCCTGCAGAGCCATGCATGAACCTTCTCAATTCTACAGCAGAAAGCAAAAACCCAGACACAGCATGGAGACTTCGGTACTCCATACACCCACACTTGCACAGCATTTTCTGGTTGAATAGCCCTATTATACAAGCTTGCTTACACTGACTCTTTGATTTTTTCTAAGGAAAAATGATAACACTCTGAAAAGTGATAGTTAAGCTGAAAAGATGCTGAATGCCTTTCCTCTGCAAAACATATTTGCAAGGCTATCCTTGCTGCCTACCACTTATTTATTGGTGCCTCATTCCAAAAGCAAGCACTACCAAAGCTGCTATTCATTGCTAAGATCTTATTGTCAATGGTAGCAGTTGAGAAAAGGGAAAGGGAAATTGATTGTTCCTGCTGGATGAATCCAGAGTATTCTGAAAAAAATCTGGGGTTTTTTGTAATTATGTAATCAAAGCAAGCATCCATAGGTGACACTACACACCTCAAAATACAGCTGCCACCTTCAATATTGCTTCTTTGTGACCCCTATCCCTTAGAAAAATGAACATGGAGCATATTTCATGCTGTATTCATTTTCCATACAATAACTCGGGTATATAGATGATATTCAAGCCTTGCTTTATTTATATAAATTGTCTCAGAAGACCTAAATAACAGAAAAACCATTTCAATCTGACAGTTGCTGACAGGTCTTGTAAAACTACTATTGACTTGATTCTTATTCGTTTCTCATGGTTATTGACACTGCTGAATAAGTCTTGATGACATTTTACCTTCCCACTACAATTATTTACTCCAGTAAGCAGAAAGGTAAGCACTCAAAGGGATTGATATATTAAGGCAGGAGCATAGTTCAGATTTATAACAGTAAGTATGAGCTTATCAAAAATCTAGGGTCCAGAGGTGACAGTAGATAATTAATTTTCAACATAAAACTCTCACTTCATAACTTCACCATCCCCTCCTTAAAATAACATCAGAAAACTCTTTCCCAAGAAACATGAGGAACTGGGCTATCCACTTTAGCCAAGACACATCAGTTGTAAAGGTAGGTCAGCTAGAGCCAGACACAGGATTTGCAACACAGCAAACCTCTGCTTCTTGCTCCACAGAAACCGGGACATAGCCTTGCAACAGCTAAAGCACAGAAGGAAATAGAGGGGGGAAAGACAACACTATCCATTGATAAAAACCTCACTGGCCACTAGATCCCTAGAAACAGGAGCTCGGATGATGACAGGATCTCAAAAGCAGGAAAAAATTCCAACATCCCTGTCTCCCTCTCCTGCCCCCCACAGACCTGGCAAATCCCTCCAGCACAACAGCAGAGCAGCCTGTTCCACTGAGCACTGTGCCAAACTAGGCAATGGCAAATAAAAGAGACATCAGGTGCTGCTGTGATCCTGCTGGCCACTAACCCTGTCTTCAAAATTCCTGAAATATCCAGTCTCAGCTGGACTAACATTTTTCTTTGAGTATGAATGCTAAAAACAGAAGAAAACTGACAAATTTGGTGGCAAAGGCTGAGAGTGTGTGGTGTCAGGCTCCATTGATTTTCTAGAATTCAAGCCCTGAAAGTGGCATAGCTGGCATCTTGCCCTGTGACAGTCAATTCCCATTAGAAAATATAAAACTGAAGAAGAGAGACCTCACACACAAGAGATGCAGCCAACAACTTTAAAGAGAATTGTGCAGGCTGGGAACTAATGATACTTCTTTTATTTCATTTACAGTATCAAGAAGAGAATCTTATCAAGGGAGTTCTAAGAATAGCACAAGGCACAAATGTATCCACCAGCCTAGCTAGGGCATGCAGATAAGTTGGAGGTATTCCAAAACCAGACACCACAGTTATAAGCACAAGAGATTTCTTCTTCCATTAATGAAAAGAAACTATTGTGCACTTTCTACTGTACTAAGGCTGCAGAGGCCCAATTCCTAGCACTGTCAGTCAGGTCATTATGAAATATCAATGAAATCACACGGGCTTCAGCCCTGGATAACAAAGGCAATAGTCAGGGAATGCTTTGGAAAGAAATGATCTTTGAAAAGGGGCATTAAGATTTCAGATTACAAAAGAGATCCCACCCCAACCCCCTTCCCTGCCATCACATCCAGGCTCAAACTTGGCATTAACTCTTTGCTTCACTACTTCAAGCACTGACATACCATTGCACATATCTGAAAACAGGTAAAATATTTGTATGAATGCAGCAACTCAGTAAATTGCACCATGGCTGGTTTTTTAACCCCTTCCAAAAGAGGGATGCAGAATATGTGCTGAGGTAGTCTCACAGCCTGCTGCCTCCCTGGCCATCATTGAGACTGACAGCCTGGCTGGAAATGTACAGACAGGTGATCCCATAGGTGACATGGGCTGCCTGGGCTTTCCCACCATGGTGAAGTGGAAAACTAGAACAGAGATGTTCAAGGAAGCCCCTCAGACTGTCTAATGCAGATGTGCCTAGGAATGAGTTTACAGACAATTCTTTTGCTGCTTATTTACAGAAGCAAATTTAGTGGAGCTGAAAGAAGTGGGAATAACCTCTACTTGGAAGGAGAAACACACAAGCAGTAGTACACAATACAAAAGAGGTGGTTAGCCAATGCTACTACCACTGCTTGCTGGCACAGTAAGCAGAACTAAGTACAGAGTGGAAGACACCTGGATGACTTCACCACACCCATTAAACATGGCCATGGCATCTCCCCCAGCAGCAAAACTTGTGCCACAGTGGAGGGGACAGCCAAACACCAGGACAAACCCTGGGTACCTCTCAAGTAGTCAGCCCCAATTCCAGAGGTCACACAGTCAAACCAGAGCAGAGAGCAGAAGTCTCTCCAGCAGCAGGATGAATCCTCAGGTAGCCAGCTCTAGAAACACACACTGTGCTACTACTTGTATCCTCACACTGTAGCCAGATATAAAAACATTTACTAACTGTGCAAACAGAGAAAAAAGCCATTTTCTGCCACAGTAAAGTGTCTCTTCTTATTAAGAAGTTTTTTTTTCTCTTTATGAAGATCCTCATGCACTTTACATATGCTTTGTATTTGCATATTGTTCCCAGCTGTTTGTATTCCTTGCAACCAATAACTATAAAATTTGAATCTTATCTCTAGCAGTGTGTAAGGATTATAGATTTTATTCTAGGGGGAAAAAAATAATTAGAGAAGCTAGAAAAAGCCAAACATTTCCCCTGACAAAAAGCAAAACTATCTGCACCCTCTGACTGACTCTAACCTGCTCTATCAAGCCATGAAGGAGCCTCAGGCATGTGAGCCATGGAAAAGTGCACAAAATGAAATTTAAACATCTTTAAACAGATCAAATACCACAGAGTGCAGCAAGGCACCCAAGGCTGGGAACACTCTCTGGAGACACTATATGTCAGAGAAGATTTAGCAGTCAAGAATTCACCTCTTGCTTTTCAAGATACAAATTTAGCAGTCTCCCGGGTGATAGGCAAAAGTAAAACTGAAATGTGGATGAAGTTTATTAACTTAATGTTTTAAAACAGCAAGAAACAGATTTCAAAGAAGTCACAAAGAGCCCATCACTTGGAACTCTTGGATATCCTGGGCATTTGAAATGCTTGCTCACTCATAGATTTTGACACAATTTTGGGTCGAGATGGAAGACTTGGTAGCTTTTTGCCCCATACAATTCTAATACTCTCCCCTCCTCTTCCTATCTTCTACAATAAAAAAGGAAAATTAAAAATATAAGAACAAAAAAGAATAGTTCAAGCTAACCAGTTTTGCTCTGGTAGCAGAAAAGAACAAACAAGCAGCACTCCTACAGTAAAAACAGGCTTTGAGAGGGCAGAAACATCCAAGAGATTATGGCTTCTACCTCTGAACTGCTGCTGGGCTGTGCACTGTGCTACAAAGCAAAGTCAAACACATTTGTTTAAAGGCCAGTGGCCTGCAATGGAGCAGAAGAGAGAAAATGCTCACCTTAGCCAAGCCAAAGACTGCTGAAGGCAGCAACCAGTTTCTTTTCTTAGCTGCTGTCTGCCTGCATAGTGCCTGTCCTTTATCTGTGTGTGAAGTCTCAGGGTGAGCCCCAGGAAGATGGCTTGGGCAAAGAAAACCCTCTGTGTGTGTGCAGGAGCTCTGTGCCCACCAGCCAGCACAGAGGCAACAATGCAGCTTCCTAAGCCACCTCTGAACTGCAGATCTCCAGACTACAACCTCATTTATCTACAGAGAGCAAGCTAAATGCTCCATCATAGGCACAAACTCTGCTGTGTTTGTCCTGTCTGACTAGGAATGGTGAATAATGCAGCAACACACACACACACAAACACACACAGAACTTCTTCCAAAGCAGGAAGAAAAGTTTGTTGAAAAGCCATTGCACTTATATAGGATAGATTGTGCAATGCAGAACAGAAAAGGCTCATTGGCCCAAGAAGGCAACACCTCTTTGAAAACATGCTTTGTGCAGGTAGCACACAGCTCTGTGATCAACAACAGGTGTCAATCTGTGTTATTCATTCTTCCTTTTCTTGTTTATCTCTGAGAAAAATCCCCAGGCTGGGAAAGATCCAAGCTGGAGCTGAGAAAGCCAACAGCCTGGGAAAAATCTGAGTTGGATTTTTCCTCAAGTCTTCAGCAGTGTGCACAGTGTTTCATCAAGGTTTCCTGCCAGGCACCACTTTCCCATGGAAGTGTCATTGGGGGTGCTCAGGTTTACATCCACACCTGCAGCAATGTGAGCTAGCAGTGACCTGGAGGATTCCTGAGCAAATTCTCAGTAGACCCTGCTGCTGGTTGACCTCTGTTACCAGATTCTGAGCACCTTGCCCATGACACACAGCAGATAACCCAAACAGCTGGCAAAAAAGGGAACCAAAGTACCCCAGAACTGAACTGCAGCACTGGTGTGATGACTCCTGATTAAGTTACAAACACCAGGATTAAGATCACTGGGTGATAAAAAGCCAACTTTAATACAGTCAAAGTCTGCTTTCCAAGCTTTGTACTGCCAAGCAACACCAGGCAGGGACCCACCAGTTTCCTTTATGTGAGATTTTATGTCTGCAGTCCTCAGACCAATGTATAGAAAAAATCTTACTGCTCCTCTGAAAACTCAGAGCAAGGGGAGATAGAATAATATCCCTTTAAAAAACCCAAAAAAACAACAGAGAAAACAAAAGAGTAACTAAGGCATAACTATGGCATAATGTTTTAGAGAACAAAAAAATTCCTCCTACCCCACAGAGGGCTGGCTTTTAGCCCAGATCTGTGTTTAATACCAACATACTAGAAAAATTTTGCATAATCCACAGTTCTATGGACTTCTTTGCTAGTCTACCTTTTCTACTTTCCCCTCCCCATTCCTCCATATGAAATTGCATGGTGTTAGGATAAAAGAGCTTTTACAACTCTATAGTGAAGCAAGAAACCATGACTATCTTGAAATCATGAATATAAGGTTAAGTTAGAGGAGAAGAAGGTAGATCTAAAAGTGAAAAGAAAATCCACATGGGAAATTCATCCACAAAAAGTCATTCAGCCAAGACTTCTTCAGAAGAAGGAAAACCACAGCAAGTAATAGGTTAATAGAAAATAAATCTAGTAAGTACAATCTACCTTAAAAACAAGATAGAGGGGTTAATTTTAAAGAGCATGTGGAAAGAATTCTCACAAAGGTGACAGATTTTTAAAATCCACATCTGAGAAAAAAAAGAATACACTTACTTTTAGCAGAGGAATTTTAAAAAGGACCTTATTTATGCTTAGGGAAGCAATACTTCACCTGCACACACAAATTCACTAGGCTGATCATAACAAGAAGGAAGAGGGCTGATCAGCATCTGCCACTGCAAAATTGCAATGCAAGGGAAGAACAAACTTTTGAGAAAGTTGTCACACACATGCACAGAAGGGACCTTTAATGAAAAGCCCCATTGTTCAGGGTCTTGGGAACCTGCTGACATGGAGGGAAGGAATTATGTTGATGAGCTAGCTGCAGGGTTACTTGGACACAAAGACCAGGCTGAAAATGACTTGTAGTATTCACTGAGTTCCCCTGAGCCCCTGCCACCAACCAGCTGAGAGCTGTACAGCACAGCCTGCCTGATCCCTTTATGGCAAGGCTCTCACTGAACTACTGTGCCACTTTTGGTTACACTGTGCATTGTCACAGCTACAAACAGGAGCAGCACAGAACAGAAATAGGAAATAAACAGGATACAAACTCCCTGATGGAGTTCTGTAGAGCAACCCATGTCATTGCAACCTCTTAACAGAAATTCAGGACATGAGTGACAGTCACAAACAGGTAATCACAATTTGATACACAATATGTGCAAAAAATAGAACATGATGAAAACCAAATCCACTATCATTGTCCAGTGAAGGTAAAGAAGCCAAAGCAAATATACAATATGGAATGGAGAGGAAAGCTGCTCATTTGGAAAAAAGAAACCCAAAACATTAGGATGTAAGAGAAGAAAAATCTTGTCAGGGGTACAAAGGATTACTGACTTAGAAAAGCTGTAGTGGGAAATTGATCAACTACATTTTTCCATTTGTAAATATCGTACATTTAGTTTCTTAGTGCCATTTAATTAGTTTGCCAAAGTGCAAGGGAAGGAAAGCTGTAGTAAAAAAGAAAACCTACACCAACAATAATTGAAGTGTTGGCAGCTTTCACGAGCTTTAAAGAACAATGTATTAACCCTGACTATGTCAAAGCTACCTACAGAAGCCTTGACACTCCTCTCCACTCTCCCAGCAGTTAATTACCTCTGACAAGTTTGCTTAAAAGGTAGTGTTACATGCCTAGTACTTAGCTAGGCAAAGCAGCTGAATTCAAGCCTCTCCTTAAAGCTTTTCTTGACTTTGAGGTACCACTCATTACCAATACACAACAGCCCTTAGACCTAACAAAACAATTAAAATCAGTTCTGTGTTTTCACCAGCTTACTCAAAATATGCATGAGTAAAAAAAGAGGAAAATGCCTTAACAATACTTAGTGCTGAGTGTGATGAAGCTGCAGTGATAAGCAATTACCTGCACTATTTCAGAGAAAATGAGGTTTTTATCCTGTTCTAGGACAAAACAGGAAGAATTTTGGCAAACATCTGGAGGCTGTATGTTGCTGTACACAGCTTTACTTGAAAATCTGCAGGCTAGCTAATCAAGAATTATGTAGCAGCATAGACCACCAGAAACCAAAGTATCCATTAATTAGGCCTTAAGCCCCTACTTCAGAAAAAAAAAATGGCCCTCTCCAGTTTGTCATCTAAAAGTGCATCTTCACCACACTGCAAGAAACTTTACCTTGATTTAAAACAAAGAATTCAGCATTTAAGGAGAATGCTTGCATTGTCCAAGGCTTGCAATGCCTTGTTGGCAGACTAAATGTACAAACTGTGTTGTGCAATGAAAAGGAATTATGCTTCCTGCTTCTAAAAGGTCAGGCCAAAGAGTTGAGTTTGTGACTGAATTCTAAAAAAAGGCATTAAGCTGGTTAATCATGGTATGAAAGAGGAATCATAATAGATTTTATATGGTTTAATTGTATGCTTTAGCAAATTACGATGGTTTCATCAGAGAGTAAAATATGGGGCAAAGAGACCAAAAGAATTAAGAACTCTTATAGTGAATTCATACAAATTATTCTCCATTAAGGGTACAAAACAAAGAAGCTTTCCAAAGTTCTTCTTCCCCAGTAACAGAATATTTATTTTTTTTTTCATTTCCAGTTCTATGAAGAGGTGTTTTAAAACAAACTGCTCTGAAGATTTCTTCTTGTCTTATTGTCACATTCGTGTTACATATGCCAGCACATGTCTACAAGGTGCTACAGCACTTAACTGCACATAGTGCTCCTGGGGGAGGGGATTTCTTTATACCCAAAATTAAACCATTTAATAATGCATAACTTGTACTAGATGTTGGCAGCAAAAAGAATTAAGAGAACATTAACTGCTAGAAAGAAAAGCACCAAAACCTCTGAAATCTGGAAATCATCCCATTCGAAAAACAGAATTAAAACTAGCCCTGGCCTTTGGATATCTTCTGGGTAAGTGATAACTAGATCTGTTTGGAGGAGAGACATCATCCTGGTGCAGAACAGCTCCTGTCCTCAGCCCTCTGCAGAGCCACAGGGGCAGGAGGGAGCTGAATGCAGGGAACCCCACAGATTCTGCTTTCCCAGCTGCAGCCAGAGCAAGAACATCTGGACTCTGAAAGTCCTGGCAGTGCAGCATCAGTGCCCAGCTTCAGGACTCCACACCAGCCTGGATTCAGAGGAAAGCCACAGCACTGAAAACTGCCCATGATGCAGGTGCCCAGCTGCAGATCATGCCAGCAGAGCCAGAGGCATGAACAAGAGTTAAGTCTGGCTTACAAAGCTTGCACACATTCTCCTCCTCTCACATTCCCTTATTAGAGCACAAGCTCCTCAAGTCCCAGATTTCTGGCTACCTGTTTTTCAACCTGTGTAGCATAGTCAGGCCCCATCACTGCCAAACAACAAACATGAATGAGAATAATTCATTTGGCATGTGACAAACTCTGAAAATTTGCTTCTAGTTCCAGTTAGCCAGGATATTTTTCCCTTGAAAGGAAATCAGTTGACTACATGGTGCAGGAATCTGAGATGTGAACACTTGTGCCTGACTGCTGGAAAGAGTGGAGGTCATGGATTTTTCCCCAATTAAAAAAGTTACATTGTTTCATTTTCAGACTTTTAAAAAATCTTGTCTTTGTCTTCTCAAGAGATTTGAGGACTTTTAAAAAATCTTGTCTTTGTCTTCTCAAGAGATTTGAGCAAAGCAAGCAAGGACTCACCAAGCTGATGAGGAAACAAGGCAGTATTCATTTCTTCCAATAACAGTGATTTCTCACAGTTTGAATGCCACAATCCAGCCTTACCTCAACTTTGCTCCCTGGCTCATGCTCTGCAGCAGCAAAGTAAACCACCTCCTGGACTTCATCCCTGGGCCGTGCTGAGTTCTTCCCAAATACCACCAGCCCATCTTTAGAACACGGGGGGAAGGCTACAAAACAGTAACTTGGAGGAGCTGCAGCCATCCTAGAAAGGAAAGAAAGCATAAACAAAGAAATCCAGTGGGTTTTTTAATTTATAACTGCATACATTAGAGAATCATTCAGGCTACTGGTACTAACTGTAGCTAAGAGGGAATGCATTCCCTCTGCCAGCTGATGGTCCAGTGGTAAGGGAAGAACAGGCCAGCTCAATGGAAACTTATCTCAATTTAATTTTAAAAATATAATAATTTCCATCATTTTTCACCCAAGCTCTGTGAAGGCATAAATAGGAAGAAAGGCAAGAGAACTGTGCCTTAATGAGTCTGCTGAGTCCCCACTGAAAGAAGATACTCTGCACTGGAGCTGCCTGGGAATGGATGACCTAGATGTATTCTGCTGACTCAGACAAGTGCAGAGACACGGAATAACTTTAAATAATTCATTCCCTCTGCTCACATGCACTTTAATATTTTTAAAAAGGGAAGATAAAACGTGTTTGAGGGATTCCTGAGAGAGGACAATAGCATAACTGGAAACAGAACAAAAGTACAGCACAATTACATCAAAAACTGTCAGTCAATTTATCTACTCAGATGGGAGAGAGACTGAAGCACTAATTGCACTTTATTTTCTCTGTGGTTTGTCTGCATTGCTGCTTTTACCTGAAGTTAATTGATTGTTGTTTGCTTGTTTATGTAGGCTAATATGAAATGCTTATAGAATAATTTTAAGTGTTTGCAATGACAATATATTAAGCAAAAAATACAAACTATTCAGGACTATTGCACTACTGTAGCTGGTCTTGTGTACATTGCTACATCTGACATTTTTTTACACCATTCAGGAAAACTTGTGGTACATATGCCTACAAAAGAAAAGTGTAGGATGTTTATCACTTGTTAAAAAGGTACTCAACACAGATATCTGAGATTTCTTCACAGTTATCACCACAGCAATAGAAACTCAGCTCCCAAATAAACCAACAAGTTCCTTTGTCTTCTACAATATCCTGAAGAAGTAAATACACTTGCACAGATTCACACTCCTTAGAAACAACCAGCACACGAGTTTCTCCCCCAAATTCATCTGCAAGACAATGCTGGACATGGGGGAGTGTGCAAAGCTGCTTTTTTACCATTAGCTTGCCATGCTTCAAACCATACAAATTTTGCTTTTTCTTTTTTTTTTATTTTTTTTTTTTAAGCAGTGCCACTTGAATACATACTTCTCACTGAATAGCAGAAAATAAAAGAGAGGAAAAATTCCTTTTGTATAAAGACTGTAATCCATGAAATGGTAATTGTTTGCCTGTGGACTATGAACAGATCATACAGATGTTCAACCTTGCAAAAAAAGGTCAAATAGATCCATGTTAGAAGTGCCCTCTACCAACACAATGCAAGGCAATGAATTGTCCAGGGAACTCACACAATCTTTCCATTTAGGTAAAATTATATTCATCCACTTGAGCTGAAAATGCATTAGGAAACAAACAGAAGATAAATTTGGTGTGCTAAAAGATGAGTTACCTGGGGCAGATGGGAACTCTCAGAGTGCTGGAAAGCAGTTTCATTGAAATCACAAACACAGAAATGCTCATACTTGGAGCAATTCATAGCAAAGTACATATACAAATGTACATACATATAAAAGTATTTTATATAATACTAATTTTTATTAAATTAATACCTAAACATATTGGCATATAGGCTTAAAAGGATGGGAAAAGTTGCAGCATTCTGTTACTGAGCAAATATGAAGGTATGCAAGGCAGATATTTATATATCTACAGTCTGAGTAGATAGGGAAAAGAATTAAAAGCTTGTAGTATATAATGCCCTTCAGAATTCTGAAACCTCCCTGAAATAAACAGTCCCAACTATACGTGTGAGGTTTTTTTTCCTCTTAAATATGCCACAGTTACTGAACCTAAAACAAATTGCCATTTTGGTAATGCTTTTTAAGTATGAAAGTATGAGTAAGTGTATTTGTGGGATTTTTTTTTCCTTAAATATACCAACAGTTACTGAACCTAAAACAAATTGCTATTTTGGTAATTCTTTTTAAGCATGAAAGTATGAGTAAGTTCCTCTATAACTAGAGTTCCCTTCAACATACAATGTATTTCATAAGCATGAGCAAGCTGCCCAGTAACTAGAGGTCATTTCAACACAGTGTATTTCTCACAGGGGAGTAAATAACAGTCAAACTATGTCAAATGTTTCAGCCTTATCCTGAAAACACGACTGTCAGTGGAGGAGTTTGCACTAGGATCTCAGATCACATTTTAGAGAAGGAAGCCATCTAGCAGTCTACTGCAGTTTAAATCTACTCAGTTTGCTAGGTAGCACTTTTTCCTGAACCTCATTTGGTTCATTTTGAATATGACAAGGATGGCCATTTCTCAGATATACTCACAACCTCTACTTGTTCAGAACTCTACTGTACTGTATCTTCCTCCATCATGTAGCTCAGTCTGTTAGCAGGAATTTCTACTTGCCTACTTCATATTCTTATTTTCTTTATTCAGCTTCAGGTTGTCCTCATGCTCTTTTTCACATATTTTCCACATCTGTGCCCTCTTACATGGCTCAATACCAAACAAACATCTTTCACCCACAGGGGGAAAAGAACACTCCTTCATAGCATCTCTGATAAATCAGCCTGACTTATAAAACCACCTACTGTTATAATTCCTGCACATTTTTCACAGAGAGCTTGTTCCTCCAGTGAAAGGTAATCCTGAAACCTTAGAAAACACAGAGAATGACTGCAAATAGATCTCAAAGAACAGCTTGCTGCCCATTCACACAGCTCTTTCCCACAGAGCATGTTCAGCATGCTGGCCTGATTTTCTCAGCAGATCATAGCTCAGACCTACATTCTGGTGTAGATAGATCATGTCTCAATTGCAAACCACTACACTCATAGCTGGGCCCCTGTAACTCAGGGAACAGGGACTGTACACACCACTTCAGCTATATCCAGCATCCCCCTGCATATGGAAGCCCTGGAAGCAGAGCTCTACATTATGCTGTGCCACTACATCATCACTGCTGCACTTGCAGGGAGTGATCAGCCATCAAGCTTGGCCAACCTCAAATCACTGCAGGCACAAAGGCTGAAAAAAAGACTTCTGAGCAGCAGCCACAAGCTAATATACTCCTCTTGCTATCTTTTTATTTACAAAAACATGCTACAGCAGGGATGCAATATTCCACCTGGTCATTTTTTTCCCAGTCTCCTGACACTATAAGGAAGGCTTGCTTAACAAGTTCCTTTATTAAGATCTTTTCTCATTGTGATAAGTCCCATTTAACACCTGACAAGCCAAATTAATTGTGTGAATGTATCACCACTACTGCCAGTGGTAAAACAGACAGTACTGAGTTCATAAGCATTTTAGTGCAGAAAGAAAGGAGCAACAACCTTTGGGCAATCATAGAATCACAGCTCTAAGTGCCATATCCAGGGGTTTCTTGAGCACCTCCAGGGATGGTGAATCCATCTTACAGATGCTGACACATTAAAGCTCACGAATTCCAATTAGAACAACTTGTACTATTAGATATCTACCCACAATTAGAAATTTGAAGTGCTCAACACAGAATAAAATTGCTATTAAATCTGTACATAGAGGTTGTGACAATCTAATGGAAACATTGTTTAGGTGTCATTTTTTTCACTTACAAAAAAAAATGAAGAGATAAATAACGCTGGAAGAGAGATTAACACATGGAATAGAGATTGCAGTATCCCATCCTCCACCTCATGAACATGAGTGTCAGAGGCTGAAGCCATAGAGACAGACATAAATAATTCAGTGTGCTTTGGAGCCTTCCTTCCCCCAGCCCAAGAAAACTGAAATAGCTATGCACTCACAATAAAGCATGGTCAGCTTAGCATGACAGAGTCCAAACTAAAGGAAGGAAGATTTTCATAGTAGCTCACTCTAGATTCCTTGGAGTTTTATTCTGCTATTTTTCCAGAATAACTCTGTGTACTTCTCTGAAAACTGTAATTTGGTACTGCAATAATCTTTTATAAAGCTCAAGAATCTGACTGCTACAATAAAATTACTTCTCAGAAAAATAACTTTATCATTCCACATCAAATAGATGTTGACTTTTAAAGTCAGCTGATTTTCCTTGTTTGTCAAAATAACCTGAAGACATTAAGCACAAAGTAATTACTAGTTTTACAAAGTTATAAATTATGTGAAAACTGGCTCACCACCAGCAGCTTTCAATTTCTGTCATAGTAAGAAAAAAAGTTACCAAAAATAAACATTCAATTTTATGAACTATTATGATCTTGAAGCTCTCATAACAAGCTATTGTTCAAGTAATTCCAAAACTTAAAACAGTACAACTGGATTTGCTCTTTTCTCTGTCTTTTCTGTCAATTGAAAAACAAAACAATAGGTTTATAGCAGTGGATGATAAAAGGGATTGGTGTGAGAAAGAAAAGGTAAAAGTATGGGTCTGTCTTGATATTTAACTCATGTTTATAGAACTAAATCAATATTTGCTCTTTACACTCCTTTTAATTGCTGTTCACTTAATGCCCTGCAGCTTTTTCTCAGGAAAAGCTAGAGACACCACTAACATCACATATAAAAACCCTTTGGGCTTAATATAATTTTCTGAAATGTTAATTAGTAGCTGTCATTAATCTCAAGTAAGATTTATACCAGATACCAAAGTTCTGAAGCAGCTATTCCTGTGTAGAGCAAGTCCTTTCCCAGCAACACACCATTTAAGACATTGTAAGTGATGTACATCTACAAACAGTTCTGTCCCTAACACACTATGCAGTATAGTCTCCTGCTCAAAAATTAAATAATATCTAGTCATTATCATGTATAAAGTAAAAGGTGCTACATGAGAAGTCAGCTGTCACCAATACAGGCCCTCTTCACAAGAAATTGAACAACCCTCAAGCAGATTTTAAGGATATTAAACTTCAGTGAGGCCAAGCAGTCAGCCTGACACCAGAAGAACACTCACCTCGTGCTGTGATGAGTAGCAATCAGCTCTAAAATTTGCCTTGTATTGATTTGGCTCAGAAGATGGCAAAACTTCAGATTGATCAAGCCAAACCTTCACCCAGGAGCATAATTGCTGTGTTCATTACTCAGCATAGCTATGCTAGCAAGCATGGATGGAGCAAGGGTCAGCACACCTTGCTTTCATTCACCCTAGGGAGGTTGCAGAGATACATCACACAGACCCATCTTTCAAACATTTTCTATTTGTCTTCAACAGCTTTGTTGGTTTAGCTGTCAAGCTCTCTGAAGCTCAGACATGATCAAAGTGTTGTACAGGATGAAGACTAAACCTCTCCTAATTCCCAGTTTTTCAAGCACACTTGTGGTTGTCCTAGATAACCCAATATTAATGCTGGTGGTAATCAACATAATGCTTTCCAGAAAGTACAGATGTCCACAAAAACAAGTGTGGTAGCACTAGATTTCATCTCAGACCTCCACACAGAATATCAGTTTTATTGATCATATAGCCTGATCTTTCCACCCTCACTTGTTTGGTTTCTTCAGTTTAAAGCTGGTCTTTAACAGGTGCTTTAGGCAGCAGAAATACAGAAGCTGCTAAACTCCTTGCTGCTAAGTTTGGACTACATTCTCGTGATGACAGCATTTTCTTTAATATTTATCTTACAAAAGAGATTTGAGCTGCTTTTAAGGTCCAGAGAGCACATTAAACCTTTTATGAAGACATATAATGTGGTTTTGTGTACTAAAGGATGACTATTCCTCACTACACTTTGTGCTTTTATAAAACAGAAACCCAGCTGTGCTAATACTGCTGAACTATTTCAGCAACATTTAAAGATTTCAATAAACCTGTTTTCATTGCAACCAGAAAGAGTAAGTGATCTAATCTGCAAGAAACATTTACAATAAAAAACAGAGAAGAGCATATGAACAAGGGTCCTCAGATTTGGATCAAGGCTGTCTCATCAGGAAAGGAAGAATATATGGAGGGGGCCATGCATCATTTATTCTCAACTCTTCTTTATTTTAAATGGGATGGCAAAAGAAAGGATAGTTACAATTGTGAAAACTTTGTTCAGAGCTTCATTGCTGGTTTTCAACCTCAATTTTAACTTTCAAATTAAGACGTTTCTTGTGCCTGAGACAAGCTTGTATTTCCATTTAGAAATCCAGCCCAGCATCTTATGCACATAGAGGCATGTGATCTCTGCACCCTGCAGAAAAGCAGTGCTTCCAAAAACAGAAATGAAAAGCAAAATTCATTCAGCTGCAGGCACAGAACAAAGACAGCAAACTGAAAGGCACAATAATAATACTGTTCCCATCTAAGGAAACACTGAAATGTTATTTTTTTTTTATTGACAATTTGGACAGTTTTAATGCATGACTTATCAAGAGAGAGGAAGGTTGCATGTACTAAGAAATTAGAAAGCAGAGACTGTTCCTGAATATAAAGCACAAAACTATGCCAGATCCCTGTGTCCCTATGGTTTGGACATTTCATTATCAGACCTAAGTGAAATTGTTTGACTCTTTCCTAACTGGAAATGGATGATGAAGCCAATTTACTGCTTGAAGGTGCAACATCCCACTGTGATTGTTTCTGTCTCTCCAAGCTGTGCCTGACAAGATATCCAAGAGGAGTTTAATCAGCTGCTGAAATTTAGCAAGCCATTCTCAACACTTTTTTATCTTTTTTTACATTAACTACATGCTGAAAATTTCTCAAGAATTTAGTCAAAATAGGCAACACCTCAAACTTTGAGTCAGGGTTTTGGGATGGCCTTTTTCTGCAGCAAATTTACTTTTATTTTTGAATTATGAGAAATAGCAATCCCATAGACAGGCATAAAATCAAGTTGCACTTCAAAGCTTTGCTAAGCTGTATGCTCCCTTCAGTCATTTAACTGAACAAAGGCATAATAGGCCTGGAAGGAATTGAAAATATTTATCTTGCTGTATGTAGGAAAATTTGGAATATTCCTGGCAACAGCTGCCAGATTGCTTTAGACTGTCTTAAAAATATCAGGTAGTGGCCATGAAATGAGCATTCTAAAACTCTTCAGCACTTTAGATCCTAACAAATGGTGAGACTTCAGCTGTTATAAAAGTTTACAATCCATTGACCAACCAGTTCTATTTTAATTCTGTAACACACCCTTGTTCAAAGTATGTCCTTGTTTCCAAAGCAGGCATCTTTCAAAATAAGACAGGATCTTATTTTTTGCCCCGAGTAATCTGAATTATGTTAATGAAAACATAGTGCTATTTAAAAACAAATCAGGGTCAGTCATCCAGAAGACAACAGATTTCAGACTCATTTCCATCACAGGCAGCACATACAGGGAAAATTCATTATTTACACAGACTTTTCACTGAGTGGGTGTCAGTGCCCTTAATTGAGTCTCCAAGCAGTCACAGAACTCTATCCCTTTTGTGGCTCTTATCCAGCCTGCAGTTTAAGGTCATTTTTGTAACACTCCCCATTTTGTAGAGAAGCACCTGTTTTCTTGCTGCTGGCACTGGGGCAGAGACCCTTGTTAGGGGCTGCAGGCATCTAAAGCATCTTTGTACAATACCCAAGTTCATACCACGAGAAGTTGCTAACTGCTGCATGACTCTTGGCCATGCTGCTTTTGCTGGATTTTTTTTTTTTTTTTTTTTTTTTTTTTTTTTTTTTTTTTTTTTTTGTGAAGAGGCGGCGCAATCGCGTTTCAGGTTCAGCCGGGTCCCCATCCCTTCCCTGCCCACCTCCTCACACCAGCAGCTGCCTAATGCACGCTGACTGCTCGTCCTTTCCAATTAGCAACACTGTTCTGTTAACAAGGAGCAAAATAAAAGGCATCAAAGTAGCTCGCGGGAAGCCTGCCTTTAGTTTTAAATATAAAAAACCCAAAAAGTGTCTTTGCAGATGTTAGGATGTAACGCAGGGCTCTGTAGGAAACCCGGCGTTTGGGGACTTTGCACAGAGGCAGGTCTGGGTAGCAATTCTGAGAAACAAATCTGCTTCTCAATCTGCTGGATTTACAGCAAAGAGAAAAACGCACTATGGGGACAACGTCCATCTTCACAACTCTTCAAGTTCACAATAAAGAAATTCTCACTAAAAGCTTCGAACACCTTGCAGACTTTCTGACATGCAAACATAAAGCATTCACAGTTGATTTCTGAAGGAGAGGATGGAGAGCAAAATTCAACACCCTTTCCCAAAGATACCAATTTTGGCACAAGTAAATAAATGGAGCTTAAATCATGTCAGACTTTACCAGAATAAAACCAACCAAGAGTTCCACATGTCTTTCAAAACTGAAAGAGACCTTTAAGAATCTCAAGCTATAAGCATCAAAATTACTTTTCTGGAGAGGACAAAATGGACTGATACCAATAAAGGATTTTCATCCACCACATTTGCCTCAATACAACACCTGCCTTTTTAAACTGTTTATGTAAGCTCTGGGAAATAAGCTACTTGCAAAAGTCCACAGCATTATAAATGGTTTAAGTTAATTTCAGTGTTGGTTCACCTCAAAAAGCTGATAGTCCTGTGTTCACAGAGATCTACTTCCTAAGTAGAATATGATTGGACAGTTTTCAAGGTTTTGTTTTGCCTGGCTGGAAGATTTAGAGTGCAAACAAAACAGCATGTTTGGGGGGACCTTAAATCACTAATTCTAAAACAGCTTTTAGAGAATTGTTGAAATAAGCCAGTCTCTCCACTTCTTACATCTTATTATCTTTTCAGCTAGTTAACATAGACATATAGTTTACTGCAGCACAATCATTTCTCTGGGTTTATTAAAGTTTCATACCTTACAGGTATGGATGGCTTTTCTCAGTTCTGTGTCACTTTTTCATGGGGATAGATTTACAAGCATGTGTGTTCACAGGACCAAGGCCCTAAGCTGTCTTCTGCTTGAGAATCTGGTTAAATATGATTATGATTTATTTCTCCTTTAAGTATCAGCACTGGAGAAATTTTCTTTTTAAGGCAGATTAATCATAGGCTGTAGAATTACTGCAGCAGCACAAATAGAGATGTCAGTTTTGCAGGCTCCTGCGGGAAGGTATATCTGCTCATCAGTGCCTGAAACCAGCACATGCCTACCTGAGCATAACAATATGCTTGGAAAGGCACATGAAGGCATCTAGGTTTCAAGGTGACCATATGAAAAGGCACCTTCAAGAAAAAGATGGGAGGAGAACAACCCTCGCCTGGTCCTTAGATAGCAGAAGGGAAAACAGCAGCGACTGGAGAGTGCAGCCAGCGAAGACGGGAGGTGGGAGAGCCTTGCTTCAAACGGGAAGGCAGAGGACAGCCGGGGACAGCATCTGCTGATGCCAGCTCCCATCCCCGAGCGCTCCCGCAGCGGTTCGGGCAGAGCCCGCGTTCCGCCAGCGCGGAGCAGGAGCGCGGAGCGGCGGGGACACCGCCCGGCCCCGGGAGAGCGGCTCTGCGCCATCCTCCCGCCACATCCCCCACGGGCTGTCCCCTCCCGCCACATCCCCCACGGCTCCCTCCTTCTCTGCCTCCCTGCATCCCTCCCTGCCTCCCCGCTCCCTGCCTCCCTCCCGGTGCTGCCGGGGCGAGCCCGGCCGGGAAGGTCGCTGCTCGCAGATCCCGGCACTTTCCCCCGCGCAGAAAAGTAACACAGCAGCCCGGCTGCGCCGCTCCGAGCAGGGAGGGGACGGGGACAGGACGGGGAGGTGATGGAGGGGTGATGGGGGGTGTGATGGGGGGTGATGGAGGGGTGATGGGGGGTGATGGGGGGTGATGGGGGGGTGATAGGGGGGTGATGGAGGGGTGATGGAGGGGTGATGGAGGGGTGATAGGGGGGTGATGGGGGGTGATGGAGAGGTGATGGAGAGGTGCTGGGGGGCGATGGGGAGCTGCCGCCCTGCCCCGCGGCGCTGCCGGCGCCGCTCCCGTACCTGAGCGCCGCTCCCGCTCCTCCCGCTCCGCTCGGCCCCGCGGCGCCCCGGCCCCGCCCCCTGCGCGCGCAGCCGCCGCCGCACGCCCCGCACCGGAGCCCCGGCCGGCGGCGGGCGCGCTCCCGATCCCGGCAGCGGGCGCGCTCCCGATCCCGGAGGAGGGCGCGCTCCCGGCGGAGGAGGGCGCGGCACCCACCGCGCTGCGGCCACTCCCGCACCGGAGACGCTCTATGTAATATATGCTATAAAATAATTCGTGTTGGTTTGTAATTAATGTGAAATAAAGCATGTCTGTATAAATAAAGAAAATAATAAGGAAACTTTAGAACGTAAAGCTGCAGAGGGAGGAATAGGGATTGTCTCATTGCAACACCTCAGCTGCCAATAAAAGCTGAAGAACCTAAACTAGCAAGTTAATAGAAGTGGCTCTGGCGGAGATGGCCCTTTCAGAAACTGTCCAGGGAACACCCAAGCGATGAACACTTGAGAAGTATCGCTAATCAAGATAAACGGAGTCGGAGTCAGGAAAAACTACATCTCAATATCTGGTTCCCTAGTCCAAAAATCTGCATTCACCGAAATTCATCGCTTCCCAGAAATGGTTTTGTCCAGCCCAAGGAAGAGAAAGAAAGCTACGTGAATATGCGAAACTGCTAAAAGAAAGGAGGATCTCTGCTCCAGGCTAGGAAAAAAACTGTATAAAAACAGGACTGAGCAAGACATTTGGCATTTGTGAACATTGGGGGATCCTATGTGCTAGAGGTCGGATCAGAGCGTGCTCACCCGGCGCCGATCCCGGGCTCGGCGTTGTCCTTTGTGATTGTGGCTATCGAGGACTGTATTTCGGTCGCAAAATAAAAATCGCTTTTTGGTCATACTTAATTTGGCTTGATCTTTTTATTATTTATAACACTCTAGAACCATCTGCATGACACAAGCCCGTGGTTTGGGATGACCCCGGACCAGATGCTCTATTGTGGTCCCTTCCCACTGACCCGTTCAGCGATGCTGTCATCAGTGTTTGGCGTGTTATCCTCAGCCCATCTTGAGGATCAAGAGCTTGTTGGGGGCTTTTTGAATCAGTTTTAGTCTTACAGCTAACTTGTGTTCCTCTGTCTCACACAGAGGGTAAGTCTGGGAAGTGAAGCAGGTGTTTTAAAATATGGCTGCTGCCTCATCAACCATCAAACCACTGTGCAAGGAGTTCTCCAAACTTTGCAAAGCTCAGGGGATGATCTCATCAGAAGTATCCTCAAGGAAAGGGTTATTAAGAATTGGAACAGGTGAAGTCACCGTCCCTGGAAGTGTTCAAGAAACAACTGGGTTGGCATTTAGTGCCATGCTCTGGTTGACAAGGAGGTGATCAGTCAAATGTTGGGCTCAATGATCTTGGAGATCTTTTCCAACCTAATTAATTCCATGATTCTGTGCTTCATGACTGAGGAATTCCCTGCTGCTGCATGAAAAGTGTCACAGTGGGCTCCTGCCCTTCCAGCCGCTGAACCTCCTGGGACCTCTCAGCTCTCTGGATGCAGCAGCACCAGCAGCACCAGCAGCACCAGACCCAAAGCAAAGCAGTACCCACTGTCCCTCTGAGGCCCCATCCACAGCAGAGCATCCCTCAGCCATGGCATGTGGAGCAGCCAAACCTGGCCAAATGGGGCTGTCCTCTGTGCTCCATCCTCAGCACACACCCTGTGCCCCCATAAAGAGGTGAAAATAGTTTAACTGCTACATATAATCATGCAGGTCCCTGCATAAATAGTTAACCTACTAAATATGGTCTAACACATAGTTATATGGTGCTGGTATAAGGCAGCACCTTTATGTTTCCATCTCCATCTTCAAGAAGAACATTGCTGCACATTACACTAATTCATGCCTTAAACCAGGCATGTAATGTGCAGAAGAGACTGCCAAGTATGTTTGATGGGAAGATAGGAAGGTTAAAATGAAGCAGGGGAAAAGGTCAGAGAGGCAAAGATGGGCCAGTAGAGATATTTAAGAGCATTACAAACTAGGGTATTTCACCATGAGAGCAGAAATAAGCAAGCATATTAGGTTGGTACAGCAGTACCACTTAAATATGGATAAATATCTAAATTCTGTTAGATCAGAAGATCTGGTTTAGTAACCTGGCTAAGAGAAAACAAAAAGCCAGATAGAATCTGCATATGGGACCCTACACTTAAAGAAAATATGGAAGGAAGAATTCTGAAACTGTATGTGCCAAAAGAATTTCCTCTCATCATCACAAACAGCACCATGGGTCTGCCTCTGTTCAGAAATTGTGGATAAGCTTTGGAGACTGTTGCTGTCAAACTTAAATGCAGACCAAAAGTTGCAGCTTCATTATATAACTAAGAGAGAAAACAGTTTGGGAACAAAACAGTTTGCTGTTCCCAGTCTCAGTGAATGTGAAATACTGTGACATTGCCCCTTACAGGGGTATGTCAGTAGCCTGAATAGGGACTACTTAGGATCAATGCTTTTGTTTGAAAAGCAGGGCTGAGCATTAGCAACATGGAGCCCTTCATACTCTAAGGGTTTCCATTATAAATTTTAAGCAAGACCTTTGTTTTCCTTTGCTATCAGTTTTGCTGTCATCAGAATTACATTTCAATGTGTTTTACAACAGGAAAAGGCTGTGTATCTCCTGCTTAAGATATATAGTTGAAAGGCAATCTGAATCACTGAAAAACTGAGACTTTATACCAATTTAATTGTAACAAGTTTAGTTGAACATAACGACCCAAATTCTTGCTCTGGAGTTACATCAAGGAAGAACTGCGTCACAGGCAGCTTGCTTCTTAGAATCAGAAAGACAGCTGATGAAAAGAGCAGGTGCAATTTAGAAATGGGTTTAGATTATATCCTATAACACACCTCTTATATTACCTATATTATGCTCACTTAGATGACTAAGTCTCTTCCCTAATTACACTGGAGGTGATTATGGCTGACTATAATCCACCTAAGAATTATTAGACTTTCTACAGAATGATTACATACTGTCACCACAGAAATCCTTGATGCTTCCTTTCTGTGTAAGCTGTCATGGTCTGTGTAAAGCAGCAAGGATGAGTGGTTAGAGCACAGCACTGGGAATCAAGAGAGCCTGGGGTGTATGTTGTTCTGCCATAAGCTTGCTGCTTGGCTTTGGATAAATCTTGTAGCTTCACAGTAATTAGATTACCTCACACAAGGAATGGGGAGAGAATTTACTCAGAGCTGCATCTTTAAAATCTCTGAATGGAGATTGCTGTGTAAACAGAAAATAAAAAATTATAATAGTTAGGAGAAAGCCACAAATGCTTATTTATTATTTTTCCTCTTTAAAAACATAACAGCAGAATGTATGGATTTTATGAATGGTTTTTTTTCCCTGTAAAAGATTGGTTTCCAATGGGTTGCAAAATCAAAGAAGGGCATCTCTTTAGAAAAGAGAATTTCAAAGAATATTTGATACATGTTTCATGTGTGAAAGGAAGAGAACAAAAGGCAGACACTGCAATATACAGCTTAAGTTACAGTGGGTTTTTGGTTTTCTTTAACCATCTCCTTAGCTGGAGATCAAAGCTGATTCACTAGAACTAATACCTCAAAATCATCAAGATAATGCAGTACTCATCATTTCCAAAATACTTTCCTCTGCAAGTTCAAGACAGCATCTGTGCAGGCATACAATGGATGGGATTAATTTCCTCAGTAAACTATGTTTAGGAGAGAAATTGACTTCATGTAAATGGTAGAAAAGACCATTTAAGTGTTGAAATTATATTAAGAGGCTTAAAATTTTATATTTTGGTGAAAGGTAGTACAGCCAAAAAAAATCATTTTGTTGGTATTCGTTTTTGTCATTTCAGGGCACCATCTTAGTCATGTTCTTTCTGATGGAACACTGGTTAGGAGGACCTAAAAATCAGATGAACTCAGGTTGTTCAGAAGAAATGTACTTGCTAAGTACATTGCTAAGGCAATATAAGCCTATACCCATGAAGGCTTCCCACTAAACTTAAATGATTCCTCTTACACTGAGTTACAGGAAGTAAAGAGCTCATTATAAACAGAAGAGTAAGTAATGTTGAAAGTGCCTAGATGATAGTTACATCATAGTGAATTCAACTGATGTCATAGAATGAACCTAAAGAGCAATAAGCATCAATGGCACTTGGGTGTTTTGGGGTATTTTTGAATAGTCAGAAGACTGGACCAGAGAATTGAGAGTAATTCTCCCACACTAAAGGTGGCTCCCATCCATAACAAAGAAAAAGGACAGCAAGTGCTGGATTATGATGTAAAATAAAGATGTCACTTGCTGAGCTCAGTGAATGTTCAAAATTAAAAAGATAGGACAAATCCTGGCTGCAGCTTCTTTATCCAATTATACCATTGAAAATTAATCTATGGAAATGGCTGCAGCTGTACATAAAATGTGACTGTATGCACAATGGCAGGCTTAGATGCTGAGCTCTTACTCATGCACCACAGAAGGTGATTCATATCCCCATTACACAAGTGACATAACAGAACACCACTCCTCAGTGTGACAGGGACAGAGTGCTCAAGGACTCCAGGCATGCTGCAGTTACTCTCAGTGTCCAGAAACCTGTCAGGTACAACAGCACTGAACCACACAACCAAGCTGCTCCATCAGCCAGTCAAAAAGGTTAGCTACTTCTGGAGTAATGTTGTATCAAAAAGTCATCAGTCTCTTGCTTTGCTTTCATAAATTTTGTCATTTTCCTTATTTTAATACCCAGAAATCTGGGGCAGGATATCTATATTTGTAACTCTAAAATGTATTATGAGACACATTTATTATTATTGGCTTTTTAAATGCATTACAACTCCACTTGTAACAATGAGGATAAAGCACTTGACAGTAGCTAAGGACTCATAATAATAAATAGGCCAGGCAGGTGGATTGTCATCCTGAGAGGGTAAGACAGGAATGACAACAAAGCAGCAGAAAATATAGAGGAAACAGCATTATTTTCTTATGCAATGAGCCTGTTTAATCTTCATCTATTGTTGGAACCCTGGAAACTGAGAAGAACTCAATAATCCATGCTTCATGGTTTTTGATGCTGCCTGTACAGAAATGCTTTGTGGCAGGATGATGAACTGCAAAAGGCATCTCACTTCCCTCTGCAATAAATGTGCTACTGTAACTATGTTATTAAAATTATATTAAAATTCAGGCATAGGTTTTTATCTCAGCTTAGCATTTTTCATCAAATTGCAACAATGTGAACATTGATACATAAGACAAAATATATTTTTGGTATGATCATTTTGGGTGATACAGGAGTTCATTAAAGTGACTGCACACCTGCAGTAGTTTCATGTCTTATATTAGTGTGCCATGACTAAATAATCTATGTGTGAATTGCTGCAAATTAAATCATAGCACTTGGAGAAAAGATGGGACAGTAACACAAGGGACAGCAAATTCCCCTTTGTGATTTATCAGCCATCTGGTGCAGTGCAAACAGCATTCAGGGGGGTTCTGGTTAGTAACCACAGCAACAGGTCTGCTGAGTACTCCTAAAAATTATGCATGTGTCAGCAGTCTTTTCTCTCCTCCCATGCACATCATTCACTGGGGACTGTGAGCATGGCGTGTCCTTCCTGAGCTACAGATGTTTTTGCTGCAGCATTATCCACTATTCCATTTTTCAAGAGACTTAAAACTTGGAGAGTTCTGTTTTGTTTTTTTGTAATATGACTTCAAGGAGTTCTGACTCCAAAGATCTCTCTCCATGATTAAGCCATTTTTTTTATTCACAGAAGGGGTAGATAGCTGCAAGGTGGGAAGAGATCACTGATAACAGAAATATTTCTAACTAAAATAAATGCAGTGCTTTGGGGTCATGTACTTCCAAAAGGATAGGAAATGTGTTTCCTAAAATGCTTACAACTGAGTATCTCTGTCATAAAAGAGATATAAAAGGCCTTAACCACAAGGTACAACTGGAGATATTAGTTAATAGATGGGAAAAACTACAAAGTTCACACTGTATTGTAAGTTTCATGCTGATTGCATGTTATTCCTCATGTACATATTTTAACAGAGAAATGTAAATAATAAATTACCCAGGAGTTTTTAAACTTCTTCATATTTGCTGTGGATATCAGCCAAGAAAAAACTGGATGGTATGGAGAGATATTCCCCTGCTTATCTTCTCTGCTACTCCCTGCTAGCCCAAGGACCCTGGTGTTTTCTCCAAGCCTGTCTGTAGCATTACTGGTGTGAAGGAGTAGTGTGACAGCAGCCTGGTGCCACTCCAGTCTGTCCTGAGGCTCTGACACACCCCACTGACAGCTGCCTGCTCAGGAAACAAGGTGTGAAGGTCCAAAGGCAGCAGAGGTCTGGCAGAGCAGAACTGGTGCCCTGGAGCCCACCCCACACAGCCCATACTGGGTGGGTGAAGGTGGTGGCTGTTTCAGGTGATGTGGTGAGCTGGGCTTGGCTCAGGTTGGCAGGAACAGAATCTGGTACCAAACACAGGGAACACAGGGAACATTGGCTGCTTCTGCTCCACACATGCTCCCACTGCAGTTTGTGCCTATTTGTCAGCTGCAGAGGGAGCACCACAAGTCAGGAGCTTTGCTTCAGACTGCTTTGCAGAGATGGAGTGCTGGATTACATCAGGGTGTGCTGCACTTCACAATGTCCAGGTGAACACATGAAGCCCAGGTTTTAACCCAGCTGCTGGCAGTGACAACAGCAGTACAGACATAATGGCACATAAGGGCTGAAATACTGGATACTGCAAAGTTAAATTCTCACCTTCTGTAAAAATGAAGGAACACCACCAGTCTTGTCTCTCTTAAGTACTGTGGTCAGTATTGCTAAGAGTAAAATCCAGTAGGTCATGAAAACCTATTCTCTAAAGGTATATCCCAACAGATTAGAGAGAGCAGAGCTAAACTCTGCTATTTACTCCCAGAGAGAGAGCAGGCCAAGCTCATAAAAGAAATAGGTATTATCTAGTTCACTACTCAGGGAAAGTGGCAGAAGAGGAAACATGTCTGCTTTGGCTATAACATGAAAGAGGACAGGATTGATTTAATACTTCCAGTCTGACTCCCAGATGAGGAATCAATTATCCTGCATCATTTAATCTCCTTATGCAGGTCATGACACAAAGTAGAAATTAGAAGCATCGTGTCTAAAATGAAGAACAGCTCTTAATGGTAGTTAGCATCAGCCTCAGATTTTTAGAGGAAAATATATCTAGGATTTGGGGAGCTCTGAAGAGTTGGCTCCACTGGATTTGTGCAGTAAGACCCTAATATTTTAAAAGTGGGTTCATCTTTGTTTATCCAATGGAGATGCAAAGCAGTTATAAGAAAAGAAAAGAAGAAAAAAAAAAAAAAAAAAAAAAAAAAAAAAAAATATTATCCCTTTGGACAAACTCAAGTCTACAAGGAACATGACCTTCAGAAAATTTGCAAAAATTATTTACCTGTGATGTTTGAAACTATCCTCTGTCACAGCAACTTTTTCAGATAAACCCAGCTCCTACTTTTTTTTATATCATTCAACAGAAAAACCACATGGTCTCTGACCAGACACAACCCCTAGCTAAACCAACCATTTTTGGAACAAAAATTCCCAGGAGGAAGAAATGTGATGCAGTAGGAGCCTCCATCTGAATTCCCTCCAGGCTGGAAGAGATGATAACCAAGTTTTTGTCCCTATACAGCCTCCCACTGAGATTGTCAATTATATTTCTTGTGTGAAACTGTTGACATAATCAAGCACAGGCATGAAAACAGAAGCAGTATAGCTAAAGAAAGATCCTTATTTTGTCAGGGAGTTGCTTTTCCTATGAACCAGGAGAAAACTAGGACACAGAATGCAAGCATTACGATTAACTTTCAAGAGAAGCTAAAATTATCCAGGATTATACAAATATAAGCAGTTTTGATTTATTTCCTTTGACTGAAAACAATTCAGCATTGAAGACAAATTAAGGGGTTTGGAACAGTGTGTTTTGGGCTGTGTTTTGGGGGTTTTTGCAAAAACTCTATGATGAGGCCAATGTATTTTCAAGAAGTAAACTCAACATACCTATTCTGAAAACTCTTTAACAAACCTTGGAATTGTGAATTTAAATTTTGCTTTAAACTCCATATAAGAACTGTCCAAAGCAGTGGTTTCTAATCAAAGTCAAAAATCAGGAGCTAGCCTTACTACTTGCAGTCCCTGCATCAGTGGTTGCCAGTGCTCTTTCTTCCAAGTAAGCAGATGCTAAAGGATCTAGGAAATAAAATCTTTTGCGTTTCTCACATAGATAGAACACCTTGCATTTAACAGCATAAACTATGGGATGTGGGGAACACGTACTACAAAGATCATTTAAGGGCTGACCTGTACAACCTATTTTTTACACCAAAGTGCTCAGTAAACCAGCCATGTATGACTTTCATTCAAGAGATCAGGAAGAAGAAATTATGGCAGCAATTTGTTCAATATGTACTTAACACTGCAATTCTATGACTCTATAACATACCATACTCACCAAAATACCAAAACACACCCTATACTTGGGATGTTCCTGGCAGCACAAGGACATGCTCTACAGAGGGAACTGGACAGGCTGGATCAGCAGTGCTACAGGCTGGGGTAGAGTGGCTGGAAAGCTGTTTAGCAGAAAAGGACCTTGGGGTGCTGGTCAACAGCAGCTGAACATGTGCCAGAAGAGAGCCCAGGTGGACAAAAAGGCCAATGGCAGCCTAGCTTGGGTCAGCAGCAGCGTGGCCAGCAGGACCAGGGCAGGGATTGTCCCCCTGCACGCAGCACTGACAGGGCTGCAGCTCAAATCTTGTGTTCAATTTTGGGCCTCCCACTGGAAGACAGTGAAGTGCTGGAATGCATCCAGAAAAGGTAATGAAGCTGCTTAAGGGTCTGGAGCACAAGTCTAACGAGGAGTAGCTGAGGGAACTGGGAGTATTGAGCCCAGAGAAAAGGAGGGTGAGGGAGAAAAACCTTTTGGCTCTTTACAGCTGCCTGACAAGAGGTTGTAGTGAGATGAGGGTAGGTCTTTTCTCCCAAGTAAAAAGGCACAGAGCAAAAGGAAACATCCTCAAGTTGTGCCAGGGGAGGTATCGTTTGCATGTTAGGAAAAATTCCTTTTCTCTAAAGGGTTGTCAAGCACTGGGAAAGGTTGCCCAGGAATGGGGTGGAGGAACCACTGAAACACCTGCAAGTATTCATAAGACATGTAGACGTGGCACTTGGTGGACTTGGCAGTGCTGGATTAACACTTGGATTAGATATCTAAAGGGTCTTTTCCAACATAAATGATTCTGTAATTCTATGACATAAGTTACTGAAAAGATTTAAGACCAAATAAAGTGATTCGTACTGCTTGCCTTGTCAGTTTATCTCAAAAAAGAAAACTTAAAAAAACATTTCAGACTAAAGCACCATTCCTGAAGCTTTGCCAAAAGCTTTCTTGTGTCATTGCATTACATATCAAGAATTTCCAAATAAAATGTGCTCTGAAGGCTGCTTCTGTACCTACAGAAGACAGCAACTCCCACTGTAATTGTTAGGTACTGGCTGCGAATGACAGGCTGTAGTTCTAAAAAACATCACTATATATTTTCCCAAATAACCACAAATCAACAAGAAATGTTTGAAGAAGACTATAAGATGCAGAAGTGCTCCGTTTTGAACCCTCTCCACTTTTTCATGTTTTGCAGATATGCAGTGAGGGCTGGTTTCTTCAGGGGAAATACACTGCACACTTCACACACAAGCCAGCCAAAATGTTCCTGAGTGCCACTGAAGTTCCAGTATTCCTCCCCACTTTGGAGGACAGGCAGGAGATTGACTGCCTCTGGTGTCCTGCAGGTTGCTGGCTGGCTCCTGCTGGTACTGCAGCAGCTTGCCCTGTGGATTAACAAGCAAATGCAATTGAGATTAAAACAAGCAGTGCTATTTCTATCTAAGAAAGCCTTTCATCTTCACAGGAGGATTTTTAATGGTAGCAAATGATAATCAAGTTGAAGTGACTTCTCAAATCTGCTGCTGATTCTGCACTTTTAAAAAAACCTTTTCAGTTAAATTTCAGAATTTAACACAGCTCTCAAGAAAATTACTAAGAAAAACTATACTCTCGTTTGGCATAAACCTATACACAACACCAAATAAGGCATCTTGGTCACGCAGCTTTAACACTGCTGGCATTAACTATATATTAATTGAAAATTGTTTTTATGAAATGTTTTAAAAATCCAAGCAGAAGATTATGCCTGTGGACATTTCACAGCAGTCACTAACTATAAACTCCTTTTTAATACAAAATAAACAATTGGCCCTTACTGGTGTCACATAGGTCATAGTTATTAGGTCAATAACTTGGGCAAATTTTATCCCATGTTTTTATGCTTTCATTCCCCAGCCAGATGTTTTGAGAAGATGCTAAACACTGCAAACAATGACCTAAAACCCTCTCAGACCCAAGGAAAGTCTCAGTTCTGCTCTTCCTAGCAGCACACACATCCCTTCTGTTGGTTGGGTACCTGCCAGTTTCTACATCTAGGCAAGACTGGCTTAAAGATCAGATTCATATCCTATTATCCTTCTAGCCTAGGCTATACTAATTGTCTAGGCTCCCCATAGTCAACAGAGAAAGACTTTGTTTGGTAAGGCAGATATCTCAATACAAGATAAACACCACATGTGCAAAGAGTTGCCCCCAGATGCCCAGTGCTCTGAAGAGATTCTTGTAGGGGAAATCAAGACTGCCAGCACAGAGCATGCAACTAGCCTTGGGCAAGCTGAAGTCAGGCAAACTTGATTTTTTGTTAGTGATGAGAAAAAAATATCAATATGCAAAACCAGTAAGAATAGCTAAACAGGTATTGATTATTCATTATTAATCATAGAATAAGGGCAGGCAATGAGCCTAGAACAGAAGGAAACATTTTTCTACACTGTTTTACTGGAACTCACAGCCATAGAAGCAAAAGTTTAATTGGGTTCAAGAAAAGCAGATGGCATCACTGAAGAAAAAGACCTCAGGTTACTGAAAACAAAATACATGGTTGCAATTTCCTGTCACTTAGAACATCACCCACAAAATGTCAGATGCTGGAAGAAAACCAAAACAGAACAGCCCAGCTCTGCTGTACAATTTTCCTTTTCCCCCAGGCATCTCTATTGTCAGGCATCTCTAAATGCCCTCTGCAGCTGAACTCAGTTCAATGAAGCAGTCCTCTAATCCTCAGTTGCAACACTAGGTGGCAGGGAAACATCTAACACACTAGCACTGAGAACCTTGAATGCAGAGTCTGAGTTCGTGGTAGTTAAGGGTTAGTGCAATGCAGCAATCTCATACAACTGGATTTGCTTTGCATCCTTACATAACTTTGGGCATCAGTTTCAAGTACAATGCTGTGTTCATAGACCCATAGGTTAGTCATGTCAGAATAAATTCTGTCCCTGAGATACCTAGCCCTCTCATTTAAGAAACCATGGACAATTGCAAAATGTTTCTTCCTCTCCAGAGTTCTTTGAACTCCAGTTTTATGTTTGAAATCCTAATGATCTCCACCTCTGTAAAGACACAGCACCATAACACTTACCTCACCTCTATTTTTCTAAAAATTCACTTTTTTATTTAAAATTCATATCACTTGTGTGCTACTTGTGAAAAAATGCTGCAAAGGGGCAATGAAATGAGTTCTGCAACTCATGCAGCTGCAAAAGCAGACAAGCCCGTGGAAATTGTTCTCCAGACCATACTGATCCTCCTGTCAGTACACTCTCTTCCTTCTGCAAAGAGGAAAAACTTGAAACTTGTAACATTCTGCTCAAGATTCCCTCCCCAAAACTGTGAGAAATGTATGAGCTTTTCTGATGAAAGCCAAGGCCGAGTTTCAAAACAAACGTGTGTACATTTAAAGGACATCACCACTGCACTGCAGCACAACTTGCTGCTTTCCAAATTACAGATGTCTTCTGTATTGTTGCTGGCAGTAGAAGTGAAAAGCTGAAATTTAACTCCTGCCTCATTCACAAAATTTAAGGAAAAATGCAGACAATTATTGGCATGGGTGGTAACAGTCTCCCTGTAGGAGGGCAAAATCAGCACATGATAATCATTCTTCTCATTCAGCTTTGTATCAGTTTCTCAGCTGTATAGAGAGATGCTGATGCCTTCTACTACATCCTTTAAAAATCTGCAGGCAAGAAAACCCAAGGTCAGCACACTGCTTTTTAAGCAGTGACACTCAAGAAGGAAGGTCAAGTAATTAAGCCACAGACTGCAAGTAATACATAAGGCAGCTGCTGAAAGTGATCTTGGCATACAAAAAAATCACAGAAGGTCACTGAACTGGATTTTGATTTTCATAATGAATGACAGCTGGAGAGTCTGTTACATTTCTGAAAAATAATTTAATACAAAATTTTAAAAACACTGATGTGCAAGTCTTCATTGTATAAGAGGAGGTACATTTTCACACTTCAAAATAGTTTAAAACACTTGTACATAATGAATAGAAATTCTCTTTTATATAAAAAAAGTGTTTCTTTGCCAACAGCAATTGTCAATTCTGAAACACAGAATGAAGATGACACGAGAACCAGACAGTCTAAGTCACTGCTATTTGTGTCAAAAAACATTATGCCACCCTTTTCTTTCTACAGCTCATCATGCTTGTATGTGAATTCCCTTGCAGATATAAACCCATCACTGTCTTCATCCTCTTTATCAAATATGTCTTCAACCAAAGCATCATGCTGGGTGTCATTTACCACTGCTCCATGCTTTTCAAATTCTTTCTTCAGGTAAATTTTCACCTGTTAGACAAAAGGGGAGAGTGAACATTTTCAGACTTTCAAAAGAAGTGATTACTGCAGCATAACAGAGGGACACTGTGCTCAGGATGGTGGTGTTAGATAATAGATACCTCCCCTCCTATGCCACTGCCAGAAGAATACTTGACTAACTGATTCTGCAGTCCCTTTGAGTGAAGGGTCTTTAGTGATAGAAGTGACAGTAGCAAAGCTGTTGCCATACCTTTATGGTATCTGACTCAAAAAATGAGTCAGGACAGCCTCTCTTCTGATGTCTATACAGTGAAGCACAAATAGCTGGGCAGAAGTTACTAGCTACCAGTTGGTCAGAGACAGCTTTTCCACATTCTAGCACCTCCAGTACATGTAAACAGCCACTCCAGATATATACAGAAACCTGTCCCCAGTCTCAGTGTCTGCTGTTCCAATGGGAAATACCTTAAAAGATTTCTAGATAACTCAAAAATTTTAAGGACAAAGACTCAAGGCAGGTTTTAAACAGACCACTAGAACACTTACATTAAGCTAGATACTAATGGTAAGCATTGTTTTCAAAAACATCAGATTGGTTTTAATAAGTTTTTAAGGTTTAACTATGAAGATCCCAAGTGTTCTGAATTGCAGAGCCTTCTACAAAAATCACAATACCAACATACACATCTATTAAACAGATACCACTTGTATAAGACTCATGGACCATGTTTCAAGTCTGTTTTAGTCACTTCAGTCTCTGGGATTTGTTAGGGTTATTGCTTATATTCCTAATATGCAGACATAAAGAACTCAGTGGTTTGTACTAGCTTCTCATGGATCACTTGCTGAAAAAGCACAAGTTTGAAAATGAGAGGCAAACAGATGGTGAATGATGCTGAATACACATCCTTCACAGAATGAATGCTGTGAAATAGGACTGCCCTACAGCAGAAGAAATCCCATTTTATTAATAAATCAGCAATTAAATCCAAAAAGCCCTGAAGTTTGGTTTTATTTCTAAGATGCTTTACTTTATCCAAATCTTCCATAAGCATGCAGCACAAGTCACATGCCTATCCTCAGCTTACCAAGGATCCTCTGGAACCTCCAGTCTAGAATTTTCACTATGCAAGGCTCAGAGCATTGCAGCATAGATGTGCATTCTTTTCCACTCTCCCATCCTGCTAGATTTGCTCACAAGAGAAGGGTAGCCCACTCACCTCTTGCTTGGATAGTTTCCAGTCATCATTAAGATCCATCTCTTGGAATGACTCATGAGACCTTGGTCCATTTCTAATTTCTAGAAGGTCAATGTTGAAAATCAATGTGCTCTCAGGTGGAATTTTTCCTGCCCAAAATGGAGAAAAGTTAAAACCAACTATTTATAAGATGCCATACAAAAGCCATATGCATCAGACCAATGTTCCACCAAGCCTAGTCATTTCAAAGCATCCTGAAGTTTGAACTAGTAAGGATAAGTATCTGTAACAGGGATGACCACAACCATTTCAGCCTGTAGCCTAGACTCTGAGCAGCCCTTACAGCATAAAAAAGACTTTAGATGCAATTAGTTTTGTTGGAGACTAGTAGGTGTTGATGCAAGCTCTTATTCAGCAACTACCATCACAAGTTTCTCAAACAATGTCCTTGAATCTTTTTTTTTTTTTCATAGCCAGAGCCAGATAAACTAGGAAACCATAAAGAAGAATGTATAGTCAGACAGGCTACAGCCAAGACTAATGTACAGGGGAGTAGGAAGGGAGAATTTAGTCCTCTGGACACCCCATCAGTCCCCAAATTCCTCTCTACCGCCAGCTGATACCTTGTATCTGCTGTTCTTCCACTGGGATGTTTTGCGGAGAAAGACAGAAGGGCAGGGACTATGTTGGTCTCCCACAGCAGTCTCTGGACTCAGGGCACAAAGCACTGAGTTATTTTCAAACACACAGCAGAAATTAAGTACCCAAAACTGATTACAAGGCATGTGTTACCACATCATCATTTTTGATGAAGGTGAACAGACTGGTAACTTCCTAATAGTGCCACAGAGCACTCCCCCATGCCACCACATCTCAAGGATTTCAGTTTATCAGGCACTGGTTTCACAGAGATGTGATATACCAACCATCATGTTGATGGTTGAAGCTACTGACAAAGACCTTTTAGCTCATCACTTTGCTTCTTTATATAGAGAGAGGTTGAATAGGACCAAATAAACCTCTGTATTAGATGGCAGCACCCCAAAAAATATTTCTGTGCCTTGAGAAGACAGGGAAAAATAATCCACATCTACCACTTTGGAGCTATGGTGGTAAATACATCCTGAGCTGCAGTGAGAAACAAGCTTGTAGATATCTGGGATGAATAAATGTGCAGAATCTTCTGGAAATACAGGGCACAGTGCCCTGTTTAGGGTTTGGAATACAGGTAAATTTTTTGAGTGTTACAGAAAAAAGGCATCTGACTCAAATGATGAGTCAGACAGCAACCAAGGTGGGAGGCTAGTGAAATTATGTGCATTTGGAGGAAAGCATGAAGAAAATGAAATCATTCTGTCATCAAGGGCATCACTTGAAAACAGCAACATAATTGTGCTCAAATACTTCTAAGTCTTCCTAAAGTAAGTAATTTCTTACAGCAGTTAGTGTTTAGCTGTTTAACCTTCTTGCACTAAACACAGAGGTGAGGCTTGCAAGTCTTTGAAGAACAACTATAGTGCTTTACATATTAATCAAACAATTAGGCCTGTGATGACTACATGAGCACTGCAGCATTTCTTATCATTTTGTGGAAAAATTTACAGCTGAGCCCTGCACAAAGACAACTAAATGACGACCACAAGATTCCCGTTGTCTACTAGAAACATTATAACTTCTAATACTGTGTCTTGAACCCTAAACCAGAGCTTCTAGAAAAATATGTGTAAAACAGGTACATTTAATATAGGAGAGTATGAAGTATGCTGTAGGTATGAATACTAGCTGGCATGAGGTAATATGGAGTCCTAAGCCTGTGTGCAGCCCTACTTGCCAGAAAATACAAACATGCAAACAGTCCTCATTCCCTAAACAGTCTAATAGTGATGGGAGAGAACATCAGCAGGATGGACTGTATGTTCCTAGATATTCATCCTTTCTGCTTTGGAACCTTGCACTACTGTAGGTCATTTGTTGCAACTCTTGTCATGACATAAATATTCACAATAATTGCTAAAAAAAAAAGAGTTAACTAAAACTAATCCCATAAAACAGAAATAGAACCATTCAAGCTGTCACTTGCTTAACGGCATATTCCAAATCTGGCCCTCCTGTTAAAGGAATCTGGAAATATTTGAAAGGAAAAGCCCCAAACACCCTCAGTAGCAGACAGGTTGAGAAAATCCTGCAAACAACGTTTATATCAGTCTGCACAGCAGTCAGTGCATTTTCAGTAGGTGACAAGGTGACTGCCCATGCATATCTTATTGTGGATAACACGGACCACTGCCCAAAATGAAAATAGCTGTAAGAGGAAAAGAATTAATGTCCCTATATGGAGAAACAAACAGTGACTTTTTACTGTATCATCTAAGAACTGGTTGGGCAGCAGTACAGAGATTTTCTTAGGGTTCTAAAAGAAACCTGAAAGCAAGAATAAGGCTTGCACATGCACATTCATGAAGTATCACCACAAGAACAGATCCAACAGCCAAAAAGCCAACTGTTACCTAAGCAACCACCTCCACTTGACTGCAAAGGAAGGGAGGAAAAAAAAAACAAACTAGAAAAAAAAAAAAAAAACAAACAAACAAAAACAGGGCACTGTTGAGCACAGCACTAACAGAAAAGAATCTTAGAACATACAGCACAGCATCTACCTTCAGTTTCTGAGGTCTTTTTTTCCTGCATTCACCACATAGCCACTTAATGGATATTACTGCAGCAAACACAATTATGAGAAAGAACACCTAACTCCCTCAACTTTTCTTCTTTACTGGAATCAACCAGGAAAGCTCAAAAGCCTGCTAACCTCTTAGACCAAGAATAACAGTAAAATACAGAGATTAGATACAATTAGAGCAAGGAGAGTGTTTCACGTTTTACCTTTCCCTTCTTTTCCATAAGCAAGGGCTGGTGGAATAGTTAGCTTCCGTTTCTCTCCCACACACATGTCCTTCAACCCTCTGTCCCAGCCTTTGAGAGCTTCCCTTATGCCAAGTGTAAACCACATAGGTTGACCATTGTTATGCTTGTGACTGGAAAAGGAATAAAACAACATTTACCTGGTGTGTTTATGACAACACTAACCAATCCAGCTCAGCACCTTCACTTCCCTGATCACTTGCGTCCACTTGGAAACTGATCAGACTAGAAGGGCATTTTTCTTAAAAATCTACACTCAAGGCCATTGTAAATTGCAAATATCAGCCCAGCATGGTCACGACAGCAACATACACTTTAACATGCTTAGAAGAATCAGACTCATCTCTTTCAAAAGAAGACATTAGGGGAAATAAAACAAAAACAAACAACAAAATAACTACATAAAAGTCTAGGGGAAAAAAAAAAAACAAAAACAGAAACAAATGCATGCAAAACACTCAATTTTAGGTTTGGGAGACAAGATCCTTTTCTGATTTAAGAAGGTGGTACAACCCGAACTACTTTCACTCTACTAACAGACAAGGAATTTGTAAGCTCTATTCACTAGTCATGCAGGAAAGGTGTTTAAGAAGAAAATAGAACACTTACAGGAGTTAGTCAGCAGTAAAAACTTTAGTGTGTCACTAGAAGTCCTTTTAAAGAGGCAGGTTAACTACAAGAGAAAATTAGTGAGATTTTAGTTGAATCGTCTGCAAGAGCATAAACATGCAAAACGGTTTTATTTTTTTTTTTTTAATATACAAAGTAGCTTTCAGGCAGCCTGCAGAGACTTTAGTATTTTGCTGTCTTCCACTATTAACACTTCGTTGATGTTCTACAGGACATTCAGCATTAGCAAGTCGTTGCAGGCTCTTAGCAGACTCCCTCGAATTTCTGGCTCTTCCTCCTATTTGCATTTCTGTGGCTCTGGTATGTTGACTTGTCTGGTCAGGGGCAGGTAAAGAATGATGAAAAGCTGTGATTGTGCTGCCACTAGGAAGGGCATATATAACTTTTTTTTTTTTTTTTTTTAATAATGGTTTGCTTTAGAAACCAAACAGAAATTAATGCGTAGCACAAGACCTATTAAACCGCTGAGATCATATACCAAAACCTGCACCTAAATCACAGAATCATAGAAAGGTTTGGGTTGGAAGGGACCTTAAAGATTATTCAGCTCCAACCCCCTGTGCCATGGGCTAGGACACCTTAAACTAGACCAGGTTCTCAGAGCCCCAGCCAAGCTGGCCTTGAACACCTCCACAAATGGGTTTTCAACAGTTTCACTGGGCAAGCTGTCCCAGTGTCTCACCATCTTCAGAGTAAAAAACCTCGTTCTGCTAACCTAAACCTGCTCTAAGTTTAAAGCCATTCCCCTTTCTTCTGTCACTACATGCCCTTGCAGAAAGTCTCTCTCCATCTTTCTTCAGGTAGTGGAAGGCCACAATTAGGTCACCTCAAAGCCTTCTCCTTTCCAGGCTGAACAATGCCAGTTCTCTCAGCCATTCCACATAGGTGCACCATGCACAACATCCCCATTTTTACAAAACACCACATGGCTTTACTTCCTACAGACTGAAAACAAACGCTAAGTAAGATTTATTTTATAACCTTGGAAAAGGAGATTAGCCTTACTGCTGGTGTTTATCTCGAACAGCATTGTGAGACACTGCCTCGCACCAAACTTTCTGAGAACAAGTGGCAGTGGGAGGGGTCCCAATGACAAGTTTATGCAGTGCTTTTTGAGCCCTTTTATCCCAAAACAAATAAGACATTCATGCATTGCTTTTGTTTCCTTGCACACAAGTAAACTCAAGTTTTGGGTGTCTGGGGAGGGAGAAGTAAAAAACAAACAAAATGCTCCTCACAGCTACTTGCAGATGGATCGCGGGCTTCTGTGAGAGGTCTGGATTCAGAAAAGCATGACCAGAAGAGATCGTCTATATTAAAATAAATAAATAAATATACATAAAGGAGCAAGTCCAGAGAAAGTGCACCGAGATTGTTAGAGGGATGGAGCAGCCCCTCTCCTACGAGGAAAAGCTGAGAGAACTGAGATTGTTCAGCTTGGTAAAGAGAAAGCTCCGGGGTGACTTAACTGCACCTTTCCTCAAGGTACCTCAAAGGAGCCTACAAGAAAGATGGAGAGAGACAATCTAAAAGGGTGTATAGTGACAGGACAAGAGGTGATGGCTTTAAACTGAGAGGATTCTCAGATTATATATTAGATTTCTTTACTGAGAGGGTGGTAAATCAGAGAAGCTATTGACAAACCATTCCAGGCCAGGCTGGATGGGGCCCTGAGCAACCTGGACGCTCCGAGCAACTTGATCTTGTGGAAAGCTCAAGGAGTCGTTAAGGCCACTTCCAATTCAAGCCATTCTATGATTCTATTACCTTTATATATATATATATATGTATATATACGTACACATATATGTACATTTCCCCTATATTTCCCCACGCAAGCTCAGCCAGCAGCTCGCTCGGAGAAGACGCGCCGCTCACTTACGTCGAGTGAAACATGGAGCCGTCCCTCTCCAAGAAGCCCTCGTAGTGAACCAGCATCATGTCCCCCCACTTGGTCTTCCTGTGGCAGAGGAAAGGCTTGTGCAGCACCTCCACCTTCACGTCCGCGGGGGGGATCAGCGCCGCGCCCGCGCAGCCCAGCGCCGCGCACAGCAGGGCGGAGCGCAGCAGCAGCGCCGCCGCCATCGCCGCCGCCTCGCTGCCCTCACGGTGCCGCCATCCCGAGCGCGGCCGCTCCGTCCGACGTGGCAGCGGCGCGCACCGCCGCCACCCCCGGCTCCCGACGGCCCGGCACCGGCATCGCGCGCTGATTGGCTCCCCGCAGGGCGAGCTCAGGAGGAGCTGTCGCCCATTGGGGCGCGCCTCTGTCCGTCACTCAGTCTGTCCAATCGGCAGCCCGAACAGCCGGGGAGGTGGGCGGGCCGGGCGCTCCGGGAAGTCGCAGCGCCGGCGAGCGGGGCAGGCCCGCGGAGCGCGCGCACAATAGAGCCGGCCGCTGCCGGCCGTTGATTGGGCGGCGGCGGCAGCGACGGCGCGTTCCGATTGGCCGCGAGGGGCCACCTGCTCTGGGCATTCCGCGTCTGCTCCCCGCCCCTCGCCGGTCACGCGGGCCGCGATTCACAGCGCGGGTTGCGCTGGCGTAGCGCCGCGGGGCCGTGCCGCGGCTGCGCGGCTGCGGCGCTCCCTGCGCCGGGAGCGTGGCGGTGGCGGCGGCAGCGGCGGGGGGCGGGCGCGGCGCGGGCCGGGCGGGGCGCGCGCCCCCCCGCGATGGCGCTGTGTGGCGGCGGCGCGGCGGAGCGCGGGCGGCGGCGGCGGGCGGCGTGACCCCGCCGGGGGGCGGCCGCGCTGCATGGGGCCGGGGGCCGGCCGGCATGGAGGGGGTCCTGTACAAGTGGACCAACTATCTGAGCGGTGAGTTCCTGCCAGCGCTCAGCCTTTGCGGGACGGGCGCCGTCATCTTCTCGTACATGTATTTCTACAAGTACATACATGTCTGTATTCACCGTGTTTGCTGCGTGCGGGTCAGCGCTGCCGCTTGACCCGCCACGCCGGGGACCAGCCCCGGTGTGCCTCATTGTCACTGCCCGGCGTTTATCCCGGTGCCAGTGCCCGTCCGGGGCGCTGCTCGCCCTCCCCGGGTCCTGGGTTGGGATTTGGGATAGTTTGGATGCTCTGGGTCACAGCTGGAACAGCGAACTTTCCCGTTCTCCTCACGCCCCCGTGGAACTTTTATTGAGGCGAGTCTGGGATTCGGGGCATTCCCAGAGCTAGGAGGAAAAGGTGCTGCCTTCAGTCCCACTTGGGGGATTCAGATGAAAGGCATAAAAAAAAAAAAAAGAGGGGACAAGAAAAAAGGTGTAGGGGGATTGTCCTGCCAGCTCTAGGCCCGAATTTTAATTTTTCTGGTGTTCCCGTGCTGCGGAAGGGTTGATTTCCACGGCAGGTTGGAAGCTGCCATGCGTGGCCAGAGTTTGCTGAGGAGAGGAGAGGTTAAAGCTGGTGGGGTCAGAAGCTCCCCGTGTTCCCATAGGATTCGGGTCAGATAGGCAGAGGTGTGGGATTTGGGGGTGTGGATGGGGTCTTGCCAGGTGCAGACCTCTCTTGTGGTTTGTGGGAGCACTTTGGGAACTTGAAGGTCAGAGAAAAGTAACCAGGACCACCTTGACATTGCCAGGTGCGAGCTTTGCTCAGTGGGGTATGTGCAAGGGCTGCCGCCTTGCTTGAATTTTTTCTGAGAGGCTGGAACAGCTGCATCTCTCTGGTTAGCTGGGAAAGTGTAGGAAATCAAAATTAAACAAAGAAAAAGCTGAAGCACAAGCCAGTGTTGAATTCGTGTGATAGGGATTGGGGGGGGGGCAGGAGTGGTACATGAGGCTGGGTTTTTTGTCACGCTAGAAGATTGCTGTGACTTTTCCCCTTTAGGCAATAGGTATTCTGAGATGAGAATCAAAATTTGTCAGGTCTCAGTGAACAGACAGGGATTTCTTTTTGTTGTTAATTATTTGTGAATGCTCTTGAATTATGAAGTGGCAGTAGGAGAAGCCGTGCTTGCATTTTTCATTTGAATTGCAGAACTGTGGTAGTGATATTAGTCCTTTCCCCATACTAAAAACACTTATGGTTCAGCTGATTGAAAGTTGTGCATGTTTTTCCTTGCATTGCTGAGATGCTGGGGTGTGTCTGGAACCCTTGTGCTTGGTTTTGTGCCATGAGACACCTGGGTATGTGTGTCTAGGAATCAATGCATGTTGTAGATAACTGACTGGCATTTGACATTTTAGTGCCTGAGTGTGCCTGTGGTAGGATCAGCTGGGCTTCTGTTTTGATGGTAAGATGAAGAGTAAGAAGTATTCTGTTTTCATCAAAATTAAGTTTTCTTTTGCTAGCCACATTGATAAGCACTTCCAGTCAAATGACCCTTCATGAAGAAGGATGACACTTTGCAAACCTCAGTCTAAGTGAGTGCAGACCGAAGGAAACTTTTCCCTGAATATGTAAGATTTGTACTGGCTGAAAACTAGAAGAGGTTTTGCTGTCAACTGAGAGAAAGCCTGTGATGGAAGATTGAAGCATCCTTCTGATTTCTTGGTTGAAACTTGACTCTTCTAATAAGTGTGGTGGTCAAGGTCACTCTGTGCCTTTTCCTTAGGTTGTAGAGGGCCCATGGTGTGTTTGAGAACAGTAAATTTGCTGTTCTGCAAGCTGTCTGTACATACTAGTGCTTTCTTTTGTCATAAAATGAAGACTTCCCGCCCTGAAGCCATTAAGTTATAAAATTTATGCAGAGATGCAAAAAAAATTAATTCATTCTGGAATGTGGTGCTCATTGTAGCAATTACAAGGAGCTGGAGAGTGAGAGACGGGAAAGCCTCCTTTCAGGGATTAAGGGAAGTAAGAAGGTTCAACAGGTCATCCAGAGCAGTATTTCTGCCAGTATTCTGCCCCCAGTATGCTTTTCCTGTTGCTCAGGGTTGATGAATCAGGTGCTGTAGAGGGTAAATGATGCACACAACAAGTAGGGAAATTGTGTGTTATCTCTCTGTGTTGGTGTGTACTGTGCTAATAACATTGTGCTGATGTACCTCAGAATGAGGAGGACCCCTCACAGTCAGAGAAGATAAGACATTCAAAAACGAACAAGCATAAAAGAACTGCTTTTCTTTCTTGCTGTGAGAGAGGAGCTGATTGAAGTTTGTTGGTAATTGAGTCTTTTCTGGGAATTTTGATTTCATAATGTCTTGTGTCATTGCCATCATAAGAGGTCAAGTCCACATCAACCCATTTCCTCCCAGTTCTTGGACCGGGAGCTAGATGTGTGTTGCAAATTACATAGTTATTGGCAGCAAGAACGTTTCAGAAATAGGAAACAGGTTTGGTTTTCTGTGGGCAAAGGGCAAAGAAAGCACACCATGATTGCCACCAATTGAAAGATAGATCAGTTTGCCTTACTGCTTAAACAGGTTATCTTGTTTGTAGTAAATGCACTTGTTTGCTTTATATAGATTAGAATAAATCAAATCAGTATTACCTGGTTTCTGCTTGGAGGTAAGGTTTTTCCTCTGGTGTTGATCCTGCTTTCACATTGTGGTTTCTGTATTCAGGGTTTCCAGTGCTACTTTGGAAATCTGTTGAGTTTAGAAAACTGAGATTTTTAGGGGTTTTCTGTCCCCTAATGCAATGGCCATCAGATAGCAATTTCTCAATGTGTTACTTTTGTTTAAGTTCAAGTGAAGTGTGCCAACTTTAAATCAGATATACATTCACAAAGTTCTAGCCTATGAAAATCCAGTGGGATCTTGTGTTTGCTTTGTGTGTCATCTTGTGTGTCCTTTGATTGTTCTTGTCTGTGCTTCCCCCACTAAATTTGTTAAAACCTTAAGAGAGCAGGGAACTTTGTAAGCAGAATTATCATCATATAAAGTGAGACAGCACTTTTTCTTTTGGGCACATATATAATGAATCTGCAAACTTCGAATTATTAATCCTCAAAATCCAGAGCAGGGTGGCTTAAATCATGCAGGCATGTAAATTGGCCTCAGTTGAGCTTATAGTCAAAGCATGTAAGATGATCTTAAAAAATTCCTAGATTTCATCCTTTGCCAAAAGTCTCTCTGATGCTAGCTTTGTTTGGTGGGGGCTGGGTGTGTAACTATTGCTTCAGTGCCGCTTACTGTAGTAAGCAGTTGGAATGATGAAAGTGTCACCATGTGCCTTCCCTGTAGCTCCTCGGTTTGTTGGGCTGCCAGTGCCTGCAGTCCTGGCTGAGCACAAACACTCTGGTGTGGGCAGCATCAGAGGCAGATCCTGGCTGCAGTGTCATAGCGTGACTGATCTCCAGCTGGGGAGTGCTGCTTGCAGGATAGAGGAAGGAGAGAGTGGAGCTGAGCTGCACGTGAAGGCTGCTCTTTGCTGCTTGGAAACTGCTTCCCATGGGACTCTCCAACTGAATTTAACCTGCAATGCGTGCTCTTTGTTGAGCATAACTTCTGATTAATGAAATAAACTGATTTAGTCTTTGGAGTTTGCCTTGTAAAAGGCATTGTGATTTTTTTTTTTTTCTCATTAGGTTTATAGAATGAGTAAGCTATTGCTTGGGAAACAGCGTGGAGTTGGGGAATACCTCTCTTGAGTGGTGTGTGTGAGAGCCTGGCACTTTCATGTTGATTTTTTTCCTTTCTGCTGAAATTCAGTTCAGTTCAGATCTTGGGTGTAGGCACATACCCTACCTGGGATTGCTGGCCACAAGCAGGATTGCTGCTAGCTCTGGAAGAGATGGTATGGATTAGCTCTTGGCTGTGGGGTTCAAAAGCAGCTTCATCATTAGACAAAAAATGATGACTGTTTCCACTGGCTTGCCTGGTATTTGTTATGTGCTCCATGAAAGGTCTTTGATCGCTTTCCTTTATGAAGCTAAGCTTTTCTTGATATTTGAATATTCATTTCCTTATTTATGCTGAGTAATTCTAACTCTAAGTAATTAATCTTCCTCAAAGCATGATAGACTCACCTTCACGCCATCACCAGTGACACTGCGTCATACCACATACTCCAATTATCTCTCCCCATCTACCTGTATGTAGTCATCCCCTCTGTTTATTGTTGTACTTTGGATTCTTTTCAGTTTATCCCATGATATCAAGAGCTAGCACCAAGCAATGCATTTCAACTTTTGCATAAAACTTTTAATTACTCTTGTCTCTAATGATTCAGAATTCCTTAATAAACTTGGGGTAGAGCTCAAGAAAATGTGAAAAAACATTAGTTGTTGTATCTTGGATCTGGATGCATGTGATATTGCTTAGAGCAAGTCTTTGTTTTGGGAGTTTAAGAAATCTGACCTTTTTTGGGACGAGAGACACGTTTCCTTCCAGCTCCTATCGAGCTCTGGAAATAAGCTCATCTGTTTCCAGACATGGAGGAATTAATCAAAAACTTCACACTTACATAAAGATTTGGTTCTAAAAAGCCTTTTATAATTTCCCTGTTCATTTTAGCCTCTGGGTATAGTCCAAGTTCTGATTGTATAAAATTAGAAGTCTGGCTTTTGTGGAGGTGGACCTAGACAGTGGAGGTTTCTGTTGCCTTCAGGGCAATGGTCTGCCTTCTATTACTGGCTGTAGCAGCTCTCAGGATCCAGGTGTTGGTTTAGATGAATGCCTGACTCTCAGCTAGTTTTGGCTGGATGAGGCTTTTCATGCAGGATACTTAGAGACTGATTACTTAATTCTCTTTGGATTTTGCTAAATTGTCTTTGTGTGATTTGACCTTTATCATGATTTTCTTCCCTTTCCTTCTGTATTTCTTCATGCAGCAGTCTTGCTTTTGTCCAACCTTTTCGGAACTGTGTAATGTGCTCACAGTAGAGAAGTTTGATGAGGCTGCAGGAATGGAAATCGGTGTCCCCTCTCTCCTCTGTGAGTGTTAGAGCAGTGCTGCAGAGCCTCCATGGTGCAGCATTCCCTGCCAGGTATCCTGCAGTACCGGTGCCTCTGCATTCAGTCCCTCTGCACCGAAGTGAGTAAGTGCTCACAGGGAATGGCTGGGTAGGGCAGAAACCAAAGGTGTGGTAGACTGATGGTGAAGAGATACCATCATGGGGTATCTGTATGTGCTTTCATAAATTCAGTGTGTTGACAGTCTGGCCTGCTAGCAAACCACCCCAGGGGTCAGGGAGAGTAGCAGCTTGATTGCTGGGGCTGGAAAGTGTAAACAGAGGAAAGCTCCCAGGAGCATTGTATGACTTGAATTAGTGTGTCTGAGCAGTGGGACTGTGTTATTGAACTTCTGCCTCCACTACAGTCCCCTCTCTGCCCTTCATCCTTTCACTGCATCCCCTTCGAAAGTACCTGACGGCTGGTACATTGTGCTCTCTGTACCTTGGCTGGGCACTGCCGTAAAATCGTTTGCAAACAAACCCAGTTGCCCTGTGATGACAGGATGCTTTTCCAGTGCTGCTAATTGCTCATGTCAAGATAATCTTTTACTTCTGTTCCTTGAATGAGAAAAAGGGGAAAAGTTTCAAGTTTGATCTGTGTAAGATACTTTCTTGCTAATTGCTTTTTCTGACTAGAAACCTGGTTGACTGACAGTGTCTTTGCCCTGCTAGAGCTGAGTTTTCAGCACTTCTTGTGCAGTTATCAGTCACTGACACAGCACTGGTGGTGCTTTTGCCCTTGGGAGATAAAGCTGGAGATGGTGGGACAGCGAGCACATGGCACAGTTTACATTTGCTCAGGGTGGGAGGAGATGATGGATATTGCTCATTCTCACTGTGAGATGGCTCTGACTGTCAGGGCTCCCACTATGGGACTTTTCTGTGACCCTGCACAGAAAAACAGGGATCTGTCCTGCTGTGCTGCCTGCAGCTAAGTATTGGATCTTGCCCTTGTTATAAACAGCAGGGAGGTGAATGGTGGCTTTAACTCCTCCTATTAGACAGATGTTGTAACATGGAAAGTTCATAATTATCTCCTATCTGCAGTTAAAGTCTGGATTAGGGTCAAAGAAGTCCAAGGACTGTCTATTGCAAAAGTTTTACAGAAATGTACTCTAACACTCAAGAAATTAATAAGCCTGAAGTGTTACATAATTCTGATGGAAAGCATGGGTGTCTGGCCTTTATGCATTTTGGAAATGCAGGAGGAACTGGCGTCTCTTAATTGCAGCTTGTTTTCCAGGTCATCAATTTGACTTCTTGGGTATGTAATTCTCCCAGATGGCTTGGCTTTGTAGATGTCTGACATGATCTACATATCTTCAAATGTTTGGGTTTGTTGTTTTATTTTTTTCTTCAGGCTTGGCACTTCGGGAGGAATGCTGTCTGGAGTCTGAGTTGTATAACATTAAAGTTTGAATTATGTCCAAATTTCAACTGTGTTATCAAGAAATGTCAAGTATGCTCAGTGATAGCTACATCCAGATTTCCTAAAGTGTAATGGTGGAAGTAGGCAGATCTTTCTTTCTGTGGAAACTTCTCAAGAAGTAATGAAGCCTTAGCAGGCACAGTCTGTACCTAACAAACTAAATATCTGTTTTAGTAGTGGACAATATCAGATCTTCCAGGTACTGCAGGCACTAACTGTAGGTTTCATACAGGAGTGTGATATGTACTTTAACCAGTGCCTGTGAAGTTGTGTGGAATATCCTCACTCTTTTCTATGGCTGACACCTTAAACTACTAAACTTTTTATTGTGCTTTGTGCTTCATTGGGGATTTTTTGTACACACCTTTATACTGTCCCTCTGAAATGAGATGTTGGAAGTTCAGGCTGTATTTTTTCCCGCCTGTGCAGCACCAGGGTAATGGACTAAAATTCTTCTTCAAAGTCATGTTAGTGCTGGCACCAGTAAGACTTTAAAGGTTCAGCTTTACTTTTCCATATCAGGTGAAATCTGAATATTTGGTTCCAAAATACTCCATTTACAATTTATGGGAGGAAAATAACACTGAATAAACCCAAGACTTGTGTTCTTGGAAGTGCCTAAGTATCTTTTTGCTGCTTTGGTTTTTGTTTTTGTATTTTCTTTCCTCTGTTCTTCACTTATCTGCAAAAGTGAAACTCCTGTAGTTAAAGCCTGTATCCCTGTGCAGTGCCCATGATTTGTCAGCCAAATGCTATTTTTAACTGGTTGTTTAGGATAACCTTCCCATGGCTGCTGACTCAGTGTCAGTGAGTACCAGGTGGTTAGTGCATCTTCTGACAGAACCTTGCTGTGAGTTTAATTGTTTTCCTTTTACAAAAATGTGTTTTTATTAGTGTAACAATTCTGTTATGAAAATAGTATATTGTCTTAGGTAAAAATTGTCTATCACAGTCTTTTTAATATATATCTAATAATTAAAGAAGAGTTGGCTTCTGCAGAGGAATACAGATAGTTGCTCTGTTCCCCACAAAAAAACCCATGACCCAGAACCAAAAAACCAACCAAATAAAAGTCTCAAAAAATATATTGATTCATAACATATTTTTAACCAGCCTCCCAAGTGATGGAGGCAGAGTGATTTGTAGGTTGGCTAATTGATTGCACAGCCCTTGATTGATGGGATGCAATTTGGTTGAGCATCAGCTGCAATTGTAAGCTGTAGGACCATGGCTGAAATGATTCATGCGCAGCAGCAGGAGCTCCAGACTGAATTAGAGGCTTGTATTGACTGTGGCGCTGTGCATTATTTAAAGAATTGGTTCTGTGCCACTGAGTGTCTGAAGCAATTAACTGCTTCTCTCTGCTGAACAATCAGTTCCTTTTTTTGTGAGTTCCCACATATCAATAGTGACTTTTGGGATAGTTTCTTTATTTTGGAGGCAAGACAAATAGAAACAAGTCTTGCTGATTTTTTTTATTTTTTTTTTTTTTTTAATTCTCATTCTTGTGATTTTTTTCCCCCCTTCATTTAAAGTAAAGAAGAGTTGAGAGTACTTCAGATTTTTGATATTTTATATTCTTCTAGGAAATAATGGAAGGGATCTGGAAAGGAATGAAATAATATTTATGTTTGTTTTCCAGCCACCACACAGGGTTCAGCAATCTATAAACTGGGTTGAACTGGATGGAGTGGTATTGATTTAAATTAAAAAAAAAGGAAGGGGAAAGCCAGACCATACTGCTGCTGTTAGCCTGAGGCTTTAGGCCTTTCTAATCTTAAACTGTGTTGTGCTTGGTTTCAGCAGTAGTCTAAGGAGCCAATTTCTAGCTGGAAAGGAGCTGTCATTCCTCTGATGTGATATTAGTCCAAGCCCAGCCTGGGCTCCTGCAGCACATGCTGGTTGGCAGAGCCCTGGTGCAGGGGACAGCAGAAGTGAGGACCCTCTGCCAAAATATCTAAGAGCCATGTGGCCCACACAGTCTTGTCCAAGGGTTCCTTCCTGAGATGGTTTGCTGGCACAATGTGGGAGTGTCAGGATCTCAATCCATTGGGCCTGGCCAGGGAAGCTTGCTGCAGCTCAGTAATGAAAGCTGCTTTCCTCCAGTGACGTTGCTGCCTCATTTCTTCTTAAGTTAATGAGCTTGTAGTTTTTAATTAGACATAAATGGTGGCTGTCAGGTCATGTTTGGTTTTATCTTTTCATACTGCTGTAGTGCTTCCAAGAGTAGACAGAAAAGGATAATTTACTTGGGCAGCAGGGTGGGCAAAAGCGTACCCAGAACTACTGGTGTGGGTTTAGTCTTGTGTTTGGGTTTTTCTCTTGGAAGGTATCCAGAAGTGCAGGTCAGTAATTCACAACTATGTTTTATGTAGGCAGTACAAGGAATTTCAAGAGCTGTTGAAAACTGCTTCACTGAAAGATGATGTTCAGAAATCAGCGGATCCGCCTCTGCTCCCTCTTGATTTTTAAGAGATTCTTATGTATTCAAGATAACTTGGCTAGCCCTTCCTTCAAGGGAGGAAGACTTGTAAGGCAAGACAGCAGGGGGTGGCTTTTGGGAAGAGTGAAGAGGTGGGTTGAGGGGTGGTGGAAGGAATTGAGGGGTGCTGAACTGTGAAGGTGGTTTTGAAAGAGAGAGTGAGTCAGTGATGCTGTGTTAGCAAAACTACTGAAAATGACATATGGCATCTCAAGACACCTGCTGCTGAGATCCAGCTGTGTGCAGAACAGATGTGTAGGTGCCAGCAAGCTGGGGTTATGGTGTATGACATCCAGATCTGTCCACAAATCTTAATACTTCAAAGGGTTTTGTGAATTTCCAGGGAGACTGAGAATCTTTGGGGCCGTATTTGCAGCAAGCCTCAAGTGAGAGAGATGGTGTAATTGCAGGGAGAAGTGTAATTGAGAAATGCAGTTTTGTTTTTCAGGCTGGCAGCCTCGGTGGTTCCTTCTCTGTGGTGGCATCCTGTCCTATTATGACTCTCAGGAAGATGCCTGGAAGGGTTGTAAGGGAAGCATCCAAATGGCTGTTTGTGAAATTCAAGGTAACTAAGATACAGTAACACTCAGCTTCATGAAGTTTGTCCTATAATGTTGCACTCAAGATGAGATTTCAGGTGACAAGAGCTATTTGGCAGCTTGATTTCTCTGATATATATTTGCAGTAACTTGATGTATATGCAGATTTTTATACCATAGTATTTTGAAAATTTTGAGAGAACTGCAAGCGTCTAATATCATGGGTATTCTACTTTCAGGGGGGTCACTTTTTCATGACCTGTTGTGGAACATCACACAGTTTCAAATGACTCCCCATGAGCACAGAGCTGAAGCTAGAAACATGAAAAATAAACTTCAGTCTTAGGTCTGCTCAGTTGTATTGCCACATTTTTGAGGTTCAGTTAAGAGCTAGAAGCTTGAAAGAAAGGCTTGCCAGAAAAGGATGCCCTTTCCATAATGACTCTCAGATTATAGCAATCACAAAACCATCTTTCATAGCTGTACACATGTGTGTCCTGGCCATTCCCTAACTCAGAAGAGAAGTCATAAAATGGGGGAAGTGGGGACTATATATTCCTCCTCTTCCATGTCTGTTTACCTGCCACCTGACGCATCTATTGGCATGTTTGGTTGGGCTGGGAAGGGTCCAAGGGCTGGTCTGAAATCTGTATTGTTTTCAGTTCATCCTGCAGATAACACACGAATGGACCTGATTATCCCAGGGGAGCAGTACTTCTATCTGAAGGCAAGAAATGCAGTTGAAAGGCAAAAGTGGCTGGTTGCACTAGGAACTGCCAAAGCCTGTCTGACTGACAGCAGGACACAGAAGGAAAAAGGCAAGAACACCCTTTTGCTGTCATATAATGTTTGCTTTATATTTCCCCATGCTTTCCCTAGTGCATGTATATACAACTTCAGTGTCCAGCGTGTGCTTCAGGTCTTTGGTGCTGCTAAAAGCTAAGATATGTGTTAACTAGAAACCTCAGGTATTAATTCTCGAGGCAGGGATTTGAAAACTCTTTTTTTTCTTAAAATACAGTGTATAAAAATGATTTGAAAACCATGTGGTGTTGGGTTCTGTAAGTACAGTAAATAGGCCCTGACTAGGGGTCACTGTGATGCAGACTGTACAAGAATGTAAGACCCCCACCTAGTACAGCTGTCTAAATACGATGACCCAGACTCTCACACCAGTGTCTCTTCAGCTTCGGAGCTCCTCACACCCTTTCTTTCCATCTTCTAATTGGGCTGTCTTCTGCCCTCTGAGAATGCCTCAGCAATTAAGAAGAGGTTTGCACTGGGTTCCAAATCTATTAGTATTCAGAAACTTAAATCTGACCATGGTCAGGCTATGAAAATTAATTCACTTACAACTTTGCTTTCACCAGCAATCTCACTTCCCCTGCCCCCAGTGAAAACCCTTCTTGCTTACAAGTGTGGCATTAGTCACAGAACACTGTGAGGCCTCATGCCTTAACCTTGTGTAACCTCAGCACAGTGACTATACAGAAGATGGGAAAACAGCAAAATATTAATGTCCTGAGCAAATGCAGGGGGTGGTGAGTACTTCCTTGCCCTGAGGTGAAGATTTGCTTTTCCTCTTAGCCTTTTGTTTGTTATCACCAGGCTTTGCATGTACTGGTTCAAACTGATTCAGAACTGGGCAGAAGATACTACTGTAGAGTCCTTCACCAGGTGGGGATCTGATGTGCAGTGCCTAGAGAACAGAACAAAATTATATCTGTAAAGTGACATACAGTAGCAGAGGGTGAAAAGCTAGTGATGAATTTGCAGTTAGCCTTACTAACAGACAATTTGTTTCCTAATTCAGGGACTCTAATATCAAAAACATTACTTCTGAAAAATCTCAGAATGGCTGTTAATCTTATCTGGATTAGTCTTCTCAGTTCTGCACTCTGTTTCTCAGAACAAGAAACATATGGACACACTGGAGTGAGTCCAGCAAAGGGCTGCTAAGATAATTAAAGGATATATCTAGTGAAAGAGCATAAGAATATGAGCCAGAGTCCTAATGAACAAAAGAAAATACGCATGAATTTTAATACAAATCACTCAGTTGAAACATAAGCGAAAATGCTTACGTGGTGAAGATAAGGGAACACTGAAAGGCTGCACAGGAGAGGCTGTGTAGTCTCCATCCTTGGCATTGTTCAAAGCCTGAGTAATTCACTCTAACTCTTCTTGAACATGAGTAGGACTAGCTGGTCTCCAGTGGTGTCTTCCAGCCTCATCCATCCCATGATTCAAGGATATCTATATTAAATTAATCCCTTTCTGTTGGACAGAATACATCTTTTAGGTCCGGCGTTTTCTTCAACCCTATCTAAACAATGCTATTGTGTGCACCTTAAACTGCTTTGTGAAAACAAAGAATATTGTATGTAAGGCTTTTGTCCTATTTAAAAGGCCTGCTGAGACCAAATATTGTGTACTTGCCTTGCATTGAATACGGTAAGTTTAACTTTTTTTTGTTTAACTTTTAGAGTTCACTGAAAACACAGAAGCCTTGAAGACTAAAATGTCTGAACTTAGACTGTACTGTAACCTCCTTGTTCAGCAAGTGCATAAAACAAAGGAAGCCAGCATTTCTGGTGTGTCAGAACCAGAGGTATAGCTCTATTTTTGCTATAGACCATATCTGTAAAATCTTGGGCACATGAGCTTTTCTGGGTATCCAATTCACTCACAGTTACTTAATGTTACTTAATGTTGCAACCTCCTTCTGCAGGTAACCTGAGGGAAATAAAGTGCTCTCACAACAGTTCATGTTTAAACGGAGTATTACTATATTGTTGCAAATTACTTGCCTAGCAAGTAATGAGGTGAGATCTGATATCCATGATCTAGACAGTAACACCTCTGTAAGTGATCATGTGTTTACAGTAGATCAAAAAAAGCAAAAGGTCTTTTATAAAAAGATAATCTGCACAAAGTGCACATTTTTCTCCCTGAGTCATTATATTCTGCTCAGCAAAACACATCAAAATCCTTAAAAGGTCAAGAGATGTTGCAGACCACAAAAAAAGAGCAAAAGTGATATAAAGAACGGCTTGATTAGCCTCACTCAAGTTAAAGTTTCAAACCTTGCAAATTTTTCTGACCAAAAAAGCCTCATCTAAGAGGAAAGAGAGAAATGTGTGAAGAAGGATGCACTTCCCTTGCTAGAGAAGCTGGTGTGGAGTTCCAGGATGCCTCCCACTGGAGAGATGGGTCCTCAGGTGCAGAACAAGCAAGCAAACCACCTGAAGGTTGATAATTTTTATGACCATCTCTGTAAAGATACCTGATAAACTGTTTAAGATGCAGAAGCATGATGTAGTGTACAAATGGCTAAAAGGCACTGTTAGAACTTGCAGCTCACAGGTGTTGACCCATGATGTGGTGTTTATCCTGCTCATATTTCATGCATCTGGAGGAAGACTCTTTGTCTGATCTTACTGGCATTTAACTGCAAAGATTTATTGCTAAAAGCATTTCAGCAACAATAACTGACTTTGCAGAGATGAAGAGGCAATGTGATATCTCATTCTGTATTTTTGCCATTTGCAATAATTTTTTGTTTGTGAGATTTTGAAATGATTATCTGCAGATCATTCTACATCTCTTTAATTTGTTTACTTTTCATATCTCCTGTCAGTGGTGTTTCCTGGAATGCCATTCAGGTTTAGTATTTCATGCAGTTCTAACACCAATAAGTAACTAAAGAGGCATTGATTTCAAAACACAGGTGTACTAAGCTTCTTGTACTGAGAGGCTGACAAGAGTTGTAATATTGCGAGGGAACATAGCCACAGTAATATGTGATGCCAGTTCTCTGAGCACTGAGTTTTAATTCTTGTTAACCAGAAATCACATCTGTAGCAGCTGTGGGCTTTTCAGACATTAGTTGCTGCAAATTGATCTTCTGTAGTGAGTCCATTTCTTCCAATTGGTTTCTTTCCACAGAGTGAGATTGATATGGGAGCTCTGTTGAAATCAACCTGTGACACTTTCCTGAAGACTCTTGAAGAATGTATGCAGATTGCAAATACTGCCTTCACTTCTGAGTTACTGCATCAGACCCCACCTGGATCCCCAAATTTAGCAGTTCTCAGAACAAGCAAGGTAATGGCCAGTATCTTCTCTCAGCCTCGGCAGGGATGCTAATGGGACCTTTTGTCAAAAGTGGGGTTGTAGCAATAGGGAATGTCTTTTTACCCATATTATAGCTACTGGTCCTACACTGGACATACTCTTCTATTTCTTGTGGTTGCAAGTGAGGTAAGGCTACTTTTTTGATAAGCAGTGACCAATCTCTTAACCTTTAAAGACAGGTGAAAGTTATTAAATATCATCTTTCATGGGCCTGAAAGTTATGCCATGCTGTTTCACAGAAAGTCATTCAGTGATGTTTCAAAATACCTTGGTTCTAAAGCAAGTTTTTCCATGTGAGAACTCACAGCAATTATTACTCTGTTAAGCTACAGCAGTATTGGATATGTGCTAATATGGCATTGGGAGCTGATGAGTTTAGCTTTCTAAGGAGAAGGGCACTTTCTTGAATCCTGGATCCATAACTACATGTGAAAAACTGGAACATCTCTGGCAAACAGGAAGTTCAAGATCCATGTAGGAAGATAGATGCATGACTGAATCTGAGAAATGAGATTGCTTCACCATACCTGATATCTAACCTGATATCTAGCCTTATGTTTCTTCTGGTTTTTTTCAAAACTTTTTTATTAAGTAAAGAAAACATTGCAAAGGAAACTCACTGCTTTGGTTCTATTCCATATGCTGTGTGGTGTCTCACTTGACACTTGCTAACTAGCTTCTGAAAGAAATCTTCTGATTGTCTTTCTTTTCCTTTTTCTTTTTTTCTTTGCAATATTGTAATGGTATAATAATGTAGCACCATTTCACATTTGTCTGTCTACTGCCTCCAGGTCAGAGAATTAGGGAGGGGTTTTTTTGCTGACTCCAACTTGTGTTTAATAAAATGTGAATTTTGAGAAGCATGATACAGTCTTCTTGCTTAAAACAATATTCTCCCCCCTCCATATCTTTCAGGTAAAGCACTCTGTCTTGTCCAGTCACACCTCAACAGAAAGGTATAACAGAAGTCTTTACTGTCAGTGTCTTTCTAATCTGTGTTTGGTAATGCCTGTTCTTTCCTTATTGCTACTTCATTCTTACTGGATGCAGGCAGAATTGTATCACTCTGAGCTGCCTACATGGAAGCAGGTGAAACAAAAGAGATCTGGCTCATCCCACTTCATGTCTCTTCTGTATCAGTCCTTTCCCTTTCATTTTTTTCTGCAGTCCACTTGGTGTCTTACTGCTCAATCACCAGCCAACTCTCTCCCACTTCAGTGCTCCTTCCTGCATTTTAGGTTACACTACATAAGTTCATAAAAATCATTAATGGTGAGCAGACTGATTCCTGGAGTAGGTGGGAAGGATGTATATTTTAAAGTACTAATGAGAGGATATTCTAGAAGTTAGAATACCTGCCTGCAATTTTCTTTTCTCTAATAATATTTTTTTGATTATGTACCTTTTTAATGAAGATCATTGTAAATATACTTAAACTCTGCAAGCTGAGGTTGAGTCTTTAATCCTATTTGCTGCAAAAAGCTGCCGTATTCTTGTTATTATTTTAGACAAGCTCTTTGCTCAGAGCAACCTGTGGCAGCCTGTAACTTCTGTCAACTATTTTTCTCTTGTTATTTGCATGTTCACAGGAAGAATGCTTTATGCACTGAAGCAATCCTTTATGCACTAAATATTATTCTTTCCCGTTCTTCAGGCAGATGGAATTGAACCCCTGTGAAAATGGCTGTGTAAAAGCAGAAATGAACCATCAAGAGCAAGCAGTTGTTAAAAGTATGGAATGTTTAAACTTGGAAACAAATCAGAGAACTGGTAATGTCTGGGTTGAAGATCATGCAGCAAAGTGTTTGGCAGGTAAGTATCAGTCTTTTGTCCAGGATAATTATTCTATAGGTGTAAATTAATGAAGATACAGGCTCCTTGTGCGACTGCTGATCCCTGACTCCCAGGAGAGGGAATATCAGTCTTTTAGTCTGATACTGCCCCTTGCAAGTTTTCTCAGCATACCTCCTGCTGCCTTTGTTGATGGCTAACTTGGGGCTGAAGGGAGAAGGAAATTAAAAAATTTGTTTTTGGACAAGTTGAGGACCTCCAGATGCAGACTGACGTGGGTGTAATAAAACAGCCTGGCAGAGCTTGGGTTCTCCATGCACTGTGGGCAGACACATTATTCCCTGCTAGTATGTGGGCTGCAGTGTCAGAAGGGGCCTTGGAGCTTTGTGTGCCTGTCTGAGGCTTGAACTTTTAGTCATTCTTGATTGCTCTTACAAATGTTTACAGAAAATTAACCCTTTTTCTGCAATTGAGAGTATTCTAGAAAGTGTCTTATTTCTTCCTTTATCTTAGCAATAGCATAAAACTTAGATTTGTGTGTGACTTCAGTGAAATACTGTTAACTAATTCAGTATAAAATTCCCTCCTATATGGTTATATTGTTAAGGACTGCTGAACTTTATTTGGATAATGGTTCATATAACATGATTTTTGCACATCCTATTGAAAGGACTGTGTTCTTGAACAGCGGCTTTCTCTGCCTGGCTGTTAACCCTAAATATGCAGTTAGTGAATCTGCAGAAATTTTTGAGTCCAAGTTAATGATGATAGTGATTTTTGCCCTTATGGGTTCTTTTTAGAGTTTTTCCTATTTTTGGGGTTGGTACTATGTCATGTGCCAAGTCACTGCAGAATAACACACACGACACCATTTAGCATAATATCAATAAAACAGCCCTAAAGTAAGGACACCAAACTAATTCAAGTTGTTGGTGTCATTTAGCTACTGTGGTTCATGTGCACAAAAGAGAAAAGGCTATCCCCTGTTGGGTACACACATTTGGGCTGCAGAGTTTTGCTGTCAGTGTGGGGTGGAGTTAGGATGTGCAGGGTCATCCATAGAGAGTGGGCTGACCCAGCCAGCCCATGGGCTTTGTCTCACTGGTGGCTGTAGCTGAGTGCTCCCTTTGACCCCAATAGCTCTGTCCTGTCTCAGATAATTTTCCTTCCCTCTCCCTTTTTTTAAGGGCAGTCAGTCTTTAAAATTCTTGAGTACTTAAGTCCCATAGCGAGTTTCTCTGTCATTTAGGGCTTACAGTGTTTGAGTTAGAAATTTCAGAGGACCCAAGGTTTTTGCACAGTCCTCCTGCAGAGTCACTGCAGACTTGGGCTGTTTCTCTTCTCCCCAGCCTATGTGACTTGATGATGGGCAGATCAGTGGCATCACCCAAACCTCTGTCTTTTCTTGGCAGAGGCTGTTTGCTTGTGAATGTCAGTGAGAAGTGAGAATAGCTGGTCTGGGTATGAGGGGTTTTCTTTTCACCCAGCACCAGGTTGGCTCAGTGGTTCTGCAACTAATAGGGACTGTTGTAAGCCTGCTTTCAATTGTCACTTGGAGGAAGAGAGTTCCTTGCAGCTTGGTCCCTTCAGCCAGAAGCTCAGTTCTGCTTCAGGTCTCTCTGTAATTCTCACTGACACTTGAAAGTATTCCTTTCCTGGAAAGACAGGTTCCCTGAGAAATCCTGGATGCTAGTTTGACAGTCTGGCAGCAAGATGTGCTTAGCTATAGCTTGTATAATGCAGATGCTGTGAATCATTTTTGCTTCTTTACTTGTTCTCTGAAGTTCCCCATGAGGTCAGAAGGTCTTACCATGTATGGGATATATGTGAAAAATTCTGTCTTTCCTTTGTCTTCCTTGTGCTGTGTGTGAAACAGATGTACTTGATACCATAGAAGAAATAAAATAGACCACATTGGGGAAGATGTACCTGGATCTTTTTCTGGGAAAGTGTGAAGATATTTATAGAAATCAGGGAGAACATAGCAGCCTTTGATAAATGTCCATCTAAGCAGCCACTTTGCTTACCTATCAGAAGGAGTAAACATGTTGCTGTTATTCTTTTGCTTTTGAAAGTGCATTGTGGCACTTCAACAAAGTTACAACCGTGTGAGAAGTAATCTTCCTTTCAAGGAAATGAGTCAGCTCCCTGCTGCACTAAATTGCTTCTTCAGTGCTCTTCTTTCTCACAGGACTGTCCTTGCTTGTGTGGGCTCCCCTATACTGCAGCCTGGTGCTTGGTCTGTCTAATTAAAAGAATTGGGGGGTGACTGAAATGTTGTCTGAGCACCTACCAAATCTGCAGTGAGAGTAGGGTGCTGGCAGGGATTCTTTTAAACTTGCAATATCCAGGTATCCAAGTGCCTTCCTTCAAATAGAAAGAAATATTGATGAAAAGGAATAACAATTTGTGTATGTAACTGTTTTCTTTGTTGTTGTTTTTCTTTTGTTTCCTATAAATGTTAGACATTAAAGATGATGGAGGGGACAATATGCAAGCTGTAGAAAGCTGTAATGCCCACAAGTTGCTGCAGTCAGAAACAAACTCTTTAAGTGGATTGACTCTGTGTGAGGAAGAAAGAAATGAAAATGATTCTCCTACCTTCTTCAGTGTCATGAGCAATAGGTAGTACACATTTCAGTTAAAAGGATTATTGCAACTTAATGTTAAGCTTTTAATTGACTTATTTTTAAGACTTTTCTGTCTGTAAAACTGTATTTACTGAGATTATTTAGCAAGACTGCCTACAGCACAGTAATTGGAAGAGGATATCTTCTGTAAAATTATCTGTACAGAGTGAAGTGGGAGGTTTTTCCTTGTTTGTAATTGCAGGCCTTGCTTGTGCACCACCCAGTGTGTGTTCTCTGCAGTCAGTTACTTTAACATAGTAAAATAAAAGCCATGTTGGTAGTTTCATATCTATAAATTTTACCTCTATGCAAATGACTTGGAGAGGAAATCTAATTTTGCTTTTGGATGTTACATAAAAAAAAGAACTGTTACAGTAACAATACTTTCTGCTTGTCCTTGTCACTGCCAGGTTCAGTGATATTGAGCTTCGGGAGGAGGAGGGCATACCAACAGAGGAGTTCCTGGAGTCATGTTATGCAATTGTGCCAGTTCTGGGTAAGCAGCTTCTTTTCTTCTGACTCCTTGTGACTGCTGCTAGCAGCAAGCAAAGGTGGAGCAGTTGGGTTGGAAAATTTGTTTCTTCACTAAAATGATATAGTAGAACCAGCATCAGGAAAATCAGTTTGACTGGTACCAGAACATGTTTCTTACCCCTTTCCTTTAAAGAGGATCCACTCTCATTTAGAGGGGACCCACATATAAGCTATTTGGCAATCTAGGTATCTGTATGGAGCAACAATTTCTCCCCCTCCAGAAAACAGCATAGATGCCTTACAGTCTAGTACAGCTGACAGCAGACCATCAGCTGTGCTCTGATTTTTCCCAAAGATTGATCTTCACCTAGCACAGCTTGACCCCTGCATCTATTGGATGTGGTGGCCCTGTGAGCATGCAGCCTTTTGAAGACTTCTGAACTGTTGGTCGGAGTATTTTAACACTTGTAGCAACTGGGATGGATTGGTTCTATACCAGAGAAAAATATCAGTTTGTTGTTTATTTAGTATTTTCCTGCCATTTAGAAGGATTGTTAAATGAGTAAATTAAATTTTTATAAAACATGAAAACTGTAAAAAGACACCATTTTAACATACAGCTTTTTTTTGTTTTCCTAGACAAGCTGGGACCAACTGTTTTTGCTCCAGTTAAGATGGATTTTGTAGGCAACATCAAGGTAACAACTTATTTCTAGCACTGATTTTTGTTTTCTAAACGAAATATCTACTTTAGACACTAGCACTTAAGAATCTTTGTGGTAGGAGTCAATACTGAAAGGTTATTTAATATTTGATAATGTTACCATCTGTCAGATTAAAGCACTGAAATGCCCCTAATTCTGTTCTGACAGTACATGCTGTGTTTAATAAATCCAGTTGGGAAATATGAAATACTTGATTGACTGCCAAGTAAAACATCTGTTGCACCTAATGAATATGACTTTGATTCTGAGCTGTATAGGTTGTAAGTCATGATGTGATGTTAGCAATGTTGACTTTAACCTGTAAAACAAATTGAGGGGGTGGGGGAAAAACCCCTTTGCTCAATGAAGTAGGAGGAAGTTAATGCTTGAAGAAGCAGTTTCTCAGCAGACTGAGGCAGAACTTGCAGACTTAGTTCTTGTTCTGGATGTTCTTCAAGCTTCAGGTACCTTCTGAAGAACCTTTGAAATACTGGTTAGGAGACAAAATATGTTCACAGTGAGACTTTTTGTGGCATTTTCTTTCAAGAAAAAAATTATAAAAGCAAAACATATCTTCTGATTGTATGCTAAGGAATACTGTGTACAATCAGATTTGTTTTGTTGCTTACCTTATAGAAGGTAACCACTGGAAGACTGAAAATAGCAAGAGAAAAGAATGCTATTTAAAAACCTAAAACATAAAATATTTATTGTCAAGTGATAGACAGCTACTCCTTTAATTTAAGAAAAATCTGTTTGTCTGGCCCTTATATATTGTCTCTTTTGTTTGTGTGAGGAGTTGTGTATAGAAACTTGGGAATAAATTGAAACCGTAGGCGTGCTGAGCACTGATAAGTGAATATTGAGAGCTTGTAGTGGTCAGAAGTTAAATTTTGCTTGTAGTTGAAGCTCTGGGCAAATGGCACTTTGCTTGAAGAGCAGTTTGAATTAACTCCTTTCCTCCAGTGGGGAGGATGTCATGGGAACCTCAAGCATTTTGTTGGACAGAAGTGGTAGGTCCCAGGTAAATTTTTGACTGAGATGTTTTATTTTGGTTTTGTTAACTAGATGTATGCCCTGGGATGGCATGCCCAGCATGTCAGAGCAGCCATCCCATGGGGAGTGTGGGTCATCCTTGGGAATCTGTAGCATTTCTTAGCAGGGAAGAGTCCTGGTAAATAGGTGGTATTTATTAGCCCCTGTTGGGTCTTAAAGCTTTGGCTATTATATTTTTTCCAGAAAATAAACCAGAAATTTATAACCAACAAAGAAGAGTTTGATACCCTTCAGAAGATTGTGCTCCATGAAGTGAATGAAGGTGTAGCACAAGTTAGAAACTCTGCTACAGAGGCTCTCCTGTGGCTGAAAAGGTAATGGCCTTGTATCTGCCTTCTCTGTGAGCTGCTGGTGCAGTGAGGGGCCTTTCACCAGTGCAGGCTTATGTACATGGAGCAGGCTGGTTACTTGCCACAGGCTCCATCAATCCAAACTGGCCAGCTGCAAGATTAATCTGCTGTCTGTGGTTGTATCACTGCACCTTCACCAAAAGGCCTGAAAAAAACATTGCAAGCAAACTTCTTTCCCATAAAAGTGAAGTTACAGTGAATGCCCTACTTGGCTAGGGCATGAAGCAGATGATTTCAAGCTGCAGCTCAAATGTTTAGCAAAGTGTTTTTCCCTTGGACTGGGAGAGAGGCTGGAGGAGGTGGCTGCAATTTTGCTCAGATTGAAATTGACTCCTTAATTCTGAGTTTTATTGCACTTCGGAGTTGTATTGCAACTTTGGGTTACTTTCTTATAAAGATGGTTTCTTTTTATTTCATGGGTTCATCCTGGCAGAGGTTTAAAGTTCTTGAAAGGATTTTTGACGGAAGTGAAGAATGGGGAAAAGAATATCCAAACAGCTCTGAGTAAGTGCCAATTGCTTCATTCTTCATGTGCTTCTAAATTTACATACTTGGCTACTTTCCTCCTTGTTTAGAACCTGTCTTCTTTTCTTCAGTGACTGATGAGGCAAGTGATCTCTAAGACATAACATTTTTGAAAACTGGAGTTTTTTTAAATGGATGCCTTGAGATGGGTTACTAGATAACTGGTAAATGTTGATTCATTAGCAAATAAAGATTCTTTTAATTGGCATACTTTTGGCAGAGGAGACAGTCATATCTTAGGGAAACAAGTGCTTTGACTCATTCAAATTTCTCTACTGGTTTGCAGTGGGAGCACTCCCAAATGTATAATTGCTGTTTTGTTAGTTTTCTAATTCCTTGTATGATTGGCCATCATTCTTTGAAATCACCTTTTTGCCAACATGGCTCTGAATTGCCTGCATCAATTAGAAGGGAGGTTGTAACAAAGAAGGATTTTTTTCCAAGTACACAATTTCTGACACTTTCTTTGTCAGGCCACTGGTCACAGCAAGTACAAAACAAAATATGACCCCCCCCACTTAGACTTGACTTGGTTACTCCTGGGCAAGACCCTCTCTATATGCATGCAGTATAATGTTGTAATAATCCTTTAAACCAACTTTGAAACAGCTTGTTTTTAAAGCTTTTTATTTTGTCCTCTTTTACACAGAAAAGCAGTTCCCTTTTAGGATTAGTAGAAAGAACTACTACACTGAAGTATGTTGCAGCTCTTGGAAATGAGCTGTAAATACATTGCTACCAGATATGGGTGTTAAACACCATGGAAAGTGTTTAGGCACTTATTTGACCTTCTGAGTCTGGAGGCTTCAGCACTGAATCATTGTGTCTGCATCAGTCATGCTGCTGTTTTTGTCTACTTTTTCATTCCCTTTCTTCCCCTGAAAAGCTCTTCTATATCTGTACCATCACTGCAGCTTTGGTTTACAGAGTTTCACTCCACACAGTATTTTCTTAGACTTTACATTAGCCTTCCTGTCTGTTAGAAGACTTACTGGCTGTGGACGAGTTGAAGGAGATTTGACAGCAGAGCTGAGACCCCGGTGCGGAAACCCCAAATCTGTCATCTCCATTCAGTCGTAACTTCGGTACTCAGAAACAGCCACTATTTACATTGACTGGCAAGAATATATCCTTGAATAGTCATTGCTAAGCTCTGAGTTCTCTTTGTGATGCAAACTTAAAACTGCCATACTCCTATTTCTTGATTTATTTTTTTTTCCCTTTAAGACAATGCCTATGGAAAGACATTACGGCAGCACCACGGTTGGGTTGTCCGCGGGGTCTTTGCAGTAAGTATTTGTCTTGGCTGCTGATAGAGCTTGGGTCTTGTTCAGGTGATCTTTTGTTGTGTGTAATTAATGAACTGTGTTAAAATTCTAAGTATTGAAATTAATAGATTCCTTTGCCAGACCTTATTTTCAAAGTGAGGATTGTGTTTTTCATGATGCTCAGTACTGGACTTTAAGGGTGGAGCCTGCTTTCTAGAGATGAAACAGATCGCATTCATGCACTATTTTTTAATTATGTGCTTTTGAGTACAGTCTTGCAGGGCTATTAAATGAAGAAAAGAGGATTTGAGGTTGCTTTTTTGAAGATTGATCTCTCTTTGAATATGAGGGCATTCAGACAGGATTAGCACAGTGTGTGTGGGGAGTTGAAGTAGAATATATTGGCTAGAGGAAATTTTTCGTCCAGTCTGGCAGCTCCCCCTTGTGTCTGTCACTGGAAAATTATCACTGAATTACAGAAGGAAAGAGGAAAACATCTAGGCAATTGTGACTTTGACTGAGAGAAGCAGAATTGTTGGAGAGAGCTTTCTAAAGAGCACGTTGAGAATTTGGTGATGATGTGTAACACTGGGTTGGGAGCTCCCATAACAAACTAGACTTTATTTGGGGTTTGTATTTAATTAATTTCTGATGTGCTCAATTTATTTATACAAAATATGATACTTTCTAAAAGTCAGGCATCTCTGAAGATATCTTAAACTGAGGATCTACACAAAAATAATAAAAAAAATTTTAAAGTAATTTTATTTAAAAATATTTTTAGCCTCCCTTCTAGTTGAAATTCTCAATATATGCATGTACATGTGATTAAATTGAAGCTGTGTTGTCTAAGTCCAAAGAGGGAAGTCTTAGAATTTTTTCATTGTTTAGTTGTATTTCTTTTCCCATTCTGTCTTGCAAATCTAAAAGCTTTGTTTTCTCTCTCAGTTAGCTTTAAGGGCAGCTCCAACATATGAAGATTTTGTGGCAGCTCTGTCTGTAGATGAGTGCGATCCTCAGGAAGAAACATTTTACAAAGGAATGCAGAGGGACCTCAACATTTACTTACCAGCCATGGAGAAGCAGCTAAATATCTTGGACACTCTCTATGAAGTCCATGGTTTGGAGTCAGATGAGGTGGTATGACTACAGCAAGACCACATCTTAAAAATTCAGGGACTGTGTCTGTTAACAAAGATTTCTTTCTTTTTGGTTTTGGGATGTCGTTTCTGTTCATTGTATCTTTTCAGGTGGGAGGGGTGTTGAGTGTTTTGGGGGAAGGGTATTTGTGATTTTTATCTTTTCATTGCTTGTGGTGCATTTAAATGCAGAGGTACTGTCTCTCTTTGGATCATAACTATGTCCATGATGAATGTTTTTGATTGTTTCTCTTCTGCCTGTACACCTCCTCTTCTCTTCACCTCATGAAAGTAACAGAACAGAATTTGGCCTTTGCTGCTGTACCTGAGGAGAGACTTGCTTATGCAGCAGAGCTGTTGGGTCACCAGCATGGCACCCAGGCATGTGCTGCTGCCTCTGACTCTCCCATTCCCTGTGCCCACTCCCTGCCATGGCGTAGGATAGTGAGAGTTATTGTTACTCTGGTAGCAGCTATAGGACAGCTAAACACCAGCTTATAATGTGGTGAGTTTGTCCCTCAATTTGGGTTGAAGCTCTTTAATGCAAATAATATATTTGCATGACATAAGTATTTACTAAGTTAAATAAACATTTTGACCCAAATATTACGAAGATCTTCACCACAGGTGTATGTGGCTGGTGGTCTGAGTGGCCCCAAGGTCTAGCCTTTGAAACAGGATGTTGTGTTCCCTGAGCAGCTCCCAGTACATGCTATGGCTTCCCTGCCAGCTCCTGCTAGTGGGCCACAGATTTGCTGGCACAGACTCAGCCCAGCTAATTTCAACAGTACTTTATACAAGCATTTGAAGATCACATCCATCATCCTAGTTTATTAAGGTTTAGGATGTTTTTGCTGTTTTAGGTTTTAGGGGTTTCTTGAATCAAATTAATGCAAAATTGTAGTACTTGCTTTTAAGTTGGAAATAGCTAGCAGTTTGAAAAGCAGATATCATTAAAATCCTTTCTAGACTGTCATTATGGGCAGAAGCTTCATGAAAGTGAACATGAAATGGGTAAAGTATAGGGGAAGCTAAAATTTTTAATGGAACTATTAAACACAAATCTTGAATTTTGAAATTATTTAGAAGTGACTCAAAATTAAGAAAGATTTCTCCTTTTTCCCATTTTGCTGATGCAGATAAAAGCATGTTCCTTAGCATTGCTGCTATTAAAAATAATGAATAAGTCCTTTAGCTAGTGATATGGTTAGGGACAAAATTTCTAGTTGTGTTGATGGCCAACCAGAAGGCTGTCTGTGAATTACTGACTCCAATTCAAGGCATAAGCAGGTCTCACTGTGTTGACCTAGGGCTTCAGGGCTTTGTACAAAGAGCTGAGTTTAACTCCTGTGCAGGGGAGGAGAAGACTGTGCTAGTGAGGGACATAGAATTTATAAGTTTTCATAAATACAGAAGGCAGTGTTGCCATACTCACAGAAGGAGTGCTGGCTTTTGCTGGGCATTTTATTAGTGAAATGAATGTATTGCAGACCTGCTGCCCTGCACACTGAATATTTGATCCTCTCTAAAGAGCCTAGCATTGTGAGCTTTAAGAAAAGCATGTGATACATGAAGAAAAGGCCAACATCAAACTTACTATATAAAGATAGATACCAGGACTCCAATTAGACATTCACAGAGTCATAGAATATGCTGTGTTGGAAGAGACCCAAGGGATCAGGATCATCTAGCCCATCATCCTGGCCCTACACAGGAGCCCCAAAAATCCCACCATGTGCCTGAGAGCATTGTCCAAAAGCTACTTGAACTCAGCTGGACTTGGTGACCATTTTCCTGGGGAGCCTGTTCCAGTGTCCAGTCACCCTCTGGGTGAACAAATTTTACCTGTTTCCAACCTAGCACCCAACATAAAATCCAATCTAAACCTCCTCTGACTCAGCTTCACATAATTTCCTTGAGTCCTGTCACTGGTCATGAGAGTGAAGAGATGGGTATCTGTTCCTCTGCTTCCCTTCCTGGGGATGTTGAAGACCACAGTGAGGTTTCCCCTCAGTCTCCTCCAGGATGAACAGACCAAGTGACCTCCTCATAAGGCTTCCCTCCAGATACTTCATCCTTGTGGCCCTCCTTTGGACACTCTCTGACAGCTTAGTGGGTTTTTTTATAAAAAAAAGATGCCCCCAGCACTCGAGGTGAGGCTACCCCAGCTCAGAGCAGAGCAGGACAATCCCCTCCCTTGCCTGGCTGTGATGCTGTGCCTGATGCCCCCCAGGACAGGGTTGGCCCTCCTGGCTGCCAGGGCACTGCTGACTCACGTTCAACTTGCCATCAACCAGGACCCCCTGAGCTCTCCACAGTGCTGCTCTCCAGCATCTCATTCCTGTCTGTGCACAAAACCAGGACTGTCCTGTCCCAGGTGCAGAATCTGGCACTTGCACTTACTGAACTTCGTGCATTTGATGATTGCCCATCTCTGTTTTGTCAGGGTCTCTCTGCAGCGCCTCCCTGCCCTCAAGGGAATGCCAGTTTAGCTCCTCCCAATTTGGTGTTGTTGGCAAACTTACATCCCTTCCAGACCTGTGTCCAAGTCATTTATGAAGATGTTGAAAAGCCAAGGGCCAAGGATGGAGCCATGTGGAACTCCACTAGTGACAGAACACCATCCTGATGAGTCACTACAACCCTTACAACCCTTTGTGCCCAGCCCATGAGCCAGTTGCTCACTAATCATGGAACGTGGTTTTTGGGCTGTGTGCTGGACATCTTGTCCAGAAGGATACTGTGAGAGACAGTGTTGAAAGCTTTGCTGGAGTCCAAAAAGATTAAATGAGCTGGCTTTCCTAGATCAACTAAGTGGGTTACCCTGTCGTAGAAGGAAATCAGTTTTGACAAGCAGGACTTGTCTCTCATGAAGCTGTGCTGGCTGTGACCAATGACTACGTTATCATTTGGATATTTTTCATTATCTCCCAGAATAATCCTTTTCATGATTTTACCTGGCACTGAAGTGAGACTGACAGGCCTGTGGTTTCCAGGGTCCTTCTTCCTCCCCTTCTTGAAAACCAGGACAATGCTTGCCAGCTTCCAGTCAGCTAGGACCTCTACAGATTCCCAAGAGACTTCAGGTTCAAACAGTGTAGCTTCTTGCTCTGTCATCTTCTCTGAATTTTACTTATCTGTAGTTCCTAGGTACTCAAGAGGGGTCAGAAAGAATCAGGTTTTAGTTCTGTGGGTTTTCTTAAAGTAGTATTTGTGTGAGTATAAAGTCAAAACTTTTGACCAAAGCCCTATTCAATTATGTCACTACTCACAGTGCTAAAAATGAAGCTGAGAGCCTTTGGGATTCAGTTGTCTGCTGCTTCTAAGCATGAATCCAAAACTCCTGTAGGGGAACAACAAAGTTTCCACCCTATGTGGTTTCCTCATGGTTTTCAGCTGTTCTGTGGGAAACTTTACTGTAACAGTTGTAGCACTGTACAGCTTCACTGTAGCTGAATGATCTGGAAAGATAATGGGGACCACATTTCCACAAAATATCAGCTAGGCTATGGGAAGACCAGGAAAGAGATTCCTCTTCTCTAGAAATTAACTGTCAGATCATGAAAAGAATTTAATTCCTTTTTGCTCTTAAATTTTTCTGGTAGTTGGAGACCATATTCAGCTTGGAGTATTTATAGGTATTTTTGGACCCTCTGTTTTGTTTTAGTTTGTTTTTTAACTAGCAGGAGAACCACTAGTTTGTCAGGTGTGGATTAGATGCAAAATTTGTTTCAAAAAGTCAGGAGGCTTTTTTTTGTAGGCAGAGAAGAGCTTCATTGGGCCACCAGCTCCAGTTACTAACTTCTACCATCCTTCTGTCATCCAACAAGCAGGGAGAGCATTCCACATTACATATTCTCTAATCAGCATGGCGTCCTGCCTCAGAGCAGGCTTTCTTGTCTTGCTTTTCTATGTAAAGTGTTTTTTTTTCTGAACTCTGGAATTGGTGCTTGAGAGCATTTCTAGGAGACTGTGGCTTCAGGAGGCCCCTCTGTGCTTGTTGTTAAACAGGGGCCTTGCAGAGAAAGAATTGAGCAAGGTCTCCTTGCCTTTAAAACTTGCACTTCACCATGCACTGCTCTTGCAGGGCATTGAGCACTTCTAAGACTTCTGAATGCTATCTTTGCAGTCAAACCACCACTGAGAAAGAAACCCATGCAGCATGTTGCAGAGCTGAGCTCCAAGTTGCATCTCTCAGGATGTAGTAGACCAGATGACCAAGTGGAAGCAGATGCACTGATAGACAACTCACTGCCTTTTACTGTGGTGTCAGTTTGGCATGCAGAAAGGATGGCATTTTGTTAGAATAATTGTAGAGAACAAGCAACTCATTTTTGGCCTTCAAATTTGGAATTGGAGAGAAGGTCAGTGTTTTCAGTTTTATTTGTTTGGTTTGTTGATTAGTTAGGGTTGTTTTCTTTGTTGTGTTTTTTTTTTTTTTTAATGGCTGATATTTGTGAACAACTGACCTGCACACTGATAGAGATCCACCTGACTCTCAGATAACAGCACCCTGGCTCTGTATACTTCACATGAACTGCTTTGGTTTCTTAAGTTGTGCTAGTCTGAAGTTTTGCATCTCTTTCCTTTAAAACTGCTTTTGGCTGTTTCCTTCAATGTCTAGCAGTTGCATATTCTCAGGGATTTTACTTACCCAAGGTGAAATAAGAATAATCACAGCCTTTCCCTAGGGGGGAGTAAGGCTGCTTTTTGTGTAGTATAGTGTAGAACTCAGATACAGCTTATGAGGCAGGCAGTGTCCATACAGTGTGCATCCTTGCTGAGACATGGTAAATCCCAAAGCAATCTGATAGATTAGTACTATCAGTACTATAGATAGTACTATCTAGTACTGAATAATTGCAGTCAGCATATTTGAGTAGAGATCATGAACACATCTTTGTTATATGTCATTGGAGCAGAGCTCTCAGTTTCAGTCGAGTTCTGCTTAGCAATCAGACACTTTTATTTATTTTATTTATTTTGTGGCTTTTCGGGTTTTTTTTAAACAAGCTATATTCTGGATCCTTCTCTGCTATTTAAAGACACCATACTCAGTTCCATATTGAAGTTCTGTGACATTACAATTGTAGAACATGAACTGCATACTCAAATGCTTTAGTGTAAAACATAATGAGTCATTGGAATTGACACTGTTGTGCCGTGGATCTCCCTTTAACAGATGTATTTAAAGTTAAGGGCCCTGTACCTCCACTTACAAGCTTTTTGTAAAGTATCATCAGGATTTAAGATACAGCTGTTTGCTTTTAAAATCTTTCCTAGTTTGAGAAGTGTTGCTTGGTTGGTTGGGCACTAAGAAGTATGCCCAAAATCTGCCCCAGGTGTTTGCAGACTGCTTTGGCAAAGGGATGTGGGCCATGATAGAAAAAAGTGCTAGCTATGTCCATATGCTGGACCTTATAACCCTTTCTTTTCATTGTCACTTCAGCTTTTGTAAAAACTTTTAGGGAAGCTTAAGCTGCCTTTCAGACACCAGGGAAGATCATTAACACGTTCCTACCTGGCTGTCTTGACCTTTTTCCCTGCTTGATCCTTCTTTTCTATCCATTGTCATCTGCTTTGCCATCAAAGCTGTTGCTGTCAGAGCAAAGCAGATGTTTTGAAAGGCATGCAAATATAAACTTGGATTTTCAGAAATTAATTCTTTGGCAGGCTTTGTAAATTGGGACATTTCAGACTTGGGTGTTCTGCCTCACAGGAATGAAAGCACAAAGATTTTTTGGTTTTGTTTTATTTTGTTGTTTTTAGTTTTCTTATTTCTCTTCTCCTGCCTGCATAGCACAGATAACAAAACCAAAAAAAAGCAGTGTGGAAATAACTGAATTCATGTCTCATTGCTACCTTCTGTAGCCCCCCTGGTGAACAAACCCTGCAAACTTTTGCTTGCTCCAAGCCATATAAAACTTCCTTCATGCAGGAGGGGTGTCATAGTGCACTTACTGGCTCTGAGCAAACCCAGCTGATCCTGCTCACAGTTGACACAAGGATTTAAGCACTTGCTTTGAAGTTTTGCCACAGGCATATGCTTCACTTACACACACGTGCACCATCCCACTGGCATGCAGTTCTTCAAAATGCAGTCTTAGATTGACATTTTTAATATCCTTTTTTTGGTGTAAGATTTCTCTCCCACATACTGCAGATGTGCTAAAGCTGGATTTTTTAAATATGAAACTTCCTTGTTTTCATTTCCTTATTTCTGCTTAACACTAACTATGTCAACTTTCTTTTGCATTTCAGCATTCAAGGGGTCCAAAAAGTTATTGATTCCTTTATTTAAAGCCATGTTGAAAGTTTGAGATTTATGTCTACTTGAAACTACATGAGTAAATTGCATTCCAGAATACAGTAATTAACTGAAAACCAAGGCAGCTTGCTTTTATGGTTTCCTTTCCTATTTTCTTTTGTTCAAGCCAGTTTTGGGCATACATTTTTATTAATGTCAAGCTAAGCTTAATGTAAGCCTTACTTTGCATACTAAAATATATTCGTACTGAAATACACTTAAAGACAAAGAGAAGATATGTTGCCTCACACTATAAATCTACTGAATTCTAAGGGCTTGTTCATGCCCCCTAAATCACCTCTTTCAGTGTAAGCTTTGCACAAATTGTGCTGTCAGTTCAGTCTGAAATACTCTGAAGTTTCCAGTTTGCATCATTTCTCAAATCATATGGCGTCTGTCTCTTGGAGCATTGTTAAAACTTTGACAGACTTTTATATTATTTCATTATAATAAACTTATTTTAAATAAGCATGTTTTTAAATCTCGTTTTCTCCTTGCATGGATTTTGTTTCTTTTATTACAGTATAAGGCCTAAAGTGCTCTTCAGGCCTCCATTTGTTATGGGTACTGTGTGAACAGTCAGAAGCAGTATGTTTCTGGTTGACAGAAACTGTCTGTATGTATCTTTGTATGAAGAATGTTGACACACATGAAGCCTGTTTAGAGAATAAAAGCTGTGTCTGGCACATGGTTGTGGTCCTTGGCCAGTGTAAATATGTGAAGATTATAGTTACAAAGCCCATCTGGGCAGTGTGAGAGGAATTTGTATTTTCAAATTACATGTATTACTTGTTCTTGGATTTGAATCTCTCCCATAGAGATTTAAAAGACTTCAGAAACTCCTGTGTGGTCATCTCAAGATGTGGATAAGAGCTGGTGCTCCTTAATGTGGGTGGAACATATCCCTTTCCTCTCCCTTCTCTTCCTGCATCTGAAGACAGCAGAGCTGTGATACCCAGTCCTGTCTCTCCAGGAAGGGCTTCTGTTAAATGGCAACAACCTGGCAGAGAAGCATTTTCTCAGCTGCAGAAGAGCCCTTGCCTGTGCCTAACCAGCCCTGTGGCAGGGGCGGCATGGGGTGCATGTATCCCATAGCAGCAGCACTGCTCAGTCAGAGCTGCTGTCTCCCATGGGATACAGGAGATTCTGAACCCTTCTAATTGCAGTTGGCCTCAGAGCATCATCCTTGCAAAGGCCAGGAGTTGTATTTGCTTCAGCAAGGACTGAACATGATCCTCAGTCCCCTCTGCAAACTACCTCGTTCTAAACAGCCAAACACACACCAGCAGCACTGCACAGACAGGTTCTGGTAGAAAGTCCATGCACAAAAAGATACCTCCCAGGAAAGTGTCACCTCACTGCAACTTCAGCTGATTAGAAAAGCAAATCTGTTGCCATTACAGGATCCCAGATGAACTGCAGAAAGAGCCCCAGCTTTGACAGTTTGCCATGTTTGTTAGTAAAGGTCAGGGGATGTGATACTGGCTGCTAAATTCCTGTCCCTGCAGGAATCTAGATCCATGGTTCAAAATAAGAAATTGGTGTGCTGAGCATGTAGGGTTTGTAGGAACACACAGGTGCTGCTGTTAAAATGGCAAGGTCAAGGAGGACACATTGGATTCTGTAATAACCAAAATATCCTTAAATATTCTTTTTCTGTAGGGTTCATCTGTATGCATAAAAACCATGTTTTCTGATTTTTAGAGGGAAAGACTGTGCAAGCTCAGGGCACTGAAGCCATGAGCTGTGCACTGAGGCAGATTGCAACCTTCAGTAGACTGGTTTCCTTTTGGCCCAGCTGGAAACCCTGCCTACTCTGCAGGCAGCATGGGGCTGGCTTGCAGTTTTCCTGACCTCTAGGAAATAAAGAGCTATTGAAATGCACAATATGGGACCATAATTCAGAAAACCTGGAGTACAGGCATTAGACATCAGTTTAATACATTTATGCAAAGTTGTTCTCTGAAGTTTAGCCATGAGGAGAAAAGTTCTATTAGAGAACTGGTAGAGTAAGAATCAAGCACAAGTACGAGGACTGAGAAGAGGAATTGCAGGAGATGCTGCAGTACACCAGACATTTCCAGACCTTAGTCCAACCAAGTTAAGTGTCTGTCTGTCCATTTGAATGCTTTTGTCCAAGATGTCACCATGTGTTTTTTCCCAATATTTCAATACATTGACCCAAATATATTTCTTAATGAGCAGATATTTATTCCACTCTTCCTTTGTCTAACACAGGTTTTAGATTTGTTTCTTGTGTGTTGCCAAAAAAAAAAAAAAATCAGCCTTACAAAGCTTCTGGCTATCCCTGCCCTGCCCCTGTGAGGGGATGGTTCTCAGAGAAGCTGCACTGATGGCACTACAGGCTCCATCCCCAACTTTGAGGATTAGGGAAAAAGATTTTTCCAGCTTTTGTTGTGTTCTAGCATTCCCCTAGCCTTCACCTTTTACCAGCCTGTAATTCTTCACTGGTGTGCTGGCTTGCAAGGTCTGGTAAAATTTCTCTAGGGTCTTTCATTGTTTACCCATGACTCTAGGGATGTGTCACCATGAGTTCTGCCTGCAGCAGGAGGAGCTGAAATTGGTGATACTCGTATCTTTCCAGAGCTGTCAGCCAAGGAGCTTCACTAAGATGCTGCTTCCCCAGTGAGTAGTGGTGTGAACCAGCAGCATTTGGCTGCTTTCTCTGCCTGTACCTCACTGCTTTCAGCTAGATGCATTGGTGTATGGCTTATGCAAAGCTCTACATCAATGCCAAAGAGAGAACAGCTCACAGTTCTCCCAAAATCAAACCAATCTGAGACTTTGAAATGCATTTTGCACCAATTTGTTTGTACTAGGGCTCCTGCTCCAGCTATGGCTTTCTGCCAAAATAATTTCCAATCAGTTTAGCATCTGTTTCCAGTGTTGGTATTGCCAGCTCATCTGTAGTCTTCAGAGACCAGACGTGCCTCACATAGTTTCCTATAGGTCACGGTTTTCCGTTTGGTTTCTTGCATAGCAGCTGGTACCCAACCTCTTCTGCAAGTGGGAGGAACTGGGCAGAGCAGCCTCTGCTGTGCTGCCACCCCTCACCCACCTTGCTCTCCCAAATGTGACATGGGATCTGTGGCCTCAGGTGCTCCATGTAGCACACAAGGGAGCAGCAGCCAGCTTTCCCAAGCCAACCAAGCAGCTCTGCCCCACGAGCAGGACATGGCTGGCTGCAGCAGGGTGCTCTGGGTGTCTGATACCTGTGCCCCTCCGAGCCACGGGGGGCCTGGGAGAGGCTTTCTTGCCAAAACCCCCTCATCAAGAGCAAGAGCCCTGCTCTCCAGCACAGCTTCCTTCTGTGCCCCTGGCTGTGGTGTCAGGCACTGACAGTTCTGCCTCAGCAGACGTGCCAGCTGGGGAGAGGGACCTTCTTGCACATGCTTCTCTCCTTGTCAGGATGTACTGAACATCCCGGTCACTCAGTGAACCATGCCAGGACATTTCATTATTTATTTTCTTCAGTCCAGCTTACTAAATTCCCTTTCCTTCCCCACAAGTCTTTTCTCCACTTTCCATTTACAGTGCACCCTCAGTGTATAAATAGTCACTGTTACTTATCCCCAGTCACTCACACTTCACCTTGAGCAGGCTGCTCTCCCCTGGGCAGAATCTGGGGAAAACCTTGGGCTATTTCAAAACCCTTGGACATGCTTCTTGTCAGCCAGCCCAGAGGTTTCTTCATATAGCACTTTGTTTACTTATGTAAGTCTTGTGTGGAGAGTTCATATATCCAGACTAGCTCCTTCTGAAATATGACTCCCTCCTGTCCAAGCTCTTCCGCTTCGGATAAAGTAATTAAATATTAATTTACATTTTCTTAACCCTGTATCATCAGGAAATGTTCCCAGCCTATGAGTATATAGTTGTTATCTATGCAGGGAGAGGATTTATCTGTCCACATGAATATCTTTTATGTCTACTGATCATCTCAAATAAAGTTCTGCTTTCTGCTATATTGATGGAGATGCCTAAGAACACAAAAATCCAGGATATTCCTGCACCAATTGAACTTTTCAAAAACAGCTATTTGTTATCACCTTTTTGTTAGAACAGAGACAAAAAAAAAATCTGCTGAGGAAGTCTTGCCTTAAAGAAGTTTCTTATAAGCTTCAAAATTTGGTGGAACAAAGAGAGAGTCTGGAAAGCTCTGTTTATATCTCTAAATAAATAAAAGACATATGTAACCACATTGGTAAATTACAGCTGATGGGTGTGTGTTGAGCCACAGGTGCTGAGGGTGCCTGGGGAACTCCTTCCACTCCCAAATCCCCATGCAATTCTTCTGCCTTTTATTGTCACAACAGAAATGAAGGAGTCGTCACCCTTCACATACAGATGTGCTCACCAAGCAGACCACCCTGCTGGGAAATGTGGATGTAAGTGTTGCAAGCAAAGGGAGAAACTGGAACCACCAGGTATCACCCCCACAGTGCTGCAGAAACCCCCTGACCACCTTTTGGGGGGTTTGGCAGGAAGCTTTAGCTCTCTTTACCCTGCGGCTGGAGCCCCTTCATCCTCAGGACTGTAAAATACAGGGGCAGTACTGGTACAGAGAGCAGGGCATTCCCCTTGCAAATGGCCTGACAGATACTTGACTGCTGAATGCAGGAGGAATAAACACATTATTTGCATTGCCTTAGGGCTCGCTTCTTCCTTGCCAATACGCAGTACAAACTCCCTAATGCCAAGCTGTCCTATCGGCAGTTTAATCGTCCCTGTCCCATGGTTACTCCCTGACAAACCTACAGGACATAATTGCTCATCAAATAACGTGATAGTGTGGAGCAGAGGGCAAATATTTGGCGTCTTTAAGTCAGCATAACAGCTCAGGCTCAGGCAGCATGAGGCAGAGCTTGCTGACCCCAGGCAGCAACAGGTACAGCCCTCGGAGCTTTATTTAGAAGCTGTAATCCTGCAGCCTCTCACACCAGATATTGTCTTGCTCAGAAAGTCCTGGCACAGAGCAAGCCTCTCTGTCCTTCACTGGGCCCCCAAGACCAGTGAGATTGCCAGCTTTTCCCCACTGGTCCCATGCTTCTGCTTTGGGGCTGCTGCTGGGTTTGGAGCCAACCTCTGCTCAAATGGCAGCAGAACAGTAACTTGTCACTATGGCCACCACGTGGCTTATGATGGTTTATCTGAATGGACTGGGGCATCAAAGTTTAAACTCTCTAAGCATTTCATTGTATTTCACAACCAGTCCCCCTGTGGATCTTGGTCCATAATGTACACATTTCAACCAGCTAATTCTGTACAGTTTGGTTGCCTGAACTGCTGCTTCTCACCTCTCATCAGTCATCCTCCCCTGTAAATCTGCTAACAGCTCAAAACCTGAGCAGTCCTCGATGTTCTCTTCCTTGGCACATCCTGTCCTCAGAGCAGTAGTGTCAAGCAGGTAAAATGTCAAACCCAGCAGAAATGTGTAAAATAAATTTACACTGCTCTGAAGCATCAGGGCTGCCAAGCTCCTCTATATCCCCATTTGCCCATCAAATAATCTCTGAGAGGAAAGCATGGGAAGCACTAAATACCCTGCCCCAAATGTCTGACTGGCTCAGCACAGCCTCTCCCAACTCTTGCATGATGAGTTGATGAGTTTTACCGGGGTATGTGGTTAATCGAAATGAGCAAGGCAGGGAGCAAATTCTCTTCCAAACAAAATTAGTCTCTAAAGGTTTTCCCACAAAGGGTTCAGGGAACAGATGGGGTTCTTAAACAGTTCTCTCCTTGCTCCACCAAACTGGGCATGTTCTGATTAGGAAGGCAAAGGAAAGTAAGTGTTACATGCCTGCATTTTCACGGTGTAAGTCAGCACTCCATAGTGGCTCAGTGGGTGTCTCTTCCTCCCAGGAGGGTGACCGTGAATAACCATCCCTATTTACCCTACAAAGGACATTACCGACCCTGACCAGCAGGGTTCTGACTGCTCTTCAAGATGAATTCTGAAAGCTTCCTCCACACCTGGCACAAGGGTCAAAGACACCTTGCCACGGGCTTAAATTTAATGCTGATGTCAGTTTATTCACTCATTGAATGGTGACACTTTAGACCGGCTGAGAGAGGGTCATCAGTTGCCAGGTTTCTAAATATACTAAACATGCTGCTGTGTGAGTAGGTTAATGTTACCTCCTCTTCCTCCTGCCTGATTTATTGTGCCATTAACTCAGATTCCTGCTCTGTCGAACCTCTGTGTTTGGGTTTTCACAGACCAGGCAGGCAGGCTCCCACCTGCACCTGCAAAACAGCTCAGGGAGCGCTTTGTCCTTCCCTGTGTCCTGCAGGAGATCCCACCAGCAGCATTACCCCTGGGGGCAGCACCACAGACAGCTTTTCCTGAAGAACATGAGTTGCTCTGCTGCACATGTGGCACGCTGGCCAGAGTGGCTCCTGCTGCATGCAATGCCCTGCTGCATCACTTGGCTTTGCTATCAGTGGCTTTGAGGGGTTCAGCTCCATCATTCTCCTTCCCACTCCTTTCCAAAGAAAATCCTGAGCAGCACTCCATGCAGGAGGGCTACTTGTTCAGTGGTGTGTGGGAAGGCTGCAGTGAAATATGTCTGTTTAAACCCTCTTCTCTGTCACTGGAGATGATTATGCATCCTAACTGGACCCTCCCTCAGATGCTCGGGGAAACTGTCAGAGTGAATTAAAAGCTGTAAAAGGCCAGGGCTATAACTCAGTGCCTTTTAAGTGCCAAGATTTTGTCTGGGACAGAGGGAGGGAAGTAGCCACTAATGCAATTTCCATCAGGAGTACACTCCTCTAATATAATTTGGCCTGGCCATCCTTTCAAATGCAGCCTTCCCTGGCTGGGCTGGTTCAGGGCCATCCTCCTAAATGCCCCAGTAATTACTGATGCATTGAAAGCATGTGTCCAGGCTTTGCTCTGGCCTTTCCAGGAGTGATACCAGCTTTCTGCATAGAGCACATTGCTGTGCATGTAACTAATATGGACATATTAACATTGTGGGGGTTTTTCACTGACTGTGTTCATTAAAGACACAAATAGCTCATTTGCTTTGGCTTTGTTGCTTTTCTCTCTTTGGTTAAGGCCTGGCAGTGCTCTAATGGTCTACAAGGTGTATGGTCTCTTACCAGATAAATAAGCAACAGTTACTCTGATCCAAATTCCCATTCCAAATTTTGCATTCACCAGTTGTCTGTCCTTTTGCCTGTTCCTTATACTACCTGTAGCAGAGTTCAATAGCCCATTATTCTGTGCTTTCCTTGCAAGGGAATGGTTTCCAGGGAAGGAACCCTTGCTTTGCCATATCCATCTCCTTAGGCAAAAGCTATCAGAGAAGGAACTTGAAAGTGTTTTAGATAGTGCTCTCATTGCCTCACCCTTTGTGAATTAAAACATCATTTTTATAACAGCTCTTAAACATCTACTTGCAGCACTGTGTGTGATAGATTTAAATATCATCAAAGAACCACAGCACAGCACTGATTTCCTTCTCTTGGGTTTATCTTTGTCACCTGTTTAAAATACATCTCCTGCTTGTATGTGGCAGCCAAGTGTATTGAATTGCCCCCAAGTGCAGCTAATTGGGGACTTATTATTGTTATTTCTCATAAACAGCTGGTGCTCAAGGACAGTTCTTGGGGACTCACAGTTTAATGATAGCCACCAATCCCCTCTCTCCTTGTACAAATTTGTGGGGCTGAAGTGGGAAATGCATCCTACAATTTTTAGAAGGTAAGGGCCACGATCAAGGGGCTTTGCTGTGACATACGGCAGGGCTGTCACAAGCAGGAGATGCTAGAAAAGGAATGGTGTGAGAGACTGAAAGAGAAGCTGATGAAACACAGCAGAGCAGCAAGGGCATTGCAGGGTTTTCAAGAGGCTACAAAGGGTATGAGCTTTGGTGTCTTTAGAAGTAGTAAGAAGAAAGGAAGAAGGAGATGAGGTGCATGGCTAGATTTGTGGGCAAGGATAGCCTTGACAGCTATGATTTTGAACAATTTGAAGGGAAGGGAGAAATGGCATAAGGATTTGTGTGCTGGAGAGGTGAGTGTCACAGAAACTGAGTTTTTAGAGAGGACAGACAGAAAATAGACTCACTTATTCTCTGTCTGTCAATACACTTCCTTTTCCCCTGGGGACAGGCAGGGTTCCCCTCTCTGGAACTCCCTGTTATACACAAAAGCATTGGGACAACAGACTCACAGATTCCTACTGCAAGGCAGGAGTCTCTCCTCAAAGCCTGGGTGCCAGTTTCCAGGAGTGTCCAAATCCTGGGTGCCAACATCACCATTCCCATTATCCATCAGCACCCGAGGCTGTTTCTTTCTGTTTCACAGCTCTCATCTCAGCCTCTTACACAGAGTCACAAAGCAGCCAGTAAATACATTATCAGGTAGCAGGAGGAGGCAATCCTCCAAACCACAGCCTTATTAAAACCAAATACATTACATATTCCAATTAGAAATGGGTGTAAGTGGAGCTGTTCTGGCCATGGCATGTTGCAGGGGTCAGTCTGGGGATGAGGCAGCAGCAAGCCCAGGAGCAGGGATGTACAGTCACACTCCCAGGCTGTGCACACATCCCTGAGCCCACACAGAACCAGATCCCACACCAGGCAGGGAGAGGCAGCAGGCATGGGAAAAGAGGTGTTTTCTCCCTCCCCAGCATCTTAAACTAGGAAATTATATTTAAAAACCAAGCTGTTAAATCTAAAATTAAATAAGTGAAACTAAGGACGTAGGGGAACTAAGGTAGCATGTTTTATTGACATGAGCTGTTAATATAGGCTGCAGGTAATTACATATATCTCATCATACATTAAGTGCAAGCTGGATTTTTTGTGTACATTAATACAGTGCATGGCACAATGCTTTGTACTTGCCTAGAGTTGCATACTAATCATTAGAAAACTCTCCCACAAGCATATGCTGCTACAAAAGTCCAATGAACTGAAATATTCCAATTAACTTTTGAACCAGTCTCGGCACAATGTGCTGACTTCCCAAACTCAGAGAAGGAGGGAAGACAATTTGCAGCAGACCAGGCATCACCTAGCTGAAAGTGACCTAATTAATGATAAATCAGGTATGTCAGAAATGAGGGAAAAGGATTTCTTTTGCAGCATCTTAAATCACATATACTTTACACATTCCCAGGTGTCTTTCTCATGCTCTGTCTTCTGGGGGGTACAAGACAGTAATGGTAGTATGAAACTTTTTTTTTGTTTCCTTATATTTTACATTGCTTTGTCCATTTAAAATCCATGCTTTGCAGGTGTTCCCAGACTGGTCAGACTGACAGGCCCCTTTCTGAACATGTAGTTTCACCTGGGTGATCACATCTCCTGTTTATGTATTCTGTGATCCATGCACGTAGCTTTGTTATCCCAATGTCTTTGGAGGTAGGAGCTTTTAATGAAAAACAATCCAACTGAAAACTGAAGGTGAAAGGCCACTGGAATTACCAAGTTTCTCAGAGACTGCAGCCTTTTGGGGGGTTGAGATGAGCTCTTTGAGAAGGTGAGTAGTTCAGATCTCCAAGCCCAGGATGGTAACACCAGCAGATGCTGCCAGAGGTTCAGCAGGAGGGATGTCCAGCAGGATGAGCTGCTGGGAGCAGATCTGTCCTCAAGAGCCCCCCAACAGCCCAAGACCTGCTCCTTGTGGTGTGATGCTGCTGGAACCTGCTGCTCACACAAACACAGGAAATTAAAAATGCAGCTGTGCTAGTAACCACATTTCCAGAGTTTGTGTTCTTGTCCCAGTGGCTCCTGGACCTTTTATTAAGACCTCAGTTAAGGAAAAAAAAAAAAAATAAAAATTATCAGTTGAACTGGGCTACAAATGCTGGTGACTTGGCTTCATAGCAACATAAATAGCCCAGGTAAGTGATAGCCATGAAGACTACATGAATTTTCTTTCTATTTTTGTTGCTAATTGATGATTTCCAATATCACTTTATACATGCATAGTTTAAGTCTTCTAGACAGGTGGTAAAAGTTGCATGTGTTTCTTGATTGCTTTAATGCATTACCATTATAACAACTCCACCTTTATATAACCTCTGCAGAAGTGCCAATGTCAGTGCAGCCCTTGCAGTGCTGTCACTGGCACAGATAACTCACACATTTCACACAGTCCTGTACAGCACTTACCACAAAGCAGGAGAGAGTGGCTTGTATGAAAATAATGCCTAGTTTTAAGGCTTTTAGTCCTGAATTCTGCACATTCTTGGCTTCATTTTCTATTATAGACTCTTATAATATGCTTTCCATGTGAAATTTGCTCTTTACTACTTGCTAATAAATAAGTGTATAATAACCCTGACTCCAACAAGAGCTGATATTTTGAGAGAACATCCCAAAAATCAAAACCCATGTGCATTGCACAGCCTGACAGAGCATCCAGGAACACATTACTATGTGAGCACACACACTGGGGTATACAGGGTGGTGGAAACAGCCAGAGGGAGAGGCAGCACAGGGGATAACTGGGAATTGAATGACCATGGTGGGGTGGACAAGGGGCTGCAAATGCAAAGACCTTCCAGTGTGGACACCAGTGAGAAGACAACGTGTCCGTGGCCATGGTTTCAGTCAGGGAAACGATGCTGTCCCAGCCCCTTGGGGTCAGGCAGAGCCCAGCCAGCTCAGCACAGAGGTGGAAAACGCAGAAACATGTTCCTTCTTTATCTTCCCTCCTTGTCTGATTTTCTCCTGGAAGAGAACTTCTCGGCTATTTCACAGTTTATTCGTCCAGTTTGTCCTTTGTGGTGTGTTTTGCAGGCCTGCTGTGACTGCTTGTAGTGCACAGACACGCACAGACAGCACCTTTGCCTGAAGGTGATGTTAACCAGCTTATCTGGCCGGTTTGCTGATTCTGAAAGAACTTCAGCTCCTTTGACCAACGAAGGAGCTTTGGTAACCTTGCAGTTGCTGAAGTCATCTCTTGTGGATGCAACACTTGCTAAGTTCACATTGTAATAAAAGAGAGTCCCTCTAAACACCGCATCCAAGACATGCTTAGTGTTTATGCAGAGAAGGGTTAAAGACAAAACCCCTGAAGAGATTATATTTGGGTTTAACAGTGCTAAGTCGAGGTAATGGCTACACCACATTCCTGATAATGAAACAGTTTCCAGTAGTTTAATGTTGCTTTTGTGATGGAGAGCAAGTTGCCATCCACATCCACAGCATGGAAGTCACACTGGCACACACCGTTTGACATTTATTTCTCAATTAAGACAGGATGCAGTGGTCCTATTTGTCCCTATCTGAAAAATTCATATTAAAAAAAAAAAAAAAAAAATCTCAAAATGGCCATCAGCAGCACGATGTGTCTTTGTTTGTTTTCCCAGAGGTGGGTGGGGTGTTTTTCTGTCCCAGTCCTTCTCGATAGGTGATAGTGTAGCACCTAGCACCCGCTCCACGTGGGATGCTACCACCTCCGCGCCCCTCATGTGAAGTACCGACACTGTGTGGAGTCAATGTAGCAGTAAGAAGTGCATCGCAATTTTCCGTAAGACCTAGAAACAAGGATAATATCTCAGTTTTCAAAGCATGGGATATTCATTTAAGCGGTTCCTGGGTGTAACTCTCCGTAGGAGTGAAAAACCTCAGATTATGAATATGCAGCAACATATGGGAAACAAAATAGGAGGGCAATTTTCATCAGCGCTCGACTGTGTTCTCCTCTGTCAGCAAAACAGGACTCCAGGACAAACTATGAGTGAAGACTTAACTCCCAGTAATGTCAATTAAAAAAAATAAAATCCCTATTGGCATCAGGGCTAGAGCACTTCATGGGGGTGGATGTAAAAGGTCCTGGCACTCACCCACGGGAGCTGTGCAGTGAAATATCTGAGGCTCTAAGTTAAGTGTTTTTCCAGTAATTCCCAATAGCTTCAGCAGGGCTGTGCCTGTCCTTTAACTTATTTTTCATGTACTTGAAATAATGAGTGACACATTCCCACATTTGAAATATTTTTTTTTTAAAGCAAATTGAAGAGTCCTTGCAAAACAAGGAAAAACAGAGATTTTGTCTTTTTACTGACTTAAACTGGGCAGTGGCTCTACCTACTGGAGACCTGACCAGAATTGCTAATAAGAATTTAAATGGGTTTTAATTGCTATGAATGTCTAAGTGAATATCTAAGTGAATAACCCATCCACAACATCGAGCTGTGGACTAAGCAGCTTTAAAACTGCGTCCTAGAATAACCCACATTCTCAGACTAACATAAAATCCGAAGAGGTGTGTGAAACAGGAGGAGGGATCTGTGGGCTGGAAAGAGTAAAAAAATGGGAAAATCAATTGCAGCAGAGTTCTTGGAGGAAAGGTTACTTGGGGGTAAAACTCCCATGGTGGTGCCGTACTCACATACTCAGCCCACTTCCTCATGATTCACAGCTTTTTCTTCAGTTTGGCAGATAATTTGCAGACTATACACAAAAATAAAATATCACAGTTGCTCTTCACAACTTGAATATACGTGCAAAGTGAAATTTATAAAATTTTCCTCAAGCTTTTGTGGTGCTATCTTGGGCACCAAATTTCAGACTCTTAGAAGGGAATAGTTTTCACAGTAGAAAACAACTCCACACTGTCTGAAGATGAAGTCTCTGTAAAATGTTTCAGTTTTGTCTGGATTTTGGTAATTTCTTATACCAGAAGGGCTCCAACAATTACAGTGGAAGGATTAGCACATCACTAGATTTACAAAGACATCCTGTGGTTTCTTATTCCTGTCAATTAGCACATTATTGTTCCCTGAATGATGAGGGCTCTGCGCATAATTTAATTTGCAAATTAAATGTTTCCTGTTAGCCAGTAACAATACCTGACAGCTAAATAGAGGTGCTGCTGTTGGAGGCACAACGCTGACCAGAGGAAGCTGCCTGAACCAAGGCAGGGAAGGCAACTCAACAGTAAGCAGATGTTTTAAATTAGGGCTTTGCTATGCAGATGTATGGCTTTGCATCTGCTGGTGAATGAATTCCCTGGGCCTTGGAAAAGCTGACAGATGACTGCTTGATTCGGAAGCAAATACTCCCCTGGAGTACCCATTGATGGGAAGGGCAGCAGGAGGTCAGTAGGAGCCTGTGCTTTGGGTGTTGTGGCTTTTTCCCTGCAGTGTGATCTTCTTCTCTTGGTCTATCCTACTCCTCTTATGTTATAGCTGCACATTAATGTGACCAGATGAGGAAATCTTGGCAAGAAATGGGCAAACATAGGTCTTTGTGACCTTCATTCATTTTGTATAGTAGGAGGCATGTACTGTGAAATGAGATTTAGCCCTAAAGTCAATGATATACAGAAAAAAATTGATAGACTCTTTCTTCCCTGCTACTTGTAGTGGTCCCAGTGGAACAAGGCTAAAGTGGGTGAGACTCCTCTGTTTTAAAGCTGGCAAAGAGAAAAAAAAAAAAAAAAAAAAGGAAAAAACACACACACAAAAAACCCCAATAAACAAACCAACCAAAAACCCACCAAAACAAAGTGAAGACCTCCTCTTACATACCCAGGAAGGTATGTTCTACATGTCAGATATCCAAAATCCATCCCGTCACAGTCTTCAACCCCCTCGTGCTTGTAGCCATCTCCGCAGTAGGCACGGCGGCACCCTAGTGAGAAACAAAGAAACACCTTCCAGGCACCTCATTTGCAAAAGAAACAGTACAGTCAAACTAGATTTTTAAGGGTTTATTATAAAGCAAGATATTTTGGGGAAAGAATTCTGTAAGAGCAATACTCTTCACTACAAAGAATGTGCTTTTTTAAGCCTAATTTCAGTGACCAAGGGTAATAATGGATTAATACTAAAAATAATTACTACAGGATCAATCAAACAGCACTTATTCAAAACTTATTATTGCTATAGATAATTGCCATCAAAACAAGTTAAGGGTAATATAAAATACAGTTAACATAAATGATTTGGGGAAGTCATAATCTCAAAAAAAATTATCTTAGGTGGTTAATTGGTTTGAAATTCCCAACCTAAACCTTTACCCAATTCTGCATAATATCTGTGTTTGCCTGCTGTGAGTCTCCATGCCAAAACCATGTTTTTCCCACTGCTGACTCATACTGACTTGAGTGTGAGTGGGACTTGTCACATTTTTTTCATGGTGACTGACATGTAGGCTGCAGTAATTTGTGGGATTGTTTGTCATTTTAGCAACTGGACTTTGATTTTGATATCTTCAGCATCTTGAGAAGGACTTTCTAAAGTGAACAAATTGGTTTAGTTAAAATGCCTTTGACATCTTCTGGGAGAATGCATCGGTGTTAAGCAAAGGATTAAACAGACACTCAGGAACAGTTTATAAGAGGCTAAAGTTGCTTATTTACAAATAGAAATTATTAATTAATTGCACCAAGGATGTGTTTGTCACAAATTGATGCTTCTGAGACCAACAAGCTTTTTTACAATACAATCCATTTAACATTCTGTTAGAATTTTCCAGGAGAAGAATGATGACAAAGTGGTCATTTCCAAATTTTCAATGATGGGTCACATCAGTGTCAGAAAACTGTATTGCAAGGCCTCCATTGAGGCTTTGCCAAATGCATAGCACAGAGTGCACAGTTTTGCAGGCACTAGAACTAATGAACACTATCTTTCCAAATGGTTGCTCCCCACTGTTGATTGCAAATTCTAATTTAATTGTTTTCTCATATCTGGAAACAGGAGAGATCCTGCTGGCTCTCTGGAGCACTCTGCAGTCAGGCAAGCTTAGAGGGGCTTTTATTTAAATGTCTCCCTACACCTGTTGTGGCTAATTGCCTCTGAAATCTCTTTCTGTTGTCATTGAGAAGTTGGCTGAGATTCCTAAATTATAAGGGGAATGGTGGTGATGAACAGGTGGATGCAGAAACTTGCATAGGGCATGGCTGCATACACCCCATTTTCAAAGTCAGGCTGAAAAATGGAGGGATAAATGAACTAAAAATTGCATCTTCCAGTGATCCCATTCTGAAATGTGAAGAGGCATCCCTTTGCTGGGAACAACAGAGCACCAAACCTACTATTTGGAGATGGTATAGGGCTGTGCTCTGGGGAAGGATTAAAGCTGTAAAAGTAACTGAGAGGGAGAAGTGAAGGTTGCCACAGCTGTTTGAATGCTTATATGCTCTTTGCTATCCACAATCAGCAAAATGGAGAGAAGATGGAATAGACATGAATGAAATGTTATCTAAACCTAATAGAGAAGGTAGTGGGTAGATACCTTCCCTAGCAAGTGAATAACAAAATCCAAAGGGCTGTTTCTGGATTCAGGATCTATTTTACCCTGAGAAACAGCAAGCTTCAGTGTCTATCCCAAGGGCTGCACTGCTGAAAAGGTGTGCTGCAGCAGGAAAGGTGTGTGTAAACCAGCTGCTGGATGTGGCCCCCTAATGAGTGGTTGGCTCAGCAAGAGAAGTGCTGCTGTCACCTCTGTCCTGTGCAGGTGTGTGCCATCCACATGCGCCAAAACCTCCGTTTCCACCCTGTGCCCACCGTGCCTCCCTTTCCCTGTGCACTTGACCCACAAACCACACAACTCCCCTTGATTCAGAGCAGTGTGCCCTGTGGCACAGCCAGTGCAATGAGGAGAAGCCCCTCCTGCTGTGCTGTCACTCACTGATGCAGTCATCAGTCACCACTGCGTTGCCGTCGTCGCACTCCTCCCCATCCTGCACGATCCCGTCTCCGCAGGTGCCCCCATCCTCCAGGCGGTAATCCATGGCATACAGAGGGCTGAGCTGGCCAGGCAAACACACAGAGCTTATGAACCAGACCAGCAGCAGCCTGCAGAGCAAGCAGGGTGAAGGGCTCTGGGGGGCAGACCCCACAAACAGGTTTTTATATCTTTGTTGGTCAGAGGTTTTATACAGTAGACACAAAAAGGATCCTGCTGTTAATTTCAGCAGGACTTATCTTAGCTCCTTGAAGCAATGAGGAAATATATAAGTTTAGTTTGGGTTTTAGTTCTGCCGCTTTGTACCCAGGTGAGTTTTGCCTTATTTTGTATTAAATAAAACTCTCTTTACTACTGTAATTCCCTGAACTCTGCTGCAGTTTGTTCACCAGTGGAACCTGGTTCACAGGGAGGTTAGCCACACCTGAGTTAATTCCCCATTAATTAAAATTCGCAGAGTTATGTACAGTTGTAGCAGTGCTCAAAAATCAACGTCCCCCATTTGCTTAATTGCTTCTGTATGACACCTGAAGTGTGTTCTATATTTCAAAATGAAACATACACTCACAAGTTTTCTGAGACCACAGTCATATTTTCACCTGGACTGGGAGCCATCCAAAGGTATCCTTGAAATACAAAGATCTCTGATCTCTTCTAAAAGCTAATGCATTTTCAGTGTTTAACCGGTCCAATTCTTCTTGGTTATTCACCACAAAAATCTGGGGCACAGAAAAAGAGGTGGTTGGTAACTTTCTCAGGAAGATTTTTGGATTGTCACAGAATCTAGTTTGGCATATGTCTCTTCAAATAGGTAAATAATACACAGAAAAATGTTTCAGTTATTTTCAGAAAGAGAGGAGGTGAGAACCTACACTCACTGAAAGAATGGTGTTTCCTGGGCCCCTATTTTGAAATCCACATCCTTTTTGTATGTAAAAATCATACAAATACTGGTGCACAATCACTGCTGAGAAGAACTTTCTGATGCTCAAATGGTTTGGTGCTGAAACAATAGCAAAATCTGAATGGGCATAAGTGCTTTTTGTAGATTCACTATAACATTTCAGGAATGTTTGTGGCTACAAAATAAATAATGCATGGCTCAATACAACATTCACCTAACTTTTACCAATTTGTGCTTTCTTTAGATTTAACTGGCACTAAAATACATGTTTCTTTATATGTATATACAATGGTCTAAAGCCAAGTCTTCAATTACACTGAAAAAAAATAGTTCAAAATGGAAAAATTAGGACAAGCTGCTCTCTTACCCACTTTTTTAATGCCTTGGTCATTGGAATTGGATGTAAGAGGCATTAGGAAATAATCTCTTCCTTCAGCAGCTTAATCAATTTAATTTTTTCAAGATTCCAGTAATTTTTAAATTAAGAAAAAGCAAATGGAGTGCTTCTGAGCAAAATGGATTTAGGGCTGAGTCTGATTCTCACCAGCATAAACAGAATTGGCTCTTTCAAAAACAAGTTACCTTGAAATTTTTACTTAGCAGAATATTCCCATAACCCTGGACAAAGGCCAATTTCATTAAAGAAGCATTGAATAAAAATGCCTTGAGCTTGAATGAAAGAAAGCAAAGAAATGGGAAGCCAGCACAGAGCTGATTCTGTAATTGTGTTCAGGAGCTCAGGGCCCAGCCCCAGAGCTCCAGTTTCTCTTGAAATCAATAACAGAACTGTGCTGTCTCAAACCATCACAGATATGAGCCTTTAAAATTGCACAAGATTTAAAAATGGAATGAATCTAAGCCAGTGGCAGAAAACCAGCACTTTGTTTCCCAGCCCCTGCCCTCCTCTGGAGGAGCTGCTGGGTGCATGGGTGATGGCACTGGGGATGTGCTGCTTTGGCAAACACAGGGCCAGGGCACAGAGCACCACTCTGCATCTTACCCATGTTCAGCTACAGAACTCTAGCAAGAGCTTTCAAGTGGCCCAATGCAGGCTTCAAAGCTGCTAGTTGGGGATCTGAATAGGATTAACAATACTGATGTTTAAGTTAAAATTTACACTCTTTTTTATTATTTACGCTCTAAGGAGTAAAACAAATGGGACAGGCAGGAATACAGGAGCTGCTGCCCTGGAAGTGCCTCATTTCCAGAGCTAAGCCTTGCCTTTTTGCCATCCTACATTCCTGGCAACAAAATGGCACTTGGGGGCTCATAGTGAAGGTGTATGCAATTTTAGATATTTACACTCTCATTGGTTTCTTTTAAGATCTCATATGAGACTGTGCCTGGAGGAGAAGGAAGGCAATAAGACACATACATTAAGTAGTGGGCCTTAAAGCTTCTCCTGTGAGTTCTCCAGGCTGCAAAGTACATGATGGGTTTTTTGCACACAGTGTGGTGTGGTATGCACCTTTATTTCAATACATTCATCTCTCACCTTATGTTTTCAAAACAACAGGAGGGTTTTTTCTAATGCACCACAGCCAGGGATGAGCGAGCAGCTGACAAGACCTGAAATTCACTTGTGCAAAAGGCTGAGCTCAATAACCCAGTTTGGTGGTGTTGTGTGCCCCTTCCACACACTGTGACAGCTTTCTGACAGTGTGACAGGTGTAGCTTTAACAAAGCTAAGTGATGCTCACTGGCATTCACAGAAAACCAGACACCAGACCATTTCCACTTGCACAGGTGGAGTGGCTGAGCAGCAGCAGCAAGGGAGCATCTTCATTACTAAGTGCTAAACTGCACAGAATGATAAGGCAGGGCCCAGCAGAAGGAGAAGCACATAAACAGTACAAAGCCCTAAGAAATCTGTGATTAAAAATTGCTTGGTCACGTTTCATCAATGCCTTGTCCTTTATTTTGTCCAATTTGCTCATAAAAGTGCTTTCAAGGCTGGAGATGGGAATTAGCTATAGAAGGTGTATGTCTGCAGACTGGAGCCCAGACACCTGATTGCCATGGTTTGTGGGAACTCCTGTTGAGGGTCTGTGCTTTGGGAGAAAGCTCCATTGCATATGTGAAATGCTTGATCCTGATATTCAATTCTGAAATCACTGTCTTAAAAGAACCACAAACAAACAAGGGATACTTACTTTACCAACCAATCTGAAATAAAATTTATCTTCACTAAAGATTATATATGCAGTAGATGAAAGAGAGCAATAGGCTTGAAAAACATTTCCAAACCTGTGCTACCTTACTGATGTTTAGGAACAGCTGCATTTCAGCACATCAATCACACAACAAGTTATAAGACTGAACTTTTTTGCACCAGCTGGATCTCAGAGGTTTTTTGGTACTAGAAATCACACATTGCCCATATATATTCCTACTAAATAAAAAAATAACAATGAGTACAACATTTCTCATAACTAAAGCACTTAAGAGCTGCTCTCAACCCCTCCCAGAAAACCTACTTACTGCAGGAACTTTTGGGTAGCCTTGTCCAAACACAGATTCCTCATATGATGGGTTACTCATATGCTGTGGGGTTCTGCAGAGGCATCTCCCTGGAGGCCCTGGAAGTCCTCTTTCTCCCTTTGGTCCTATTGCAAACTGCCCTAGGAAGCAGAGGACCAGCTTTCCTTGTTATGAAGTTACCACACAACACACAAACACAGCCTTAGTGGGAAAAGAACAGGTCAGGTGGATATTTGTATTTACCCAAGTGTTTAGATAGGCACAACTCCCACCAAATGGGAAATGGAGGCTTCCAGTAGTTCAGGAGAAAGATGTCAGTTTTTTACCACAGTCTTATTATTTCAGATTGCCTTTTGAAATTTTTTACCAGTTTTACAGAGGAAGAGAGAGACCATTTGCTTAGAACAAATGTCAGCTTGTTTGAAGCTACAGAAATTCAGGACAGGATGAATACACAGATCACTCTACAGCACCAAGTTTTGTGGAGTCAGTCTCTATATATGTCCAACACCTTGGACTTGTGCCTCTGCACAACCACTTGAGCAATACTGTTTCACAGGTTTCTATACAGCAAAAACCCAACTAAAAATACAGGAGCTTTCTAATGTTTTAAATAAACATTAAAAATCCCATAATCCTGCTTTTTGACTTTCAGACTTTGGCAAGGATGCACTGCTCTGCAGATTTGGGTTATGAGCCACTGTGGTCATGCTGCAAGCAGAGGCATTGTTACAGAAATGTCTTTTAGGACCAGAATTTATATTCTAGAGGAAAAAGATTAATGACCCTGACACATAAACTTTCTGTGGATGGAATAAAGCCTTGAAAAAGTAATCTCAAGGTCCTGGCTGCCTTCCCATCAGCATGGTGACAATTCTGCCTTCTGAAATCTTACAGCTAATTTACTCAAACAAAGGTGCTTCTTAATGGGAGACATGAGATTTATGGGGATTCTGAAGCTGTGCCCAGCTTCACAGATGTTCCATTTCCACACCACCACAAGAAGACACCTCCTGTCTGCTAATGCAAGCAAGGGAAGGAAAAGGGAAAGCAGAAAGGAAGGGGACACTGTGTACTGTGGCTCATGTATTGCCTTCATGTCCATGTCCAAGCTGACCAGGGTTCGTGTGCATGCACAGCTCTGAGGATGTACAATTATGTTATTATGATGTTTTTCTCATAATTTCTGCAGCACACAGTTACAGTAAGCATAGATCTCAAGTACTTAACTAGACAGAGAGTTTTTCTCCACTGCTCTTTTTTCCCCGACTCCTATTCCTTTCCATTCTCTTCCCTTCTTTCCTTAAAGACACTATAACTTGAATCTCATCTGTTTTTCTCTTGCAGAGCTCCACAGGGTGAACATGTCCTGGCTGATTAGAAATCACAGTTTTTCACTGTAAGCCAGGATATCTGGAGAAGCAGACCTTTGATGATGGAGATTCCCTAGTCTCTCCAAGACTGCCAGATGGCTTTTCATTGTCCCCATCTACAAAAAGCCCTCAGGGACCACATAGACTTTAGTTCTGGTTTTATCTGAAACATCAGAAGCCATAAAGAAGGCTTTAAAGCAAAGTATAGAGTCCTTATAATGGAGAGGACAGCATGACCTGCCTGCAGGAGGAATCCTCTCCTTGCCATCGATGGAGAAGCAAACAAAGCCCTGCAGCACTTTGTGCAGAGGGGCTGATGAGCCAGGAGGGGCTGGGGAGCAGGGACACTTTTGGGGAGGTCACCTCATTCTTGGCTTACCTAATCCTGAGGGTCCAGGGGGGCCAGGCTGGCCAACAGGACCAGGTCTGCCAGGGGGGCCCATGACACCTGCAGGTCCAATGTCTCCCTTGAGTCCCTAGAAGAGAAGTGACATCCATTCCTTGGCCAAGCTGTCAGTAACAAACAACCTCTCCCAGCCAGCACTGGCTTCCCATTTAAGAAGGAAGCCAGAAGAAGCATGAGCTTCATGGACACCACCTCAGGGAGCAAGGGTTCTCCTCTCCTACATGGAGACAGAAAGGCATGCCATGGCAGGACTTCTGATCCCAAATGGGAATGGCCACAGGCACCTGTCCTGTGAGGAGTCAGGAATCACTCTGCTCTGACTTCAATCATTTGATAGCCTTTCTATAATGATGCCTTTTTAACCCTTGTAACTCTCTAGGAGTGAGTTCTGCTGGGAAAGAAAGGGGAAAATCACTGAAGAACTGTCAAGGGCTTCCACAGTGACATTTCCCAGTCCCAGCCTTCCAGGAGCTCACTAATGACTTTGACACTCACACTATTTTCAGAATGTTTGGGGTACCTGGATTCCTGTATCTCTCTGACTTTCACCATGGGTATAGCTATGATAACAGTGGGTATATTACAATAACAAATGATCACAAGCCAGACAAGGGCTCAGCCTGGCAAGTACAGGTTAATGTTTAGCAGCACCATGCTGAGAAATGCTGTCCCTCTGGCAGCCAAACAAATAGTAAATGCTGCAAAATTACCTGTGGGAGAGGGGCTTACACACAGTTATCACACAATAACTAATATTCTCAAAAATCAGCCCTAATTTGCCTCATGGGAGCTTGTTTGTGCAGCCATACCCTTAGGCATTTGGAAGTTTCAACCTAGAACTGTTTGGCACCTTCTCATTTTTTGCTCCTGAATTTAATACGGTGACACTTATTAAAATAACTATATTTACCTTCCTGCTCATACACTCTCCAAGGCTTGGATTTCTCAGCTTTATATTTCAAAAGTTTATTACATAGCTTGAAGTTGAAATATCTGACTTGATTTTTATGTAACAGCAAAGATTATTTAGCATAATAAAAATGATGTATACAATGTAAGCTTTCTTTTAATGACAAAGGAGATTATTTCCTTGAAGATGGTGTAATTTCAGGTTAATGTGCATTCAGAATCATACAATGAATGGTTGCATGTCTGATTTAGGAGTAGCAAAGCATATATAGTAATATATGCTGAAATAATTGTTGTTATATAATATATTACATCCCATTGATATGTTTGAATGTCATTTGCACCACTGCAGCAGAGGAAGGCTGATTTTGCCATGGCCTATAAAGAACTAATTGAATATTTGTTTTGCTTAATCCTATTAGGTAAGCTCTGAGCCATAAAAATACTTCAAGATTTATGTGAATGTCAGTGATGCTGATCTCTAATTGCTTCTTACATAATGCAACACAGAACTAGCAGACCAGGATTTTGGAGCCCCAAAGAAGACTGTGGGAAATCTCTTTCCCCCACAACAGCAATTTGACAGAGGCAAGATGGTGCCAGTTGGATGTGTGCTGGCTGAAAACAAGCTGTTTTCTGTGTCCCCTGCTTTGGAGGGATGACTGCTTAATGCTGTCCTGCTTAGCACTGATGGATTAAATAATAACGGCAAGGGTTGATCTTCAGTTTTTTTGCCTTGTTTACCTCTCTCATGTGCCCACAACATTCAGAGAAGCTTTTCTTATTGACAATATTTGTGTTTCTTTCAAAGTAGCATTACCTAAAGCCCTAAGTCATTCCTCCTTCTCAAGACTGAAACTCTAGAGCTGGGTTTGCTTGGGGTCAGTTCCCAAGTTATAAAGCCTTGGGTGTTTTATCTCAGTCAGCAGCCTAAGGCTGTGACTTGTGACTCCCAGCTCCTGGCCACCTTTCAGGAAAAGCTTGTCCCAGAGGCAAGGAGAGTTAAAGATGTCAGTGAGATAATCAAGACATATCTCAAAATGCAAGTGGAAGTGACACCTGCTTAATTTAGCTGCTTTTATCTAGGCATGGATCAGGAGACAGGAAATGGCCCCATGCTGGTGGAAATTATCCTCTCAGCTGAGCAAACAGCCAGACAGCTACAGCACTTCAAGGTGGCAGCCAGACCCACAGCCTTCAAATGCCACTCCCAATTTTTTCAAAGGATTAGAAAAGAAGAAAGGAAATAGCAAGTTCACAAGTTACAGAGAAGGAAACCTCTCTTTTCATGCTGAATCAATGTCAAGATTGCCTCCAAAGCACCAGAAAGGGGTTTGTGTGCTGAGCCTTGGGACTGGAAACACCAGTCTAGGGCCAGGCTACAGTTCTTTTAGTCACACTGAGTGTTGCTTTAAATTATGACATGGTTATGTCACCACGTTTTTATTAAGCTATTGTGTAAGGTGACAAAATGTCTAAGGTCAAATAGGGATGGTGATCAAGTTGATCTGCAGGCACTGCATCTTCTCTTGCCACATGCTGTGGAAAGATATTCCACAGCACATAGGCAGGACAGATGAACTGAGTTAAAAAAAAAAATAAGTAAAGCAAACTGCTCAAAACCAGCGAAGAGCACTCACCAACTTTTCAAACCTGACAAGTGTAGGATTGAAAAATGTTTATTGTGGGTCACCTAGCAGACTTACATTGCACATACCTTCCTTACTTGGGGACCTATTATTTCCTCACTAACACCCAAATTTTCTTTTTACCCCACACTGGCTGTTTTATCACCTCAGATGCTCTCATTAGAACAGGAGTGAAACAGGGATGTGTCTTTTCTTGCCCTGCTGGCATCACAAGATTGCAAATTAACTACTTCCAGCTAAGCTTCTACATTGAAATGCTGTATTGGTAGAGTCAGTATCCAATTTACACACAATTCCAAGTCTCTACAATTCATTTGAAACTCTGAAAATATAGCTCTGCTAGCACAATTTTGAGCTGCCTAGCTGTCAGGTGGGGCTGGGACCATAGCTCTGTGTTGCTTAGGATTCAAAGGAAGCCTTCAAGATCTGCTCAAATTATATTAAAAGAGTTCATAACCAATCCAGGATAAAAACAACTTTTCCCATGCTACATGGGCTGAGAGCTGGATGCTGCAGACAAGACCCCAGCCCTAAAGCTGAGGCTGTAACTCTTTGCAGCCTGTGAAGTGTTCCATGGCTTCTCTCCACTCCCTGTGCATGGTACAAGAGCTTAGACCACACAATCACACAGATGCCATGAGTCACAAGAAGAGGAAACACCATGGTCCTACTTGTTTGCCTCGTTTTCCAGGTCTTCCTATGGGTCCTCTGTGTCCTGGCACTCCAGACTGTCCCTTGGGGCCCATCTCTCCCTTGGTGGTTGCAGAGGGAAGGAAGCAGGAGGTGAGTACATGGTTATACCTGCCTATATAAATATATATATGTGTATATATATATATCTGCTATACAGCAGATGCACATTGCTTTCATTCACATGATCCCTCTAGATAATGCTGGCACCATTTCTTTAGTAGAAATCCAAAATTGTAATACAATATTTTAAAACAAATATTTTAAAACAAAATGTAAAGTGAAAAAAAGCTCATACAATTTACACACATACCCATGAAAAATCCTTTCCTAAGGAAAAGGCCAAATGAGATCAGAAACACACACAGATTTGGAGAGGTCAAGGCTGGGAAAGCTCTCTGACCCCTTTGCAATATCTTGCTTTGCTGTTAAGATGCACATGTGATGAAAACACTTAGGGAAAGGAAGGTGAATTCACTCATCTTCTAATCTCCCTAGAAGCAACTTCCTATTCTCATTTCAGACACTTGATTTGATTATGTCAGAAAATTATCCACCTTTAGGTTTTCTATAAGCCAGTACCTGAATTTGGATTGTTTTTTGAGTACAGAATAATGATGACATAAAAACTGGCCAGGGTTATCAGTGCTATATACTCTAGTGCCATTTTGTTTCAGAGTATCAAGAAGGAAATATTTATTAGTTTCAAGTGTATAAAACTCTAGCAATAAGGACAGTTAAGCAGGAGGAAGATTATGACTAAACAAGCAGTCTGGAGAAAAAAAAGAGAAACAACACCAAAGAACTAAATCTGAGTTTTTCTATTCAGCTAAAAAGCCTAAAGAATTTGATCAAGTCCAGGCAGTGCTGGTCACTGAGTCAAGCAAGACCTTCAATGTCTTACACTGTCTGGGAAGTCCCTGAATCCACTAATTGACCCTGTCTCAGCATTTAACACAGCTGCCCAACATATCACACCCACTTACTTTTTGTCCCAGCATTCCAGGGAAGCCTATTTCTCCCTACAAAGTCAAAGGAGAAAAATAATCAGAAAATATGTAGTGATCTTTGACAAAGCAGCACCTTCCTTGGAAGGAAAAAAACCAAGTGCCATGTGTGGCTATTTGGTTGAAAACCCCTGCACTCAGCACTGCAGGGAATGCAGCAGGTGGAGATTTATAAGCAAAATTTTACTATGAGGCTCCTTGTATGGTGCCATGACTCCTCTGTCTGATCCTTGCTGCCAGTTTCTCTTTCTCTGGCAAAATCATCCCAATTGCTCTCTTGTCTGCAGGCAGCTCTGCTACCTGGACAGCTCCCAAAGCCTGCATTTGGGAATAACATTTCTCCATTTGCAGCAAAAGCAGTTTATTTTCTCTTTCTTAGTTGAAAGAGCTCCCAAGCCACTGGTATTATCACATCACCAGCTGGAAGCATTTTGGGGAGCTGCCGTTGTTCTGGGCTGCAGAGCCCAGGAGGGGCAGGATGCTCTCCAGGGAAATGCTCCTGTGGCTGATCAATGCCTGCACACTGGGCTGGGGCACACAGACATGGAGCTGCCCCACCACCCTCACAGCAGGAGGAGCCACTGCTCTCCCTCAGCACTCCTGCCCTCCCTGGAAGATGCTTGCAGGCTCTTTCCCCCATGCCCCTCCTGTTTTCCCCTGTCAGAAGCACATTGATCCCCAGATGCACATTCACAGCCATCTGGAAAAGAGAATTACCGGGTCTCCTTTGACTCCTTTGTCACCTCTGTCGCCTCTGGATCCCTGAAGAGAGATAACAGGGGAACAACAGCCTAATTACTACCATTTCATGAAGAAGAAAAAATATTTTTCCTATACAATAAGTTATTGAAGTCAACAGAATACAGCAATATCTTCAGAGTGATATGCTTCATTACTGATATCATAACAGAACTGATGCTGAGGACTGTAGGGACTCATTCTCCCCAGATAATTACATTAAAATACATGTTTTCCTTGACATAATACTTTCAAATTTGATTTTTTTTTCCCTCCAATTGGCTTCTTTCCCCAGTTCAGGTCCCACTGTAAGACCTTAGAGTACAAAGTGTCTCAGTGCCACAGCATGTGCCACCTAACTGAACCAGACCAACAATTAAGGATTATTTTACCCATGATGGGGAACCTGTAGTGAGTTTCCCTGCAGCAACTTGATCATGAGGATACAGGGTGTAAAACTCACTTCTTCAGCACCCCAGCACAAGCCCTTCTGTGCTCCTTCTCAACACGTGTTTTCATTTCTCAGCGGGACTTTTAGACTTCATCAAAATTCAACCTCATTTCTACAGTTACTTTTCTTTTTTTAACATGTTTCCAAATGTTAAATTATGTATTATTCTGTTGTCACACTGACCTTTTCTCCTCTAGTTCCAGGAAAACCCTAAAGGGAATGACAGATATTTTAATGCTTCTCGCTTTCAAGATCACCCAAGAAGCCGGACTTTGAAACTTTGAAGTGAAGAAAAAGAACGAAGCACAAACAATTAATTGCATCAACATGTAAAGGCAAATGAATATTTATAGCTCCTAAAATTGCACTGAAACAGAACTGTGAAATTTGAATTAAAGGCAAGACAACTCAGCCCAAAAAGCCATTATGAAAAAGCCAGGTTAAAGCCAGCAGCTTTGATTATGCTTTGAAATTGAAATAAGTGAAATAAAATGTAACTGATAGTAAATAATGCATTAGATGCCACAATTATTAATCTAAAATAATTTAAACAATAATCTTCCTCTTCAGTTTTAGTTTTTGGTTATTGTTTTTTTCCCCAGGAAATATACTAAAGTTATACTTAAGTAATCTAGTGTGATCATTAATATAAAACTGGGTTTCTCTTAAAGAAACAGAATAAACAAAGGTGTTCAGTTCTTTTTTTCCAATCTTTTATTTGAATAAACTGATTACATAATTATTTCAGCTGTCAGTGCATATGCCTATTTCCAGTAGGAGACCAAAATGATCTCCACAGTCTTATAAGGCAAGTGGAAAACATTGCAGACATGATTTAATGCTGCAGATATGCTTAAGAACTCCATTTCTCTAGTGGGATACAGTTACATCTGAGCTTGCTTTTAAAAATTTATACCAAAGCATTTTTGTGAAAAGCCAAAAACACAGCCAAGCCCAAACAGACAACACAACCTTGCTTCATGTAGAACATATTTTTTTATCTCTAGTAGAAACATATATCTTGACAAATGCTTTCCAGAAAATTTGTGAGGGAAGCAGCTGTCAGCAGAGCGTTAGAAACCAGTGTCTGAAAAAGCAGTGTTTGGTTAACAAACCTTGGAGCCCATTGGTCCTCTTGTACCTGGCAATCCCATCACACCCAACTCTCCCTTTTCACCCTAAAGGGGTCAATAAAGAGAGTTATTGAATGTGGCTCTCTGATGAGGTCACACTTGAATGCCTGACAGTTCAGTGGTTCAGGTTTTATGTCAAATAGTTAAGCCTCACCTTGGTGTAGGGTTGTGGACAGGGATCTATGCTGCAATTATATTCTGCCTGAGCCCTCACCTGTTATCCTACTCTTCTGTTTGCATTTTCTGATGTGGGTAACTTTTGTTTCAGACTTCCCAGATGTTATTAAAGGACATGCAAGCAAGCCACCATCTGCAGTGCATTCTTTTCAGCATGAAAGTGCATTGTCTCTACCCAGCATCACCTCCACTGAGCTGCAGAAAAGAAAGGCATTTTGCTGCATGCCTCATGGCTTGTGAAGGCACAGTGACTGCTGTTATTGTGATTCTGAGGCACCCTGTCATTTGGAGCCAGTAAACCATGAAAAAGTTTTACAACCACTTCTCTGGCTGCCATCAGCTAATTATATCTGGTGAGAAATACAGAGTAGACCCCCAGACATGCAGCAGTGCCACCAGCAGAATACATTTAGCTCTTACTCTCCTTTGGCTTTCACTGTCTGAGAAATGGAGAGGATTTTCCCATTGGCTGCTGCCCCTGCAGAAGGTCAGAAAAGACTTGAAGGAATGAAGAAGATGAAATAAGGATTAAAGTAAGGCTGTGTCAAAGTGACAGAAGACAAGACACAGCTGAAGAAATAGCAAATATCCACAGAGGAGTTTAAAAACCAGAAACAGCAGCTTACTGGAGATTTACAGCAAGATGGGGATGCAGCAAATATCTATGGTGAAGAAGAGTATTGGAAGTTGGTGAAGATCAGAGGTGGGGAGAAAGGAAAGAGAGACACAACTAATTGAAGTGACCACAGAGATATGCACTGTGTTCAACTGGAGCCTTCACTGACAGGCAGGAAAATGAAATTTATAAAGACCAGAAGAAATGAAATTGTGAACCCAGCTAAAGAACAGAGGAGACCAGTATCAGAAGAGACAATAAAAGCAGAAGAATCATAATCAAACAGCAAGTAGGACTTGCAGTTAAAGTATAGGGAGAAGTATTACTACTGAATATAAGGGATGCTTCTAGAAGTGGGATGAAAAAGCAAAGTAATAGACTAATCTAGACTAATGAGACAAAGGAGATTAATCAAAATTAGGAAGATTACATAAATGAAACTAATGCCTATACAAGGAGAAGACTGAGTGTGTGAGTTTTCTGTCTGCTTTGCTCTCTTTCTTCACTAAGACTATGAAGGAAGGGGTTGATTGAACCTTTCCTCTACCCTCACTGCTCCTGCTGTGGGAAATCATAGCACACAATGTGTTTGTGGGGGGAACCATTTCCCATCTCACAGTTCAAAGTGAACATTGATTTCTTTTAAGTACATACTATTTTGCTGCTTGCCTACATCCCCACCTACAATAAAACAATATTCTTCATCTAACATGTTTGTGGAGATCTTGAGAGTCTGCTTCCCAGATGTGGCTTGAATTCACAAGGCACCTCCTATTATTTTGCAGTATCAAGAGTTAATGCATCACATCCTCTGGGGTGGGGGCATCAACCCTCACAGAGCAAATGAAGAGTCAAGGATTTACAGAAAACAGTTTCAAACTAGGTGTTGTGTGCAGTCCTGTAGCCTCCTGCATTCTGGATTGAAGAAAAGCAAGTTGTCTCAAAAGCCCCAGTAGAAGCTCCATAAACCTCAGCTCCTGAGAAGAGCTGTTACACCTTTTGCATAAGCCACTACTTAGCAAAGGACTATTCTGAAGTTTTTTGTAACAAATGCAGGTGAAGAAGCCACTTTGCAGTAGCAAAGTGTGTTGTGTCATTTCTTCTGCTGTTGGTTAATAAAAATAAAAATTGTTTGTACGGGAATGAACTTCAGAGATGTGATCAGCCATTCTCAGGGTTTGTCATCTCTTTCCCTTGATATCAGCCTGGTATTTTCCCTCTGATCACATACACAGTACACCTTCAGGCAAAGGGATCCTCACAAGGAATATTCATAATGATAGCAATCAGTTTAGAAACACTGTTTGTGTGATTGTGAGACACCAGTGAGACATCAGCCTTCACTGTATTAATTTTCAATTTCCCTTTGACATGTTTAATCCACATAAGAAGTGCTACAGGGTCTGGATGAAGGTGGAGTAACCTAACCCTAGACTTTGCAGAGCAGTGTAAGGGGACAAGCACAGAGTGTCCTTGCACTGCTACAACTTCCCAGCCTCCTGCAAGCAGCTCTTTAGAGATTTCCCAAGACAACTCTTGTGTTCTGATTGTGATGTGGAACAGTTTATTCCATGATTTTAGCCTTACCTTGGGTCCCACAGGTCCAGGCCATCCTATGGGTCCTGGCATCCCAGGGACACCCGGGGGTCCTGGTCTGCCCTTGAAGGGAAAACATTGATTACAATGATTCATTAAACACCATTCCTGCACAGGTCACTGCTGCAGACAGGGGGGAAAATATAAAAATACCAACATATACTTATATCCATACAAATCCAATTTATGTTGAGAGCACAACCAAACCTTACTCTGAACAGTCCTACATTGCTGGTATAATTTCTCTTTATTAAATACTATATGACTGGCAATAACTACATATGTAAATACAGTTATTTATCTGTTTTAGTTGCTGCCTGTAAATCACTCTTTGAATATCTCCTAAAATGCTGCAGATAAATGCTATTCTTCATTACACTGCTTGGCAATATGATGTCAGAAATGCCATCATGACATTCAAGGCCAAAAGTGAACTCTCAGGGCCAGACAGCTTTTAATAAGGGTTGTACAGTTTTATTTCCAAGCTGAGTGACTTCCCTTTCAGAACCTACTTGTTTTTGTCAGAAGACTAAGTGTTGATGTACTGTACTTAAAGTTTAGCACTTTTTTGTAGGTTTGTATATTACTCTTTCAAACACCTTGCTGTTTTGAACCCTTTAATTTATATTAATAATATTTTTGTTTACTGTAGGACATTTGAAAATAGATTAAAGAAAATTACCTATTCTGTTTATGTGTTTTATATTTATTTGAATTACTGATTGGTAGTTGGTGTCAAAGTCCTTGGTATATTATTAGAAAGGTGTCAAAATCCTTGGTATATTATTAGAAGGGTACTTCTTTTCCTAGTTAGTGACCACCCCCTGCATATCTCTGATTTCATCCTGCATTTCTGTCTTCTTTAAAGTTAATTACATTAAATGGATGTACTTAGTGACTGAGATAACATATTCTGTTTCATCACATGTAGGGGCACATATTTTTGACAATATATCAGGGCTCATATGTCACCAAGCATAGGATTGTAGTCAGCATATTGCATTGGTGCCAGAGCTCTGGGAGGGTAATCATTAATGGTTGTTTCTCCTTCGGGGTAGCTGGCTGAGCCTTGTTTAGACTTTGGAGGATAAAAAGTTTGATTTTGTTTTGGGATTTTTTGGTAGATCTTTTATAATAGCTCCCTTAGTCTGCTTCCCCTGTCCACACAGACACTTCAGGTGATCTCCCACTCTTTGGCTTCTCTCTGTGCTTTTACTCAGGGAATTTGTCAAATTCAAGCCAGCTGGGGCAGCTCTCCAGCCCTGCACCTGGAGATCCTACATCCACTCTGTGTGCCAGTGACAAAAGCACAAACAGGCTAAACTTCCACATTAGCTAATTTTCCTGAACTCTTGTCTGCATCCCTGTCTGGCAGCTGCTATTAAATATTAGATGAATTTCTCAGACAGCACCTTTGCTCATACCTTTCTTCCAGGCCTGCCAATCTCCCCCTGCCAGAGAAAGGAATATATCAGTATTGTAGGCACCACATGAAGCACAGTGGCTCTTAAGGCAATGCATAAATGCATTTTCATTAAAAAACAAACAAGCAATCCCACAACATCCCCATCCCCAAACAAACAAACAAATAAACAAATACAACCAAACAAAATACTGAATATCTTCATGCTCAAGACTGTGTTTACAGAGGTAAAATGAGAAAAAATATTGTATCAGAGCTCCTTGGTTTTTCCTGTGTACTCAGCCCTAAATCTACAGTCAACTGCTTGTATAACAAATCACACAATTGGGTGCTCAGCTCCAGCTATAAGGCTCTTTAAGCATCATTATGGAACAAACCTTTGCACATCTGAAAACATATTTTAACATACAGGCCATCTTCAATACCTGAGCTGTCCCATACAATTCACACTGCATGGGAGAGCTCTGCTCCTCACATCCTCCCAGAGGGACAGGGAGCTCAAAGGCCTCTGGGTCAGGAACATTGCTGACTCTTGTACCTGAGATGCTTTCTCAAAGCTTACCCTAAACAGAGGTCACAAGAAGACATAAAATGTATTTCAAGACAGAAAATGACCACAGGAAGGCCAAGTTTCAAATTATAGCTTCAAGCCAATTCATAGCTTTACATTCAAATTAAAGCTAAACCCTCCATTCATAAGGTTCACCATTCACTAAACAGACAAAGAAAAAACTGAACACCCTCCCCTGCTTCTTTGCTCCTCAAAACCACAACAAGCTCCATAACAACAGACACTTACCTTCTCCCCTTTTGGTCCCATTATACCAGGAATTCCTTGTGGACCCTAGGGAGGAACATGAACATGATTATCAAACTGCATTAGTGAGGTGCTTGTCTTACATCAGTGTTTATTTGGGCAATAGGAGAGTGGCAAAAAGGACAATGTAACATAGTTTTTAGTGTAATGGAGAAGTAAAAGAGAGCTTTTATTTAAAGAAATACTACACTTATAGATAGGGTAGTTCATGCAATACAAAAGAGAAAAGACTCATTGGTCCAAGAAGGTAACACTTCTTTGAAAACATGCATTTTGCAAAACATCACATCTCCAGCAGGGGTTTAATCATTGTTATAATTTCTTGTTCTTGTGCAGCCTGAGAAACCCAAGGCTTCAAGGCTGCTTTTCCCTGGTTCCCAGCAGTATCCAGTGACACATCAGCCCTTGGCCACCCTGTGTGTGTCTCCTGGCACCTGAGGTGCTGGGTTGTGTTTGAATGTGGCCTCCAAACACCAGGTCTGTGCCACTGCTGAACAGCAGGATGGAGAGTTGGACTGACATGGGAGGGCAGGGGGATTCCAAAAATGAGGAGAAACTATGAGAAAAACAAGCCTGGGGCAAATAAAAGATGAGAAGTCACCAGAGTCCTGAAGATTTAGCAACCAGGACATGGAGACAGCACATCAGCTGGAAAAAGAGGTCAGCCCAAGGGGAGGTAAGGGAAGTGGCATAAAACATGTGGGATGGGCTCTGCAGTGGGATGGACAAGGAAGATTGCCACCATTTCTGAATTCTGAAAATATTTCTCTCTGTCAAACAAGGCTGAGTGTCCTTTCAGGAGACTTCTTAATCCAGGGAGACCTTGAACACCTTTCCCAGAAAAAAAACCACCAGAAAATAGCTTTGTTTCTAGAAGGCATTGGTCCACAGATGACCTTTTCCTTTTAAATGACTAAGGAAAAGAATCCCATGAGCCTGTATCAGAGAAGCATTGGATTCACTGTAAAAACCACTCACTCCAGGTTTGGATCCTGCCTGTCTTACACTGTCCAAAATGGGATCAAATTGTACATGAATAGGAGCAAAATCTACCCTCAGACACAAATTATTCCACCTACTTTAGTCAGTAGAGTTATTTAAGGTTTTCAGTAGTGAAAATTAATGCACCCTGTTAGAGTCAGAACCAAATTTTATCTTATTTATTTCTTTTTACCTTGGGATACACATGGGACGAATTATACTTGAAATTATACCATTACAGATCTAATTCTCCTTGTTATGAAAACTTCTTAAAATTCAGCTATGAGTCAACAGTATGAGCTTTTGTAACTCCTCTGAAAGCCATGAAGAAGAACTCAGAAGTAATTACTAGATATCTCTTTGTAATGATAGTATTTTGTTGCAGGTGGCCATTGTCACAGAAGTATTTCCCAATAGACTGCTGGTTCTGACATTGTCCTTGTATAATGCACAGTCCTGTAATTTGTAATTAAAAATTCCAAAGCCATGTTATACCCATCCTACTGTCTGCTATTATAATAAAACCTGCCAGCCTGCCCTATTTAAAAATGTTCTTGGAGTCATCATAGGTCATTTGGTTGCAAGATTAATACTATTCATAGCAATGGACTTTGTAGAACAATAGAATTAAAATTACTTTCTTGCAATTAAAGTCAGAGAGACTATCAAGAGGATTTTTTTTAAAGACAGTCTAGCAAAGACTGAAATAACAAGTGTGTTTTTCATATGAACAGCAGCTCTGGATCATGGCCAATCCCACTGCAAGGCTGTTTCATAATGCAGAGCAGACTATCCTCAATACAGAGCTAGGCAAACACTGGGCATCACTTCTGACCAGGCTTTTTCACTCTCATGAACTAAATGAATCTTCCTCATCCTGCATCTCAGCAAAGACAAAATGGCAAAACAATAAAGACAAAGTTCATTGGGAGTTGGAACTAGATGATCTCTAAGGTCTCTTCCAACCCAAACCATCCTATGATTCTATAAAATGAAGACTTTATGGCTTTCACCTTGAAACTTCCAGACTCTCCAATTTTCTTATTAATATCTTATTCAATATTAATAAGTACTGACTTATGGGAACTGGAAAGGAAAGGCAAATGGATGATCCTCTCGACAATACAGAGAGGTTAATAAAAAACTTCTCTCTATAGTTGGTTCATTTCCTCAGGAGAAGAAGGCCAAATTTGGTGGAGCAACCTGGTATTGTCTCTGGTTGTATTGTCTCTGTTCATTTTAGGGAAGTTGTACTTGTTGACATTTAAAGGTCCCTTCCAACTCAAACTGTTATATGATTCTAAGATTCCTGAAAGATTCTGTTATGTGATTCTAAGATTTCCTCTGAAGATTTCTGAGAGAATATAATTGTAGAAAATGAGATGTGAGACAAAGACTGGTCTGAGGCTATCCAGCAAGTCAGAGGCAGAGATGTTGCAGGTCAATCTATGGATTCACCTCCTGAATCCCACCCCACTGCCCTGCTAAGCCCCTCCTTGTCCCTGATTTTACTGTAGATGTTTGCCTTCTCAGGGGTGTACTTCACTAACATCCCAGTCCATTTCACCCCTTGTGCATCCACTCCACAGGCTCTTGTCCTCACAAAAAAAGAGAACAGAGTCTAAAGCAAAGAAAAAACTGACAAGGAGCCTCTGAAGGAAGGATGACACATCTGTGGGTTTTGATGGGTGCTACCCACTGTAAAACTCCACAAAAATGAAGGGTGAACTTGAAACAGAATGAAGTGTGTAAGGCAGGGATGAGAACATAGGGTAAGAAGCCTACATGATTTATGCAAAGTCATATCAGAATGAAATTAAACCTGGCATGCTTATTGAGTGGTAAAATGTGGTTTCACATATTTCACAGCTTTGTAAGGACTTTGGAGCAAGTGAGAGGATGGTGTGGTTTCATCACACATGCATCACTCACCTGGGGGCCAGGAGGCCCTGCAGAACAGTGTGATTCAGGCAGAGAGGAAGCCTGTATTATCTGGAGCTCATGGCACAACTCTTCCATATCCAGCTTCTATGAAACATCAAACATATGAGTGAACATGGAGCCACACATAGCCTGCTGGAGAAATGCATAGAAATCCAGCCACCTTGCACTGCAGCCTCAAAAGAGTTTATTTGCTCCCTTTGGGAGAAGTCTGGGGCTTGTCATAAGGTTATCTTCATGTATGATTCGACATCAGCACTTCAGCACAGACTCCTGCTCCTTCCTTCCCCTCCTCCTCCTCCTCTCACAGTCACATCACAGCCAGGCTGCCCCTCTGAGCCAGGGTTGGACCCTGGCCTATTCTTAGGCCTGACCCTGCCCTCTCTGTCCCACTTTGCCAGCAGCAGCTCCTCTCCAGGAATAGCATCTTTGCTCTAATAATAGAGACTTCACTCAGGGAGGGCACAGGCAGCATGAGCTTCACTCCAGGAGATACTAACCCAGAGGCATTCATTGACTGCAGAGCAGAGCCAGTGCCTTCCATGATCTATGGATGTCTGATCTTCTGGCTTCAGTATAAAGCTTTCATGAGTGAAATGCCTTATTCATGTCCTGTGACAAAAGTGATCTCCCTGGAAGCACAGATGAACACTGAGCCAGAAACACTGGATTAAAACAACTGATCTTCACCTTCCAAGAGAAAGGCCATTTTCCAGTAAAGCTTTGGCTACAGGTTCCAAAGAACAAACTGCTCATAGTTTAATTCACATTGCTCCACCCTGCTTGTAACTGCTTATTTTCATATCATGTTTTTATGGGGAGATGGTGTGAAGGGTGATTTTAGGCTCAGATTTCTCTCTAAGCTGCTTGCAGGAATCTCAGGGACCCTGGTCCCAGTCTCATTCTTACTGAACACAATATTCCTAAAGAGATCTTGTTTTTGGAAATCTTGTTGTGGAAATCAAGGCACAGGCAGGGGAGGTGATGAGGAAGGTGAAGGCAAGTGTATTTTGGTCTGGAGAGAACAGCACCCTGAGTTCAATCCTGATCAGTCAGAAGGAAATGCAGGATTTTATACTGTACTTTTTCTTGGGTTGTTTCCTGCCTGACATCTTACTAATCATTATTTACAGAACATTAGCAATAATTACAATGTTTGTATATGGTAAATGAATATTAAAATTAGGAAATAGGAATTATTGAATAGGCAGAAAAATTCTTTAAGCTGGGATGGAGAATAAGTAGTAGTTAGCAGAACCTGCAGTAAGAATACTTGGGCAAATTGCTATGTCACATTCCCATTGTATCCTGCACATGCACATGTCATCATGTGTGTATGGACATAAATCACACATGGCAGGGTTGAGCAGAGGTGGATGTGTGAAAACTGCATAGCAGCATCTCAGACACATATGTGTTTCTGCAAAATGAAATGGTGGGGAATAGATGCCACAGGGGGATTTCAGGACCTTCATTTCCTCTGCAAGGTAAGGCAAATGCAATGCAGAATAGGATACATAGTCTGAAATCATTGTGCAGGATGGAAAATTGCCTTTCTGTCCTCACTGGTTTACTGCATTGCCATTTCCTCTGGTTCAGCATTGCCTTACTCTAAGAAGATTTCAAAACAGAGCAAGGAAAATACTTTAAGTTAACTGAATTAACTGCAGGAACAATTCCAGCCTCATTTAATTCCTTGATTTATTTGATATTTACTTCTAGCCCCAGTCTGGGATGCTCTGTGATTGTCCTCACAGAGCCATATCAGCACAGCCAGGCAGGTTTGCTGAGTGACACCATGAAGTAGTGCCTGAGAGGATGCTCCATTCTTTGTCATTAAAGCCCATGTAGAAGAAGAAAAAGCCACACTTACAGTGCTCCAGCTGTGCCTGAAGTACGGTGGTGGGAACAGGGGCGGAGGAGGAGGAGGGCCGGGGAGGCAGCATGCTCTGCAGCTGAGCTGCTTCTTCTGCTCCAGGCAGGGGAGATCTGTTCAATACAAACACCCATCTGTTGTCTTGAACAGCACAACCATTCCTACAGACTAGGAGATGTTGCCATTTCCCAGTATTGTCCTACATCCTGTATGTATTGATCACAATGCTGTAACCCAAGCAGGGATTTAAGAAATCTGGTGGATCCTTAAGTCTCTGAGTTCCTTCCTGTGCCAAAGGCTATGCAGAGTTTTAAGCTCTAAATGTGGCTCTGACACAGGCAGAATCTTGAAAATTCCAGATAAGTGACATTAGAAAATGAATCAAACATTTATTGTTTTCTCTATCCTCAGTCTGTTACAAATGGCATCTTCTGGTCCCTGTTCCAGCCCACTTGCCACCAGCAAAGCTCTCAGTGCTGTTGGCCACCACCTTCCCTGTGAACTGTATCACTCCAGGCACTTCTGTGACAAGTGGGAAGTGCAAAGCTGTTCCACAACACACTTGTATTTCCTCTGGAACTGCAACCAGGTTGCCATATTTCTGGTTTGTGCATCATCCCTGAGAATAAATACCCCACAGCCCAAATGTAGCTGACAGCTTTGTCACCGACTGACTGGTAAGACAGGACCTCAGCTGTGTTTTGGCAGTGTATTTAATATTTTCTAAGAGGTAAACCTCCATCAAAATATAAGAAACTGTGACCAAAATTCACAAAGGAAGATATTAAGATGGTGCATTTATGCATTGTAATTTTTCCCCCTGAATCTTATTTACTTCTTGGGAAATACACCTCTAATCAGAGTGAGAGCCTTCTTCAGAGGCTTTGCCAAGGATAGCAAATATTTATTTATGTTGGTTTCCTCCTCTGGCTAGTGGCAGCTGGAATGGGTGTCTGTGAGCTGAAGGGTGGCAGGGAGCCAAGAAGAAAAGCCTATGGTGAAGTATCTGGTATTAATAGAAAATATCTAAATTAAGTTTCTGGGAAGACAAACCTGATAAAATTGCTAGATTTGTGTGCAAATCAATTGCAGGCTGGGTATTAGTCACATCTCAAGGTAAGGGAAGAACAGAGTTACTTCTCATTTTTCAAATGCCTCAGAAAATGTATTACCTCAGTTCTACCATCCCACTTTAATGGAGATGGCATTTTCTCAGTTCTGATGCACAGAAAAGAGATGCCCAGAGGAGTGGGATTCAGCTGCATTCAGGGGTTGTTCATGTCATCCAGATTTTTTTCCTCTATTAAAACACTATTTGTGATGATACCTTTGAGACCTGAGTCAACTGAATTCTAGAAGGGTCCATAATTAAAACTCTTTCTCAGCTTTTCCTCACAAGTTTGAAACTCAGTCAAAAAACTTCAATTGAAGAGAAAGGCAGAAGATTTATTTAAAAATAGATATATTGTTTAATTTAAAGCTTTAAATACATACTGAAAATGCCAATGTCCTTTAAAAAGTATCAGAGGTATGAGTCACCTGTCTCCAGAACTTACAAATAATAAAATACAAAGATATAAAGATTTAGGTTTTATATTGGCTTAGCCTGAACTCAGTCAGTCTTATGCAGCTGTAAACAAGTTTTTCAATTTTTAACAAACAACTTCTGTGGTTGTCTGAATTTCAGGATTTTATTTGAACACATTGCATTGGAAGAAAATAGTGCAGTATTAAGGTAATGGACAGCTTGTAATTTAACAGGGTATAAAAATGTGATCATTATTTCAGGCCACATTCCAATATAATCTTTCTTAGTATCACCTCATTTCACAGTCTGGATAAAATTTCAGTAGGATTATTATCATTCAACAAGAATAAGAATATCAAAACTAGCCTGATGTGGCTCAGTTGCTAAGAGATCACTACCAGCAACTCTTTTTCTGCAGAAAAAGGTTTACATTACTGCAGTTGTACTACTAAAAAAAAAAAAAAAAAAAAAAAAAAAGTATTGTTATTTTTGCAAATATAAGATTAAATATAGATGTATGGCTATAGTTCTAATATGATACTTATCACATCCTCATGAGTAAATTCCAGTTATAAAAAAATTTGGATTCTCCTTTTTAGAAGAAAAGCCTGAAAATTTGTGAAACAGCTGTATTGTGGAAAAACACTATACCTTACAAAGAGGGTAAAAAAATAGCCCCTGATTTCAGTCTTTATCACCTTGTGCTAGTGTAACACAAGCTAGGCTGAAGCCCACTCTGGGTTTGCTGGTATGAACAGTGACAGCATGTACTGATCTCAATGTGCAGAAAAGCAAAATCTAACAACCAGTAACAGTAATAGATACCAGCACTACAGATATTATTAGACACTATCACTAATAGATGCTATTACTATAGATAGATACTAAATTCTGGTAGACACTATTATTATATACCAAGTAATTATATACCATTAATAGTAAAGATATTGCTATATAGGACAGGTATCAATTATGTAATGACTTGGGTAGTTAATATTTCAGGAGCTCCATCAAGAACCCTGGCTATGCTCTGGAAGGTGCATTTGTCAAGAAAATATTTAAGAAAAGACTGATTTTAGACCCTTTAGAACCTTCCCCACTCAGGTATGACAGGTGATATGACAGCAGAGGGAGCAAAAAATGAATGATTCACCAAGGGACTGCAGGTAGGACTGCTATAATCTGATCTTCCAGAAAGCACCACATTTCTTTGGTATGGATTGTGTCAGTAACTGCCATAGGTCCAAGATGTACAACCATTACAGTATTGCCTTGATTTATATCACAAAAAGGTTACCTTGGCAGCCTTGCAGGCTCTCTGCAAATGCAATGCATATTTTTAGGCTCCAGGTTAGCTTTGTTTGCTAAACACAGCTTCAGAATACTCCAGTCCCCATCAGTGGAAAAAATCTCAGCCCCAGAATAGGCTGTCATAGTTTTCTGTGAAACATGAAGACCCTGCCTACACAGAGCATGCGTTCACATATCTCACACAGAAGCTGCTCTTTCAACAACTTCAATGCCAAAGAACATAGTCAATAAGAAAAAAGACAGAATTAAAAAATCCTATTAGGACTTGTCCAAAAGGCAGTTGTTTTCAGAGAACATAAAAAATTAAAATAGTCATCTTTGAAATAGAACATATTTATTTTATTTATTTTATTTATTTTATGGTCAGGGCTATAAGTTAATCCAATTCAAGAAAGTGACTTTATAAGTCTATGTGTATACTGCCAATGGTAGCTTCAGAAAACAGAATACTTTAGGTAAAGTGTGATGTTTCCTTTTGTTCCTGCAGGTTTCTTGTGACCATAGCTGGAATTTGGGAACTCTTATTCAAGATGGTACCACACAGATCCAGAGAGGAGCCTTCACCCAGGCTGAGTCCCCTGGAGTGGGGCTCATACGAGGTCTATGAGGCCTCCTAGGGCAGATCCTGGAGGAATCTTCAACCCCACAGCTGCAATATAAATATCAGAAATATTCTGCCCTGGATTCAAGTCAGATTTACAGGATTTATTTGGGAAAAAAAATCATAAATAAACCATGAAAATGACTTTCATCCTAAGAATCACAAAGCTGTAGGCTGAATGCCAGGAGGAAAGGACAAGAAAGGAAAAGGATACTCAGCATGTGTTTCCCTTCCTATTTATGACCACATGGATCCAGCAAGCCCTGATGGGAAGCCAAGCTGTTATCCAAAGCCTTCTCACCCTGATAGCAGGGCTGGTGGTTTGCCCAGCTTGTGACAGGCAGGGCTCTGCTGGTGGAGCCCTCTGAAGGCTGACACCCTTCACAAAGGCTTCTCCCCCTCGGGTGGCACTCAGAATTAACAACAAATGAGCTGGGCAGACCAGCCAGCTTGTCCAGCTGAAACTGAGCCTTTCATCTGCTCTGGGGTCATTCATTCAGGCTCCTCTCAGCCTCCTTGCAAGGACAGCAGGGTGCCACAGCCACCCAGCTCCAGTCTGTACATCCACTGCAAACCACTTGGGCACATTTTCCTCTTAAATTAGGAAAAGAGCTTGTTAAAGGCACCTCTATTTACAGAGTAGATGCAGGTATTAAGCTCTCCTTCAAAATCCCAAAGATAAGTGCCAGCATTACCAATATATCCTTCTTTAAAGTGTGTTTTATGAAACTTTTTGACCCAAAGTGTGCTTTAAAACAGAGATAAGAATACAGCTTGTGTTTGGAGCTGGGTTGAACAGTCAAGTTAGCTAATTGTCTGCATTTCTCAGCACAGTTTTGAACTTGGACCTTATAGTTGGTGGCCTAAATAAATTCTTTCCTGCAAACCAGATTAAATATGCCAAAGGAATATATCAAGCTTAGGTAATGGTGTCTGTGTGGAGGAGATGGTGACCCATGAAATTCCCATGGGAGTTACAAGACGAGACACAGAGCTGCAGCTCTCCCCTGCTACTAAGCTCAAGATGGGCTTCAGACTCCTTTAGAAACAGAACAAAGCAGATCAGAAATTATTTCAATTAATTTCATAAAATAAAGAAATCCAGATGAAACCTTGCAAGTTTCTTTTAATGGATTCATAGCATTCTTTAGGCTGAAAAAGACCACTAAATTCTAAAGGTTAAACTAGCACAGTCAAGAAAATCTCATAAAAATTTGAAAGTGCTTTATTTTTAATCTCTGAAGAGCCACTGAAGGCTGTGGCAGCAGTACTTTACCAGCTGATGCACACTCAGAAACAGCAATAAATAAATAAATAAATAAATAAATAAATAAATAAATAAATGTATTTAAAAAATCAGTCAGTGTTCCCAAAGCTTGACAGCAGCATGATCCCTGGCAGGCTGCCTGGATGACAGGTCTGGATATTCACCTGGCCACAGGAGCCAGGACACTCTGTCCTCCATCCCCACCCAGCATTCAGCCCACGTCCCTCAGCAGCTCTGGCAGCCTGGCTGCATCTCTGAGGTCAGCCCTGGAAAACACTGCAGACACAGCAAGATGTGGGAAAGCAAAGGGGATTTTTAAGCAAAGGAAAGGCTTTTTACTCCCTGTATGTAAACATTTTGGACACTTTTTCTGTGTCTATGTGCATGTATGGGGATAACACCTATGCCAGAAGATTATACACTGTTCTCTCAGACTGATTGTGGAAGGAAAATTCTGAGATCAGTGCAGGGAGAGGGAGAGGAGGGTTTGCTTGTGTTGGCTCTGCAGTCTGTTTCACAAAACAATGAAAAATCCCAGTAAAATGTGATGGGTATAACACTTTAGTGGGTTATAAAACGGGTTTGTAAAATAAACCCCTGTCTTATAAATCCCAATAACCATGACAGGGCTATTCAGTGCAATCTTCCTTCTGTTGCCTTTCACTGGCAGAGCTCCAGAGCTCTAGACACTGCTAAAAAGTGTTGACAATTCCATGCACTCCCCATCAGTGGATGAGAAACTCAGGCACAGAGGAGTTAAGCAAGTCCCCCAAATCCAGGGATAACTCAATTACAGTATCAGAAACAGACTTCCAGTCAATCTGGTGAACTTCAGCATCTCATCTCAACCCAGATCATAAAACTCAACTGCTCATCACACCAGAGCAATGACATAAATACTCTGAGTATTAAAGCCTAACAATTTACCATGATCTGTAGAAGAGCCTGAAGCCCTAAAGATTAAAGCAGGATGGCTGCTGCATCAGCCCTCAAAGAGTTCTGCATGTCATTCACTGCCACACAGCCCTCTCCCACTCTGTGTAAGATCAGTAGCAACAAAGCTGAGAGACACCAGTTCCACCCTTCTGCAACTGCAAGATCATAATCTGTCAGTGCTGGCACAGATCAAACATGTACTTGACTTTGATGTTGCTCCACCATATGCTCAGACAGTCCCAGACAATCCCCATGAGACTGTGGGTGTTGCTGTGTGATCAAAATTACTTTAGAGAAAAGCCTCCCAATTCTTCTTTGAAAGTTTGTTGCCATCAACTAGATTAATTCCTCGTCTCTCCCTTGCTGCAGCAGATTCCCAGGCCAGCCGACTTTATTCTTCTGCCTTTGACCAAAAAACCCAAATTTATAATGACTTTGTATTGTAAAAAACTGTTAACTTTCCAGTTTTAAGAAGCTGATAAAAATACTCCCTAATCAGAAGAAGAAAGCTGAAATTGTAGCACTGCCTTGCTTGTGTGCATTCCCCAGAAGCCTACATCTATCCATACCCTCTGGGTAGCTCCTGAGGAAAATGGTTAACTTCTTTGCCCTACAATGTCTCAGTCCTCCTCTGTGGTTTTCCTACACCCATCCTGTCTTCCCAAATGCTCTTTCACAGCTCTGTGACTATAGAAAGAGTCCCCACAATTTCCCTTCCATCAAAGGGGTGATTCCTTGGAGAGGAGAAGGGAAGAAATAGAACACCTAGGTTGGGGTCTGTTAATTTTCTAGTTTTCCTTCTTTTGTTTATTTATGATCTTCCTCAAACAATTCCCTCTGGATTTGAAGGTCTTGTCCTGTTTTTTTCTACCTTCTAAGCTGCAGCATGAGACAGATCTCCCACCATGTCCTGGCTGAGTGCCGTGCTGCACCTCAGCTGATTCTGCAGCCACACACCTTCCTGGCACCAGGGGTTAAAGACTGCAGGGTCTATTGTGACAGCAAATGTCCTGTCTAAAACAACTGATGCTTTTCTATACTTTTAACTAAGATTAGCAGTTTCTTTTGCTGCAGTCACACTGCTGGTGCTTCTGTGCTAATAGCCCACCCAAGGGAAGCCTCAGTGTCTGATAAGAAACAGATTTAGCAAGGAGGCTAAAATGTGAGGCCACAGACTGTTCCCCTCCTGTGCAGGGGTTTGGAAATATTGACAGACCCACAAATGAACTGTCTGTACTAAAGGCAGAGGCCTGCAAGCACCATCTGTTTACAAATACATAGGGACTGAGCTGATTTTGCAGTGTTTTGGGTTGCTTGTTGGTGGAGCTTCTATCCTTTCAGTGAAAACAGCTGATTTTTAAACAGCTTGCTATGCTGTGCTGGAATTTAAGCCTTGACCTTTCAGTCAGCTCATGACAAAAATCCAGTATTCCCCAGCATGTCCAATACCCATGGACTACAGGCAGTGCTCTCCTCATTCATGGCAATGGTACAGCATGGACAAGCTTGGACCAGCTGGATCACCATGTCAGCTGCAGATCACTTTCAGCTGAGGTTCCCATTTGGGAAATGCTGTCAGAAGCATTCATAGGCTATAGGAAAACCCCCAGATCATTTACTGCTTCCTTTGCTGGAAAGCCAACCATGCACAACTTCAGCTCCAACCAACCTCTGTCCCTGGCAGCTGGAGGACTTCTTCAGAACCCAACAAGTGAATGTCATGATATTCAACTTCAACAGCATTTCACTGACCCCTTTCCCTTCATCTGCATTATTCCTGAACCTCTTTTGACAAGACAAGCACCGTGTGAACCAGTAATGCCATGAACACATCAGAAGCCTCTTTCTTCCCCTGCACACAAGACCAGGGCTGTACTTGTTGCAAAAGCTCCAGCTTCCTCACTAGAGGCTGTGTCCTCTTCTGATTTTTATTTACTGCTGCACAGCAAGTGCCCAACCTCCTGAACTGCCTCTGATATCCTTTCCTTGTCCCTTACCCACAAGTAAGGATCAAGTGGGCTCCTCACTGTTCACTGTGAATTTCAGAGCATCCCTGGGGCACCTTGGCTGCTGTGGATGACATCAGTGCTCCCTTTGCCCTTGCTGTCGAGAAGGTGGATGCAGGCACAGAGACACAGACAGGCTGTGCACCAGTGTGGCTGCTCTGCTCTCACCTTAGCACAGGGGTTGCAGCATACACCACCAGAGAGGTCTGTGAGTCCTAAGGTGATTTCTTTCCTGAGAACATCTACATTGACCTGAGCAGGACACCCAGTTTGGGATTTTCACAGATCATATCTGCCAGGGAGAACATACAAATAAAGTAAAATCAGGTGGTTTTTTCAACTCTGCTTGTTTAAAGACTCATTAACTTGAAGCAACAGTAACCACACCATACTAGGCTGTTAATTTGCTACCAGTCCAACCCTTTCCCCAGAGGCTGCCAGGAACTGTCTTCTTTATCAGCTGAGAAGGGCACCACTCTGCCTTCCTTTTGGCTTATCTTTTCAACTACCCATTTGGGCTATCAAGTTAAAACAGTCAATCCCAAGGGTATTTTCTTCTCTGGAGTTGAACAGAAAATCTACTGAAATGATATTTTGGGTCCCTTTCAGGCTTGTATAAGTCACAAACAAGACAGAAAGCTCTCAAACATGCTGTCCCAAGACCTTGGCTACTCAGCTCCAAGCTAGGTAATTGCCCTCTCATGGCCAAAGATAACTTTGCTTTCCTTCTTCTGATGAAGCTGTAGCCTTTGCCAGTGGCTCATTTTCATCAGGAATTTTAATCTAAACACAGCTTTTCTGCTCATGTTGTTCCATCAGAAACCCACTAACCAGTGGTACCAGGATGATCAGCATCTCCTGGGCCCATGCTGACTTTACAGAGCAGAGCCAGGCTTCCTTCCCTGATCTGGTATTTTTGCCTGCTAGTCACCCTAGTCACCCTGGACTATTTTCCCAGCAGGCTCTGGCTGCTGCCTTTTGAGAGTCTTCAAGCTTTTACTTTTCATCTTGTTTTAATTCCTTCTGCAACTTTCTTTGTCCTGCAAACATCTCTTGCGATTTTACATAAATAAATATTTACAATTACTCCCTTTAGAAACAAAATACATCCACCTGACATCTTTGCTGTCCATTATGACAATAGCTAGGGTTCCTGAAGGGAAAAGAAAACAAAACCCTGATGATGGGGGTCAGATATTCCTTTTATAGAAAGACAGCCCTGATCACAAGTCCCTCAATGTCAGGAATCATCCCTTGTTGCTGTGTCCTTTCTCTGCTGCTGTTTCTCTCACAAATGCCCTCCCCCCACAGCACAGCACCACAGAGGCTCCCAAGGTCCCTTCTCTGTGCTGCCCATGGCTGTCACCCCACACAACCCACCTTGCCCATCACCACAGCTCTGCCACATGAAGTCTGGTGGCAAATATTACACCTTCCTGACTCAAAGAGGATGGACCTAATGCCCAGCAAGATATAATGTTCCTTTTCTTCAGGAAAATAATAAGACAAAGACAAAGAAAGTATGAGGAATACTGCCAATAGTGCTCTGTTATCTTATTGAGTTATTTTAAACTGATCCATCATAACATTTCCAAAGGACTATGAATCAGTATTGACTGAATCAAGGGATGCACTTGTGGCATGCATAAAAGGCCAGAAGAAGCTCTGAGATGCAGTTCTTACTCTTCAGATGCTTCTGGTAATTTAAATCTCTCTGTGAAACCTCAGGCCTGGATAAGCAGTAAAGGGAAGGAGAAGGAATGAGGAGGAGAGGAACAGAGTCATTCTACTACTGAATTTGGAAGGTGGCTTCCTTCAGGCTGGTTCTTACAAGGTGCAGACTGGTTCATGTAGCCCTGCTAAAAATGACTACAGAACTCATGCCTTCATTATGTGAGTGCAGCAGCTCAGGAGCCTCAGTAGGGCAGAACTCTAAAAAATAGATGTGAATGACACCACAAACACAAGTGGTGTAAGGGTGGGATATGAAGGTACCCTGAAAATAACCTGCTGTCTTCAGGGGCTGAGCTACCCACCCTGGGGCTCTGCACCAGCATGTGGAACCACAGCCACATGCTGTTATAAGGGTTTATAATATTATTCCCTGGAACATTTCCCCCAGAAATGACACTTCAGCACCATGAGACTCAACTCTTTGGAGCTGACATGACACCCAAAATACTTCTAGAAACAAGGATGCACTGCTGCTTGAGGCTAATGGGACTCTAAGGTGGAGCTGGCAGAAGACAAAGATCCAGATTATTCTTTTCCCCCATTATTGTACAAACACTTTTCCACCCTACAGGCTGTTGCTTCCCCATTGCTTTCTAGTTACTGCTTTGTGACCTGTAAGCCTTTTTAATTGTTGCTATGCAAAGATGTGTGAAGACAAAAATAAAAGTACTTGTAGGCCAGAGGTTTTCAGACACACCTGGAAGATACTGAAATGTTTTTTCCCAACTACAGGAAAGAAAAGTCATTCCTTAAGAACGTCCTGTCTGCTAAATGGGATTAGTTTCAGAATTTGAAAGTGCACCGCTGAAATTCATTCTTTAAATGTGGAATTGCATCCTGGTGCCAAATGCAAATAATTGACTCAGCTGACAGTCAAAGAACATTTGAGAAATCACTAAAATGACTGAGAATGTAAGTGGAATTAATTCACCTTCAGTGTAAATGGAATTAATTCATCTTCCATGCCCACTCTCAGATTTCTACCAGAAAAATTGGAACTTACTGTTTTTTTCATAGAAGTTTCTTAAAATGCAGATGCAACCAAAGCACTAAAGGAATCCCTTATTATATATTTTTTAACACCAAATAGCCCTGATTAGCAAGTAATAATGACACACAGGTATGTCTCAACCCAGCCCTGTGGCTGTGGGATTATGACAGAATCTTTGGCCCACTGCTATTTTTTCCACATATTATCAAGCAAACATTGACAATACATACATGGCAGGAGCCTCTCTAAGAGCTAGCTGGGTATAGAGGTGATTTTCAGTGTCTTGGCCAGAAGAACAGAGACTTTGCCATGGAGCAGACTGTAGGGTGGGGATCTGCCTAAAAGGTCTTTGCAGACAAGACCCCAACTGCTCTGTGGAAAATGCTCCACTACAAACAGCAGGCTCTGGCACTTCCTTTCATGTTTACCTTGTCTGCTATGGTTTCAGCAGAGATGGCAAATCTTCCCTCTTCTTTGGGGCAGGTTATTTGTTGAACTGTTAGGTCTCAACAGGCCAGCTCAAATGTCTTCTCTAGACACACAAGTGTGTGCCACAGGAGAAGGCAATGGAAACATCACATTCTTGTTTGCCTGTGTGGCATCTACAAGCATCAAAGCAACACAAATTTTGAGGTCTGATGTTATTGCAAGGCAATTTGGGGTGTACCAGGGAAAATAAATCCTGGAGATTCCTGTACCTCACCATTAACTACCCTCAACATGATAGGAAAAGCACATCCCAATCGAAAAGAAATGACAACAATTTAAAGGCTTTTTAGCATCTGAGAGAGCTTGAATGTAAACCATCTGGCTCCATGGGTGTACAGCAGAGGGATTTGAGAGCAAGAAAGGCCATGTGGCTTTAAGTCCAGTCTAGGGTTGATTTTATGTACAGACTTAAAATAAACATCCCTTTGATCACTGTGAAAGCCATGGGAGGATCTATAGGTGTAGCAGGCCCTGACCTGCCAACCTCAGTTGAATTATCTCAAATCTGACACTGAAGGAGCACAGGACATTAGTTAGAAGCATCTGTATTGATACAGAATAGCAGAGAGAAGGTGGGAGACAGCAATTTGCCATAAATTGGTGAAAGTTCCTCAAAGAAGATGCAGTCAGAGCTCTTGTGGCTTTCCCCTTCCTTCGCATAGAGTGTGACTGAAGGAAAGGCTCGCTGCTGAAACTGTAAAATCTACTAAGAGGGATTTCCAGTGCCCTGGCTCAGCTGGCAACTAATTTGTTTTGTCTTTGCCTAGCAGGGATTTTCCATGCAGCGGACCCTTGTTTGCTATGTAAGCCATCCGAGTGTTTGTTAGTGTCGTAGCCAGAGCCAGATGATGTTTATTCTGCTAACATCCAGTCGGGCTCCAGCAGCACTCATTGAGGTCAGGGCTTTATTTATAGAAGCAGATATACATTGAGATTCATTTTCTTCCCCTTGCTGCATTCTACCTAAACTCATCCAAAGTAGAAAGAAACATGCAGACATGCAAGTAATAAACTAATTGGGCCAGATCCACGCATTAGCACGGCACCACAGAGGCCAATGGAAAAAAAGCGTTTTTGAACAGCTGAGGATCTCGCCCATTATTTCTCATGGGGAAGGGAAGGGAGGGGTTTAAAACCAGAAATTATAAAGCAAAAAGCAAAACTGACCAAGCAACAAAATGTTCTGGTGTGTGGCAGAGCAGGTCTGCAATGCAAAATCCCTCAGCCAAGATCTGCAATTTGAAGGTTTTTTTTTTTATTTCCCAATCACCAGAAAGTGCAAGAATCAGAGTGCTCCAAGCAAGGAAAAGTAATGACTTAAAGCAATTTACCTGCTGAAAGTGAGAAGACATTGTCAGCGTAGGCGGTCTGAGACAAAGCAAAGCAGGAGAAAAGCAGCAGGTAAGATCCCTGGACAAGCAGGCTGAGGAGCAGCATGCTGGCTCTGCCCTGGAGATCCCAGCTCAGAGGCACAGGGCTGCTCTGGGGCTCTCTCTGCCCTCTCTGCCTTGCCTGCTCTCTGCCTCTGCCCTCACTATGGGATGCGTGTGTGTGTCTCTGTGTGTACGTCTCTCTCTCTCTCTCTCTTCCCCCTCCCTCTCCGTGCCTTTAGGAAGAAAGAATGCCAACCATTTCCCATTAAATCTTCTCCTTACACTAGACACAGTTATATTTAACTCCTGTGCTGGATCAGTTGCCCCTATTGTGGACATTAGCTGCTAAAACTGAGGCACGGGGGATTCTGGTTTTGCTAACAGAAGCAAAAAGGCACTTTGGATAATAATAATGATGAGCAGGAATGGGAGAGATTAAGAACTGGACTGTAAACAGAATCCTTCAGTACAGGCAACCAGACACTGGCATCAAGATGGATAAAATCCCTGATTGATCATCTTCTACAGGTCACTAATTGCCTTAATGAGAGAGATGAGCAGTGACCTAACATCTGCTTATCCCTGGCAGCTACCAGCGTTACATTCGTGCATAGAGTACAGCCCAAGGTGAAGGATGTCACAAAGGCTTCACAAACAGACAAACACATTATTGTTATTTTGGATTTAAGTGAAAATGGCAGCATCACTGACAGTGCCAGACATTGCAGGATTGCAGAGTTCACTGATGGAGTGCAACAGGGGGAAGAAACAATACATGTGCCATGATGGAGTGAATGAAACGCTATCAGCTCTGGGGGGGTAGAAGGTCAACACACTACACAGTGCTATGTGAAGAAAACAAACCTCCCACTCTCTGAAAAACAGCAAGTGCCCTTGCTACCTGTACACAAGTTTGGGCTTTCTGTGCCTTACTGCAACATGCAGGGCTTTACAGATTAATTTGTGCCCTCAGCATAAGTAGCAGGGAGATCTTCCTCTCTGCCTGGAATCCGACAGTGGTTTCCATGAAAATCAGAGGAACATCCTTTGCTGTAGAAAACATTACTTTCTCCCAGATGGAGATGGTTTTCTTTGCCCACTCTTTATAGTTTTCCCCAAGAAAAATGTGAAAATATTTTGGATTAATTATAGAATTGATTTTTTTCCCATTTGAGAAGAGTTCTCATGGACAGAAATGGTGACACATTCCGTGGGCATTAATTCCACTGAAGAGCAAAGTGAGATACTTCCACAATTCTGGTCAAACAGTCTTGGCTGCTACTTTCAAGGCACTGCAAATATATTGACAAAATCTTTCTAAATGTAATGGCTAGATGGGAAGAATTACATCTGCCTTATACATTTTTGTCCCTATAGGACATGGTTAATATAACTATAATGCTTTCTAAAATCTCTTTCCAGTACTGCAATATTTTGGATAACATATTTCCTACTTTAATTTAATCTTATCTACTTTATTCCACTGTCTATTACTTTTCAGTGTTTGGCTTTTCTTAGTGAAGATAGTAACTGGGCTTCTTTCTTCTTTGACCAATATAACCATGGATTAAGTGAGTACCATTAGTTCTCTTGGCATGCTACATCTCAGAGGGAAAGGAATAGCTCTTGGGAAGTTCTTCATGACAAGCCCTAAGCACACAAGATAAATGTCCAGCTGCAATCCTCATGTTAGAAGCCTGCATGGAGGCTGGAAAAAATTTGCTCAAAAAAAATTAAAATGTCAAGATTGTATTAAAAGATTCACCTCTGAAAATATGTGACCAACAAAATAGTTAGTCAAAGGAACAAGTGAATAATTTCAAATCCTGCTGAAATCTCCCTGCAGCCTTTTATCAATTGAAAATTTGGTAGAAATATCTAGTACAAAACAAGTTCCATTTGATAAGGAAATAATCAAATCATACTAGAAAGAACTAAGATCATGCAGTAGGACCAACATCTTTCCCCGCCTTCTATACCAGAGATAGGCAGAAGTGATACAGAAAGCCAGGGCTGATTCAGAGTTGTGAAAAACACAAAGTTAACTTTGCAGTCAATTCTTAAATAGAGACTTGTAAATGCAGTTATTGCAGTGGAGAACCCCAATTAAAAGGGGAGTTTTGTCAATGTTGTCCTTTTTTTCAGTATAGCATCTCCATCACTCTGAGCCTGTTTGACCTGAAATAGCTCTCAGCCAATGTGAGAAGAAAGCTCCTCTTCCTCTTACATACCATCTTCCACAAAAACTCAAGAGGACACATTTGGACTTACATTCGTTTGAAGCAACCTCTTCATGATGCAGTTGTATTCCTCTTTAGATTTTAGTGGAAAGCTCTCATTACAGGGCCTTGTCAGAGTGCAAGTCCTGTGTTCTGTTTCCTCTAATTTTGAGGTGTTGGCCTTACCAGCTGAAGTTGCTGGCAAGGTTGGCAATGGTTTCATGAGAGAAGAATAAAGTCCATTGGAAATCAGATGGACAATAGCTGTGGCCTTATTGATTTGATTTAGCAGCAGACTGCCATTCCCTGCTCCAGGCTGGATACCAGGTCACACAGTTTCTTTCTGACCTCCATGTCATTAGTGCCTATGGCAGAGAGAATCCTGAGGAGGGGAAGTGTTACATAGTGGGGGAGTCTGGCATGAGGGACTTGACAAACACATGCTTTCCAGGCCCTGAGCCCCATGAACTTGCTCAGACAAACAATGCATTTCTCCAGCTATTCCTCATTCTTTTTTTTCATTTGTGGTAGATGCCACAGCAACTAAAAATGCCAAAAGCCAACTAACACATAATGAAAAAAATAGTCTCAAGAGTTTGTCTCTTCAAGGAGCTGCTGCTTGACCTTTTCAGCCCAAACTTGAGCTCTTAGAAGCACATGGAGGAATCTGCTGATGGACAGTACCATGTAAACAGAATTTAGAAGCCTTTTTCTATGCAAGAATTAATGAACACTTGTTTAAAAGGCTTCTTCCCAGCCCTGTTCGCTTTTGGTTGGCAGGTACTGCATCAATGAGACAAGGTAAAATGAATATAGTTAAAATACCATCAATCTCAAATTCTTCCATTAACACCATTCTAACTAGAAGGACAAAGATAATTATGGAATAATTTGGGACAGATAGGTCATCAATCCCCTGCAATAAGCAGAGACATTTCAACTAGACCAGGTTGCCCAGAGCCCCACACAACCTGAACTTGAATGTTTATAGGGAAGGGGTATCCATTATTTCATGGGACAAACTATTCCAGTCTCACCATCCTGACCACAAAAAATTCTTCCTTTTATCTAGTCTATATCTACCCTCTTTTAGTTTAAAACCATTCCCCCTTCTCCTGTTGAGATACTCAGTATATAATAGAGACTTTCTATTCAAAAGTCTGAAAGGTCTTTTGCTGAGTGGGGCAAAGGTAAAACAGCAACCCCAAGTTAATGTGGTAATTCAATAACAGCTTGTGTCTGCAAAGTAGCACATATGAATCCTGTTCATTCAATTAGAGCAGAAGCTGGAAAAGAATCTCTATAATTACATTATCCTTGTGAGATAGTTATTTAGCAACAATTGTTTTTCACAATAAAAATGCGTGTTCAGTTTTGCACACTTGAATCGGTTGTGTCCAACACTTAGATTTAGTGCTATGACAACATAGCTGACATCACCTTGGAAGATGGTGGTACCTAAAGTACAAAGGCAGCTGCTGAAGCAAAATGATAATAAGTGCAGAAAGCCAGTGAGTGGCTTCACCATTTCTTCGCTGCTGTATTTAAATTTAATTCAGGAGCCCATATAGGAACAGACCCACTAACCGTGCAATGAAGCAAATCCAAGCACATTCACATTTGATGAAGCTCTGGCTTGCCCCACAGCCATGCCAGTCACCCAGCTGCATATCAGGGCAGGAGCAAGTGGCTGGCTAAAGGCAAGCCAGCACTAGTCAGTCCTCAGATTGCCACCCTCTGCATGAACAGGGTGAAGGAGGGCATTGATGGCAGGACATTAATGACTAGCAATTTCCTAAAGCAACTCCTGTTTGCAAATTAGTCACTTAATGGATGTTATACATTCCACAACAAGCAGCAGCCTTCTGGCCTCCTCTTTTCTCTCTACTCTATGGTTCACAGAAATGCAAACTCACTAGGGAAGCCAACATTTCTTTACACTCTTCAGAGAATATTTGTTTACAGAGCAGCCCAGCTCTCATCCCATGTTTAGAAAATTCATCTTTAAACATTAATGTTGCACTTTAATTCCAAAGCTCAATCCTTTACTTTTTTTTTTTTCCCCCACTCCTATGAGTAATCCCCATGCACACATTTCTTTTTCTATCAAAGACTGCAGAACAAGGGTTAAGGACATGATTAAAGTTTATGGGATAATTCAAAGTGACTTCTATCAAAGCTACCAAAGCAATCCCACTTTTGGCCTTGTATTGTTGAGGGCACAACTAAGTAGAACAACTTTTAAACAATAATTCAGGTGCTGACCTCTATAAAAGCACTCTTATTCCTCTTTTTCACCTCTTTTTTCTTTTAAACCTTGCCTTTCAAACTGCAGAACACACAATGCTCCTGCTGGATGAGATGCACTCATCATACATGCTCACACATTCGCAGAGAATAAAGATATATGTCCAGGAGGGCCAGGTTTTGAAAATCTAGGACAAACATGCAAAATCTCAGAAAGATTCATAGAAAAATGTCCTACAATGATGAAGAAGATGGTCTTGACTGCTGTAGTCCCAGCCAACTGAGTTCTACCATCACCAGCATCTAAGTAAATAAATTGTCTTCAATATCCTGGGACAGTGAATCACAAACAAGTCACAGCTGTAAGACCAGTCTGATCTTGGTACTTGCAACTAGAGGAGATACAAATAGTGTGCAGGGTGATTTTTTTCATTTTCTTTTCATTTGGATTTTCTACTGCTATTTACTTCTATAAGTAAATGTCTGCAGAACTCCCAGCCTGTACCAGTATTGCTGCTGTGCTGCTAGAGGCACAAAACACAGCAATATCTGGCAGTAATTGGCTCCCACAACTTCTAATTTAAGTGATTTATCATCTAGCTTGCCAAAGAGCCCAATGAATTAAACACCACAAAGAACACTCTTCTTTTTTCTCTGTCAACAGAAAAAATTTAGTGATTTTTTTTCAGAAAAAAGTTATTAATGTCATTATTTTAATGCTTACACTAGACTCAGGACTTTTAATTCCAGCAGAAGATCTGCTAAACCCACTTGGGGAGTGGTGTTAGAGGACAACTTCCAAGGGTTTACCCAAAGGCTTGACAGAAGAACCACATTATAAAGTTGGGGAAAGGTAAAGAAATAGGTCACAGTAGAACAGCAAGAAGAAATAGCAGAACGTTTTTGTTTTTTAAGGTATTTTAAGCAAACAGATGATTACAAGTGCTGACCATGACACTACAGCAGGATTCAGTGAAAGTCTTCAAGCACCATAGCTGTTGGGCAAGCCACATCCATGTTGGAAAAATGCCCAGTTTTTGTAAGCTGATAATGAATTTCAGGCTGATTTTAAAAGATGCTGGTTCAGGTTAAAGGTGGAGAAGATAGGCTTATGTGAGTCTGTCACTGTCTTCCTCATGTGGTAACAGTATCAGCATTAAGTACTAGAGGAAATCTCCCATCACTTATGTGCAAAGATGCTCTAAGCTGCTTACATTTATGTGATCATGGCCATCTATACAATGATAAGATGCTAATCCATTTCTCCAACTCTCAAGTAAGCAATTCATATCCTATCTTCAAAAGCATCCCTTCTCTGCATCCAGTCTAGAATTTGATCCAAGGTATTATACAAATAATTGCTAGTTAGATTGCTCAGACATTCTAGAGCTGACAAAAATAATTCCAGATTAAAATATGCAACATTTTCAGTAGCATCCTTCCTAGCTTTTTCTATCACCTACTCAAAAAGACTGATGAAACCCAAAATTTCTAAAGCATGTTGACTCAAGCAAGCAGACTGTCATTTTATTAACTTTTCTTACTTATTTCATCACTACTTCAGGCATCTTAGAGATTCCTGGAAAGAAGACACTGAAATAACTCATTTATATTAGTGTGCCCCATAATTTGCTGGAAGGGTCTGCTTTACTGAGGGCCTCTTTAAAGCTTGTCCATCTGGTTTCAATCACCTCATCAAAAGAAACAGCAAATGCCTCCTTCAGAATAGCTGTTTCTTACTGATTTCAATATTCAGTTATAACTAAATCAATCAACAGAAGTCACATTGCCAGTTTGCCATACAGAGGAGCAGTTCTGACACCTGGTCTGACATCACAACATTACTAAGTAGAGGAGTGCCAAGCATTCTTCTCTAAGCACAGCCATCAAGTTCTTTAAACAGCCTAAAAAGAGCTTTTGATTTTGATTACAACATATAAAATAAGAGGTAGTCAGTGCAGAAGACATTGCTCTGAATAAGATTCTACTACAGCTTCCAGCCAGTGTGTGCTGGCTGCTTGTGGGTCCAGAGTGGCTGACCTGAAGATGCATTGCTGCTTGTTTTATGTGTACTTGGGCTTCTGAAGGAGTACTTAAAATCAAATCTGGCCAGACCAAACCTACACCTGATTCCCATTTAAATGGGTATGTGCTATGTGGCCATAACAACTGAAGGCAACACCCAAATGCTGACAGGGCAGAGCCTATGGAATTAACTGCAGACTAAAGGTGGAACACAATTACTGAGCAGTTTGGAATTACTGCAAACTAAACCTGTTAGCAAGCTGTACACATAAGGGGCTGCAGGAACACATACATACTCAACACCTAATGCTATTTTGTGAAGTGCTGAGACAGTAACAAACCTGACCTCTTACCTCAGGTGGTTGGAGCATGGTACTAATAATGCCACGGTTGGGAGGTTGATCCCTTTGGGGACCCACTTAAAGAGTTGAACTTGATGATCCTTCTGGGTCCTTTCCAACTCAGAATATTCTGTGATTCCATGGTTCTTATTTCTCATACCAGGCCATTTTTTTGTGGTTTCTAATGGTTTCACCTCTGTTCCCACAATGAAATCACCTGTTGGGTTTTGGATATTTCTGTAATACTTTTCCTGTACCCCTTGTTGGTCCCATGTTTCAACCCCTTTCATGTCTCTTTGAAGAGGACAAGTGCTGCTGCTGGACTGAACTTTGGGCTTCCTAACCCCAAGAACTGAGTGGGCCCTTGTTAGAAAACTTTCCACAGGCATGGGACTAATGATTCATGGAGGACACCCATAACACGTACAGCAAGTATTTCAAGTATTCTTGATTTACCTGAAAACCATAAGAAAGAGTCAGAACTGCATGTTATTTAAACACAAACTTCTCCTGGAATGTCCCAGTAAATTACACTCACTATCTCTTTCACAGCATTGTCCCTCAGCAGAGACCCAGACATTTTCTTCCTCTTGAATCTGTTCAATATCTTTAGTTCCAAGTTCTGGTATTGAAGTAAAACTTCCAGTTGTGTAAAGCCACATGGGTCATAGCATTCTCCAAGCTTACATCTGTAATTTTTGTCTCCTTATAATACAATTAGGACATTTCAGAGACAGTTTCCTTCTGTGTCATCTTTGAAACTATTCTCTTTCATGCAATTTCATCCATCTAACATTCCTCTTAGATTAACTCCATGATTTAAAACAATACCATGCAGGTAAGCTCTACAAACAAAGCAGCAGATTCCACTCTCCTTGGTTTTACAACCTAAGAAATTCTATTATATCATGGTATTTATATCTATTTTAAAGCACTAAGAAATGCAGTGTTAATTCTTTCGTAAGCTTTTTTAAAGCTTAATGAATTCCAAACTGATATTATCAATTATGTTATCACCTCCCCATAGTTTCAAATTCTTTGCTTTCCATTTTTCCACATCTTGACTTATTAAAATAAATTGTGCATGTTATTGTAGTTATTCAACATTTTAGGAAATCAAATGTAAGCTGAATTCCAACAGCTGACACCAAATGCTGACATAATTCAAATACTCTCATTAAAGGAGAAACAGCATGAAAATCACTTTTTATTGATTTTCAAGTATAAAACAGTAATTTCTACATTTGCTTATCCAATGCAAATTATCTCCGCTGAGGTCAGTTCCAGCATTAACTCTTACAGATATCTTACACCATCATAACAGATTGTGTTTAATCACTGAAACATATAAAAATTAATTTGTGACACAAGAATGAAACAAATGTCAAGATTCAAAATTTTCCACCCTCCTTGCAGAGTACCCCAGAGAACACAGCAACTCAGCAGCCTTACATTTTTTTGTGAACTGCATCTATTCTAGGATTTTATCCTTTTACACTTCAGATTATTTCAAATATTATTTCTTTCAGATATTATCTCCCTGTACTAGTGTGCAGAGAAATTCCTACATTCCTCTGCCTAACAGTAACCCATGGCCTTGGGCCAGACCCAAACTAAAGTGCCAGACCCAGTAAGCCAAGCCTTTAGCAACAAACCTGACTGTAGGCCACAATCCCTTGCCAGCCCAGTCCTTTCTCTCCTTAGGTCATCAAGTGCCTTCTACTAGATAACTAACACTTACTGACAATGGAATTATAGAACATAAAGCAAGTAAAAGCCAAATCAGAGACAAAATATTCCCTTTTGTGAATGCAACAAAGAACTTGTGCATTTAAGAACAGATGCGAATATAAAGTAATCTATTTACAGTATCCTGCATAGTAGCTGCTGTAGGTCATGACAGAAGCATAGACAAAGATTTTTAAAGTCTGAACTCTAAGTCAGATTGTCAGATGCAGCAACAAATGAAAACACAGTAGACAGAATGCTAGGCAGGCCAAATATCTGCATCACAGCACGGGTGGGACTCCAGGTTCCTATACAGTTATATGAAGAATCTTTGTTGTATAATTAGCCAGTCACAGCACAGACACTGGTGGTTGCTCTGTGATGCCAGCCAAAATGAATATTATGTTTCAGCCTAACTGTTTTTACCATTGTTGCTCTGGTGAGATATTTTTAAAATTTTGCTTACATTTGGGGGTTTTTTTGTGGTCTTTTTTGGTGTCACTGTTGATATTTCAGTGATGGTGGTGGTAATTTTTTATTTAAAATGCTTCTGATTATAAAGATTTACCATCTATTCATACTGGAAATCTCACTAATAAATATGGCCACATTTTCAGCCTACAGACATGGTGGTGTCTGTGAAGAGCTAAGCTTCAAACAAAAATCCAGGATTTTCTTTCCTACAAACACCACAAGTTCCAGTTAGTAAAAACAAATTCAGTAGGCAGAAGCTTAGCCCTTGAGTAAGTCTGTATTTTTAATACATTATTTCTCCATTCAGAAGAGCTCAAAAATCAATCTGTAAAATCAGGAAGCTACTACCAATGCAACGGGCTTTGATGCATAATGGGGCCAATCAGGAATTATTCACAACAAGATGCTTTGGTTTGATCCTTGGAGGATAAAATTTTTAACAAGTAGAAGAGTAGTGTGGTTGGTTAAGAATCAAGCTACTATAACTGCAGACTGTCAAACACTTCTATGTTTCAGAAAGCATAAAACCCCCATCTTATTCTGTTCATCCAGAACCATTCAAGATTAATTCACAACTAATGGGTATTACTCTGAGTAAAAGAAAAAGTACATAATTTTATCATCAGTGTTTGTGTAGAACCTGCCAGAAGGCCTGGTATAGCTATGTGTGTTTCTCATTTTACAATTACCTAATTTCAGCATTTAAAGATTCCTCTAACAGCAGTTCTAAAACCTCACTTTGTTCCAATATCCATGCAAAATACAGTTGTATCAGTTCCACTTGCAGAAAACAATTCAGTTTTGTTTAACGTGCTGCCTTGCACCACCATCATCTTCCTTTTCTACTACAGGTTAGAACGAGTCAGCCAGGGAAATTCCTGGAAGCAAAAAAACAAACCAACACAGAATAAAAACCACATCAGAATGGGCAAACAGTTAAGAGGAACAGTTAACTACTAGAGGGAATCCACAGGATATAAAGATTGCTCAAAAATCTCATCTCCTTTGGTCTAGAATGAAAAGGATTAACTTTAAAATTCTGGAAACAGTCATTAAGGACACTATACATTAACAAGAGCCAGTGGGGGAAAATCCCAAACTAGCAGATAGCAAGGTAAGCAGATGGCATGCTGTAAAAGGACCTGTTTTCTCCATCTCCCAAATCTAACAACAACTTTTCTGCCTTGCAACCACCTCTGCCTCCTCTGTGCTTTAAGTGATAGTCCCTAAGGTTTTCAGAAGCTCACCACCATGCTTGCAGAAAAAGGAAGGAAAATATATACATACCTGTTTCTTTCTCTCAGACTGTGGATCAATCATTACATTTATAAGAGAAGGTGTTTGCTTGTCAGTCACACTTGCTTTCAGAGCATTCTGCAACTCTTCTGGTGTTTTAACAAAGTATCCTTTACCTCCAAAGGCAGACATAATTTTCTCATAGTGTGCATTTGGCAGGAGAGAAACAGGAGGTACACTATAACAGAATGGAAAATATGATTAACGGCACGGGAAAATTGCCAGGCTGACTAATTCAATTACTTTAGCACCAATTTTAAAGTGCAAGATGATTCTGCTGGCCTGATGAATTCTTCTGGGCTGAAAGAACTACGGCTCCTGCATCACCTAAGATGTGTTTATAGGGTAACAATCTCATCTTTATGTTGTGGAGACATGCCTCAGCAAAGCTTTAGCCTAGTTCTCCCCGTGCAGAGATCACAGCTCAGAAGCAGAAGTCCTGTGTACTCAAGTCTCAGGTAATTTTGGACAGTATCAGGACTTAGAAAGTTAGCCCACTGTGAACTCTGCACTGTGTGGGCTGAACTGCTGCAGGAACCTGAGAAAACTAATAGAAAATCATCTCTCTTCTGCACTGTTGAGCAAACAGCAGGCTGGAATTAGATTGGCTGTTTGCTTTTGGTAACTGGTTCTTACGTGAACTCAGCCCAGGACTACATTGATTTTATAAAAGTAATTTTAACCTGGATCACAAAGCATTAAAAATTAAGAGAATTACCATTTTGGTCACTTCTTCCATAGTTAACAGGACATACTTTGAAGATGCTTACCATGTAGCAGGGTCACCAAACTTTAACATCTCCTCCCAGGAATTTGCATCCAGACCAGTGTAAATCCCATTATTGTTTACTACGATAATCACAATTGGCAGGTTGTATCTATAAAAAGACATATTTGGAAGAATTCTGAAATACTTGTCCTCATCTGTAAGATGTTAAGAGTGTAATCTTCCTTACAAGTAAAAAAAAAAAAAACATCACTTCCACCTGAAATATGATTTAATCATCACTGGTAATGCACTATATCACAATATTAAAAATGAGCATGTATGTTTTTTGACTTGTTTTCATGTGTTTTATGGATACCCCACCTACCAGCAGTTAAAGTCTTCTAATTAGAATGACCCTGAAGAGCATCTTGAACTAAAAAATCAGTTACCTGCAGATAGTCTCCACCTCCATTCCAGAAAATCCAAAAGCACTATCCCCTTCTATGCAGACGACTCGCCTTCCAGGTGTGTGGTCTCTGGCTACCATTGCAGCTGCTATGGCAAAACCAAGCCCCACTCCCATGGTTCCAAAAGTACCTGCATCAAGCCTAAAGGAGGAATACAGAATTACTATCCCTTTATTTCTATTCAATCTCTTCAATTAATCCATGGTACCTTACTTTTACTTTCAATACTTTGCCATACAGTATTCAAATACTGTTTTATAAATAGCTGGTTTAAAGAGATACCACATGTAGGAATTATTTTATATTCAGCCAAACATTTGATAAAACTGTAAGTGTTTTAAATATATATGATGATATGATATAAACATACAGGAACTCAAATTAAAATGAAAAACTCTTGTACACTAGTGCTACAACAAAGAACTATTCTCATATGCTTTTAGCTTTCATAGTAACAGTATTTCAAAAACATTCAATTACTGCAGAGACAGACAACATGAAATATTTCTATATTTAATTCCTTGAAAATATTAGTCTGAAAGCCATTGATTAAATACTGCTGCCCAAATTTTAGTCTTCTGTTGAACCATTTGAAATCAAATTGAAAGCTATAATTTAGTTAGATCATTTCAATCAGAAGCACATAATGGATACAAAAGTACATAAAGCACTAGATTATTCTAGGGTTAACTGCTCAAATTTGCTTTCAGATATGTGCAGTGCAGTCTGAAGAGACAACCAGCAACATTACTGTGTCCCCCAACTCTACTGGAAGTACATGGGTTTTCTTGGATGTTGGTTGTTTTGTTCACAAAGCAATATTCTGAGCACTCACATCTTAGGCATGCAAATTTACATGAAAGCATGCCCAATATATAATAGAATTTTAAAGTTTGCCCCAATTTTAAGTGTTCCACAGAAAAACTCTTCATATAAATTCTTTTCAACATGAGAATCCCAATGATTGTTTTGATTTTTCATCAATATTTCATCAATAACAAACATCTAGGTCAGGCAATTTAACACAATGCTCATCACTGACTTTCCACAAGAGAGAGAAACTATCACCATTCTGCTGCAGAGCAGGCAGAGAATTGTTAAAACCTATGACAAGATACCAGTATGTGAGTGGAAAACCTTCCTTAATCCCTCTCTCAACCTATTATATTTCTGTTTTCCAGACCATTATACCTCTTAGCTAATTTATGCAGAAATGTATGCAGCCTGTTGAGTCAGAACAAGATACCACACCTTTGACGGGGATAGAAATTTGGAAGCATAGTTCGTCCAATGTCCATGGTGTTTGCTCCCTCACTTACTAAAATGCAGTCCTTGGGTATCAGTTCTCTGATGTGATGAAAGACTGTATAATAATTCATAGGCAGAGATTTCTGTAATGCTAATCCCTTAAAAAGAAAAGATATTAGTAATTCCCATTAACAGATTTAAGATGTAAAACAGAGAAACAAAAATAATAATGATGGAAATAAAAATACACTCTGATAGTAAGACTGGAGTATTTCGTTTTCCACGCACTACATCAAGGTCACTTCTTCTGTATCTATCCTGGTGACACAACATATTTATCAGAGACTCAGCAAGCTCAGCCACCCTTCAATGGCCTATCATTAGCAGAAGCTATAAAAACTCTGTTTAGCCCAAGAGGCACATTAAACTTTTCTGCACCCAGGTTTGACTACTGACAACCCTAAGAGAGCTGTCATCTGTATGCTGGGAGGTAATTCAAAAGAGCAATCTGCTAGAATGAATTTATTTTGGATCCCAGTCTAGGGAATATGCATCTGAAGTTGCAGAATGTGAGTTACAGTAAGTTAGGTATATACCAAGCATCTCTGGTCTTTTGGTTTTAACAGCTAGATGCTTTTAGCATAGATTAAACCTAGACCAGCATTGCTAAACTGCACAATTACAAACAATAATTACAATCAGAAGAAATCTAAGAATGTGTCCACTTGAAGTATCTGTCTATTGCTTAGATGTCAGTGCCTATAATACAGCAGCTCTGGCTGTGGTCTTCTATTAATGGCTTTAAGAATCCAATCCCAAAGTGTAATGATTTCTACACAGTTTGAATTTATACAAAATCATAGAATGCTTAACCTATAATGCTTACAGTTCCTAAACATAAGAAGAGTAAGCCTGTACCAGAATGGTACAAATTTTCAAGGTCTGGGTGACTTAACTGATAAATAATTGATAGATCAGTTACAAAACTGACAATGCATACGTGCCTGTTACAGCATAAAAGAAACCTTTTAATTTCTTTAATGTCATACTACCTTTGATCTTTCCTCATTGTTCTTTATTTTCCCTCTTAGCTTCTGCCACCACTCTGAATTAGAAGGGTATTTCCATGATCTTTTGTTGAATTCTTCTAAGAGCTGGAACAATATTGAAATGTTGTAGAGGGGGTCTTTCAACATGTTTAAAAGACAAAAAAATCATCAATAATAACATAATCAAGAATGATCCCAGCACAATGGCAGTAACACTAATCATAATCTTTAACGTATAATTTGAGAATAGACTGGATATACAACATGGATATACTGCCTGAAAAATGGTTTTCCCTGAACAGCTGTTTTTGTTTTTCTTTTAACTGGCAATATACTTCACATGAATCAGAGGAAATTGAGGTCAAAACCAGAGGACACGGGACATTACGCACCTGCTCAGTCACAGCGTTTATGTCACCTAATAAAGTTGCAGCTGGCCTTACATTATTCCCCAGCTCTTCTGCACAAATATCAATCTATATTTCAAAAACAAGGACAATCATTAGCTCAAGGATATTAAGGGCAACTTTTCCTTCAGTTCAAGTGAGGAACATGGCCTAATATACATGGATGTCTAACAGTGTCTTCATACCTTGTTTAGGCTGTACAGGTAACTTCCTTTGCCTTTCCTTGACGTGACATCAGGAAATGCTTTATACAAAGTAAAACCCTCTGGTACATACCTATTTTAATAAAATGTCATATATATCCTTAAAGTTGACTGCTTGCTTCTTCAAGTCGTGCAGACGCTGTAGAACTTTATTGCAACATTCTATGAGAGCTAAAAATCTAGGCTTAGGTATACCCATAAAGTCTATACAAAGCAGCACTTTTTCACTGAGAAAACAGTGTATGCTACTTGACAGTAAGAATTTAGTTAGCATGAAGAAACTGAAAAGTAAGTTGCAACTACTGAAGCAAATCTTTCAGTGATGCATGAGCCCTCTAAGGTTACATAAACTGTTACTTTTGACCAGGTCACACAGACTAAAAATAGACTTAGTATTTTAATACAAATCTCTGACAGTGAAAAAAATTAAGTGAGATGAAAAAATATTTTCTTTAATTTCTTTGGGAAGAGGAAACATAAAATATGTATTTTATACATAAAATATGTATTTATTTGTAAAAATAATATTTGCAAAAATAATGTCTATTTTTAAAAATTTAGCTTAAAAATTAATGCTATTGCAAAGTTTGGAACCTTAGACTATGTTCCAGGTCAGTGTAAGCAGGAGAGCCAACATGTTGGATCAACTACTACCATTTGATCACAGACTCTTGGGAATGAGATTTTAAGGACACAATTTAAAGACTTCTCTTTCTAAGAGCTGGCAGATTGTCAAATGCATTAATTAGTTAAATAGCCTTTCTTCCTCTTATTTCATTTCCAAGTGACTGAGCTCTTACATTATGACAGGATCTGAAAGCATTTCTTTTTCAGAAGAATTCAACTAAGAGAGCAGTATGAAAGATTACACAATTTTAAAGACAGTTTTCTTTCAATCATACAAATTTCGACACTCCAAATATCTTAACAGTATTGTGAGTCTAAGCCTGTATTAGTCAGCTGCATAGAAGTGTCTGTCCTCCTCATCATAGCAGCACCAAGCTCTTGATACTAGGAACAATATTGTAATCATTCTTTGAAAAAAATTAAGAAGTAAAAACAATACTTAAAGAGATCATAAGTATTTCTGGAGAATTACCATAACTATATACACCATCCTGCACTGTCCATATGGCAGTACTTGCCCCATGAAATACATTACCAAAATAATTTACAGTAATTGCTCTGGGCAATGCTACAACACAGAAGACTTCCATTGATAATAATTTTCCTGCTTACCTGAATAACCTTTACATCCTGTCGATACCTTGGTGGAAGACCAAAATGCAAAATCCAATTCAACCTTGCACCAAGCAAGATGATTACATCAGCATGCTGTAATGCCCTAATAAAAGGAAATGACAGAACCAGATAAGGAATCACTATTACATTTAACAGTCCTTGAAAAATTAGAAGCAGTCCCAATCACCACAGCAAACCCCACAATATACATATAGCTCATCCTTCCTCTAAGCTGCTTGTTTAGGCCCAAAACCCTGTATAATTTTATACAGCCAATCACCAAGTCATTCTTGAGTTAAGGAACTTAAGAAAATTAATTACTATTTTCCTATTACACTGTATATAGGAAAGGCATCATTACATTAGGAGACCAACAAGATGCTAGAATGATGCTGAGGTTAAAGCAAAAGACTCACTGTGGTGACATTGACAACAGTAGGTGCCAAATTAAGATTGTATGGGCCTCCTAGTTTAGTCTCCCATTAATTTACCTTTCAGATAGGCAGACAATATTTGGTATACTCTTTTATTCTCCATTCTTCCTAGCAGCATGCTTAACAGTGATAAAACTAAGATGCTCAGCAATGGACAGCATTGTACTTTCAGGGTATATAAATGCTCCATCTGTGAAATTGACTCTGTGCATATTCATACATAGTAGAGTTCTTAGAGTCCATTCACATAAATTTTGCCAAAAGGAAAAAAAAGAAACCTGTTAAAAATTACTTTAAACATAGCCTTTCAGTGTAGTTTGAAATATCTTCTTTTCCTTTATAAATAAAGTGCAATTTAGTGATAGGGTATTGCAAACACCAGAGACAACAGCTGGCAAAACTTCTACTGCAACACGGGCAGTTCAAGCTTCTGTTTATGGTGTTAAAACAAAAAGTAGTTTGTCTAGGGCACAAAGTTAAATGTTTAAAATAAACTTTTGCTGGCTTTGTTTTATATTACAAAATACACACTAGCAACACTGATACATCTACTTGCCATAGGTTTCATAGCTACAGAATACAATATATCTCAAAGTATCTTCCTGGTCAGCATTCTAAAGTGATCCACTTAAATCTGTTCCTTTCCCAGCAAGATCTTCAGCGCTCTACAGTGAGGTGCAAAACACAGTTGAAAAAATTTTAGTAGTATGAATTTTCTCTTCCCTGGAATCTGCAGACCATCAAAATTCCTACTTGTTTCTCAGCTGTTAGGATTAGAAGCCTTGCTTTATATTTACGTTGATCTTGCTGCAGCTACACAATTTGGATGGTTATCAGGAACTACTCCTTTTGCCATTGGTGTAGGCAGAAAAGGCAGTCCACAAAGGTCCACCAACTTTCTGATGTTGTTTTCAGCATGTGAATAAGCAGCACCTGAATGAAAGGAAAGAGACTGCTTAATACTACAGAAGCCAACTGTATTTGCTTGAACTTCAATTTAGCTGATTACATTATGGCAGAAAGAGTGCTGTTTCCCATTATGAAAGCTGCCTGCTATTTTTCATTCTGAAGAACTCAAAACAAACATGCCAAATCACACATATCCACAGTTAAAATTTCACATATTTTTGACATGAAGTTTTGCTTCCTTGGTGTTTTTGTAAGACTTCAGCTGAACTACTTTATCACTTCTTATGAAGCAGGGCAGGGAAAAACAGGAGATCTTGTTTATTTAAAATGACAGTTTTTTAGTGGGTGAAGTTTGGTATTATGGGACAGAGACTTCTGCAGCAGCAACACGAGATGACCTTTATGCTGTGTCATGTCATTTCTTGCTTACCCCCTGCATGCTGCTGTACCACATGCTCCATAACAATCCGCCCAAAGATTCAACTGTAAGTCTTTAGTGAAAAGAGAGAAGCACAAACAAGCCCTTGCAAAAATATGTGTTTGTGCATTCATTTCCTGTGACAGCAGTACATGGCTACTAAATTAAGCTTGCCCAGGCAACCTGGAATAACTGACTGGTCCATGTACAATGGCTTGAATCTGTGAGTCTTAAATCCTGAAGAATATACTTTTGTAAATCTTTCAAAAATACTGCTAACAACAATATATAGCACAAAGTCCAGGTACAGTTGAATAGGTTCTCAATTGCTGACATCAACAAAGCAATTGTGAGTTTTCCATCTTTCCCTTTCAAAGAACACCCTTTTCTTCAGCTAGAGAGAAAAAAACCACCATAATCTCTTCTATCTACCTTCTGTTTTCAATTTCATTACCTAATCAATCATAAGATCCATCTCATTTCAATCACTGCATCTCCTAATTAAACATACATAGAGATCATTCCTCCCATCTGCAGGAAAACAGCCTGGGTTAAATGAGCTGGTTATTTTAATTCTGTTCCTAGCTGACCTGTATCCTTAACAGAAACACCACTGCACTGGCTAACACTCCACAAGGAGGCACAAAATAAGTGAACCAGCACAGTGAATAATAACCCTCCATCTCCAGGAATTGATTACACTGGCATAGTACAATGAACAACAACACAGCAGGTGCTGTGTTGCTGTATTTCCCCGCACAGGTAGACTTGCACTTTCAGTAAGAACCAAAAGAAAGATGACCTTTGGTTACTCTTGATTCTTGCTATATATGCCAGAGCATCAGACAGAGAATAAAATTTCTTTAATAGAATTTAAATTATTTGGAATTTTGAAAGTGACACCCTGGTATTGGCTCTAGAATTAAAGACAACAGTTATCTAATTTTTTCCTACATAAACTTGAATTTTATCATTGATTTTTCTTTAAACTAGATGAAAAATAAATTATTATAGAATACGAAAAAAATTCTAAAACCAAAAAGCAAATTTTGACATTAAATTCCAAAGAATTTGTGTTTTTACTACTGTCTGGTTTGTTTGTTTGACTAAAAAGAAGACGAGTAACACTTCTAGGGAAAAGCAATCACTGTACTTGTCCTGAACGTGGACAGTTCAAAGCTACGTCAAAGCACTATACCTTTGCCAATGATGAGCAGAGGCTGCTTGGAAAGAGCAATGACAGAGGCTGCTTTGGATACAGCAGAGTGTTCAGCCATGCTGATGGGAGGTGGCAGGCAGCATTCCACGTACCTGAAGCCAAGCAAAACAAGAGAGGCTCTTTATTAAAAAATTCAAAACAAGAAATGCTGAAAGACATAACCTATTGTTTAGCATAAAATTGCAGTTGCTACACACCATGTTACAGCATTTATTATAACAGGAAATATTTTTTTCAAAACAGGCTTTGAAGTTTTCCCTTCTTGTTTCTTTAATCTTGTAGGTGGTGCTGCTTCAGAGATTTACAGAGTAACATCATTATTTTACCATATTATCTCATTCTTTTCTGCACATTTCATTACAAACTGTAATCTGTACCATGTTATGATGGAATGCAACATTTAGAGGCTGGATTTTCTTGTTTTAGAAAAATAAAATATGAAATTAGCCTATAAATGAATTATCTTTTGTTCAGTGACTTGAAAAATAATGAATGTAATCTTTACGCACTTGACAGAGCTCTTATTCACCTGAAGATTCACAAAATCCCCGGGTATGTCAATATAGCAGGAACCTGGACGACCATACATACTGGTTCTTACAGCCTAAAAAACACATAGTCACAGTTTTAATCACTGACAGGATTTTAAGAATGTTTATATTCAAAAAAGCAAGAAAACTCTTCTGTAGGCAGATAAGGTGCACATTTTTATTTTGCTGATTCATGACAGTGGAAGCTTTCTTATACTAACAAAATAAAGTTTTGGCAGCTATTTATGCTTTCTCTTATATACCAGCTGGAGCCTTTCAGCAGATGTACAGTATTAGACTTTAAATTCTTTGTTTAATTTGCAATGAAATAACTGCATTTATTAGCTATTGTTTGGAGATACAAAATTAAATATAATTCATACATATTCAAAATAAAATGTCATTCATGCTGAATTCTGATTAAAGTAGCACAAATAGAGACAACCAATGCCTCCATTTTCTATTACTTTTGATCCCAGTTCTTCTATTGCAGGTAGATGCTGCGCTGAATTTGCACTTCTGGAAACAGTATGACCGTATGCAGAATTTAGGCTGACATGGCTGAAGGGCTGTGACAGCAGTACCAAGAGACTTTTCTAATCCTCTCTGAAGCACTGAGATAAGGATGTGTTTTTTCTCACTCTCCCCCCAAAAAAATCAACAAAGCAATTACCAAACTCATACCTCAAACACAACTATCTCCACTGCTCCCCTCCAAATCTCCTTCACATGACAGTGGAAAAACAGCTGAAGCATTATATTTCTAGTTATTGCATCTCTCCCTGAAAGCATTTATTTCATAAAAATTTTCCAACTCTATCTGAAGCTAACAAAAACTACTGCAGGGATCAGTAAGCATCAGACTGGACTAGGATCTATTTCTAACCTATTCCATAGCATTGTTCACATGGCAGAACCTCCTCAATTGTTAATTTATTCAACCAACCATCACCTCCTATCTGCCATAGCAAATTACTCAGAGTAAGAACTATACAAAAATAAACCCTTAAAATTTCAACAGGAGACTGTTAACTCATGTTCTGTTGTTAATTCTGTATTTTTTCATACCTTTTCAATAACTGCAGGAATAACTTCCAGGCAGCTTGGGCGAACAGACAGCTTGTTGTACAGTCTGCCAGCTTCAACCTGAAAAAAGGCAAATAACCATTGTATTGATTTACCAAAGTGATTTGTTCATTTCCATCTCAATTCAACATTAATAAAATGAAAGAAATGCCAGATGAAAAGCAACCAGGTGGAAACCTACCCACAGAAAAATGCAGCAGCACCTGGTGAAAACTGTCAAAACCATACTCAATCGTCTGAGTGCTTAAGTTTTTTAGCTATTTTTTTCCCTCCCCCATAAACTGGTTTATTTTCTTGGACATTTTGCTTTATCTCAGAACAAACAAAGGCAATTTATACTGGCTGAAAACCTAAAACAGAGTATGAATTTCAACATGAGTAGGAATTCCAGGCAATCTGCTGTATTTACACAATGTCCATTCTAAACCAGTAGATGGAGCAAATCAACAGCATTATAAGATCTACTAGGAAATGTTAGTGTTTGGGATTGTTTTTCCTACAATAATGAAGAAACAAGAACCATTTAACTAAAATCTTCCTGTAGAAATTTGTATGTCTGTGTACCTGTGGGAATTCTTGGAAAGCTCCCATGGTTTCCTGATTTCTGTCAGAAGAACCTCCAATAACAATCAAAGGCCTAGAAAAGTATATTAAAAACAAAAAAAAAAGCCTGTGTGTATATATATATATATATATATATATATATATACACAGTATCCACAGATCTCTACAGGAATAGACACAGAATACAGAAAAGGATTCTAAATATCAGAGTGTCAGCCAGTAGCCTTCCCAGCAGCTTTTGGGTCACCAGTTTTGAGACAATTTGGTCATATTAAGTGACTTGCATCACAGAAGCTCTAAAGCCAAATCCCATTGCAGGCAATTTTCATTCAAGTCTGATAATAGGGGTGACACAGTGGTTTGAGGGAATGACAGCACGTAATAAGAAGCTAAAAAGTATTGATTGGTCCAAAAAAGTATTAAGTGTGTGTTTATAAAGGGTATTGTAACATGCACAAGCACTAGAACTAAGAAACAAGCTAGGATACAATTAAAAAAAAAAAAAAAGTTTTCTTTGTATACAATTTGGAACATAGCAGAAGTTTGCTGAGAACACAACTCCCTGCACTTTGTTTTTAGTAAAAAACCTCCAAAACTGAAAGAACCAGACAAAAAGTTAACACACCTGCAAGCAATCCTGAACTTAAATTAGCTCACAGCTATGCAAGAAAGACAGTGTTACTTGACAATGAGGGTTATATATTCCACAGGAGCACATTTTTATTGTAATCTCCACAAAATATAATAATTTTCCTACAGTGAATGAAAACCTGTCTTTTATTAAAATTGTAGCTCAAACTCCTTAAAATGCTAAGTGTTAAATTAACAGAAGGAAGATGTCTTATTAATCTCCTTATGCATCCACACTATATTGAAATGTTAGGTCTGTAGCTTTCTAGGCTTTTTCTCTTAAACAATTTCTCTTCAGATACAGCCTTTCCTTTGACTACATTTATCTATACAAATGTATCAAGCTGAAACATTTGCAGTGTATTCCATGCATAATCCTAAATTTAATCACCCATAAGACTTGGGGATATATGTATCTAGATCCGAGCTTCATAACCAGGCCATTTCTCTGCCATAAATCAAAAATCTCAGTTCAAATCCCCTTGGGCAGTGAAATGACAACTTCAGGCTGTATCTTGCCTCTATGAAAAATCATTATGGAAAAATGCACTTGGTGGCTGCTCTATACATTTTATTCTCCTTATTCTCTCCCCTCAGCAAAATGATTGTTACTATCCAAGACTGACAGTAAAAAATCCTATGTTCCTCTCACTTGCTTTTTCCAAATTTATTTTAACAGTTTAATGAGCAAAGTAACTACTACTTTTTTACAATTATACAACACAGTTACAAAGCTGGTCTACTATTTAGAAAGTCAACTCCAACAGCTATATCTTGAAAAGATTTAGTTTTGCCCTCAAAGTTTTAAATAATTCTAACTAGAAAGAATTTTTCCCTCAAGGACATCATTGTCCTACTGTCATAATATTGTAGACATTTTGAAGAGCAGTGCTTATAAAGCAAGGCAAAAATAACAGTGAGGCAGAAAGAACATTTGACTATAATGAAATTAATAATGGTAAATCTTATGGACTTGCAGAAGAACTTCAGTAAACTGAAAAAAAATTTAACTGCAACTTCAGGGAAAGAGCATGGTACTTCAGCATGCTTGTGTTTACTCCAAATCTTACAAACTATCACACACTTGTCTTTGGAGTTTATTGTCATAGCCAGACTGAGGTACAAAATCTTGCTCAGAATGAGACAGGACAGGAGGTAGCAGCCTGGCAGGTAATTTTCAGTGTGAAGGTTTTACCCTTGAAAATGCAGCTTACCCTCAAAAAATGTCTCCTGCAAATCCATAAGTAAATTATATGCACACTTCTTTCTCATAACCAAACTCCTGACTGTTCAAAAGCAAGGTTTATATATAATATTCCTTTTTTAGTCTAAGGTCAAATAGTGACAGCAAAACTTCAGTGGATAACTGATTTTTTTAAAAAGAATTTGAAGACAAGAGGACTTTTTCAAAATGTCAGACTTGATTTATTAGTGTTCCCATTAATGAGCTTCCCTTTTCCATCAGCCACAGCTAATTCAGCATTCCAGATCACACTGTTCTGGATTACATTCTGTTCTGTGAACACATCTGCTTGGTTTTGCCACAGCTTCTTCCCAAAATACCTCAGTACAGCTTTCAGTGGCAGACCAGACAAAGCTGTCACATCTCAGTGAAGGTTTATAGGAGTAAAGACTATCCCTCTGTACATCATTTAATTCAATACTTAATTACTGCTCTAAATGTCTGCATGAGGACCAAATAGGGATTTTAACAATGCAGCTGTCAATTTGTTCACATATGAAATACAGTAATTCACAGGCAGTATGAATTTAAATTTAGGAAATGCCTTTAAGATGCTCTCCATGATCAAGAAAGCATTACAGCCTAATATGACTTCATTTTCAAACACATCCATACAACCAGCTATACTGATAAATTTTCCAATATGCACACAGTGGAGTAGGACAAAACCAAGAATTTTATCCATGAGAATACAAAAAAATGTATCTAAATTAATTTTAAGGTTGATAAAGAAAGAATTACTTTCTCATTATCCATAAGAAAGGGGAAAAAAAGTAAAATGCTACATACTGTGTAGCTCAACATCTGAAACAAGTAACAACACAGAATTACTGGAATTTTAAAGGAAAAAATGCAGTCAAATTACCAGCAGTTAATAGTTGCATTTGCCATCCCACCAAGGGTGTGTAAGAAACCTGGACCAGACACTGCAAGACATACTCCTGGTCTACACAGAGAATACAAAAAGAAAAAAAGAAGAAGAGAGAAAAGGAAAGTGAGTACAAGGAACACCAAATAAATAATCAACAAAAATTAGTAATATAGAATATTAAAGTTTCTATATTAGAAATATAGAATATTGAAGTTTTACTCATGTCACCAAAACTCATGAATGGCTAGGAATTTGTATGAATGGCTAAAAGTAGACATGGAAATCAGAAAGATTTTCTAAAAGAACTATGAAGCTGTATTAATCCAATTAGAAAAGCAAGTGAACAATTGCATGCCATCCACACACAGGTGGGCAATGTACACAGGCTTATCCTAACACAGCTCCTAACTTCTATCACATTTGCTCTGCCATCTAATGTTTATATGCAATTTGGTAAACTTATGTCTGCAGTTTTCTCAAATGCACTTTTATCAGCAATTATCATTTACCAATGAAGAAAGCTCACACTGGATGAAGTGCATCTGATTCAACACAAATTTTACTGAAATTTAATTCAGGTAGAGACACTTGTTATTCCAGGTGATAAGATAAAAAATGGTAATTCTTAACTAGTGAGCATTTCTTAATAGATTTGCACACTCTTTACATACCTGCCAGTCAAATATCCAATAGCAGACGCAGCATAACAGGCCTATGGAAAATATTTGAATTAATTATACTAGTATTATTATTATGTATACCTTTAATGATATTTTATACATAATTTTCAACAAAAATACTGAAAATAAGCAGGTACAGATTTTTCCCTGACTATAAGAGCTTAAATGTAAGTAAAAGCTCCATTTCGCCCTTTCCATTATGTGTCCATGAAGATTAATGTGAAAAATCTCAAGACTCTTCTTCACTTCTCTCCACATTTCAGGCTCCTGTTGTTACAAGATATTACATTAGGATTATCTAGGATTTGAAAAAGAAAAAAATCAACCAGATTAAAAAAAAAAAAAAAAAAACAACAAAAAACCAGGGAAGAAAATTAAATACAACAAAACATTAAACTTCTGCTTTCCACTACCTTCTGGATGAACATAGAAGAGGGACATGCAAGACAAAGACAACAAGCAGAAATGCAGCCATTCTGAACAGTATTTCAGAAATCAAGCAAAAGGTTGAAATCTCACATTGAAGAGAATAATTAGATGATTTGAGATCGTCTTTTACAAGGTGAGCTGCTGAAATACTTCTCACTCCTCTTCGGTACCACACATTTAAAGAAAAATTGCATTTTCAATAAATTTCAATTTTGAATAAAAATCACAAAAGTAACATCTACAACATGTGTTGGCATAGTTGTTCAGCAGTGCTATTGCAGAGTATGTTTTTAAGCTATTCCTTTAGTGATATTAAACATTTAGATATAAATTTCACTGGTAAAAAGACAGTATGTGATGTTTACAGGTGACAACAGAACTCAAGAATTCACATGTACATTGCCCATTCTCTCATATTTTCATACTTCTGCCTTGAAATCAGCAAGTTATTTTTCCATTAAGTGTTTGAACTAATTTTGCAATATTTTGTAATTTTTCTAAGTAAGTTTCTGGCCTTAGAACCTGCCTCTTCCATTTCTAAATAGAGTGGAGATTTGATTTTTGTTATAATTGAGTACTCTGGTGACAAGATGCCCATTTTGGTTCCACCTGCCATTATTAGAGGGCTCTCAAATTCCCTTGACAGCTGCACCTACTCCAGCATACTGTATGCTCACAACTAACTCAGGGTACAAATATCAAGAGATTGCTTTGAATATGTAGTGCTAGTTATTATTAAAGATTAAGAACTAACATAAACAATGTGTGTTGTTAACAAATACAGTTGTGAAGTTCAGAACTGATCTGGCTTGTCAGTCTTCTAAACAATCACTGCAATCTCTAATTATCCAAGGACAGATACACAAAACACGCCCCTGTGAAGTTGCAACACAGTTTTCACTGTTCAAAGGGCATAGGGAGGCAGGTCAAATGCTTCTGGCAAACTTATGCCATGTTACAGGCCACAGGAGAGCAGCTCATGGGTACTGGTAGTGCTACTTTCAGCTTCATGCTTTCATCAGGTATTTCTGTTCTGAATTTTTATGAGCTTTTCACACAATCATTAAGGTTGGAAAAGACCTCCAAGATCACTGAGTCCAACCTGTGACCAATCACCAATCTTGTCAACTGGACCATGGCACTAAGTACCATATCCAGTCATGTTTTAACACCTCCAGGGATGGTGACTCCACCACCATCCTGGTGAGGTTTTATTGTATTTTAGCTTGTTTATGGGCCCTATTTCCTCTGAACACTACTAATTAACATTTTACCACTTTTGCAGGAAAATCCTTTTGCTACATCTGACCTAGAAATAAAGCAAAACCTCAACCCCTGGAAAAAAAACCCAAACCCTTAATTTTGCATATACAGCTGCCTTCACCAATAAAGCTGTATACACATCCTCCACACCCAGGCCACACAACTGAGCCATTTAAAACTATGACATGTATATACTGAGTATATCTTAAATATACTATATATAACCTTTCACCCTTTGCCAAGAAATTACTTTATTATTCAGGATAAAGAACTAACCAAAACTCTTTACAAAATGCAGCTTCATTCATTCTTTTTGACTCCCCAAAGAAGAGAAATCCTGACATTTTGACATTAAAACCAGTCTTTGTGCTAGTTTTATTCCACTAAGCAAAAGCAGTTCATCGTTTATCAGTAGAATGTTTTTTGTCTCCTTCATCCAGTAAAAAGCAATAAATAGAACAGCATCTTATTTGGCAGTGCAAAGCAATCTTCTCTGTTAATTACAGGCACACATGAGGAAATTAATTTCAATCATGTTAGTAACCACAGCTAAAACTAGAATATTTGCTAAGTGGCCTACAGGAATATAAAGATTGTGCCAAATTCCTAGTTCTTCAAAAACTCAAATACACCTTTTAAACATGTTTGTATATATTTGCCTCTTTCATATGTTACAGATTTTCCACAGAGGCACACATTCATCTAAATTCTCACATTCCAATATAACAATGTAAGGATTAGACAGCAAAAACACACAGCTCACAATTTAGAAGAACTACTGCAACAACACTTTGTTGAAGACTGGGACCATTCAAAAGGTTATTAACTACATAAATTAAGAAAAACTAGCAACAGCTGTAGATCAGGTATGAAAACCTGCTGGTCTCTCTGCCACCAGTTCAGCAGCCAGCTCCCCATCTTGTGCAGCAAACCTTGACATATAAACCCGAGGTTATCATCTGCAACCTCAGACAACCCAAGAAGCTACTGAGATTAAAGAGTTACTACTGTGGGAAACCAAACAAATACAGAACTAGCTGCATAACACCAAAATGCTGAGGAGCTTGGCTCCTGATTTCTGACACCTACACAATAAAGTTGAAATATACATAAATAACAGAGTCTATGTTCATGGTTGGTTTTGAGCACTTAGAAGCATTATTACTTTCTATGGTTTGCTGTTCTGTGAGCTTTTAAAACATAGTTAGGAAAAAACCCTACAATTATTTAAATTGTTGAACAAGTTTATCAATCAACAGGAATACTTTCCTCTTTGGGCACTTACGAGTAACACATAGGGGAGAAAAAAGCAAAGAGGTAGGTAATAAATTCCTAAAACCAACTAAAATACTACCAGTTGGAGTGAGAATGATAACACTGGAAAGTGTGTAGAAAGCTACAGAAAAACAAAAAGCCCTGGATGAGCATCTCAAAACCTGGCAGATAATACCTGACAATATGTCACTTGCAGCAGATAGCCCGCAATAGAGAACAAAAAATTATCAAAGTTATCTTTAAATTATTCTTTTTTTTTTTCCCCTATCTTTGCTCCTTATTGGAGAATGGCATTTTTAAATGAAAGAAGATGAAATTCCCTTAACAGAAAAGGAGGGGCCACTTTAAAATGGAAGTGGAGAAAGAAGGGCACAAAGAAACACTCAAACAAATGCACCAATGTTGTCCATTATTCCAAAAATAAGTGGCTGCTCCTGTATATGTTCTCTAAAGGAAAATTCAGAGACCACATTCTTTCTAGAAAGAAAACATAAACTGGATTTTGTTCCATTGTAAAACAGTTAAGGAAAGGGCTAGTCCCACTATGATATATACTTACTGCTTGTTCATTTCTCATTCCCACATATTTTATTCCAACTGCCTGGGCTGCAATTGCGATTTCAGTGACAGGAATACCAACAATGCCAAACATGTATTCGATATTCTATAAAGAAAAATGTAAGGAAAAGTCAGACAGTTTTTTCCCAGAAGACAGCTTTAATAATCACATGATGAACACAGACATGCCAACTACACAGGCAGTCTAAAACTAAAATGCAACATATATAGTCACAGAGAAGCTGACAGGTTACTGTGGACACAGAGCTGGCATCAGCTGGTGTTTGCAGCTCAGCCCTCTGTGGCTATGAAAACGCTGGATTTTGGGAGTCTACAAGCAGTGGGACAAGGGTTCATCCCTCAGGCAAGGTGCGTTTAGTGCTTTCTACTGAGCAATCCCTACCTGGGACATCTCTGCTATGTCACTTTCCTGATTTCTCAGTATGTCAGCTTCCTTTACTCTGAAAATGCCTCATGGCACCTTGTTTGGCACATGTGTTTGCACAGTTCCACAGAAAATTAACGGCAAAACCCCAAATAAATGGTTAGTGCCCACAGAAACACAGAGATACAGAAGACTACGTGTATCTGGATTACAACTGAACTACTTTTCTACGTTTTACAGGCCAAATGCAAAGTCTTCTCCCAAGCCCCCTGCCAGGCCTGCAGCATCTCGAGTTTAGAGACAACACAGAGCTTTCCTCACTGTAAAGGAGGCGCAGGAGGCGCATCCAGCTGTGCCGGGGAGAGCCGCAGAGGAACCTCGGCACTGCCTGATGGTAACGGGGGGAGCGCCTGAGCTCGGGAAGGGACAGGCAAGGGAACGTGACGGCAAAGAGAGCGGGGCCGGCAAAGGGAATGGGGCTGGCTCTCCAGAGGAAGGGAATCAGTGTCGCCCTGGGGAACGCCGCCCCGGGGTCAGCAGCTCACGGCGGCACCGGGGCTGTGCGGCGGAACCTCCCTCTCTTTCCCTTTCCGTCCGGCCCCGGGAGAGCGGCAGCACCGGTCGGGGTGAGTGCGGCCGCCCACGTTCACTCGCTGCAGGCTGTCCCGGCGCGCAGGCTGCCGCTCCCCGCCCCGCGCCCTTACTTGTGCCCTGAGCGCCTGGGCGATGAGCTGCGCCCCGCTGACCGCCTCGCCCTCCATGTCGGCCCGGCCGCCCGCCTGCACCGGGCCGCACCGGGCCGGCACCCCGGGCGAAGGGCGCGCGCAGTGACTGACAGGCGGCTCGGCCAATCAGGCAGCGGAGGGGGCGGGCCCGAGGAACCACCCCTGACCCTGCTGGCGGGCGGAGACCGGAACAGCTCCCTATTGGTCAGAGCGGGCAGCCAATCAGAGGCCGCGAGGCGCCGGCCGTGCAGCGTGAGGCTCGCGGGGCGCGGGGGGCGGGAGCGGGAGCGGGATCAGGATCAGGATCAGGATCAGGATCAGGATCAGGATCGGGACCGGGTCCGGCCGGGAGCGGGGCCGAGCGGGCAGGGCGGGGTCGCTGCAGGCCCGGCCGCGGCTCCGGTGATTCGTGAGCCGCGCGGTACCCGGGGCAGCCGGCCCCGAGCGCTCGGCTGTGTGGGGCTGGTCGGAGGTGGCGAGCACGGGGCGGGACAAAGTGCGGGGGTTGTGTGAGGTGCCGGCGCTCGCCGGGAGAAGCGCCAGAGCAGCGCGAGACACCCTCCCAAAATCCCGGCTGAAGGATGGCGCACGCCCCTTCCTCCGGCTCGGCCCATCCCGGCACTTGTCCCTGTCACCACTCTCGCGTTGCCCTGCCAAACCACTAACGATAGCCGCGCTCCGTTCGCCCTCGCTCGCCAAACAACAAAAAAACCCCCATAGATAACAAAAAACAGGTAATATAGATAACAAAAAACGTTCACAAAACCAACGTTCTAAAATACCGTAATATAATGCAGCAAGTAAAATCAGTAGACAGGCGGTATCAGTGGAAAATCCCTTGAATTTCACTGTATTTTATGTATTTTTAAAATATGTTGTATAATAGATAGTAGAATGGCAGCAACATCACAATCCATGGTTATTATTCAACCTAAAAAAACACGTTATTTTTTCATAGCAAATTGAATATGTGCCTAGTAATCATTACTGTTTATGTCACTATTATTACTGTTTATGTTGCTATTTATGTTGCTATACGTTGGGCATAGTTTAAAGTGCCATTTGCTATTAACCATTCAGGAGGACCCAGAGTAGTGTTGTGCTACCTCTGTTATTTCAAGATCTGTTGAATTCTTCTGAGTGTAGAAGTATGAAGAGGGAGGGCACATGCTGCTTTTCCCTGTGTATACATCCAGGTGTGGTGACAGGTGACAGACTTCTAAGTTTCCACAGCTGTTGAAAAGCGAGTGACAGGATGCTTTACTTCACAGTACACTGAGATCAGATGGTTCTCAAAAGGTGAATAGGAAAACAGCCTGCAGTGTGAGTGGGGGGAAAACTTGGCATCCAAACTTGGACACCAGTCTTCTTACCCTTTGTGTGGAACTATAACTGGAATATTTTGACTGCAAGACAGTAATACTGCTATGAAATATTTATGTTTATATTTAGGCAACATGATCCTGCTGAAGCCTATCTGTCAGGCAAAAGACCACATAAATCACAGGAAAGGGACATAAAAGGAGATAAAATTATGAAGCATTTCAGATAATGAAAATTTAAAGCCAAGGCTCAGGTGAGGTGACAGCTCTGTAGGTCCTAAGCAAATCAACTTCTCTTCAAGGAAAGGATTTATGAGATGGTGTGGTACTTTACAGTGGTAAAAAAATCCAGAGTGTGGCAGAGACATATTTGGAATCTCAACAGCCTAAGGGCTGAGTAATCCCTGTTGGTGTCCTTATTTTGGCTGGGAAGTTTAATACACCCAAGCCTGGCCTTGGGGCTTGTCATGGCTCTGCCTGTTAGAAACAATCCCTGAAAGAGCAGAGTCCTGTTGTATAAGCTGTCAGACAGGGAAAAGGCTTTAGGGAGCACTCACACAAGTGCTCAGCTATCATCTGTAGGACTAGCAGTAATCACAACCCAGGGCTGGACTCAGAGGAATTATTTCTGTTATTTCAGTTGCCCCAGGTTCAGCCAGATGGGGTTATGTAGTTGCAATTTCAGTGCTAAACCTCTTGTGCATCTGAATGAGTAAAAGATTCAGATTAGTACTTTTGAGTGTTTCTGACCACCAGGAAATGAAACTTGGTAGAAAAATAAGACCTCTCCAAGCGTGTTTGTAAAATACAGCATTTTGTAGAGGATTATTACGTGTTATTTTTTTTTTCTATTGGTGTGTTTTGCTTTTTTAAAAAGGCACTTTTTCTAATGCATAGCAATTCCACCTCATGATCTGAAACTCTCCAACTTTTTCCATCACTATTAATGATGAATTCTAATTACATTTTAGTTGACAACTTTATTAAGGAGCAGCTGACTAGAACCCATTCCTGTCCTAAACAGGCATTTGAAGGGGTGACAAGAAATAAAAACCAGAGTTTTGTCAGAGAAGTGCAACACAGCTTGTTTATTTTCAGTATGCTCCTTAACTGTGAGAGGTTTCTCACCCCTGAATTCCCTCCTCCTGCTGCTGCTTTACATCTTCACATGTGCTTTGGTATTTTAATTGCAAAGCTGAGCTGCACAGGACAAGGAGGCCCTTCCATTATTGATATGCATTGCCAAATCACCCTCCCAAAAGTACCAAATGTTTTCCTCAACATGCAGAATAGCAAGGATAGCCTATCATACATCACTTTTCAAAACCGTTTATATAAACATTTTATGCAGTTTTCATCACACTTTAAATAAATTTACACTTGAAGGCATGTATGTATGGACACATTGGCTAATTAAAGCTCAGGGAATTAGGAATATGTAGTTCATCTTAGCAGCATTGAACAGCTAAGTTATTCCTGTACCCTTAGAAGTGTTACTATTACATATTAAGGCCTTTTGGTTGAGCAAACAATTCTTCTCCTACCATGGGCACCAAGGTTATAATTTTGCTGTCCTACATAATGCTTTTTCCATTTACTCATTGTTAGGTACTAAGCAGTTGGTGTTTAGAGAAAAAGAACAGTTTTGAGGATTGTTATTAGCTGCTTTTCATCCTGGAATTCAAGCAAAGAGATATTTTCAGTTAACTTGCCATAGACTTTCTTTTTTTAGGTACAAAACTACATTTAATATAACATGAATAAAAATAAGACAGTGATTAGTTTAGAGCTGGTTTTTTTTTCCTGCTGGGCTTTAAGAAGTGTCTCCATGCATGTGTCTGTCAGTTTTTATTTGCTTTGGAAAAATTCTGGGAGCTGTAGATCACAACGACTGAAGGGCACTAAGAGTGTTTTAGACAATTTATTTTTCTTGGATAGTTCCCAGAGAGCAAATACAATTAAAAAGTCAGTAACTGAATTTAGAGCTATCAATACAGAGCACCAGTAGGTCGCTCCTGCATGCTCTTTCAACTTCACTGATATTAGAGATTTAATTTCTTAATGATACGAGTGACAGTGGTGACAAATACAGAATTCTCATGTTGTGAGAATAATTCTGAATAAAATGGCATTTCTGTAGGCTTTCTGAAGTGTTGCACAACCATTGATTGTATCAGTCCTTGTTCTAAGTCCTTTCCTAACTTGGGAAGTCAAAAGGTTACATGGGGAGCCCATATTGCAGAGAATGCCCCAGCCTTCCAGACACAATAATTCTTCATTTTTTTTCTGAGAAAAGCTAACTAGTGCAAATTTTCTCCAATTTGTATAGATTTTTGATCTTTTTTTTTATTACTATGAAAGTTTTTTTAACCTTACCTATCTGCATTGCATGAAAGGAATGTGGATCTGAATTGCACTCAACATTTTATAAATGCTTAAAAAAGCTGCACTGTAGGAGAAATATTTGCCTATTTCATATGTGAAGTTGAAATACAGTGAATTCATAATCCATTAGGAGAGGCATTTTTATGCTAGATAGATGCAGAAGTGGTGTCTAGTGTAATTCTCTTGGCAATTATCTGTTTCAGTATTGATATGTCCTATTTCTGCTTGACTGCTATATCAGTCTCCAAGTAATTTTAGGAAATGCTACTTTTAAATACATCTCCTGTTACTGAATGGAGGAGAAACTGCAAATTTGTGAGCTGCTTTAAACTTTTCTCAAAGACGTTCTGATATACAGTGAAACAATCGCTACATGAATGTTAATTATTAAGGGAAACCAAGCAAGGAAATCAGTAGAACTATATATGAAGCTTAAATGCTTTTGGACACAGTTGTTTAAAGCACCAGTGTAGATGGATTTGTTTAGAAACAGCATGCATATGGTCATTCAGTAACTTAAAAACACCACAGTGCTGAGAGCCTCGGTGTCCTGGTTTGAAGGACAGGTGTCTGCCAATAAAGGCAGAGGCTTCTCTTTGAAATGGAGAATGTAAACTCCTGCCTTCCAAATTATTATAATTTTGAAATTAAGAGGCTTTCAGGCAAAGATATGGGAATTAGGAATAACAGTTCTTTATTAGGAAAATTAAAATAGAAATACAGTATTACAAAGAACAACCCCAAAACACCAACAGAGTCAGAACACAACCTGACACCCTCTAGCAGTCCCATTAAATGGTGGCAGTCCTCCTGCAGTGGCAGATGTGGTTCAGTGATCCTGAAGCAGTTCTCCTGTTGAAGGGTGCAGTTTTCCTCTGAAGGTCCAGGGATGATGTGGAAACGTCCGAATTTCCTCTGGAATCCAGTGGAAAGAAGGTGTCTTTCTGTCCAAAATCTCAGTTTTTTATCCAAGTAGGAAAGGCTTGGCTCCTCCCCCTGGCTGGAGCATCTCCCCAGTGGGATGATGCAATTTTATCAGTCATACATTGGGATTCAATGGATCATCAGCAGATGATATGTTCCTGGAGGGGGGATGGGATGTGGAAAAGATAAAAGATTATTGCCCCACCTGGTCTTAAAGATGGCCCATTAGCAGATAGTATTTGCCACAAAGATAAGGGATCACTACCCCACCCAGCTTCAAAGCTGGTGATAGAATACACATTTCTAGCCACATCAACCCAACACACTCGGTTACCATCCACACTTAATTGTAAATTTAAATTCCTGGCATGATATTTTGCTCCACCTCCCCACCCCACCTGTCTGTGTTTCTTTTCTCTAGATTTATGGCATTCAGCATGGTGGCTGTGTGCTGGAAGCTGCACATCTGCTTTCTCCTCTATCAAGTGGTCTCAGGAGTGAGGAGGGAGGGGCACTACGTGGCGGCCGTGTACGAGCACGAGTCCATCCTGAGCCCGGCCCCGGCGGCGCTGGTGGAGCGGCGCTCCGCGCTGGAGCTCATGGGCAGGAACCTCGACATCTATGAGCAGCAAGTGCAGGCTGCTGCCAGGCAGGTACGGCCCAGCATGTGCCCTGGGTATATATAGAGGAAGTGCTCTTTGAAGATAATCTTTCACATTTGTGTTCCAGGCAACTAAAGCTGTATTTATATCCATAACTATGGTCTGGGTTCTCAGACAATCTGACCTGCCAGCAGCTCTGAAAAAGAATCAGGCCAATTAGCATCCCGCCTGACTCAGGCTATTCCAAGCTTGGAAAAACACGCCCATCGTTATTTAGTATGGGGAAATTAATTTTCTATTCTGGTCTGAATACCTAGCTCCTGTCTGTTTTCTTAAATGGAAGGGTTTCCTTGAAAGTTTGTATTGCTGGCAGCTATCTTGAGTTTGGTTTTATTCCAATGTTCTCAATGGAAATTCCTGAATGTTTCTAAAAACTAAGGAAGTCAGATGCTTTGGAAATTAATGTTCCGCCTTTAACAACTTTGTGGAACTAAAGTTTTCCATTCCTTTCTCCTACCCCACCATGGAATGGTTCTCAGTCTAAATATATTTAGAGAAACTATTGCCAGCTGTTCCTATGCACAGCCCCCTTTCCTCCCCTCCCAAGAAAACCCAAGCTGGTTCTAGTGACGGGAAGCAAGTGTTACTGGCCCTACACAGAGAAGAATTGACTTGCAATTTTCAGAGATCTGTTGTTATGGGAGAGAATAATTACTATTTTTATATAATTTGAAAACATGATGGGGTTTTTTTGGAGAAGTTCAGGTGATTGGGCAGAAGCATAATAGCAATTTTTATGCAGCCCTGCACCCAAGACATAAATTATCCCAAAGCTGTCGCATAGATAACACGTTTAAGCTGACTTTTGAAAACTAACAGGAATTTGAGTGAGTGGTGCTGTGTCTGATTTAAGAAAAATCCACCTCATTTTTAGGAACAATTCAGATTTCCCTGAACTTCAGGCATGGCAACATTTCTACCAGACTGTGCACTGCTTCTACAGTGATGCTATTTCTAAAATCAACACTCCCAGTACTCTGTCCAACCCTATATTATAATGAGATTTAGAGAAGTCTCTTCATGCATGTGTCTGTCAGTCGGTATTTACTTTGGAACAATTCAGGGAGTTGTAGGTTACCCAATACTAATTAATTAAATGATGGTGCAACTTTGACAAAGTGTATCTGCAAACAGCATAATTCTGATAAAAAAATTAAGACAAGTTTTAACATCATCAGTCTTTAACCTGAATGATGACATTCTCATGACTTGTGTGAAGGGAGAATACCTTTGGTAAGAAATTGGATGCAATATGCTCTTACTTGCATGCCCTTAAAATAATGTCAAATGCCTTATTTTTCAAGATAAAGGCATGTTTCAGGTTAAATAAGTTTTTTTTTAAATACACATTATTACACACCTACTACATAGTTATACCTACTTATGAAGCTACATTATTGGCAAAACATAATTAGGTTACCCTTAACTTTCTTTAGCTCTTTTTACCCATGAGATCCCCCCTTTTCCTTTGCTTTGCTTTGCTTACAAGACATGTCTTTGTTTTACATACAGGGGGCACAGATCATTGTTTTTCCTGAAGATGGAATCCATGGCTTCAACTTCACCAGAAGCTCCATTTACCCTTACTTGGATTTCATTCCACATTCACACTCTGGAAAGTGGAATCCCTGCAGAGAGCCCTATTTGTTCAATGACACAGAGGTAAATATAGGGGTGATGCCTGCAGAAGTGGGATAACTGAATGCTCCAAGTGGGAAGTAGTTCAAGTTGGTTTGCTTAGGGAAGTAAGCAAGAAGCTTAACCGCTCCTAGTGCCAGATTCCGTTTTCATGGATGCTCGAGCTATGTCAGTTTCATTCTTAATGACATCACAGCATTCTGACTCAGCAATCATTGCCAAATGATTAGCACAAGTAACAGGACTTAGCTGCTACAATTTACCTGCTACAGCTTGACACGGACCTAGCGTGATTTCATTAGATATGACCTGAATGTTACAGAAATAGTATTGCCATCGACTGTTCTGGACCTGAACTGAATATAACCATGCTCAGTAAATACAGTCTGCTAATTCTTCCAGTACTCAATCAAATGAATCAATGAAAGAAATCATGCCTGTACCTACTGAGCAAGATTTGTGTGCGAACATGAATTGTAAACATTGTAAACAATGATCTGTTTTGGCCTATGAATCTTTGTTACCAATGATTGTGGCCAAGCAAGCAAGAACTTAGTTTGCTATTCAGATGCTGTTCGGAGATTCCAAAAATGTCAGTCTTTGGTACAGCATTCTGTGTTATGGAAGAAATATCCCAGTAATACTGTGCTCTGCAACATTTTCCATTTCTTTGCTGTAATATGCAAGGTCTATCCCTTTCCATGTCTGCTTCTCTAAGTCCTAGGATGTAACTGCTTTTTAAAAATTTATAGCAAAAACACCCAGGTACGGATGATCATTATTAGACATTTGCTGTTCTAAAAGCACACAGATTAGTTGTGCTGCATTGGCAAAGCTTTCAGCTGATATACAGTGTTTTAAAGCAATTGGTGCTTCTACAAGTCACAAGTTTCTAAAAACTAACACCCTTGGAATAGATTAATTTTCTTACTTCCTTCTGAGGAAATAAAACAGACAATTTTTTCAGAGCTGTTTTAAAATAAACAACTGAAATACCCTTCTGCCTACCAAGCTACTGGTTTTAATAGCTCTTGTCACAAAATCATCAGTGCTTTTAAATTTTACAGCTAAGGTTAAATGTGTTCAATTTAGAATTTCCAAAACAGTAATTTGGCAAGTATTAAATAAGTCATGGGTGCTTAAGTAAACTGGAGCACTCCCATTTCTCCACGCCGTTTTGCAGGTCGTTCAGCGCCTGAGCTGCATGGCTCTGAAGAACAAGATATTCCTTGTGGCCAACCTGGGGAGCAAGCAGCCGTGCGAGCGCTGGGATCCGCGGTGCCCGTCGGACGGGCGCTACCAGTTCAACACCGACGTGGCGCTGGCCGCGGACGGGACGCTGCTGGCCACCTACCGCAAGCACAACCTGTACTTCGAGCTCGCCTTCGACACCCCTCCAGAGCCAGACCATGCATTCTTTGACACCCCTTTTGCTGGCAAGTTTGGCATGTTCACTTGCTTTGATATACTCTTTTTTGAGCCTGCAGTGAGCCTCATCAGACGATACAATTTGAAGCAAATTGTTTATCCAACTGCCTGGATGAACCAGCTCCCGCTTTTGTCTGCTGTAGAGTTTCAGCAAGCTTTTGCAACAGCTTTCAATGTCAATATTTTAGCAGCCAACATCCACCACCCTACCTTGGGCATGACAGGGAGTGGCATATACACTCCAGTCAAATCATTCATCTACCACAACATGGAAAGTTATGGTGGCAAGCTCATAGTGGCAGAAATTCCTGTGATTACTGCAGATTATAAAACCAATTCAGAGAGCAATGAAAGATTTAGAGAGAACTTACATGACGCATGCAGGACTTCTATGAGCACCTCACTGGGTGATGAAGTTTGCTTTAAGGAGCAAGAAGAGATTCCTGGCAGCGTACCTGAAAAAGGAAAGGAACAGTCACCTCCTTCCTTTTATGCAGAAATGATGTATGACAACTTCACTTTTGTTCCTGTATGGGGGGAAAAAGGAGAGCTCCAGGTTTGTGCCAATACCCTTTGTTGCTACTTAAACTATCGGAGAGCTGTTTTAACTGATGAATTATATGCTTTGGGAGTTTTTGATGGGCTCCATACAGTGCATGGCACATACTATGTCCAGACCTGTGCCTTGGTGAAGTGTGGTGGTCTCAGCTTTAGCACTTGTGGACAGGAGGTCACAGATGCCACTGCTCTGATAGATTTCCAGCTATGGGGAAATATGAGCACCCCTTACATCTTTCCTTTGCTGCTGACATCTGGTATTGCCTTGGACTTTGCTGATCACATGGGCTGGAAAAACAACCACTATTTCCTCAGCAAAAATAGAACATCTTCTGGCCTCCTGACAGCTGCTATCTATGGACGATGGTATGAAAAGGACTAACACAGGTATTTGACTGAGTCAGAAAACAACTGCCTGTATGTTTAGAGTAAGCATCTTAACAGAAATTGTTGAACATCCATATTTCTGAGAGGTTCAGGTGTGTTTGTCCCATCACTGCCTGATTAGGTCCCACATCTGAAATAATGTCTGTAAGCACAGTCTGTACCATTGTCGTACCAGGAGTGAAAGAACTACCTTGCAAAGTAAAGGCTTGCTGTGATCTGGTGAGATATTTTATACCAGAAAATAACACTTCTCATTTCAACTGAATTTGTTTCTTTTAATTTAATCCTTTGGTTTTTAGGGGTCCTGGCTGGGAATATGGAAATGAATGGAATGAAAACTATCACAAGAAGAAAAAAAAAAGCAAAAGAAAAGGAAGGAAGACACAAATACTGTGCATAACATGCACAAAACCATGTAGGTATACATACATATAGCTTTTATGTGCTGAGGTTCTGATTTCTGGTTAGAGTGCCATTTTTGGAACTCTTTGATTTTTGTTTTTTTTCTTAGTCAAAAACTCCCAGCTGAAATCATTGCCCATTGACTGGCCACTCGGGTATGTGTAATCCTGTTACACATTTAACTGAGTGTTACAGTTGTAAACATCTACAGAATAGCTAGTCTGGGGAACAGGATATTAATGACTGTGAAAACTTAGACTGCAGCAAGACACAATTCACAAGAAATTATGTTTAAGGAAAACATCAGCATAGAATATCAGTGGCCATGTTATGTACTGTTTGAGTATTTACCATTCCCTGTTTAAGAGAAGTAATTTTAAGACTATTTCAACTTTAAGACATCTTACATGCTGTTTATTAATTTATTCGAGAGGAGTTATGAAAAGCACATAATGAGCTGTGGGACAGCAAGGATTTTGCATCAGTACTTCATGTCCCAGATGGCAGGTATGTGTGCTGAGTAAAACACACCATTCTTTCCAGAGAATAACTAGAATTAAGTGCTATAACTGTTCTACTGCAGTGAAGAAGTTGGGAAGAGAATATTCAAAGGCTATTAATTTGGGGTTAAATTCAGACAAGTTAATATATTCTCAAGCATTATAATTTTATGGGGTCTAATTGGCTATTATGACTTCATCTGTGTAATGGCTGTTGAGTAATGGAATAAAAACATCTATATAATTTTATATATATTAAATATATAATAAAAATATAAAAATATATATATAATAAAACAACTGTTCCTTTGATGAGTCCTTGTGTTCCAGCTGCTCTGTCAGTCAGGCTGAAAGGAGCAGAGCACAGGAGAATGGACAGCTGGGAGTCTCCCTTTGTTTTGGTGGTCTGAGTTGGTCCAAACTCAAACCACCACAGCTACAAGGATGAGTCCTGAGAGGTGCTCAATCAGCTCCTGCTTTGAATGAACTCACTTTCTGGTTTCAGAAAACAAAACAACCAAAAAAATTGCTGAATTTCTACCTTAGGGTTTCTTAGAAATTTACACAGAATTAGTGTGTAATTATGGGAGATCTTGGGCTCTATCAAAACTTCCTTCTCAGTCTGTATCCCTGTGAGTCAGGCCCTCCTTGAACACTGCTCTGATACAGCAGCACACCAGGTTTGTTTATCCTGCAGCATATATTGGACAGAAACATGGAGAGGGAAATGTCTGTATCTCATTAGGCATAAACTTGCTGCTATAAAAGTAGGCCATTCCACCACAGGGTTATTAAAGATCACTAATGCTTTGGCACCCATACCATGTTCTTACTGCGTGCTGCACGATTCCAGGACATACAGGGTAAAACAGAAAAGCATTTGCAGTGCTTGTTGGTGCTTCTGCTTCTAGTACCACATGACCAAGTCTGAAAGAATGGAACAATGAACAACTGGAGATTTCAGCTCTCAGGACCTTCCACTTTGGAGGCTGAAAAACATGCAGCTTCATGCACTAAAATACTCTTTGGGATTTAGTTCCAGAGCAACTATTCACAGTAAGTCAGGCTAAACAAATAGCATTACATATATTTGCTATGCTAAGGAAAGAAGAGGTATTTTTCTGTGAAATACTTGCAAAGCGTGCCCCAAAGAGCTATTCTAACTCTGGGTATGTTAAAATTGTTAGAACAAGACCTTCTAGCCCTGGAAATTTGCATAGAGTTTGCACATTCCTGTCTCCTCCCTGAGATGAGCAGGCATTAAGTACCAGAGAGTGTTCTCATACCTTGTCCCTTTTACCCAAATCAGCTGCCTCTAGCAAAGGGACACTGGGAAAGGTTCAACAGGCTAGACACAATGGATTAGCCTCCCACCCTGATCTTTGAGTAGCAGCAGATTTATCTAAGCTGGGGTGACCAGCTGTAACCTCCAACACCCACCACACATTGGTGGCTTCTGGAAGTGTGTGCTGGAGCAGCAATCCCAGCACTGCTCTGTTCCCAAACAAGTCTGCAGTCTTGGGAGTGAAGCTACTTACCACATGCTGAGGAGGTGTGAGAAGCCTTCAGCAAGGCTGATGCTCACTAGTAACACACTGTAATGCAGCCCATCATCTAATGGATATGAACAGATTTATTAAAGCTTCCTGAGCCATTCCTGTCTGAGAGTGGAACAAAACTAACCAGGACACAAGGATTATTGACATAGAGGAAGCAGAGCTGAAATCTAGAGCAGCTTTAAACCTCTCAGTCTGTGGACCAAAGTGACACTAGGATTTAGGAATTTGTACTGACACTAAAGAAACTTCCTTTAAACTGAGAAACTGAGACAGCAGGGGATGGTGTCTTTAAAGGACACTGCTCCTTTAGGAGGATGCAGAGAAAGGTAACAGCCATAGAAACTCTCTGTTCAAGTCCATCAGTCAGAGGGGTTGGAAGGTTCCTCCTACAGGATCTGCTGCTTCAGGATTCACAGTCATTTTTCCAGGTGAATGTCGGGATACTCTCCTTACCATGAGAGAAACACCAGAAAGCACATCAAAGGAACAGCTGCAAAACAGGACCTTGGAGCTGAGCAATCAAGAGGCACGGGAAGAGGCTGAGGTGACACAGTCTGTTCAAATCAGAGACCTTCACAATGCCCAACTGGAAATAAACTCCTTTAGGCAGATCTCAGCCAGTGAAATGAAAACCCCAAATATTCACAGGCTGAACTGAATTATCACTCCATCAAGCTTTTAAAAGTCAACAATGAAAATACTTGAGACAGTCACTGTGCTCTCCTTTTTCCATGCCCTGGGAGAGCATGTGTGGGCAACACAGGTCAGAAACAGAGATAGTAGTGGGATCCACAGCAAATGAAACAAACTCGTGGTAGAAGAGATTAGAAAGGTTGAATTCATTAAGACTTTAATGGGGAAGAATTTAAAGATTTTTAGAAAATTATGCAGACAGTTTGAGTAACAAAGTTTGGCAAGGGACAGAAAATATCTGACAGAATACATGAATGACTAGATTTTGCTTTAAAACTATTTAAGCTGTCTAATCTATTCTTTTAACATACAACACCTGAGATGTCAGACATGTCAGATCCCAGGTGTAGAGAAGAAAACCAGCAAATCTGTCCTTTGATAAGGCTTCAAAGCAGGTTTTGTTTTGTTCTGTTGTAAACCTCAATAGCAAGAGCTCTGGCTTCATCTATTGCAATTTTAATTTAAAAAGAAAGATTGTAAGGTGTTTTTTTCCTCTTTAAATATTTAGTGACACCATCAATGTGAAGACAGTTTGAAAGGCTCTTTGGGTTCTCTATTATTCAACCATGTTTACAATTATGTGGGGGAAAACCGCAAGATCTCTTTCCCAACCTCAGCTTGAAAATTGCCAAAACAAAGCATAGAATGGAGCGAGCTAAATTTATCCTAATGTAAAATAACACACAGCACACCAGGGAAGCATGGATAATTTAAATACTGCTTTATTTGAAGACAAAAAGTGTGCTAAAGAGACTGAGATACCAGGTTGGAAAGAGCAGCAAGAAATCTTGGAGTCCTGTAAGCAGGGACAGTCATCTTTCCCTGCTGGGAAAGTTCAGAGATGAGTCAAGAATTTGAAAATTTTAGTCACATCTATAACCTAATCTTCAGGCTTACAGAGTCTCATAAGTACAGTAATAGGACAGATTCTTAAGAATAGCCAGTTGTTTCATCATTAAAATGAATGCACAGTGATACCTTTGCACTTAACATTTGAAAACATACAGATATCACTGTGAAAGAAGTGAGAGAAGGACTCCAGAAAAAAAACAAAAACCCAATGCTATCAGCTAACAAAGAGGCCTGTGCTGTGTCTCTTCTCATTTCATAGAATGTGTCTGGAAAGAACCCACAAAGATCATTGAAGCCCAACTCCTGGCCCTGCACATGATCACCCCAAGGCTCACACCACATTCCCAGGAGCATTTACCACCTCAGGACTGTAAAGTTTGGAGCTTCATGGTTTGTAAATTCTTATCTTGTCCAATTCAGAGTCACAGCTACACATTTATATACAAAAAGTGTTTTCCAACCCAATCAGAATTCTACTCCAATTGTCCTGCCAGCTTCTGCAGCATATTAAAGAGGATTATAAGGAAATCATCACAAATCACTGAGAATACTGCAAGAGGCAATAACTATTGATCTTGGATTTAAGGATTTGTATGAATTGGCTTGAGGCTTTAAGAATTTAAATACTTACTTTTTCGTGATATTAATATCAATTTCACCAAGTTTGAATTCAGACCTATGGAAGTTGTGTCAGAATTTTAAACTACTTATTATTAAGAGATCAAAAAGGCCCTTCTCTCCAAAGTCTAGTTAGTCTGATTCCAACAGGACTGGATTATCAGAAATTACTGTCAGCAGGAATCAATGCTTTTTAACCAAAAGTGTGATGGCATTTCTTCTGTGAATACATACCATCAGCAGAAGCCCAGTGCAAAGCTGTGGGAGATGAGGAAGATCCTCCTGCTGCTCCTGCAGCTGTAGCCAGGGAAGCCCATGGAGCTCCCTGGCCTGCCCTGTGGTACACAGAGCCAAAGAGCACGACTCCAGTTCTGCAGAACTGCTGTTTCCATATTCATTTACCCTTTTTATTTAGGTTTCAGTTTTTTAGGATGTCCTGCAGACATCTAGGACTGTTAAAAATGTTCACTGATTGTAACAAACTTTTCCCAAGTAATGCTAACCAGTTCTTTGGGCAGTATTCACTGACACTTCCCATCTTTGTACATGCTGATCCTCTCACCCAGTATCAAAGGATCAACAACATAAAGGTCACCACACTTCTTTTTTTATTTACAAAAGAGAATATGAGTTACCCAAACACTTGTGTTATCCCCAACCAACTGCATTTAATGAACATTCTCTCGGTTTTTTTCACAGCAGATATAAATAGAGCATGTTATTCTGGGTTACTACAGTAGTTGTTGTCTTTAAATGGGTACAGTCTGGGCAAGATAGGAAGGCCAATTCTTCTCTAAACCAGAATTAATTGGGTTGGAGAATCTGTAAACATTATCTCATGCTCTTTTTTAGTCATCTTTTCTACAGTTTAGGTAACAGCTTTGGGATCATCTGCGTACATGTTAAAAGGAGCAAAACTTTGAAGTAATAATTTTTGCAAATGAACTTCTTTTTCAACCAAACATTTGCTAATTCTTTAGCCTGGCAGCCAAAACCAGAATACAGACAAGTCAGAATTTTAAACAAATTACCAGAAAAAACCCCCAAACAATTGCAATCAATCAAAGTTTAAAAAGGGCCTAGAATAAAAGTTCTGACTGTTCCACATATAATTTATTGGAGACTTCTAAGCATAGGAAGACAATAAAAACTTACAGGAGAAAATACAAAGCAGGACACAGAAGTCAAGATTTTATATGGAATTACACGAAAAATCTCCTCAGCTGCAGTAGGGTCACTCTTGGGGAGAGACAGACTGATTCATCATCTTATCAGCATCCAGCATTTATCCTGCAACATGACACTCTAAAAGTAACAGTTCAACCTATGAGGTTAATACTGACTTGGCATCTTCTGCAGAACATTTATCCTGAGAACGGAAAACCCATAAAACATCCCAGAAGTCAGAGTACAGAGAAAGACGAGCAGAGCCAGCTGTCCTCATTCCTTAAGTCCATTTGGTTTTTTTTCTTCCTCAGGACAAAAAAGGGCCTCTTTTATTCTAATACATTGCTTCAGTAGTCCAGCCAAGGCTCACTGCTCTCTCTTGGTGAAAATCCAAGAGATTGTTTGGATAAAGGCTGTAAGAATAGCTGTGCAATATTCATCTGTAGAAAATCAGGAGGATTTCTTTTAGAAAAATGGAGGTTCCAACATAATTTTCTGGAAGTGAATAGACCTCCAGCTGAGGTATGAACATTTTTCTTTAAACCCCACCAGACACCAACATCATTATTTGCTTTTCAGAAACAAGGGACCTGTTGTTCCTTGACCTCTCATTAAGGAAGTGGTTTCTGAGCACAGTAGCATGGTCTTCAAACAAATCACGTTCCATTTTTGGAATTAGACCATATTAAAATAATAATCTTAATTATCACTTACAAGACACAATTACTGTCCTACCCATACCTCCAGGTAGTAATAGGGTTTTGGATTAGTTTTATTTTTAACAGATCCATGCAGATTGCAAGGTACAGGCTCACTGAATAAACTGCAGTGATGAGATAGATGAGATACACAAATCATGTAACTATGAATTCCTGAGTGGATTTAAGAATTCATTATTAGAAAAGACAAATATTTAGCTCAAAAAAGTTCACAAAACCTAAATTAAAATAATGCAGTGAGAAACTTCTCCTCAAGAGGTGAGTAGCGATGAAATGAAAAGCACAATTTCTGATTGACATAAAGAAACAAACACATTCAACAGCACTGTTGTCTGCATGTCCCTGTATTCCATATCCAAATCTTTGACTTTTAAACAAACCAAGGCCATCTGAGCTTTCCCTCCTCTGTCACCCAGGCACACAGTGGTCATGAACAGCTCAGCCTCTACTGCACTGCAATTTTTCCCAGCAGGACAGGAGTGTCCCCTGCTATAGTTTGTGCCCTATGGCTACAGACACCCTGCAGAGGTAACAGGTCATCTCCAAGTCAGACAGAGGTCAGCATAGATAATAAAGGCCTATTAATAACATCCTTTCACAGTGCTTTTGAATTAACATCAAACAGTTTCATGAACAGAAACATGCAGCTGTTACCTTTTAAATAACAGACGCAGCACTTGGCGTTCCCATCAGGTTTTCCACAAGCATTTGAGGAGAAAATGGGTCCACGTTGCTTCAGCCTTCAAATTTAAATGGTTGCAGTGAATGCCAAGACAGGCCAATGTGGATCTTGTGAGTATTGCCTGTGGCAGAAACATCACTGCACAGAGCCACACACGTGAGAGATTCAGAGGGAAGAGAGCACAGGAATCACGACCTCCCGGAAGTCCTCCGACTCTGCTCAGAGATAAACAATGAACACAGGCACAAACACAGAAAGCAGTGTTGGTAAGCAAGCCTAAAGGAATGATGAAATAATGTAATATTAAAAATTACTTTAAGTAGCTCACCTTCATTTTAGACCTAAAATGCTGGCAAAGCCATCGTGAAGATTTTATAAACTCCAACAGTTTGACAAGAGACTTTGTCATTAATTCTTAGTACATACAAATAAATTATTCATTAGTAGAACTCACATTTGGGTTTTATTATACTCTGTAAAATATACAGGAATCTTGAAGTACTGAAAGAGTGCAGGTAAATACAGTATTCAAGCAGTCACTATTTCTATGTACATGCTCATTAATTCTTCAAAAACCCCACAAAATTATCAAATAGATCAAAATATTGTCCCATGTTTCCACACTATGTTCAGAAAAGCAGCTGTTAATTTACAGTATCAAAGATTTCCAGTTTCACAATACAAAAAAAGGATAAAAATGAAATTGGAATCAGTTTGTAGTAATTTATTTGTACTTTGCCAGGACACGTGAGGATTCCTTGCATGTACATAAACAAATTCACTTGAAAATTAACAGTTATAGTTAAAGCAGAGCCAAATAAAGTAAATTCATATTTAACAGACAAAACTTCAGCTTACTTATGTCAGTTTTTCATTCATCAGGCAATTAAAAAAAACACAGTAGTCTGTTATAAATTAAAAAAAAAAAAAAATTGGGCAAGTCTGAACTACGTTACAGGGACCTGTTTCTGCTGTTTATTTTCTAAATGGAGCACAACAAAGATACACAGCTCTTCCCACAGACCAGACACTGTACTTTCTTCTCTAATAGGGAATTATACTTTTAAATTCACCTCCCCTCCTCCCTCCCCCCTCTGTAAATCTGGGATTAGAAAAAAAAAAAAAAGTGACAGGGATATACAATTTTAATCTTACATACAAATTTATGATGTAAGGAAGCAGATAAATTACTGAACTCTTAGTCACAACAGAGTTATCAAGACATATCAATTCAATTTTTTATGCAGTTTCATAGCTTCCAAGTTACTTATGTACTTTTAAATTAAGAAAAATTCCATCCAAAACCCAAAAGTTAAAAAAAAAAATCTGTAACTGTGCAACAATTACTTCTTCCCTCCCACATCTCCCACCCCTTCCTTCCCTTATTACACTGTACATTTTTCACCCTGACTTCACCTTGTTAGCTGGTTTAATTTTAGCATTATAAAAGTATGACAGATAATTTTCATTTCACCTAAAAGAAAAAGAAAATAAAACTTAAAAGCACATCTGCTTTCTGTCATGGTACATTTAATAGTGTCGGAAGGCTTTCAGATGATTAAAAAAAAATAAAATTCAACATCTAAACCCAAATTTAAGCTTCTTTTCCAGAAGTAATTAAGGTTTGGTTGAAATAACTTCTCAAATAACCTATTCCAGTTTTCACAAAAACGTAATTAAAAAAATCTTTAAGTTATTTGGTCCTTTGGCAATTTGCAGCACAAACAATGCCTACTGTACCAAACTCATTTATTGCCTTCAAAATGGTTTTAGGTTTATTGAGAGCATTTGAATCTAGCATCCTTTGTCTTGTACAATAGTGTTGTTCATTTACACCAAGTTGGGTGCCCAGTCTGCAGGAATTACTCCTGGCACCAAAAACAGAATGATGGAATACAGTTAAATAAAACAGTTTTGACATTCTTTATTTTTTTTTTTTTTTTTTTTTTTTGCCATGGATTCCAAGTACTTATTCAAGAATTTATGCTTCTTCTGTAAAATATGCTCTTAAAAATCTTCCTAGAGTCTCACAGATTTTTTTTTTATATGCAACCACAATAAAAAACATCTTCTCAAAGGTGTGTCCTCCTTCTGTATTCAAACAGCAACAGCTTTCTGATAGCATGAGTCTGACCTTCCAGCGTGAGGGTTCACTCAGACCTACAAAAAGTATCTTCTAATAGGTCTCAGAATCTGAGTCATTGAGCTCGTCTTCTTCTGTGTAGGGGTAGCCACCTTCCCTGCCAATGTTGTTGAAAGTACAGTAGGAGCTGTGGTCACTCCTCATGATTGGCAAGGAGTCGAAGGTGACAGTTTTTGAGGTGTTGGTGTAATGATTAATGGCATTGAAGGTGAGGGAGGGCACTGTGCTGCTCGATGACACAGGCATCATGGTGGCCAGGATGAGAGCCAGGCAATCGGCCACGTCCTTGTTGGGCGCGCAGGCCAGCGCCGGCGTGTAACCTACAAACAGAAAACAAAACCTTCCTTTAAAATAGAGACAATGGACACATTTCTCCAAGTTCATACAATCTGTCAGCTGCAAAAATATTTTACATTGCTTAGTTCCACACTGTTTAAAAAACAAAACAAAAAAAAAAATTAAATTAACGCATTATCAATTAGTATTTTTAAACTTCTGGTTACAAAAACAATCTTGAAATTAATGGGGTTTGCCAAAAAGATAGAATTGCTTTGTTAAGCACAGCCAAACACTCTAGGCCAGTGAGAAAAGCCTCGATCTGAAAATAGTGAGGAAGTCACCTGGCTGAGGAGAGACAACTAAAAGCAGCCAACAGGGAGAGGTGATAGCATTCACTAAAGAGCTACTGCACAAACTACAGCTCAAATGTTTCTTCATCCAGAATCTCCATCACAGACTTACTTTAATGACATTGTGCCATCTCAGTAACAAGCTGGCTAAAGGATCAAGGCCAGTCAACTGAAAAGGCAGATTATAATTAACCTATACTTTATTACAATATTCAATAATATAAAGCCAATGTCTAATTTTTATTTGCATGGTATCAATTAAAAAATCCAGAGAAGTTTGAGGAAATGCCAGCTGGGTTAGCAGGCTAGAACTTGCAGGGAGACCTCTTGGTTGCCCAACTGGCTCAACCAAACTTCTGCCAGGCATTGGTGCTGTGACAATGCCCAAATGCAGGAGGTCTTAGGCTATGGAATGATTTGCAGTCAGGTCAAGTAGCTGTGACATCTCTTCTGGGTTTCTGTGGCTCTAATAATCCTCCACCATTGTTCCTTCTGCGGCTTCCCCTTCTCTGTGTACTTGCCTCTATTCATTCAATGTCAAGAAAAATGCTTCAAATTCTCCTCAGCAGAGATCCGTGCATTGCTCCTGTCTCAGGCTTAGCCACTTAGAGGGTGAGTTCTGGCACAGGTCTCGGTGCATCTACAGCACCAAGGGACTGCACTTGATGGTGCCACTGGCAGCTCTAAAAGCAGGGCAGTCTCCTAAGTACAGCCACAGACCACAGCTAATTCTGCTGCCAGGAGCAGGACAAGTTCCCCTCCCTGGTTCCACCCGGCAGCATGTGCCCAGGTCACCCTGCAGCATCTCTCAGTGTGTGGGACAGAAATGCCCACAATGAGCTCAAAAGAAAGACTCATATTCAGGTACATTTGGGAGTCTGAAGTCCTGCACTACCCCAACACTACCCACAACTTTAAGGTGTACAACATCCAAGTAAAAAGCAAACAAGTAATTTTAAATAATAGATGGCTTTAATGCAAAGTGCATGACAGACCTCTATCCAGACTTTAGGAAGGCAGGGAAAATAAGGCAATGCTCATTCTACCAGCAAGTGTTTCAACTACTTCAAAGGAATCATCTTTACTTTAGAAGTAAGTTTTAGGATAGAGCTCAGGAGCAGTTACTGTATTGTACAATTGCACATAAGTATTAAACCAGTAAGCACATTATGGAAAATAACTGTAGCTAGAAATTAAGGAAACAGCAAGCAGGAGACAGTCTTGCAGTTGAACTATTTATTATTTGCTCAGGACAGACCTTGTGCTTGATGCTTTGATGCTTTGAACAGAGCAAGACAAGAGTCCCTGCCCAAAGGAGCACACAATCCAAGGAAACACAGATAAGTCAAGCACAGAACGCACCAGCTGACCATGCGATAGGGCCGGACAGAAGTGCAGCACAGCAGCGGATGTTTTCATTGTTAGTAAGGTACCACAGCACTTAAACAGCTCAGAGTTAACAGTGACAGTCTGCAGAAGAGATACATTTTGAGAGGATTCAGAAGCAAGGGCCAGAGCTCGCCACACCTGGATCATGTCTGCATTTCAGGCAAGTAAGGCAGAATAGAAGGCTCAGAACTGATACTCAGATGCACACCACTTAATATCTACAGTTGCTGGAGGTTGTATGAAGGTAACATGACACACAAAATAAGTTTATTCAGGTTGGTCATATTCCTCACCATTCTTTTCACCAATGTGACTTGATAACAAGTTAAAAAAAACCAAAAACAAACAAGCAGCCACCTTCTATTTTTAAGAGTTTTGTTTATTTGTTTGTTTGCCCCCTTCCCCCCTTTTAAAGACTTCTTTAAATACTCATGTTCCTTCTGAAGCAGAGAATCCCAGTTCATCATAGAAGGTCTATCTAAGGATTAAATTAAATACTTGCTTCTGTTATAAGTTCTCTGTTCTCTAAATACTGTGTTTATAATTAATATACAATTGTAGGTCTCGAGCTCCTGGCTTTCATAAGCAGGAATGAAATACCCCAGTTTTATTCTTGCCTTAGACATAGCAAGATGAAGTAACTGCTTACACCACAGAAGACTGACATCTGTGTCCTCCATTATATTAACTTACATTAACTCCACTATATTGAATTCAAATTTATAAGAACAAACTCTAATTTTATGTCACTTAACTGCAGAGTGATAACTTGTAAGTCAGGGAAACAGCAGATATAAATACTTTATATTTCCTTGAAGATGATGTTGGCAAATGAACTGACTCACTGAAATACGCTTAACTCAGCTCTCCTGTAATGGCCCCATAATCTGCACTTGCATAAGGCTTCATAGAACAACAACAACAAAATATTTACTATCTTCATTTGTAGATGGGGAAATAGAAGTAGAGTGAGTTGGGGCAGCATCCTTGCATATCAAAAAATGAAGTCTGCATGATGGACATTGACTTAAGGCTGGGGCTCCCCCTGCCCAAATACAGAGCTGCTCCCTCCCCTGGGGTTTGAAAGTTGCTAGAAAGGTGAAAATCAGAGGGTTGTTAATGTGGTCAGTGCAATGAGAGTTCTCAAGATCAACTGAACGAGTTATTAACACTGGGAAAGAGATGACAGTCTGAGGCAGAAGTCATCTTATAAGCACTTACAGAAAAATTCCTTCCAGAAAATAAGACATCTCCAATATAAACTAAAGCACAAGTTAAATAGTCAGCAAAAAAAACCACTACAAAACAAAAAAACCCCTGAAAAGTTGGTTGAGTGACAAAATAAAACCTTATATGGTGTCAAATGAAAGAAAAACCCAACAATTTCTTTTAAGACAGGCAAAATTGCATTAATAATGTCCAAGTCAAAAGAATTTTTGTAGATAAAGGTGATGGCAGTTTCATCATGACTGGTGAAGAAATGGGGAAAAAAAAGAAATTTGAGTGAGAACTGATACAGAGCTGAGAATGAACCCTCGACACACTGCTTTAGGGAAGTATATTGGACAGTTAATTTGCTGGTTTAGCTGCATTTAATCTCTTATTTATACAGCTATAGATACAAATAGAGACTGCTTGCAAAAAGTCAATGTAGTTTTTACAGAAAGGGACAAATTCAAAGACAAAAAGTGGATCATCACTCCGTAACAGCTGAGGCTCTGCTGGTTACATGTTCCATATATCAAGACAGGCTTCCATGTAAAACACTAAAACTTTCAAAACTAAAACTAAACTCCCATATCATCTAATTCTGTATAAAATGTCAATCTTGTTTGGCAGATCACTGAACTAACTCATCTGAACTATGCCAGAACATCAGTGTTGTGATCCAAAATATTCCACTGCCTATTTCTTCAGTCAAAAAAGAATTCATCAAGGCTGCTTGATATACACTCAAGGCTACTTAAAATTTTATAAACATAGCAATTGCTATTAGAAAGAACTACAGGGAGGAAAAATATTAGATAATGCTCAGACTTACTTTAAAATTTAAAACGTGAGCAGAATTAGAAAGAAGATTTTTAGATCCCCAGGCTGCCAGGGCACTTTGACACAAATGTTTTTCCTCTGTCATGTCAAAGATCTATCCTAACAAGGTACTGGCTGGCTGTATATGAGAAGCCCACAAAAATGCAAGTGTTCCCAGTCAGCATACATGTGATGAGAAACAAAAATAAAATAGATATCTTTTTCAATCTTTTCATTTGAGGGAGTTTCTTTTAGTGCTTACTCTTGTGACCTATTTTAGGCAAGGAATGATCTTTAAGTCACCCATGTCACTTTAAGGAGTGCAATTTGAGAAACACACAGAGAAAGTCACAGGGAGCATTAAAAGAGGAGAAACTTTCTGAACTGGAAATATAATTAGAACTATTAATGAGGCACATAGCTTTTGTAAAAAAAACCAACAAACAAATCCAAACAAAGCCAAAAAGCAAACAATCCATTGCCTCACCCCTCCCCAAATCCCAGCTACTGCTTTCATGGCATAAGAGACAGAGCCTTACACATTTAAAAGCACAGCTTCAAAGGTCACAGATATCTTACATAAAAATATGTGAATTAGTCAGTAGATCTAACTTTCTTCTGTTCTTACAAGATGAAGGATTTATTCTTGTGATAAAGCAGTTACTTCTTACTTCTATGTGCCAAAAAACTCTGAAGAGCCAGAAGCTTGAGAACAGTAACTGAGTTGTAAATCATACTAGCTTTTAAAAGCTAACACTGATATACCTACTGTGACAAAACAAATAGCAATTCAATCCAGCTTCTTAACAGCTGAAAGTCGTATTTTACTTGGAGTATTATGTTTTTCTGACCATTTTTGGTATGCCAAAGCTAGTGCATTTATAGGTGCATCATAAAACTACTTTATAGTGCATCATAAAACTACAAATGCAAACCAAACATTTCTGTGCCATGGCCTGCATAATTCTGAAAGTTTTCACTCTCCCTACACTTCTGCTGCTTTGTAAAAATGGTCCACCACCAACGCATTTTTTTCTGTGAGGGCAACCTACTGCAAGGCTCATCTGAAGTTTCCAGAGTTACTGCTTTTCAGGGAGTTTAGAACCACAGTTCCTTACAGGGAAACAAAGTTAGATTTTTCTTACCATTTTCATCTACAGCAAGTACACTTGCTCCCTTCCCTAAAAGCTCTTGAACTACAACCGTTAGTCCATTTCGAGCAGCAACATGCAGAGGTCTGTGAAGACAAGCAAACTCATATATAAACCTTAGAACAAGTCATTAAGTAAGATAGCTAGCTTGCATCTAGTTAAATGTAATACTTATACTTCTATGTTATTTACACATTATATAAATATTGTAAATGTAATGACTGAGATGGGAAACTCAGCAAACCTATTTTCATATTGAAACTCTACAATACCAATTGTGAACGTTCTTCTTTCCATGGCAGCACGCAGTGAGGAAGCAGCTGCTAGTAAATATGTGCCTGCTTACAGACTTTATCATGTTAAAAAGTCAGAAACACTTGGCACCCTACTGTTGATAAATCCCCCACTCAACTGCTGTAACAGATACTGTCACATCTGAGAGTTACTGCATATCACTGCCATGGGTCACTGGAGTTCTAACAGCAGAGTGACAGTCATTTGTGCTACATGTAAATGCTCATATGAGATGCAGAAGCACTTCATCAATCTGCCTTCTAGAAACCAATATATTCCATTGTGATTAGAGATGAAAAAACATTTCACAGTATAATGCATGAAACAAGAAAAGCAGATTACTTTTCAAAACCTCAAACTACTAACCATAAATCAATTTTGTGTTGACTTGCTCTATAAAGGAAAGTGTAGCTTTATCTCAAATATTCTAATTATATCTTTTTCAAATGCAACAGTTTTTCAAAATTGGTTCCCACTGGATTAAATAAAACCTTACTATCACTCAGCAGGAAACAGAATAATCAGCTTACTTCCCTTCTGCTTTATATTGCTCTTCATTCATTCTAAGATTCCTGAAGTTGTTTGAATTAACTATAAGCTCTATTTTGAGTTGGAAACAAATGCCTTAGATATCAGAAATGCAAAAGATACAAACAACAGGAGCAGATGTATCTATGGTGCTTACATTAAAGTATTAAAAATTCAAGAACAACCACACTCCACAGATATACTGAAAAATGTACTGTAATTAAAATAATTTTAATGTAGAGACCAACAATTTTAATGCTTATCTTGCCACAAAGAAGGAGATTGTTTAAGCTGTTGAGAAAGTCAATTTAGCTATTAAACATTTACTAAAGCAGTAATATTTTAAACAACTGTTAAAACCTTGCAATTTATATGAACTCTCCATAGAGGTGCAAACATGTAGCTATTTTATCCCCTGACATCTTTTGATCAAACTATTTGAGCCAAGGCATGTGGGTGGAATTACATGAGCCTGTGGTTGCATACTTTCCCACATCTGTTCCCATCTCCTTTTTGCTTTTCCTTCTCCCAAGACATCCTTGCTTAAAGCCAGAAATGAGGCAATCAATCCTTTCCTACTTTCCGGTTATTTAATGCTGCCTAAGGTGCACCATTAATCACTAAGGTGAGCAGCAAAAGCAAAGGAAGAATTCTCACTATTTTAACTCCTTAATTCAAGCTGGGAATACTTGGAAGCACTGCATGAGCTTGAATATGTCAAGATTCCAGAAGGGATGTAAGGCCACAATAATATAAGAGCTGCTTACAAGTTCCAATGTAAGGTGTTTTTTGGTGGTTTTTTTTTTTTTTTTTCCCAAATGGACTGTGATAGCATTACTGAAGCAGTCTAATAATTCACATGCATAACTCAGCTACACATCGTGTAACACAAATGAATTCTCTAAAAGGAAAAAATTAGAATTATCCTGATTGGTATGATATACCATATATTTCTAAGGCTCCCTTCTGATTTAGGCTAACCACATAGGTATAATTCTGGGTAATTTTTAAAATAGAAAAGTGTCAGTTCACAGGTAATCTCAGTGAATTGCAGTAACTCCATACATGAACCTCAATAATAAAAGTTTTATTTATCAGCCTGTTCACCCACAAGAAAAAAAACCATCTAGAGCTTTAAGTACGAGCAAAACACCATTTCCATTCCAAGCTAGTTCAACTCTTGGTACCTATTAACAGTTAAAATTCAATGAATTTGAAAAATGAATTCTGAAAAATACTCCTCTTTATGAGCAAGATACACACTAAGAATTTTTCAAACGCCCTCCCTGCTAATACGTACGTTTGCAAGGCTGCATTGGTGGCGTTGATGAGGTTTCTATCCGTAATCTTCTCCAGGATTAACAAGGCACTAGTTTCATGACCCTTAACACAGAACAAACATCTGTTACATAACAAATATTCTTCATAAATTGCTTTGATGTTTTTTCAAAGTAACAATACTTTCAAACAGTGCCTGATAACACAGAGCTCAGCACTGGTAAGTCAGACCGTGCACACACCTTGCTGCAAGCCAAATGGAGTGCTGTGTTCTTAGAACTGTCTTGCAAAGTCAGATCAGCCTTAGCACTGCTAACCAGCACCTCTGGGGAAATAAAGACTTGCATTAACTAAAAGCATATTCCTTAAAATCTAAACAGCAAAATGGAAACAGAATTTTGACAAAATATATTCACAGGAATGTTAACTGTAAGGCTACTTCACCCACCGTAAGATTAACAAAGCTAAGAGCAGAAATATATAAAGCTTTCTCTTTACCAACTGTATTCGTCTGTCCATTTTCTGCAGCCATCATTAAAGGTGTTTTCCCAGAAGAATCTACAGCATTTACTTGAGCACTGTGACCAAGCAGAAGCTGTAGACACTCAACGTGATCTGTAAAAGCTGCTGCATGCAGAGGAGTTCTACAACAGATCAAAAGACAATATGGCCATGTTCAGCCATGCTTTCTACTGTATTCAAAGGGGCATCCCTGGCTGTGATCCTACAAATCCAAAAGACTGCAGCCTCTCCCACTGATCCTTTGCAATCAGTATTGCTGGAGTTGTGACTGCTGCCTTTAAAAAGTCCCTTTCTAGTTTCAACTAACGCCACCCACGCAATTTATAATAGAGCTACAATTTGATTCAGCAAAAATAAAAGATGCATCATAAAGTTCTATCCTCAAAGTAATAAAATTTAAAACATGCTCTAAGTTGCCTATACAATAAAAAGCCAATTCAACTTTACTGAATCAGAACAGGATTTTAAAAATCTAAAATAAAACAAAAACCTTCAAAGAACAAATCCAGGGCAATGAGGAATTAATGTTAAGTAGCAAACACAAAACCCCCAAACAACTGAAGAATTTAGCACAGCCACTTTATGACATTACAAACATTCTTTCTGCATTTACACTCTTACCTTCCTTTTGAATCTGTTGAATTTACAATACCAACACCTAGTGTATCAATTAACATTTCTGCAGCGCCTTCATTGTCATTTATCCTATAATGAATTAAACAGACTGTTATTTACAGAATGAAAAATCTTTTATTAAATACAGCAGTGAAATTTATGAATAATAATTTTGCACTTCCTTACACAGCACAATGCAAGGGACTGAAAGAATTTCCTTCCATTTTCTGAAAAACTTCCTGTTCCAGGAGCAGCTCTACACAACTGTCGTGACCTAAAGCAAATGTAAGAGTTAGGTATGAAAAGAAGGGAAAAGGTCTAACTATAGCTTGCAATGAAAAATATGTATCTAAATTAGACTAAGCAGCAGAAACTTGAAAGTTTCAAAGCAAGACTGGTTATATTCAACAGGACTACATTTAGGAACCAATACATTCTTAGAATCCTGAAAATCAAACTGACATGTAATACTGTAAATTTTATGAGATTTATAAGGTATCTCATGTTTCCAGGCATCTGGAAAAACATCCAGAACACGTAATTTAATTCTGTACACCTCTGCATTTCAAACTCTTCTGTACATTCATCACTTTGTCTCCATGAAAACAACTCCACCATTTGAGGTTTATTTTTGTTCCACATTTAGTTGAAATTATCACCCAGCTGCAACAGCTCAGTAGTTATTCACTTAACATTAATTGGTGAAATGCAGGTTTAATCTCTTCTTGATTTTTCTCTATCATGTTGTTCAGAGATGAAATAAAAAACAACCTCTACTGTGTTCTAAATGAACACACAGAACAAAGTCTTTAGCAAAGGAGCTGAAAGATACTCCTGCATTTTAAGGAATCGTTCTCAAATCCATGAAAAGTATCAGTGAAGAAAAGACTAAATTCTTATTGAATCACTTTCATATACTCAAGTTTCTTATGCCTACCATAGTTGATATGAAGCAAAGTTAAAAACAGATTTGATCTGAAATCATTCCTCCCATGAAATGTATTTTTTGGGATGTGTGGCACATTCCTATTCAAAGGTATTAAGCTGAATTTCTTAAAGGACTCCTTGAGGCATAAAACTAAGATAGTATATGACAAAAATGAAGGACAAAAGTAAACATCTCTTATGTATTAGATGTTAATACACTCCTCTTCAAGGTCTCACGTCTGTCATTTTCTCTCATTCACTGAAAGGAACTGAAAGAGGACAGTCTTTACATGTAGCTTTTGTAAGTATTAGTAACTTCTACCCCAGCATCAACAAACAGCTTTAGAGCTGTATTTTAACATGCTACCATTATAGCAGGCCCAGTGCAGCGATGTATAGCCGTGATTGTCTGCCAGTGCAGGTGCTGCATCCACAGAAGAGGCTGACTGCAGGAGAGCTCCCAGCACACCTATGTGGCCACAGGCAGCTGACAAGTGGATGGGGGTCCGTCCCCTACAGTCTCGTAGCAAGGACTTAGCACCATGTTGGAGCAATGCTTCCACACATTCCTCATGCCCAGTAACTGCCTGTGAGAGGGAGATAGGAAAGGGCCAGTTCAAAGATATCAATGTGTATAAGGCAAGGTGTAGAACTAAAGTGAGCAAACCTCAGGCAAATTCTTGCATTTTTAAGGCATGGGAAAATAAGTTGTTATTTTTATTCCTGAAAACAGCCATTCTGTTGGGAAAATAGCAATGTTTTATAATACTTAGGACAGAATATTTTCTTGGAATAGCACTGAATGAACTACTAATCTCTAGAGCTCATTCAATTGTCTTATTTGGCAGACACTATAAAAACAAAATATTTGGCATGTGGCATGCATAATGCTTTCCCTCCTCCCATTAACACTACATTCCCTCCAACAAAAAACTGTACTCTAGGACCTCTCCAGTCAACACTTTACAGCAAGATTAGGAGGGAATTTTGTAGGTAGTAAACAGAATCATCTTTTGAATGCAACTAAATACAAGTAAAACTTAAAATGGCAAGATAAGAAAAATGAGAAATTCATTAACACTATATATTAAGTCTTTATTTGAAATTAGCATGTAGGAAACTGGAAATTAAAGAAAGGGAATATTCTCTTACCCCTCTATGTAATGCTGTCCTTCCCCACTTATCTTTGGCATCTACATTGGCTCCTTTGTTAAGGAGTGAATAAACACAGTCGGTGTGCCCATTGAGAACTGACAACATCAGAGGAGTCCTAAGCAGAGACAGAAGTAAAGTGGAAATTTACACTTGGAAATTTAACAGACTAACATTCAGCTCAAGTATAACAACTGTTATCCTTCCAATCAACACTGTTAAAGATTTACATCATCACTGACCTTCCACTCATTTGCTTTTTAGATTTGAGAAAATAAAGTAACATGCCCCAGTTCAGAAGTCCTGATTAAGTAACTAGAATCCATTTTCTTAGCATCTGGGCAGTAAGACACATTTTAAGTTTCCTCCCAACTGAACATTTTTCACTCCCAAGTTTATGTTTAATGCAATAATTTCCTTTTAAAATAAGTTAAAAATAACTACTGTAAAATATTTTGTTTTTTCTTTTACGAAATGTGTGTAGAACAGAATGTCCATCATTTAAACTCACTGTCCATTTCCATCTTGAATGTCCACTGCATTCTGTGGTTCTGCATTTCCTATCAATAGCCGCAAACATTCTGAATGACCATTTGTAGCTGTAAAACATTATAAAAATATGGGGTTTACATTAATTGCCTTTGAGTAGAGAGCTCAAACAGAATGGCAACCTACCTGCTCAGAATAAAGCCCATTAGCTTGAAAACCCACTGTACATCTTTACCATTGTTATAACTTAAATTAAAGTATCAATACTAGAAAATAATTTCAGAAATCAGGTATTCTCAACTGTACAGTGTTAGAAAGAACTGATTCCAACTATCATCAATTGCCAACAGATTTTTTAAATATTTACATATAAATGAGGTTGCACATATTAAAAGTAACTGGAATATATGCTTATACAACATACACAAGAAGGAACATTAAAATATAGGAATTAGCATAATTTTTGCTTGCTTTAAGGCACCAGTAAACACATACTTAGCAAATCAGAGTCAGACTTTGTTAGCAAGTGTAGCGTGTGCATAGTTATAAAATAATAATGGAAATCACATTTAGAAAGGGGAAGGAAATGGAATGCATAGATGTAATAAACCAAGCAGTTAAAAAAAAATGGAAAAAGAGCAAACAGAAAATTGAGAAATCTCATTTAAATGCAGCTCATGAAAGATAAATGATTGCTTCATGGAAGGGAAATTATTTCTGACCTACAGCTGCAGTATTCAGTCCACACAACCACTGTGACAGTTCATGTTTCTGTAGCTGACTGACATGCTTAACACAAGCTCAATCAAATAGAAGAATGCAGCTTGTGCTCATGGACAGCAAATTAAGTGGTTAAAAGAATGATGTTTTGTACATAATGCTCTTTTTAACTGCAACACTTCTGTAACACCATTACTATAAATGTCAAATTTAATAACCCTATTTTTAATGCAGGGAAAAAAATAAGACTATAGTGTGGATTCTAGACTCTGAGAAAGGCAGGCCTAGAGATGTTTTCCAGGAAAGTCAGCAAGAAAATACTGCAAAGGATTGCTGTTATTTTAAAAATGCTCAGGAGTCATTTAAATCCTTGGAAAAAAATCAAAGCAAGTTTTCGTGTCTCTTCTCAAACTGCCAAAATTCTCCAAGACTCTAGTCATTTTTAGAAGCATTTCACTGCCAAGACAGGCAATGCAATTTGCCTATCTAAATTTGGGACTGCAGTTCAGGCTGTGTGAAAGATAAGGACAGAAGCAGGGACATGTCACTGACAGCTGTCAGCACAGCCAGGTGAATGGACAAGGACAATGCACCCTTCCAGAGGGAAGTGTGGGACAGCACTCCTTGGACTCAACTGGTTTATTGGATAACACTGGCTCCTCCCTGCAGCTCTTTTGCTACATGTTTCTAAACACAGTATATAAAAGTTATCCTTTGTTCCTAAACATTATTTCTTAGAACATTAATGGCAGAGACTTCTAAACAGATTATCCACTTCAAAAGCCAAAATTTTAGAGGTTAGTGGCTAGCACATACCTGCAGCATGAATTGGGGTCCTCTTTACAACATAATCTTTTACCAAGATTGATGCTCCCTGATTAATGAGCACATCTACACATTCCACGTGTCCCTTAAAGGCAGCAAGATCCAGTGGTGTCCTTCCATTGTTATTCCTCACATCTAGGTCCAGCAGTGACTGTACCAGTACTTCCAGAGCTTGATGGTGGCCATGATAGGCCTACAACAATAAGAAAATTCTTCAATTTTCCCATCCTTGACATTTTTCCCTTTCTTGCCACAACTACATAAATGAAACTGTAAAGAGACTATTCTTATTTTAGCATGCAGTAGAGCAACTGATGCAGCACATAAGTAGTTACGACAGTTACGACTAATTTAAAAAATCCCACAATTTCAGCAAAAAGGTTGGTGGGTTTTTTCTGTTTCATCCTTTCAGTCAGCAACTGCAACTACTCTCAGAAAATAATCTGTCTTCAATCTGCATAAATAACAGTATTTTGACTACTGCAAATTTCATTGCTTTATGTTGTAGTTACATCATCCTCAGATTATTTCAAGTGAGGAACATAAGCAAACTTAAGTAATTCCTTTTAGATTTTATATAAGTTACTAAAAAAAAGCACCTATAATAAGTATGCAGTACAAATAGCTTTCATTTACCACTATCAAAGATTATTTTTTACTTTGGAGATATATATATATGTATTGCATGAGAGAGTCTATTTGCACAAAGTACAGTGTGGTTTTTCAATTGCTTTAAATTCAGTGAAAAGATCAAAGCTACACATTGAGCTGGTTACTCTGTATTTTGAATATTTTTGGATAGACAGAATTTCATCACTGTCCTACATTGCTCCTTGAGCAAATCTTTCTTAAAGTATTGGGGAAAAACATTTCTCATATTAAACAATTAAGAGAGTAAAACAATGTAATGATTAAAAAAGCCATAATTACTTATAGAACAAGTCTTATAAAAGTTTCATTAGCATAAATTTTAATTAGAAGATTCCACATGAAAGCTGTTCCATGAAGCAAATTTCAAGTGGCATGCAAAAATCTCATCTAGGAATATTAGTACATTTTGTTTATTAGACTATTTTGAAAAAATCCATAATGAATAAACCTGTGTAAAAATTGTTTGCTACCAGATGAGCTGTCATCACCAAAGAACTGAGAACTTACAGCTAAATGCAGTGGACTTATAGGCGCTCTGTTGTCTGAGTCATTCAGCATGTCAGTACCTGATGTTTCCATCAGCTGAGAGAGAGAAAGTCAGAGTGAGTGCAAAAACCCCTCACCTTTGAAAACACTCAGCAATAATTGCTACAGTTTCCCATATACACAGATGGAAAAAGAAAAAGTAGGAATAACATTATAGAACCTTTTAGAGATTGAATCAACTGCAACACCTACCCCATATTCATGTTCCAACCCAAGTAGTTTAATTTTGCATAATAATACAATAATTCAATCAGAAACTAAATTAAAATTAATACTTTTTCTGAAGTAGCAATATGAAAGATGAATACAAAGGGAACACAAGGACAGGTGACAGCAGCAGCAGGAAATAAAACCCCAAACATCAGCCAAGTAAGCATTTTGATTAGGTGAAAAGTCAGCAATAAAACAACACGAAAGGCCAGAAGGCAGGATGGATTTCTCAGAACAGGAAAACATTTATCAGAGAGAAAAAAATGGGCTCACAAAAAGCAAAAGCATTATAGGATTAAAATATCTATGTATATACATTTCTATGTGTGACTTTCAGATGTGTTCTAAAGTTTTACTTCTGGGTCTTTTTCAAGACCATATTTAATTAAGTACATTAGCAGAATTAAAACATTCAAAGTATTTGAAGAACACCAAATACATCCAAATGACATTTTCATTATCACACTTCTATATCATGGTCATCCAACTGTTTAAGTAAAAAACCACATAGCTTAAAGATAATTTCCCATTTTAAAATTATAAAGCCCAATTAAATCTAAATTGTAGATGAAATTAATATATTCATGTATTGAAGAAATGGTTTAATAAGTCTTAAAAATAAGCAGTATTTTTAAAACTACATATTCCCTTTTCCTCTACAGTAGTACTTAAAAAATGAGAAATAATACACTTACAACATCTAGAGGTGTTTCGCTTGCAATCTGTAATTAAAAACATTCAAAATTCATGTTTGAATAAGTTTTTATATAAAAGTGCAATTTTAATAAAAAAACTGAAGTTGTATAACACAGCATATCAAATAACATACATATTTTTGTAAAGGGAGCAATAAAAACTAACTGCGACTTGATTATCTGAAATTCTATTATGTGGTCATTAAAGAATAATAATGTGGTCATAGTTACTGTAACTGCATGAACTATTTTATAAGGTATCCTTTCTTTACAGGTTTTCCCCACATTTTCATTTCTTTGTTTCAAATGACATTCATGAAATTTCCTACAATTTCTCAATGGGATAACTTGTGCTTATTTTATTTCAGCCACCAGAAAAAAAAAAAATAAAAATTATTACTGTAGTCTAAATTAAGAAACAAACTAAATATCCCACATCCTCAACCAGTTATCTCTTCCTCTGAGAATTTTTCATCTTTTTAAGCCAATATCCTAGCTCCTCACCTTCTATTTTAGGAACACCAAATGCTTAAATTTATCTGCACAGAGGCTGAAAACCAGTATTGACCCAGCTGACAGCCAAGGTGGAGGAATCCCCTGGCCCCTCCATCACACCCTGTAAGAGCAGCTGTTACACCTTTCATCTAGGATATGTTCTCTTACCAGTTCAAGACATAAGCGATGACCATAGGCAGCTGAATAATGAACTGCATTGTATCCTTGTTTGTCTCGGATCCCAGGGTTGGCATCGTTTCTTAGCAAGTATTCCAGGCACCTATTCAAATTGACATATGCAACCATGTATCTAAATGCTGAATTTCAACTTAATGCTAAGTGATAAATTGTTCCAATTCAACTGGAAAATAGAATACAGCACACAGGGACACTGATTTAATGTACAATATTGGCTAGGACTAGAGAAAGCTACCTCATTACATCAAACATAAAGGTCAATCACTAAGCTTCAAAATTTGAAATAATCTGCAGATGTCCTGCATCCTTTGAGTTATCTGCCTTGGTTAAACCTACTATTTCATGGTTACTTTCCTCCTAGCTAACACAGCTGCAGTAACCTTTGCTAATATCAATGATTACTATTCTGTATTCTTTTCTGCATTAATCCTTTCTTCTGTATGTTATATGGAAAGAAGAGAAGCTGTTCTTCATAGTAGCATACAAGACTAACACACACACACACTTTCACTATCAGACACTATTTTACAAATTTATTTCTACAGTAAATATTCAGTTGTTGTCATACTTATATCTTCTCATTCCTTACTTTCACTAGACAAATTTATAAGGCATAACATGATCAGCCCAGTTTCAACCACACTCAGCCAGGAGGATGGGAAACAGGGCATTCAACTCAGCTCACTCTTTTCTGTTTCCCTCTTTTCTCACAACTAATTTTCTGTTTTTAAGAGACTCCCTGTGTGCACACTAAATGATTGCAAGCAATAACCCTGCTGTTTCATATTTTCATGTTGTCTATCATTTCAGCAACATTTTCCAAAGTTATTCTCATGACCTTGAACTTGCTGGTGGAGCCATTCATTATTCTGAAGTGTACAACAGGTCAACATTCCTTCTTTTCTCCAGGATCACCAAATACTTCTTTATAAGAAGTGCACTCTCACTTCCTTCATTTTTGGCCAGCATAAACAAGGACTTAGTATGTAGTGAAAAAGGTAAAAATCCTTGAGTTTTAAAGAATAATGTATGTAACATAAGATGCAAGTAACTTTAAAACCAGTTCAGTATAGTTAATAAAGAGCTACTTGTAAAGCATACCTATGTTTTTAACCAATCAATTCAGGGTTTACTTGTCCAGCAAACAAATGCCTGGATTTCATTAAAGACAACTGTTGCTTGCATGTTTTCGTTTCAATTAAAATGAGATTAGATTTATGAAAATCCAAAGACAAATCAATTTGTTTCATTTGTTTCAAGTAAGAATTAAAGTTCTTACATTTCATTTGTCCAATCATCTAACTTTTTTTAAAATTTGGATCAGTAATTTTGTGTTAGCATTCATGGCTCATTAATAAATGTTACATGTCACTGGCTTTGGCTACCTAAATTTCTACAATACACTCAAAATGCTTCATGGAGCCAAGTCTACTAAAAATCCTCAAGTACCCAGTCCTTCCAGTGCAAGCCAGGTAATTATTTTTGATGGTTTTTTGCATCCAAGAGAGAGATTACCTTTGCATATTTTGCATACTTAACTGCCTGTCCTCAACAGGTCTCTTAAAGAGGAGATTAATCAAACTTTCTGAAAGTCCAAGTAAATTAAATTTATTTCCCATATATTTACTAGTATACTGTCCATTAGAAAATTATAAATACAAACAACATTTTTTTCTCCTCTAAGATGCTGCTTATTCTACCTCAGTCTGAAATCATGCTTTTCTCTCTAGTCTTGGCAAAATGAGGCTTCCTGGTGTTTGTTCCAGATCAAAAGCATTTGTTAAAGATACAAAACACTTTCAAACAGGAATAAAGTGGAAAATAATTTTCAACAACAACATCTCTGTCTCTAAAATCCGTCTTTAAAGATGTCTGAAATAAAATTGCATATAATATCTTTTGAATCTTATCTAGATGGTTTCCTGACATGTTTTTTCCCCAGGCTTTATGTTCCAACTCCAGTAATCATTTTTAACTTCATTCCTGTTTTGAATGAGTTGAGCAGTACTGGTTTTCCAGCTGTTACTACTCATCTTCGTGCATCAATATAAAAAGCTTCCCCTCAGGCCATTCAGCTTTTCAGCCTGTCTTCCAGAGACCCAAATGTTAATCAGAAGGGCAACAGCCTGTGGGTTCCAGAGATGATGCTTTGAGTTACCTCACAAAGCTCTGCAGTATTGTCATCACCATTCCTGCTCATGCCTTTTGTAAGACAGATGGCAAAACTAAGTCATCTGAAAAACCATTATAGTTTGGAGGTTTTCAGAGCAACTGCAAAGCTAAAATTAATCCTAGCTCAACTTGTAAGAGGGCAATTAAAGTAAAATTATCTCAGCAAGCTGCAGCAGGAATTGAAATTACTTCTAAAAAGCAATGACAATTTAATTTTGAAATTTGGCTTTACATAAAAAAGGCACATTCTTCATATATAAGTTAAATGGCCATGCAGGTGTTCTTTATTTAGCCTTCAAAACCCAATCTGTAAGTTCTATGTCACCTAATTCCTATTGCTGCCTCACCCTTTAAAAGGTGCTTTATTAAAAACAGATGATTTGGCATGAAGCAGCACTTTCCCCAGGGAAGGTGCCACAGTGTGAATGTGGAATATCCTGCTGCACACCATGACCTGCACATGTAAGTGTGTGTACAAAAAGTAATGCTCTTCTTGTCTCCCCAATATATCCAATGTCTGGAGCTTAAGTAAACTCATCACTTTGATGCTACCTATATACACTTTGCATGTAAGCATTTAAGTCATTAACAAATATGTCAAATATGACCTTTGATTAGAAAATTAATAGATGTAAGAGATCAGTGGATTTATGAAAGATTCTGGATGCATTTCATTAAGAAAAGTGTAACTGCATCATAAAAATTTACACTATCAAGAAATAGTAATGTTTGGCATTACAATTCTGGTTTACTCCAACATCAAATAGATAAAGCATCTTATATTGAAATACCTAGATAATATCCATCCTTCATCAGAATTTGATTTTAAGGCAAGATGACCCTACTGCCCACAACTAGCTTAATAACCCCCATAAAGGATACTTCTTCAACACTACATAGCAGATGGGATTAAGAACTCTATTCCCAATTAATTCCTGATTTTGGAAATCTGCATTATAGGATATACAATTTTTACAATACGTTTCCCTGTTGTTAATTTTTTTCCTCTGAACATTTTTTTTTACATAAAATCTTTTATATACAACACACACACCACTGTCAAGTTATATGCTTAAACATACAAGAAATGGATTTGGCAAATCTGAAGGCAGAACACACATGAAATTCACAGCTCAAATGTTCCTAATGAGAAAGGCTTTAGTATAAAGCATGCCACTTACTTCCCATCTGTGTCTGATGCAGCTGCATAGTGCAGAGGTGTACAACCCCTCTCATCAAGGTCATTCACACTAGCTCCAGATCCCACAAGGGCAAACAGGCACTGATAATTACAATTGGCAGCAGCATAATGGAGTGGAGTTCTTTAGTACACATTTAAATAAAAAGTACAATGGTAAATAACAGCAAAATAATATTATAGAGACAGAAAAAGCAAAATAAAGTGAAACTTAAATCCTCCTTACATTTTTAAAAAAGTATTTGTGGTGAAGAATACATCATTACAGTACTAAGAATGGGGCTATTTTCTAGGGACCACTTAACAATGCTGAACAATACAAAGCAGATTTATTTGCCAGCCAAAATATGCAAAAACTTCATATTAAAGGAAGCTTAAAGTGAATTTTCTTGTGTAAACTTAGAGGGAAATCCAGTTTATGTAAGAAATACTATTTTCTCTTACATAATTTTAAGCCACGTGGAAAAATATAGACAAATAAAAAACTGCACAACAACTAAATATTGCACAAATAAAATATGACAATTGCACAAACAGACATTTTGTTAAACAAATCACAATTTTGTCTAAGAGAGAAAAACATTATTATTTATTTTTATCTATACTGATATAGAAGAGGCACTAATATACCTTGACTTCTTGAAACAAAACTGAAATATTAGTATTGATGTATAATCTCAGAGAAAACTCATCCCACCTTCAAATACATAAAAAATCTCTAAATATGCCAGTTTAGCTAAAATTTTAAAAAGACCAATATGACTCAGAATTCCATTTTCTATTTTTAAAAAGAGACTGCTGCTATAAATATCTTGACTTTGAGGAGACAGGCTCTTTCCTCTCCCTTAAAATGTCTTTTTCCCATTTCTCTCCATTTTAAACTAATATTTTCCATCTGCTGAAAAAATTGTTCTATACAACATGGATGTTAAACCAAAATCCAAACCAAACCAAAAGGAAACCCCAACTTTCAATGACAAAAGTTGTGACAGAGAGTTGTTCCTTTCTCAGGAAATAATGGAAGTGGAATTTAAAGCAAAGAAAAAGTTATGGGTCCAAAGTTGTATTTAAGTCCTGCTCCTGCTTTTCACACCCCAGAAAATAATATTTTCCATTGTGTGATGTGAGATTATACATGAGTACTGATCCTGCCATCTAAACTTAAATAATCCTATACTAAAAATAGAAATTGTCATTCCAAAAGAATTCAGAGCTCAAACAGGGAAACAGAAAGGGATGGATATCAAGAAAGGAAAAAGGTGAAGCAGTTATAATAAAATACTGGGTATTTTAATAAAAGAGCTTAGAAATAGCCACAGATTTATAGATTTGACTAATACATTATTTGGAAAACATTAGTAATGTCCTTTGATGACAGCAATTTAAACACATTAGATCCATGTTAAAAGAAAAAAAGGTCCACAAAATTACAGTTGAATGGAAAATTCAGTCTTTAAAAACAAGACTAAACACCTACCTAACAAAACAGGATTACAAAATATGTTTGTGACTTTTGAGAACATATGCTGAAACATAGTTTATTAGAGACATCATATCATTAAAAAAACATTTAAACTGGAACACAGACTTGGACACATATCAATAAGCTGCCACTGCAATACTTTTAACAGACCTTTCCAATATAAAAATTTGGAATATCTTACCTTCCAAATCTGTCCTTTTTGTTGAAGTCTGCACCAGTATTTAGCAGAAGATTTAGGCACTCCAAATTCCTATTAAATTAATACACTATTACTTGTGATTGCAAAAGTTATTTCCTAATATTGGCCTCTACAAATATCAGAACTGCTACACAGGTACATCTCATATGTTAGTTTTAATGGAACTGAACTATAATGTGGAATTTTTGGTATATACATTTCTGTATGTAAAATAGATTCCATAATTTCTGGACCAAACCAATAAAGAATATAAATTATTTCAAGATCAGATATTTAAATTTAATTGATACCAAATGGCATGCATAAAGCACATAAACATGAACCTAATTCAATTAAAAATTCAATCTTATAAACAAACAAACAATAACATCTGCATGTCACATGCTTTTGCTACCAGGATTCCAGCACAGAGGCAAGATTTTACTGCATATTTTTAAGACCAAATGTAAGTTAAAAATATATATTTTACTTTTTAGTGTAATCAATTTTCAATAAAATATGATCATCATAATAGATGTACTGTATTGTTCATTGTTTAAACACTATTTTTGGTAACTTTCCTAAACTGGAGATGAGTGAGGGAATGTGTCACAAATTACTTGGCTTTTATATGAAAAGATAGCATTTTTTAACCTTTATCACTTGCAACAAGGATGTATCTAGCAAGTACTTTCGACTTAGAATGATTACTTAACAGTATTACTTAAAACAACATTCAAACAGAAAAATGAAAATATCAATATCATGGAGTTCTTGTGTCCCACAAAGTGTATCATGAAATTTATTACCCAATTCTTCCAGGCAATTTTGAGTAGCTGCTATAGAAAACCTACAATACAATAACAATAATCAATATGGATCACAACTCAAGTGATGAGCAAGTAGTTCTGACTACTTCATCCACCTATACTCTGGAATTTAATTATTGCTTTTAGTTTATTTAGACTGACCTTTTATTTATGGATTTGGTAAAAACAAATTTCCCAAAGTTGCTGTTATCTATCTCATGTCCCACAGTGATCTGAGGTGGGCATACCATCATGAATGCTGAAAATTCTTAAAATTTTATCCTCATCCATGGGAATTTAAAAACAAAAGGAATCAGTTCATCCCCAAACATAAAGCTAAGGTAAGACTGATGATACTTGGACACTGTACTCCAGCAACGACTTATTAAGCTGAACAGTTAATTAATTTATTGTTTGCAGATGGAATTCATCTTGAAATTATTTTCATGTTTACAGAAGTTCCAAGGGGAGAGAGCAGGAAAAATAGAGAGGAGATAATAGAAAAAAAAGAACAAGAATGATCAGCAATTGAAAAAGGAACACTGAATATGAAAGCATGAGTGTTTTTTTACACACCCTCCAGCTGCAGCTGCATGAAGACAAGTCCTGCCAAAGTCATCTGGTGTGTCAATGTCAAAACCTACAAAGCAAATATTTTGTAAAATCAGTATGTAGCATCACCTTTCACAAAACTGCTGTCATCTGCTGTTAAGAGAAATGCTTGCTAAGCAAACTTAACAGCTATTTGCAAAAGAGCACTCAAGCATTAAAAATTACTTAATTTGAAACATGCCCTTGCTATTTACAATGTTTTGAAAAACAGGCATTTAAATAAAACTGAAAGGGGTAAGGTAAAAGAAAAATAGCTGCACTGAGGCTGTGTTCTTATTCTATTTACCTGCTAATATTTCAGTGCCATTTACTACTGAATATAAGTTATATGAAAATTTAAGAATAGGCTAGAATTTCGTTGTGGAGAGATTATTAATTTTTGGGGATGTCAGGATTATAAAATATAGGAGCTACTTAAATTTTATCCCTGAGTTTAGTGACTTAGTCTCAAAGAAAGAAATTTATTGAGTTGGAGTGATGGCTGCAAATAGCAGTTAATTACAAAGGAGCTCTTTATAGAACACTGTAGTTTTCTCCTTCTGAAAAGGCTTAGCTGTGGAACTTCAAATCCAAGATCACAAGCTTTTACAGTGTAATTCCATATCTAACCATATATTTTGACAGAAAGATTACTATCTAAATCAGGTTTCAAAGCTACGTTTTTGGTTTGAGAAAATTACTATGCCCTCATAAGAGTTTTGCTCTTGTGTAATGTAACTTATTTACTAGATCTGCAGCTGAGGTACCTGGGAATGCTGGCTTTTCTTTTTTCCTTTTAAGAACTGTTCAACAACAATAGATAATGAGCAATACAAGACCTGTTATTCAAGAACACTATTATTTCAAGACTGTTTTCCTACTCAATATCCCCTAAAACAGGTTTTGTATTCACCACCATGCTCTTACCCCATTTCAATAGTGAATGCTCTATAGCAAATAATTTAGGAGAGTTTACTAGTTTGGTTTAAAGAATAGCCTTTGATGCCTTTCCACATCCCTAAGTTGTTTGTCTACCATCACTAACTACTTGAAAGTCATTCAGTACTGGAACAAGGCAGATTGGTGACATTTTGTTAAGATTTGCACATGAATATTAACAAATTTAAAAACCAGAGATCTTTAATTTACATGAAAGAGACATCTCCCAGTCCCAAAAGGACACATACTCTGCATGTACCAATCCCCACACCAAGAGCACATCCTAAAAGCTCTAAGCAGTATCTAGTCTTTCTAGCCTGAAGGCTGACTCTTCAAGTCCTTATCTGCTCCAGGCTAGATTTGCATCCAAGTTTCCTCAGTTTGTGTAAAAGCCACAGAAACCACTTGCAAGTCCTCCACATGATTTCCTTTGCCATACTGAACCTCCAGTAATAGCACAGCCAGCTCCACAGCATGTGCAGGAAGGAGAAAGAGCCACTATCCCTCATTTTGCACACATCTAATTTAAATATCACCAAGCACTGGACAGTTCTTTCCTGAAGTCAATCCTTGTTAGTTTGCCCATGGCAGGACAGTAAATAAAAAGCCTTACCAGTACGTAACTTTAGTTATAATCCTCCAGTTCTTCTCCCAGGCTTCCCTAACAAACAGCATAAAGCTGGAGAAACACCTTCTTACTCTTTTCCCTAACTCTCTCCTCCCCACTTATCTGTTTTCAAAAAACATTAAATGTCTCTTCAGATCAATACAGAACCATTTAGTTTATTCTTATTCCTCTTCTGTTCCAGAAGCTTCATTTGGATAAATTAACTTTCTCAGAATTGCAATGGTTCAAAGAGCTCATAATTCACGTACGATTCTGGCCAATAAGAGAAGTAATGACCTTCCAACATCCACATCTTCAGGGAAAAGTCAAACATCAAAAGGAAAGTGCAGTTTGCATTGCATTTGATGAACAACACAATACCAATGCAACAGTTTCTTAATATATCAGTCCACAGAGTCGTCAGAGCTATTAGGTGCCCAGTACAGGAATAGACAGGAAAAGACTGATCTGTTTTAAGCTAAAGACATCATGGATTAGAAACTGGATGCTCCATGAAGCAATAAAAAAGATTATCAGTCTTTCTCCTAAGGTTTCATTATGGTCTAAACCAGTCATCCCACCTCTATGGCCAACTTGAAATGCACAAACACAATATTAAAGAAATGATAAATGTATCATTAAAATTTGGATGAATTTTTTAAACTTATGTCTGCGAAAGTTCACATTCACTTTAACTATGGACTGTCCATTAAAAAACAAGCATTGGCCCCAAGGTACTAGTAAACTAGAAGGATTTTTATGTATCACTAAGATAAGATTTAATTAAAAGCTATTCTGTGAAATAAAAAATGAAGTAAAAAGTACCTTGTAAGAATTTAAGAGAGTATCCTACCTGATGAGAGGAGCTTTCTGCAGCAGTCTGAAAATCCACTTAATGCTGCCAAATGGAGAGGAAACATCCCATGTATACCCCGCCTAAGATACACCATAATCAGGTATCACAGTTTCATTACAATTAAAATAAAACAAACATGATTGTGTGCCAAAGTGCACATGCATGGCTTCAGCAAATCACCTAATTAGAATACTGAGCTAACTTCACATCTTAAACACTTCCTTCCAAGCTATCAGCATGCATTATCAGTGCAACAGCCTATTAAAACTTTCAGAGCTTTTACTTCAAATACATTACAGAAAACTCCATTTCTCTTTGTTTTGGTACAAATTGTGATATACTGACTAGCTACTTACAAGTACAATACAAGATAATAAAGTATTTCCTATTGCAAGTTGATGATAGTAAAAATTGTACGAGTTCTGTTAACCTAATAAATACACTTCTAAACTATGTCAGCTTTCATTCACGTCAGTAAAGTTACCTACTTTGCAGTGTCAGCACCACTCGTAATCAGAGTGTTGATTAATAGCTCATGGCCATATCTAGCTGCTATGTGCAAAGGGGTATTTCCATTCTTATCTTCACAGTCTATTTCAGCTCCTATAATAAAGAGGATTACTTAGTAAGGGTATATGTAGGCACACAAATACTTTATTAGAAAAATAGCACTGATGGTCATTCAAGCAATGTTATTGTCAGTGATTGACTAGTTTGGATTTAAAACCTATATATATTTCAGTAGTTGGGAAAAACATTTTATTATGTAACAAACACTCTACAACTTGGGTTATGGAAAACAAATATATATATATATTTTCCTGCATTCTGAAAAATAAATGATTCACCAGTGTAACTTATCAAACTTTATAAACAGATATGCCAGACTCCACCATTATTACTGGACACTGGATGGACATGTACCCAGTATGTCTGACTCAGCATGTTATTACCAATACAAGAGGATGAAAACAACCAAACTGGAAAGCTGATGAAAAAAATACTCCCTCTCCCTTATTACCATTTTGAATGATGGTTTGGGATCTTGAAAATCTACCATGGATTGCTGTCATGTGCAAAGGTGTTTTCCCATCTTTACTCTGGAAAAGAAAAAAATAAATCCCATGTTTACTAATGGCCAGTAACAGCAATTAATCAGAACTGACAAAAAAAAACCCCCAAAAACCAAAAAGGACATTTCTTCTTTTCTGTCTATATTCCATCCTTTAAATCATTTCTATGTCCTTTTGCCAGACAGATTCTGGCAATGACAAGTCAGCATGACATGGCAAGCTTTTCACAAGAGCTTCCCTTAGTCACTCTTCCAGCTGCAAGTGACAACTCAGGGATACCCACTCACTCACACTTATGTCCTTAAGATAAAAACTCTCAAGAGGATGATGACAGCACACAATTTCAGAAACAAGCCTAGGTTAAACTCCTTCCCTTCCCAAGGCTGAAACAAAACAATGATTTACATTTTTTTTCTTGAAAGAAAGTAGCTGTATTTACTAGAAAGGTTTACACATTGTAATAGAAGACAACACATTACAAAGCTTATGCGTTTCCTGGGAATTTTTGTAAAGTGATGGTTGTAAGCAATTTATCATAAACCACAAGTAATCCTAGGATAGAACTATTAAACCCTACTAGGTACTATACATTACTCTATATTTGAAATGCACATCTTAAATGTGCACTTAGTCATTCACCCAGTAAAGACACTCTCGAAGCAGGCCAACAGTAACGCATAAGGAAGCTCCAGTTTTTAACAGCTCAGTCTCAATGCACTTACAAACCTACTTTTTCTGTTGCTATTACTTTGGAACAATTTTCCACTTGTACTTATTAGAGGTAATGGGAAAGTTTTATTGAAGAAAAATGTTCTTACACATGCACTCAAAAAATTGCAAACAAAACACAGAAAATCAAAGGATCTTTTGATAAATGCACATGCATCCCACATGTATGTTCTCAACAATGGCTTTGAAGAGTATGAGATGTTCACAAAATACAAAGTTAAATTAGACAAAGATTGCAGAGGAATATATGATATGAACATATGTACTGAAACATCACAAACTGCTGGTGACATGCAAAAGTGTCTTCCCATCTTTACTCTCCCTTTGGCTCCAAATAGACATGGTTCTATGGACATGATACTGAAAGTCTGCTGGAGACCCTTTGAGGGATGTATATGGAATTTTTCATTGTGTCACTGCCCTGAGCAGCATAACAACGCAATTATGTGAAATAGTGTCTTCTCAGACCTAGACTGAAAGAAATAAAATACTTGATAAGGAAAGCCAAGTTATCTCCAGATCTTCCAGATTTCTTTGACCATAAATAATCAAAAAGACAACATCCACATATCCATAGCAGATGTAAAAAACCAAGAAAATTGGGTTGGAATCCTCTTGACGAATTAGACAATCAATTTTAACTGTCATTGGAGTTCTTAAGAAAAAGCAAAATAAGCACACCATAAGTGACAACTTCCACAGGCAGCCTCTATGCTCCAGTTCTCTTTCATCTTTCTCCCTACAGTTTAGTTCTCACCTCTTTATCCAATCATTAACAGCCTCTGTCCAATTGCTTTCAAACAACTGTTAGACATCTGGTGACTTTTTCCCCCTCACTTTTATCCTTTTTTAACCTGAAGAATCTATAGAATCTATTAATTTAAAGAAAAAATAACATGTAAAATAGGCTTACTGAAGTAACAGAGGGAAGAATTTCAGGGCTCAGATAAAAGTAGACTACAGTCTTGCTGGTTTAGACAAGATAAATCAAAGGAAGGCTAATGAAGAGGAAAAAATTGAGCTGAAAAACAATAGATCTAATAATACACTTTACAAAAACAGAGGAATAACCTAAGGTGACAAAATTAGAAACAAAAGAAGACTGTAGTTAACTGAGAACCCTGAGAAAAATTCAGTAAGATCTTGTAAAAAATAGCAAAATAATCTACAGAATAGTTTTCCACTTACAACTGAAAAAGCATAGTACAATCAGTAAGAGATGTTTAGATTTACTTTGTTCAAATTTACTTAAAAATGCACTTAACATAGATTTCTAAGAAAATTGATTTTATGGGAGTGCCTCTCTCATGTCTTAACAGTCTCAGGCTCCTTTCCAGCCCAGGAATAACACAACATGCAATTGTCTATCAACATATAAACATAGAATAGGTAAAACATTAAATGAAGACAATTCCTACCTTGAAGCTGAACTGCATTCAGAATTCCCTTCTAAGACACTATCACTAAAAAAGGATATATAGGACTAGAACCAGTAGCAGTGAAATATGAAGGCCCTATTAGCAAATCACAGTATTTCTTGAGATGCCAGGAGACTGGACTACAGAAGCAGGGAGATATCTTCTAAACTTTGCTTCCATTTCCCTTTCTTTATGTCTTTAAGGTCTTCTCTCTAAATATCAAGCTAACTACAGCTGTGTGATTTAATGAGACCAGGCAGAATCACAGCACATGACAAGACAGATATGGGCTAATGATAACTTTTGTTGTCTTCACTGAAACTCAGCTAAATGTGGTAACAGGAAAGAAATCACCCAAATCTTCCCTATCATTAGAGTAAATACATCCACAAAATACAAAGATCATAGCAAATTTGCTATGAACAGTAATTGCTATATAATATACAGCACAAGGTGTCTTATTGAGTGATTACTCACATATTAACTGTAGTCAGACTACTGAGCTTCACTGAGGGAGAGGAAATGTGGGTCTATCACGTCACAGCATTCCTCTGAATGAAATCTCCCCCCTAGCGAAAATTCTCATGTTCTTGTACCATCAATGGAAGTAAAAAACTTTTTCTATTTAGGTCACTGAATTTTCAAGCAGCAATGGGGTCCATAAAACAATTAATACTGTCCCATTACATGCTCATTTCAATGTGTTCTTCCATGCATGGAAATCCTGAATATTGAGGAGGGAGTGCTGCAGTAATGAGCAATACTTAATAAGATTCACTGTTCTACAGTGGATACTGACAAGGCTATGAAAACAAATAGGAAGTTATGTCCAGAGGTGATAAAAAGCATATAACATATTTCTACTGTTCTATTATCTTCTGCTACATAATCCCTTCTTGAGATGAGGCCAGCACTCACAGATGCATAAGAACTTCCCCTCTATCTGCCATCAAGAATAAGAGTGCTTCCCCCTTGCTCTCCCCACTAAGTCATCCACAGCAGGAAGCGAGTTAATAGGACTGTCAAGTCTGCATCTAGATTACCATCCATATACACTCTCTTACCTCTAACATCACAGGAACAGTTGCACATGGCAGGATGATTGAATCAGCCTACACAAGCAATATAATTATGATGAAAGATAGATCTTGTAGCCATTTAAAAAAATACTTTGAACTCCAGCCTCACTATTTGGAAAATGAACAGGCTTGGTTTCAATAAATATTTAGTAAGAACACCCTAATCTCATCTCATTTTAAATCCACAATTCATTCTTTGTTACACAACATATTCTGGGGTTTTTTTAGGGATCACTCTCATGATTAAATCCAAGATTTATCTTTATAGGCCTTTCCAGGGAAGTAGAAGTTGACTTAGAAATTATTTTCTTTTGTCTCAGTTCTTGCAGTTTTCCACAGTGCAAGTGCTAAGTTTTCATACCCAAAGTAAGGCTGTTCACGCCTTCAGGTACAAATTCAGTCATACTGGTATAAATCCACAGAAATGCTACTAACAGAATTACAATAGAAACACCTGGATGAGGAAACCAGGGATAAATGATTTTCAAGCTATAATTGCTTAAAATCCCTACGCAGCCCTACCTGCTTAATTTTGCCCTTAAGAATTTTGATACATACAGAATCAACACATTTTATTTACAACCAGCCCATTGCTAAAGCTAATGCTGTTTCTGAAATGGAGCCCTTCCCACTTCTTTATTCTACATCAGAAATATGCACAAAATCACAAAACCTTGCAGCCCTGCATTTAGAAGAACAGTAATTCTTGTTGTGTTAATATTTGTCACAGCATCACAGAAGAGTTTGGGTTCAAAGGGACCTTAAAGATCACCTAGTTCCAACCCTTCTAGCATGAGTAGATTCCACTTGACTAAGTAGCTCAAAGCCCCATCCAACCTGGCATTGAACACTTTCAGGGATGGGCCACCCACAGCTTCTCTGGATAACCTGTTCCAGTGCCTCACCACCCTTACAGTAAAGAATTTCTTACTAATACCTAATCTAACCCTACCCTCAAAGTCTGAAGCCTTTTCCTCCATATCCTATCACTCCATGCCCTTGCACTAAGTCCCTCTCCAGCTCTTCTGTAGGCCCCCTTCAGGTACTGGAAGGTGCTATAAGCTCTCCTTCATTCTTATTTGTGTGAGTAATATACAAATATAATCATTAGTGTATTTAACATTGTGGGATTATTTACATGGCAGACCACACTCTACTGAAAAATTATGTTTCAAAAATGTAGGACAAAAGTCAGCCAGCCCTGCAACACTGAACACTCAGTCATATGCACCCTGGGACATTATGCAGAGCAGAAAGCTGGCAACAAAAATAAATGGACTGTGACCTGGATATTTTAGGACAAGTTGGCAATAAACGCTGTAACACAGCTCCTTACTTCTGCAGGGCACTTTGGTGATGATTTTTTCCACAACTGAGTTATGTACATTTTCATTAAACGAGCTGCACATCTAAATATATGTAACAGTGAGTAGGAACATACGTTTAGCATTTTTCCACATCAAAGAGCTTATTTTTAAACTACTCCCAAATTTTCAGTTGGCTATGAGCTTTGTACTAACCATAGATATAAAATTGTATTTTGGAATTAGTTAGCTGACAATCAGCTTGAATCACTGTAAAAAAATCACTGCCTTACGTGAAGTGAACCACAAATCCCAAGGTTTTTAACAGAAATGTCAGCTACTTTAACATTCACCTCCTGCACAGATTGTGCTGAAATTCAAGCATGAACCCATTAAGCAGATTTCTTTTTCATTTATTTTTTCAAGAAATTAAGCAACAGGTAATTCTCTTCATACTACAGTTCAGGCAACCAGATATTTTGTCATAAGGAACCTTGGACTCTTCATTCCATACAACCATTTCCCACTACCCTCAGCTAAAACCTGGCAAGACACCAGACACTGCCTCTAAATATTTCTGAACACAGTTAAGTTTTCATTACTAGAGTAAAAACCAACATAATACAAACCAGAAAGAAACTAGAAGGTATAGGTTATAGTTTCCTTTGAAGCTTGCTTGTTTTAACTTCTACCTTCAATAAGGCTGGATTCTAAGGAATATTCTGTAGTCCAAGACTTATGATGAAATAGAGATATAAAATGTATATTGACTCTACTCACACAATTTTGCAGGAGTAATTAATACACCAGCTGTTTAAGACTCTCCATTGGCCTGATCTATCTAAATTTGTATTTTTAACACACTCTTCCCAAATCTTCCTGACTGATTAGATCCTAAGATCACACATTATCACCTCTTCAACTGCTCCAGCAATTATCCAGGTCATATATATTTCCCTGAAATATCCTTGATTTTCCTCATATTACTTATTTGTAAGAAAAACATGTACTTTTGCATTTTTTTTTCAAATTATTTGCTCTTACTTATATGGCTAGACTATGGAAAACAAAGCATACAGAATTCTGACATTTAAATGTAATTGAGATTGACCAGACAATACTGTCATTTTTCTTCATCCTTTTGGGCTATGTAATATATCCCATTGAGATTTCCAGATTCAGATCAAGTTTCTTGAGGTGACATACTGGCTCACTTTTACTGTAGCACTTTCCAAACAAATACCCCATCTATCAGTGGGAACCTCTCCATGTTATCAAAACAAGTATTTTTGAAAACACTACCTCTGATAAAGATGCACAGCATTTTCAAGGGTGAATGGATGGCTTTGGATACACTTACCTTTATATTTACATCTGCTCCATTGCAGACCAAGAGCTCTAAACACAATGCTCCATGTGTCGATGCAGCAGCAAAGTGCAAAGGTGTAAACCCCTTCTCATTCACTTGATTGACATTAGCACCACAGTCTATGAGTTCATTCACTACAACATCTTGCCCATTGTAACAAGCTACATGGAGAGGAGTATTTCCATAGGCATTTGGCTCATTCATCTAGAAGAGAAAAAAACTCCAAGATTATTTAGTAGGCAAAAAGCTGTACTTAATGTAGCATTTAATTCTAACAAAATAAAAATTTCATGTCATGAGATTATATTTTGGAACTCTTCAAAAGCAGAAATTAAAAGTAAGTTTTGGATATAGCATTTTGATTGAGATCTATGTCCTGGGGAAGAGTATGATTGCTTTACAAGCAAGTCAACCTCCTCCAATTGTCTCCCCAGCAGTTTCCTGTATGCAACTTAAAGAGAACCCACACATGTCAAAAATATCAACTGTGGCAATTTGCACAGATGCTACACACAAAGCATAGCACAGATCTCTATAAAACAGCATTGCAAGTTTTCATTAAAAACAGAGGTCAAAAAGTCTTTGTGTGTGTGTGTGCACATACAGAAACAGGATTTCTTGTACACAACATGACACTGAATTCTGATCTACTTCTCAATATAGAGCTTGAATTGCAATCTCCAGCCTTGCAAGACTGAGATTGTGATTCACAATGTAGATACCTTACACAGTTTCACAGTTTACTGTTAACACATTTTCTACAGGCAGATACTGTAGAACCTTTTAATTTATTTTGCATTTCAGTATTAATATGGCCTCACTGCACTATTGAAGTTTGTCACAATTTTTACTATTATCTAAAATTTATGTCATGTAGGAATTCAGTTCCATGTATATTTTACCAAGTGAGGCAAAAGCATTTAATTTCCTGCACTTCAAAAATTATTGTGTGGCAAAGCTAGGATCGGAATTCCCATTTCCTGACTTCCAGTCCAATGAATTAAAAGCAAGAAATATCAAATAAACAAAAAGACTTACTAAATACACATTTCTTTTCAAATTATTGTGCAAAATCTGCAATGCTTTTAAGGTTTTCTTTTAATGCAGAAATGTGGATTTAGAAAAGACAAAGTAGCATTTCCAGAGATCTCACTTTACATACTTTCACTATATCCTAACCTGTTCCTAAATAAACAGTGGGCTACAGTACTAACAAGAGCATTTTAAACAATCAAAAAAATATTTCCTATTTAATTGTACTTTTCCTTACATCAACTCCAAGATCCAGAAGATATTTGACTACACTAATCATCCCACTAGATGCTGCAGCATGTAAGGGTGTATATGATTTCTTGTCTTTGCATGTCACTTCAGCTGTATGGGTCACGAGTAATTTCACAACTTCAATATGACCTAAAATAATAAAGAAAAATAAAATGAAGCTTCATATTTTATTAATCAGTACAGGCTTTCAAACTTAATTCTACAATTGTTGTAACATGATCAAGACATTATTCCTTTGTACCTAACAAGGAAAACAAAGAATTGTTCTTGTTTCTCTAATCTTATTATGAACTATAAAAGCAACATAAAATAATCATCTCCAAAAACCCCACCCAACAATCATAACATTTACACTGTAAAAATAAATTTGTTTACTCAATACACAATCCTGCTTAAAAAGAAAGGGTTTTTTTGAAGACTTGAGAACTAGAAGCAAGTAACTTCGTGATTATTAAATATTTACCACAAATTTGTGTTAACAACTTGAGAGACAATGAGACTATCAATCTTCCACCGTCACCCAATTCCATTAATACTTTTAAATCCCAGGCAGAAACGTTGAAAAATTGATGCACACATGAAAAGAATATTCTACTTTTACACAAAAATATATCCCCCCAATGCAACTCCCTTTACCCACAAAGCATTTAAAATGTTAAGCCATATCATACAGGATTTAGTAAAACTGCATTTTCAAGACTGACTCAGATGGTCTTTGAGGAACTGCAGTAATTTAAAAGCATCAACTGCTCTCCTAAGACAATGGAAGGAGAGTTGGGATAATGAGGAAGGCAGGACATGGGGGAAGGTCCAGGTGGAAAAGAGAAGAGAGGGCAGGGAGCCCACCCTGAAGTGGTGGGCAGTACTCTCACTGCCAGCTTTAGGCCAGGGACCCCAACACCAACATCCACCCCTGCTGCTAAGGGCAATAAGTTTCCCCTTCCATGCTCCTCCTCTGCTTGTAGTCACTTGTGACACTGTCTGCTAAGAAGCCATGAAAGTGGGGTAACCAAATATCTGTTATTCTTGCTCTGTTGTTAATTTAACTGCCAAACAACTCATCACTGAAAGCATGTGGATAGTCATGACAAAGACTGCAGAATAAAGAAATACATGACTTTAACAGACCACAATATACTCTTTACTGCTATACTACTTATACTGCTTTACCTTTTTAAATGACCCATACAGACACATGTGAGACTCTTTATTTTACCTTTCAAGTGACACCCTTTCCTTAGTTAAAAGAAGTGGTGAGGGGCACACTGAATACTTAAGTTTATACTTATCCAGTCAGACATCTAAGTAAAAAATATCAAATCCAGCTTTCAGTTTAGGTGCTTCACAAAGAGTGTGTTTTTTAAGCAGTTAAGAGAACTTGCAAAAGTTTGAATAGGAAGTACCTACCCAAAGGAGTACAGACAAAGCTATTTTTATAAACATTCAGACACTGTGATACTTATTTTATGCTGTGTGCCCAACAGCACACAAAACACCATTTCATCTAGCTATACCAACCAAAACCCTAAGTCTTTACCAGTGTGATGTGAAGTGCTGCAATAATATTTCACTTCTTAATTGCCTCATATATAGTATAGCAGGAATATAGTAAGAATGAAGGAAAAGGGAAATGCAAACACAATACTCATCTATTGACCCAAATGCAATGGGGATAAGAATTAAAATAAGCCCTACAAGAGAGACAGAAGTACAGAAGATATAGAAAGTAGTGAAAGGAGTAGAGACAGTGAACAGAGCAGTGGCGGAAAAAACTTCAAAGAGAAGATAAAAAGCCAAAAAAAAACCCCTGACCTGCATTGAAAAGGCAAACAGCAATCAGTGGAAGATTCTCAAACAGAAGAGCAAGGTACTCGATGTGAGAAGTGCTGCAGAGACATCCCTGTGCACCAGTGAGGGCAACACCAGCACACAGGATTGAAAACCCATTTCAGCTGCAGCTTTGCAGCTGGACAGCAATGGAGCCGGGGGAAAAGCAGGAAGGAAGCAAAACAATGGATATAACCCTAGAAAGTTATTTATAGTAGAGTGACGAAAAGCATGACTTCTTTATTTTATGGTCAGTTTTACACAGTGGAAAAGTTTTTAAGGTTTTCTCCAAACAATTGGAGCAATGTACAATGGCTCTAAATTGTGAGAGAGAACGCCATAATTATTTTTACTTTAATTGAAGACTTTCAAAAGCTTTTTCTTCACTATTGTCTACAAGGAAATTTAGGTAGATTGACATCAGTTAAATTACTTTTTTTTCTGCCCAAACACTGTTCATTGAGACAGTTCCCTGTAAAAAGCCTACAAAATAGCACTGATTAAAATTGCAATAAATGCAGCTTATCTGCAAAACAAAAGAATTCTCTCATGTAGGCAAGCACAAGACAGAAGGTGTCTTTGGCCTCTCATTGACACTTGTCAGTTCTCTGAAATTTCATGTACAAGTTTCATTCAACAAAATTTTGCAAATAACCGCATTCAATAAGGTGGCTGGACAGACTGTCACAGACATTGCTTTGCAGATATAAGCACATTAAAAACACTAATGCAAAATATTGACAGAACATTAGATCAATAATGAAGATTTTTCTTAACTTCCAGGGTTTTTAAGTACTGATATAAGTGCAATCTCACCCAGCTTCAAATATTAAATTAAGAGTATTACTGCTGTGATGATCACTTTGTAATTGAATGGCACATTCCATTCTTTTCAAGTCTGATAAAAGGCAAGGAAGAACACTACTGTTTCAGTATTGCCAGGGCACTGATCAAGACCATGAGGACAATAATTATCCACTCCTGGCATAAGAATGGTGAGGCAAGAATTTTTAGTTTCAGAGATGAAATATTCTTTGAAAATACAATCCCCAAGGATGATGTTATGATCCTCTGTTTCAGGTGCCCCTTTTATTAACTGCTTACTTTTTATTTAGCATTTCTGCAAAATTTTTCACCTGTAACTAGACTGGCTGACTGAAGAACACAGCTCCTCCTTTTTAAAGAACAAAACTACTTACCTTACTTTTCTTTTTCCAACAATTTGACTTTCCTCACCACAAATACACATTTACAAGGCAATTTGAGCTATACTATTAATGTTTTTTGGCAGACACAGATGACCTCAAGCTTACAATGAAAATACTTTTTCCTAGAAATATGTCAAACCACTAAACATGAGACATTTTTTTATTACTACAGTATTAACCAACTGAAATATGTACATACCCATATATGCTGCCCAATGTATAGCTCGTCTGTCTTTCTTGTCAAATGCATTAATATTGGCCCCTCTAGACAACAGTAAGCTGACCATCTGAGATAAAGAAAAACAACAGAAATCTTCTATTCATAATTGAAAAAACTTTGCTTCAACAGAGAAAGCCATGGAAGAAAATGAACACTTATGCCTTTTCAAAGGATTTAAATGTGTTGGGTTTTGAATATTCCATAAGTTTGAAAAAACTAGCTGTCACAATGAAGTGACTGTAAGGAACACAAAACTTGATGTCAACAAAAACACTTCTTAGTTAAATATTGCAAAGCCATGAAATCTCTTAAATCTTCAGGTTATTACTAAGGGACTAATGAGTCAGAGCTTATTGCATATATTTCTTCTAAATTTCATTGACAACATACTCCCTATGTTCACTATTTACTGAACAGAAAGATAACCTGGCTTTTCCATTTTGAATTTACTAATTTAACTCCACTTAATTTGACAAATTTGCTTCTGTCACAAGAAAAGTGAACACTTTTAGTGTATAAACTTTCAATTAAACGATGTAACATTTATTTTCCACAACTTTTCTGCGTAGAGTTGCATATGGAAAACAAATTCAAATACAAAATAGGGGTTGAGGATTTTTGAGGGAATGGAAGAGAAATGGTTTTAAACTCAAAAATGAAACATCAAAAACATCTGCAAGGGAGAGAATGACGAGTGGAAGACAAGAAAATTAACTTTTACCTCAACATGTCCACTGAAGGCTGCATGATGCAATGCAGTTCTGCCTGCTCGATCAGACACATTTACATTGCTTAGGAGAGGCACCAAAGCTTCAGCACACTTCACAGCTTTGTTTGCAGCTGCTATGTGGAGGGGTGTCTGCCAGTTTTTATCACGAGCATTGACATCTGCTGAATGCTTTAACAACACCTGAACAGCATCCTGGAAGAGTTAACAAAAAAACCAAGCCTCTTAGTAAAGATCAGAAATGACAGCTTTGGATTTAAGGACAGCAGAGTGCAAAAAAACTCTTTACAATTTATTCATTTGCAAACATAATCATTGGGACACTTTAGGATTTGTACTTTGTTGTAAATCCAAACTTGTGGATTTTCTCAAGGAATTGAATAATTTAACCAAATCCACCATTTCCAGGTCTTTTATCCAGTTCCTTAAGCCACAAGGAAAATTATTTTGTCATTCCAACTGATTTCCAAAGTTTAATAACCTTCCTAGGATTTCTTCCATTAGTGGAATCCTCAGCCAAGGATTAGTGAAGTACTATGAACTGATAATGAATTTCCATCAATCTGCCGAGCAAAATTTTTCAACTGTCTAAGTCTACGAATGGCAAAGTTGAGATTATTAAATGTACATTTAGAGAATCACAAATGCACGGTCACAAAACAGTTTCAACATACACTATTGCAAAACTCCTGAAAACTGTTTTAAAAGATTGCACTGAATCCCACCTCTCAAAAGATTATTCATTTCCTTTTGTTAGAAGTACAAGCTGTGAAAATTTGACAAATAAGATTGTAATTCTTACAGCAAGATAAACAAATCCCATTAAAATATGCGCACACAATGGAATGCATAAAAAAATAAACGTGTTGGCAGTATCAACACGATGATGAATATTGCATTTTGCATCAGCTGTGTGACCTTCCCACGATTCACTAATTGCTTTTGGTGACTGCCAACTCAGTCACTGAGCACACAAATAATTGATTACCACTTTGAACTTCAAACATGTTACCACAAATTGTTACTAGAGATTCTGAATTACACTGTGGTACGATAGCAAGGTCTATGGGCAGAATGCTAAGTCACTATTGATCCTATTTATATTAGAATAAATCATATTTAAAATGCTGAAATTTTTCACACTGTCAATAAAAAAAGAAGATAGGAACAAACACAAAAGTGAAAATACTGCATTGCAGGCTTGTAATTTAATGAGAAAATTGAGTAGGTCTTCTCTGAGAAACTGAAGCAGATGTAGTACTTTAAAAAGCTAATTATCTAATTGTCTTTTTTAACCAAAATATAAGAAATACCATATCAGAACAAGGAAATTTCAGAATAGCTGTTACCCCTTTTGCAGAAAGAAGCATCACAATATTAGTATAAAAATAATGAATCTCATTTTTATGTGCATTTGCATTAATGAATTTCATGACTGAATCTACTTGGGGTTTCTTTTTTTTTATTATTTTTTTTTTTTATTTGCAACATACAGCAGGCACACACAAATAAAAATGTTCTGCCTTGACATGAAACTGCCTGAACTTATGCAGCTGACAGCTAAATCCATAATTCCAGCTATTTTTTAGGTTTCAATGTCCTTGTTTAATGGCAGCTTTCCTTACTTCAAGAGTCCAGATGTTTTACTGAAATCATTATCCAGTATTTCATTAGAGCTTTTCATCCAATACCCTAAACCCATACAGGTCTGTCAGCTAGCAAACAGTGCCTGTATCAGCCCTGTATTTGGGCTCCCATGACTCAGTGTGTTTATAAATAGAGAATTCTGACAAGTGTCTATCAAGCATCTGATTGGTTTACTTGTCTTGTTTGCTTCTGATTAATATTTTGTTTAAAACCTCCCATATTTAAAAAAAAAAAACTATGACCATGGTTGCATTTCTTGAAGTTATCATTTAAACCCAGTGTGTTTGCAGCACTCCTCTGCAAGCATTACTGATATGTTGAGAGCTTTTATTGTTTCTCAGCTCTGAAGAATGCAGCATTTGGTGCTTTGGTCAGCTCCCAAAGGGGCAGCCTAAAAATATCTCAAGAACAAATAGCATTTGGGAATAAGGCGCCCTTGAAGATTCATTTTCAAACACTGTTTTTTTGAATAACATGATCTCAACATAACTTTGCTATTAATGCTAGTGACAAAATACTGCAATTTATCCAGGGAATTCAAAAGAAAAAACTGAAACAAGGCTTGTTTAGATAGCTCGTGGATCAAACACTTGAAGTTCAATGCTTGTCAAAACTAAAATATTCAATTCTATCTTCCCAAACAAAAATTTACTAATAAAAACCTTTATTTGAAACTTACTGAAATGAGCATCAATTTGATGCAGGATCTCAAAGGAGATAGTTTTGCATAAACTCTTCCACATAACAAGCTCAGCATTTCTCTGTTTGTTTTGATCTTTCACAGGCATTTAAATTTTTTATTAGGACAAACACCACAGAGAAAAAATAACCAAGTAATTTCTTGCATTATCATACTCTCACAACTGTATAACTGGCAGACTTCAAGAAACAGTCTACATTCCACTTAAAAATTTTAAAGTGATATTCAATACTAATAGTTAATGACTTAAAAAAAAAAGACACTGGCAGGCCTTTAATAAAACCATTTATTTCTTCAATGCCTGAACACATAAGCATGTAAAAAAATGAAGTAATGCAAAGACTGTGCTGTAAAAAATCTTAATTCATCTGTACTTGCCTCATGCTGAACCATTCTGGTTACCTTAGGAGAAGTAAAATGGACTTGAAAACACTGCATGCAGAGTCCTCTGCTAGGGAAGTCAGACAGCAAAGCTGAGAACTCTAAGTTTTAGTTTTCCTCCTTCCCTACTGCTTAAGCAATAGATGCACATATATACATACCCTCAAAAGGCCAGAAAAAACCATTGCAAAAATGTTCTGCAATTCCAAACGTTCAGAGTAGCTTCACTTTTTAAAAAATGAACAACAGCCAGAAGATAATTTGAGATGTCTTATTTTAACATGAAATAGTCAAATGAGCAACATACCTCACTACAAGATGCTACAGCTCTGTGTAAAGGAGTCAACCATTTGCTGTCTTTGGCATTAACTCTAGCTCCTGTAACACAAAAAAAAAAAAAAAAAAAAAAAGCAACAGAAATTAAAAAGATATTTACAGAATGACTGAAATATTTACAAGAACAGAGACAGAACTATTTATTTATTCCAGTAAAATAAATTTACTTATTCTTGGTACTTCTTCACATTTTTCATGCAAAAAATGAAAACAAATCTTTTCTCCAGCTGAAGTCAACCCTTTGAGGAAATTCTTTTAACACTGTACCAACAAGATCCTTCCACACCAAAATATACTCATATTTTTACACTAGGTCATCCTCTATAATCTTTTGCCCTTCCAAAGCCACATAAAAGGCTACTGTGTAGGAAAGATGAACTCCTTGCCTTCACACAGCAACAAAAATCTCAGTTTCTCATTATAGTTGAAATTCTCTATGAAAATACAGAAAGAGTTTCCTTGTGGTTGCCATGTCTGATGGACAGGTATATAGAATGAGGATGATTATTCTACTGGGACTTCCTTTGGGAACAAATCTTCACTACTCCACATCTAGCCCACCCCAGGACCCACTGGTCCTCCCTTCTGAGAGAGACTAACAGCCACACCTCTCTACTTCTGAAAGCACACTCAAGGAACAGCTGTCCCTGCCCCAGGAAATAAAGCTGCACAAACATCTCTAAGGGATTCAAGCCTGGGTTTGGATCTTCATGTCTTTCTTAATAATAAAAGTAAAGAAGAATTCGGGAAATTCTTTCCCCTGAAGGAAGCAGCTGAACTACAACTTAACTTCCAGTGAAAACCAACAAGAAAACCTAATGATTAAATTTAATAATTTCATCTCTTACTGTTACATACACATATAGAACCTTGTAGGATATTTATACCCTGATTGGAAACTTACCCAAAAACTTATCTTTATTTCGAAACTTCTGAGATTCTACAGAGATAGCTTAGACAAAGTCTTACATTTTTGAAAAAAAGATGTCAGAAATACTGTTGGAAAGAATCACACAGTAACATTAATGCTACATGACCAGAGCTGATTAACATCTCAAGCTAAAAATAATACTGGTATGTCAGAACCAACTGCAGTTTTCTCTGTGCAAAGAACAGAACAGGATGAAAGGCCAGTAAGACACAAGATGCCAAAAAAGTGGCTGGTCAAGTTAGGATATTCAACTGACAGACTGGGTAGTTCGATCCAAGATCTGCACCAGCCAAGAAGTCTCTCCCAGCCCACATGAACAAGAAAAACAGCAGTGTGTACAAAATCATGGCTGTATATACTAAGCAACCCAAATATCTGAAGTCTATTCTCTTGTTTCTAATCAATCCATGCCTTTCAGTTATAAGAACAGAACACAGAAGCTGATGCAGGATTCAAACTTCCAGTTTGATTCTAGATCCTCCATGCACTGGACAGAGACTGAGGTCTAACTGCTGGCTAGAATTTTAGAGATTTCCATCTTTCCTTATCTAAATTTCAGAACAGGATGTCATTCAATATTCCTAAGTGCAAAAGTTTTTGAAAAATAAGACTAGTAAAGAGGAAAGAAAGTCCTAGCCCATTTGAAGAAAACCTCCACAGTCTAATAAAAGTTTAGGAGATACCACAAGTATCTGGTTTTGTCACACATCGTAAGGACCCAGGGGAGCACTGCAACACACCATGTGCCCCTGTACTATGTCAAGTCTGGCACAGAACTCAAGCAAAGTAAGAATCTGAGTATTCTAGAAGTCATTAGAAATGCCTAAAGATTTTTGGCAATCCTTCCCAAAAGGCAGTAAGTGATGAATAGCATCACAAATATAATGAAATAACAACTGGTAAGTGAGAATATAATCAATATATTTCAAAAGTATCTGTAATTCTTGATTATTTTCCAAGTAATTTTTGGCCACATCTTGTTCTTGATGAGACAAAAACAAGAGCCAAAATTGTACTCCAAGATCTACCTGACTTCACATCCAGTCAGCAACCAAGGAATAGACTTTCATATTCTGATTTCTATGTCTAACTTTAGGATACAAACATCTTTTAAGCATTTGAAAGAACTTGAGTTACTAAGTCATTAATTCCTATCCTGATTTTCCTGAGGAAAATGCATTTGCAAGACTTGGGCTCAAGTCAGATCCATCCAGGTAATGAAGCCCAAGATAGGAAAAGCAACGTGACCATCAGAAGAGAAGAAATGCACATTTCCATTCCAAAAAAGCAGCAGTTACCTAAGCTCTAGCTCAAAGAGAAAATGTGCTTAAAGTCCAAGCAGTATTTTTGTGTTCAGATTTTACTGATATTTCTGGCACTTCTAACACACAACCCAAAAACTACACCAGAAGAGAGAAGGAAGAAATAAATACAAAAAGATACTGTACAAAAGGTTTTCACAATGATAAATTAATCACAGTTGCTAAGACTAAAAGAAAAGAATATGTGAAAGTAAGAAAGAAAATCAGCATTAGCCAGAGAAATGTCTAAGGAAATTTGAAGTGATGTCTAAAAGTAACATGGTCCTCTTAAAAGAACAAAAGTCAACATAGCAAATGGACCCCATTCCGTAAGTGATCTTCCACCTAAAGAAACAAGGATGCCTAGGTCTAGCACATTAGAACAGTGTGAAATACAGATACTAAAATAAGCTAACTTTTCAAATACACAAAAAATTGCACATTCTCTGACACAGGAAAAGCCAATGTTGACTTTTGATAACAAATCTGAATCTCTGATGGACTTACTTAAGAAAGAACCACCAAGCTTGTTTTTCCCTTCCACAACTAAAACTCTTAAAGAAGTTGCAAAATTGTTATATTGAAAGTTTTTTAGCAATAATCAGAATAAATGTACTACCAAAAAACACATATGCATTATTAATTGGGGATTGGGAGATCTACAGCTTTAGATACATTAAACAAAATAGCATTTTTAAATTAATAGGAGATACTTTGTCCTTAAATTTCTCCAAGAAGCCATGCTGCAGAGAATCATTTAAATTTCATAAAGGAGCTTTTCCAAACAGCCTTGTATCTAAGGATATAATCCTCCTCTAGGCTGTTCTTTACTGCTGATGATTTGGGGAAAATGTCACTGTTGTCCCTGACCCTTCATGGGCTCCCTCCAACACCTCACAGTCCTACCATGCAACAGTGAGAGAGTTTACAGCCTTGATCATGTGAGGTAAAGCTCTACTCCAGACCACTGCAAATAAATGTTACAAAAATGTATTACACTCCTACTGAATAACTTTTGCTTTAAGTTATTGCTTCACAGAGAGTCTGAACACGTGTACGTGTAAGACTGCACAGCACTGCCAGTGCAATGCTATCCCTGTGAAGCTCAACCTGCTGACATGTTAACCAGGGCATTTCTCACATTTCAAATGCCAGCTATGAGCAGTTTGCTCTTTCAAAGCACACTACAGTGTATCTTAATTCCCTGTGTGCAAAACCAAAAGAACAAAACAAAAAACAACCCTAACAAATCACTGTTCTCTCCTCTCCCTGCTTCTGTCCCTTGGATCTTTCAGACTTCAAAGGCCTGGTCTTGACATGTTTATTAAAACTTCTCATTTGTTTACTGTAAAATTTCTTATATTTAAATTCTTTTAATGTCATAGAGTTTGCAGGAAAAGGATTAGGGTGCTTGTCAGAGCAATCACAATGTTGGAACTCAAATATTCAACTTGAACTTAAGAACCAATCATATAAATAACCCTCCCCTAAACAGCACCTTCCAAACAAAGCAAATTATTCTTCCATGCTGGTGCACTAAGCCAAACCATTAAAACAAGATCACCCCTTTCATCACTAATATTGCTAGTGTAGCCCAGTAAGTTCACACATCTAGGCAAATACAAAAGCAGGACTGTTGCTCTGCAAAGGTGGAGTAAGGGGAGGGAATGAGAGAGAAGAATTACATAATTTTCTTCCCTTGTCCCTGAATCTTGCATCTCGTCTTGCCAAGTTGTATTCACAAGACTGACAATTAGAAAGACATGTTTTATTTAATAAATAAAGTACTAAAGAAGCCACTGAAAAGCTCTGTGATGCTTACTTCTAGCAAATTTATGTTTCAAGAGGCACATCTTCTAATTGAATACATGCACTGACTTACAGAATGATCCTGGAGGGTTTAATTCTATCAGTTCACATGTGGCATTTGCACATTTAAATGTGTTATTAGCCACCAATTTCTGGACATATGTTTCTGCATACTTCTTGGTGTCCATACCATCTCAACCATCTCTCAGAAAGACAGACAAGGAACGACTGGGCAGGAAATGCTGCAAGGAACAACCACACATCTCTTCCTTCACTCATACACTGCCCTGTCTCACACCACCTCTGTGTTCCACTCACAAAAACTCTGGCTGTGACACTCCTCCACAGCTCCTCTGCACCAGAACTCTTCCAATTTGGAAATGTCCTCAGAAGACTAATGAATGCAGTGGCTGAATTACTTATGCGTCACTAGTTGGAAATAGATTAAGAAATACAACAGAACTGACAAGACATTTTCATCTCTGTTCACAGTACTGACTTAAGTACTCAATTGCCTTCCACTGTTCTGCTTGCAGTCTGTATTTTTAGACTCTCCAGGATGGTATTTTCCTTTGTTATTGTACAAAATGTGCTAGTGACTGAGCAATATCATAACATAAGCAAAGAAAGCAAAAGTGTTTTCATTCAATTATGCAATACAGACACCCAATGTTCAGTATTTGAAGCTCTGAAATGTCTATTTAGGAGTAAAATATGTAAACAAGGTCTTTATAGAGTGCATTTAAGAAAGTAACAAACCTTGCCTTAAAAACTAGTATACTGAAATAATTTTAGATATTATCTTTGGAGAAATTAGGAAGATCTCAGGTATAAATCACTGAGAGTAACCACTAGTCCTCCTGTAATTAGATCCTGCTTAATTATTTTCCTAACAGCTAATAATAGGTTCAGAAGTTCTTCCTTTTGAATGATCCACTTTTTTATCTAGAGACAATGACCTTGGAAATTCTCAGACAATACTGAGGAATAAACAGATAGAGATGAAAACTTTTCCTTAGATAGAAAAATATGCAAACAGTCAGGAGGAGATACAGAAGTTTTTAAAAAAGATTTGAGATATGAATTGGAATAATCAATAATAAAAATTGAGTATAATAGCCTGTTGAAAACTTTGATACTTGGAAAATCATTGCTGCAAAAATAATGAGTAAGGCCTTATGGAGAGAAAGCTTTTTGCTATTTAGAAGCTAAATGCATAGCAGAAGATCTATTGATTAGTGAAAAAAATCCACAAGGAACAGGGGTGGAATCTTTTGCCCAGACAGAATGAGACTTCAAGAACAGTTTTTATTTTTGTTCCTTAAGAAACAAACAAAACCAATCCTAAACCCCAAAACAACCCCACAAATAAAAAATACACGTGGAGACACACTAGCCAGAAAAGAGAGGAAAAGCACAATCAAGTGAAAGCCATCCTTCCAGGACTTCACTGATTTGCCAATATAAGCCAATTTCCTTGAGAATTTCAGTTTCTGTCACATCTCAGCCACCACCCCCTTGAGAGTCAGTGAGCAACACGAGGTTCTCCCACTCAAGCTACTGAACTGTTCTATCTTTTCCTGAGTCAGCTTAACTTTTTCTCTCAGAGAACAGCAGAGCTACTTTCTTCACAGCCACTGACTTTCACTGCTGCCAGGGGGAAGTTAGGCCAGCTTGGGAAAGAAAAACATCAGCCAACATCACTGTCAAAAGAAGAGGAAGTGGCTGAGAGATGCAGTCAGTGTCAAAGGGGCCCCTGTGAAACACCCTCAGTGTGTGGGTACATCTGCAATCCAAACAAAGGGAGCTTCATTTGCCTGGGACTGGGCAGCAAGAGCCTTCCAACAGCTGAGCTTTGTGACTGCGTGGCATGGATTTCTAACACTCACAGAGATTCATAACTAGATGAGAGAAATACAGGTAGAGTGGTGTAACACTGAAGAGTCTTTACTATCTTCCAAAATCTGTTATTACTACAGTGGCAGTTTTCCAGCATCAGCACAGTTCTTAGGTTTTCCAGCTGACCCAGAGGAAACAAAAACTCCTGGGCTGCCAAACCTTAATGAGATTGAGTTTGACCACACTCATGTAACACTGAGCTTCATGCAGAGAAAATGTTGGGTTAAGCAAACAGCAATGTGTTGTGTTAGTATTTAAGCATCAATGCAATATAGTAACTAAATCTATTCAGAAGAAAGTAACATACAATTCTGATGTTGATTTTTGTGAATTACACTGATTTCTGTGAAAGCAATAATCATCTCCACAGTATTTTTAAAAAATAAATGGAAAAAGTTAGTAATCAAAATAATACATTCGGTGATCACACTAATCTGTTCTGCTTTTCACATGACACTTCCTGGCACAGTAGACTCTGATGGTATTAAAAATTATAGAACAGCTGGAAAGAATGATTTTTTTATAAAGCAAGAAGTATCTCCAGAGCAGTTCATATTTCAGACTTAAATAAGGGTTTGATTTTTTTTTAATTAGGACGTCTTGGAAAGCACAAAAAGCCGGACATTCGGTTAATTAAACTTGACTATTATACTTTTCTACTTTGCAGTAGTTTGCCATCATTTACACTCTTAAAGTCAGTGCAATTATGCAAAGTAGACAGATGTATTTGTGCACCAGGATGCACAAAGCTGTACAAAGGTCATAAAAATACAACTGTGATGAGTGTTACTACTCTTTCCAGAGTAATACAAAAAGGGAAATGTTTCCAAAATTACAATTCTCAAGTAACTAAAATATAATTTTCTGTTGTATTCTTTCTGGATGCTATAGATAATCTTCATCCCTCCTCTTGGTCACCTCCCTACACAACAAATCTAGGAATGCTAGACCCTTATCAAGCTACAATCCAAAAGCAAGATATTATTTGAAAATTTAGACTTCCACAACCCACAGTGGTATGAAAAAACTGTTGGCGAGACATTGACATCCTCAGGGGACAAGTTTATTAGTGTTCAGTGTCTCAAAATAAAAACCAAAAGGCAATTTAATGTCCAGACCCAAAATGGAGTCAGTAAAGCAATTTCCTTTGATGTTTGGAGCCTGTATCCAAACACCACCTTCAGATTCCTTCTCCAGGTAAAAGACAATAGGAAAGGTTAAAGACCAACCTCAAGATTTAGTAAAAAAATATCTCAAGAATTCAACAACTAAGTAAGAATGCTCTTGAGACTGAAAACTTACTCTAAAAAAGTCTGCAAAAAGGCTGAATCAGTTATATCTTCAGGATGTGCAATCTGGGTTACTTGGGTCTGTAGCAAAGTAATATAAGGACATTGTGACTGCAATTTGTGATCCACAACACATATTTGAAAGCAGTGTGGATCCCCTGGAGCAGGATGAAAAAGACATTCCAATCAAATTTAAAAACCTATACGTAAGTAGTATATAATAACACTTTAAGAACAGAGAATAATGAGAAAGAATCAAGTAAGAGCCACTGAATAATGGAAAGATTAATACTGACTTCAGTAGTGTTGAGATCCATTTTGAAGAAAGAATAAAAACATCAAAGCAAACGTTTGTTTTTTTTATTTGTAGAATAGTTTTCACAGCAGGAAAACTGTAAAGTGGTTCCTAGTAACATTCCAACAAAGCTGTGTTAGAGGACATTACAAGTTGCAAAGACAAGCTTTCAAAAGGTGAGAAATGTTAGGATGAAAGCAGTCTACACTTAATTCAATCCCTTGTGCAGGTATGTTACAATGGATCAGTTAAAGTCACATACCCAATTTTTACATGCAAATTTACTGCACAGAGGAGATAGTTGCACAGAAATGCTATTCAATCAACAAACCACTTTCATCAATTTTAAAAAAGAGCTCTTGCAACACAACAGTTTTCAAGCCTTGCTGTGGTAACAGATGTTCTTTATTTTCTCCCTAATGCTCATCTATTATGACAAAATGTAACATTATACATCTGTCTCAAAGGAGAGATTTTATTTCCAGCTGAAACACAACAGATGAATTTTCCTTATCTTTATGAAATGGAGAGGACAAATACACTTAACCTCTGTCCCCCACCTTTCAATTAGCAGCTAAATCATAGCCTGTGCATTTTGAGACATCTAGACCTGATTTCTCTGAGAAGCAGCTGGCTCAGCATTTCTGATACAGCCGAGTGCTCATACTTCACCAACCACAAAGATTTCAAATCCAGCATTCATAAATGAGGAAGACTAAATTAGTGAGTACTTCTTAAAGATTTAAGGGGCTCACCTAAAACTACTGCTTGCAGGCATGTAATACACAGATTTGTGCCCAAGTACAGCACAGCCTTGCAAACTGAACAGCCTGAACAACACTTTCAGACATCACTTTCACCCTGCAATTGATGCCTCTCTTCACTCATTCACAAACATATCAACAACTCCCACCTACCTGTGCACCCCTCACTGCACCAGCCCCATTCACTCCCAGGGCAGCCTCTCTCTGGGACTTTTAGGAGGCTGTGCCTCTGCAGCAAGGCACAACATGGTACTGCAGTCCACAGCACAGCACATGAGCACAGCAAGGCTGGACTGACATCATCACAACTTCCAAAGCTGTTGATTTGCAACTATCTAATGCATTATTTTGTTGCAAGCAAATACTGACTTTCATTAAATAAATGTTATCTGGGACATATCAATGCCTCACCTGAACAATTTGCAGACACAGCGGCACCCACAACCTCCCCGCCATGCAACTGCTCAGCTTTGGACTATTTGTACAGTCCTAATTCTTACCTCCCTTCTTTGTTCTCCATTTTTCCTTATGCTTAACCCCAGGCTATGTGCCCAAACATCAGGACTAATAATTCTTCTCCTACCACTTCCCCCAGTCAGGATCTTGTTTCATTCCCATCTGAACTAGAATTCCCCTCCTTCCATAAGCCCTTTGCCCAAGAAAGTGGTATTTCATGGTTCTAGTAAACCAGACAGAAGATTCCCTCTCAGAAGCAGCTGACTACAACTTTGCAAAGTTTGTAACATTGTTAGTCAATTAAAGGGGTCACTACATATTTTCAAGAGCCATCAGAACTTGCCTTTCTTCTTGATAGGGAAAAACAGCCCCTCTTCAGATTTTCAAACCTTGCACCTTTTCAAAAGTGAACTTTTCAGGACAAAATGTCATTATAGAGTATGTCCATAGAATAAATATACTAATTAATACCACATCACATACATTTATGATGTGTATATGTACTTCTATAGAGAAGTACAAATAATATATGTAATGAAAATATTACATCATACTAAAATTATAGCAAACTAAATTATGCCTAGCAAATTCAGTTGAAGTCTGGAAGTGACTCCTATAATCCTAGAAGTGGCATTTCCTTAAAGCAGAATTTGTTAGAAAGGGTTGATGGGGTTGGTGGTGGTGGAAGTAGCCAGCTTTGCATAGGTAAGGTGTGCAATTAAGCAGACTGAAGATTAAAGTAGTTCTGTGGGACTGCTACAAGTTTTCATCTATGTAAGCTTGAAGCCCTGTATTATGAATTCAGCCTCAAGCTACTTGATGGGTAGGTCTCTCTAAGATCAAAGACAGTCAATTCAGTCTTCACTCATGATGTTGTCCAGGTTTTTGGTTTAGTTTCTTGGTTTTCTATCATTTAAAAAAAAAAAAAAAACCACAAAAAAAAAAAAAAAAAAAAAAACCAACCAAAACAAAAAACCACAAAACAAAAAAACTCCCAACAACCCAAAGTATATTATTTTACAGATTTTTTTCTTAGTACAAATAACTAGGAAAAAAAAAAAAAGAGATTTTAACATTTTCAGCTGGTTCTAATTATATTCTGTGCATTTAAGTCAACAGGCAAAGATACTTAAAATAGTACAACCAACTCTGGATGGCATCTTTATGTTCAAATATAATTGCTTTTCTGTAGGGCATTTCAGAATGAAAGCAATGCTGCTAACACCTACCTGTACCATATACACTTTTACTTCTTTAAACTAGTGTTGAACTACTAAAAGCTGATCAAGCTACAAATAAAAATAGCTAAAAGCAAGAAAGCTCTCTACAAAGAAGTATTTTAGAGCAGAACTATGGAACTACATAGTACTGTAACACTAATAATTTTGGAAACTAAAATTTCAGTACAAGCATCTTTAATTTCTAGTACATTAAATATCTCAATAAAAGCTACACAGACTAAGACGTACATAAATACTTCTTTGGATGTGCATAGAGTTGTTTTCCATTAGCAGGAACAGAACATACCAGATAAAATAAGTAGTTCAATAATTTCTGCATCTCCCAGATAGGCAGCAGCATGTAAAGGGGTCCTTTTTTCATTATCCTGTGGTAAGAGGGGGGAGAAAAGGTTTTATTTAAAAGGAAAAAAGTATCATTTAGCAATTTGTATGTTATGAAAAAACACTGCATAAAAGTTCATCTTCCAAATATTGTATATTATATATTTAAATAAACCATAATTACTCTAAAGGCATCAGTCACATTTACTAAGACAAGCATGCTTCTCCCTATGGAGTTCTTAACACCTACATAGTCAACTGTTGTTTTCCTGACACACACAGGATGCTCATCCTGTCTTTAGATTAACCTACCAGTTATAAATCACCATTCACTTGTCTCCAGACAAGAGCTTGAGTCTGTCCTACACAGTTAAAAACAGTGTGTTACTGTCATATGCAACGATTAGCAACAAACATTTTCTTTGTGAAGTTTAAAGCATTTTCAGAAGTTATCATTTTAATAAAAAATTGGAAAGAACCTAGAGTGTGTAAAGTCAGAAATAGTGGATTCCAATTTCAACTGTCTCATTTAGGGTAAATAAGCAAAGAGAAGATAGAGGTGAAATTAATTTTGCGAAATCCCACTGTGTACTTTTCATTAGTTCAAGATGATCTAGGTCCTTCTGAAGGTACCAGTATTTATTCATGCACAATATATAGCAATGAAGATTCTCTTTTGAAAGATTAACACAAAATATCTCATAACTCTTTCAGGATCAGTGCCAACTTCCCTGCACCAGTTTGTAGCATAATCAGAAAAAGACCACATCACAGTGGGTGATAAAAATGAACAAGAACCAATCAGTTTGCTCTCTGAGGGAAGGCTGGTGAGAAATCAGAAAAGAGACAGATAATCAGTCAGCATCCTGGTTCTGGCCTAAGCACTGCTTGGATATCTAGCTCCTTTTAGTAGAGTTTCAAATACACTGGGGGTGAGGGATCAAGATTATGCAGCAAGAAATTTTAAGCGACAAGAGATTTCTATTAATTCAACTCTTGTGTCACGACTATCATAAAATTAACACACTATTTTTTTTTGACATTTTATTGTGAAAAGCATTCTTCTCCCTTGCTAGAATAACCTTATTTACTGAATCCTGACTTGAGAGCTAGCATCACATAAAATTAGAGTTCATGGCAGGAATGATCTTATAGCAAAACTGGAGCTGCAATCCAAGAAGTTCTTCTGAAATATAAAAGACAACTTCAGAATTCAGAGCATTCAAACCACCCCCTCTAAAAAAAATATCACCTACTCCCTGCCTAGTCCCTGCTCAGAAAACATCAAAGCTACACAGTTCACCATATTAGCAATGTTTCCTAACAAAATTTCTGAATTAGACACAAGAAATTCCAAATTGAGCAGTGCAAATCTGACACTGATGCACCCTAAGGAATCAATGCTACACTTATCACTAACCCCACATAGTACCTCACCAATTTCTTGCCAGGGTGTCTCAAATGCAGCTTACACATTCAGGATAAAAAAAGACCCCTGGCACTAAGGACTTGCTATCTTGAAAAAAAAAATTAAAAAAAGGAGGAAAACCAAACACCATCTCCCAAAAAACAAAAACAAAATACAAACAAAAACAAAAACTAAATAAAACAAACAAAAAAATCCCACAGAACCAAAAACAAACAGAAAGGAATGGAAAAATACTAGATGCACAAAGGAAAAAAAAAAAAAAAGCAATACAAATAATAAACTTGCTTTCCCAGCCAGCAATGAAAATCTGCTTTCATTTCTCCAGTATGGAGAACAGAGCTCCTATAGGTAGCTACCATTGAAGCCTTGTTTATAATGCTAGAGAGCCTATAAACTAGAGATTAGGGAACACATATGATAGTACACTGTCTGTAATTTCATCATAGAGGAAGTAAGATGGGCCATGAGCACATTCTTCTGTAGACACAGCATTTACAAAGGAACATGAAACTTAACTGCATTCTCCACTCAAATGGCAAAACTCATTATTATAAAAATGTTCATCACACTTGCGCTGTTGTTGTCTTTGTTTTGAGGTTTTTTTTAACATCTCAATTACAGAAGTCGTACCAGTAACCAATGTGACAGAATGAATCACAAATCTTCCAATAAAATGATGGACAGAAGGGAGTTGTTTATCTAGAAATACAGTAATCACCAAGTCACAAATACATTTTCCTGAAACATCCATGGTCTAAACTACTGATGAATTTCAGACATGCTTCTCAAATAAATCCAACCTCTATTAAAGAAAACGCATCCTGAAACCACCAAGATACAAACATAAAAGCAGCTTGAACACAAGCAACATTTCCTCTCCACCACTCCTGTTTCCAAGTTGTGAGTTTCCAGCCATGCAAATATTTCAGTTTTGCTGCTCTTAAACTGACAAACTGAAAACACTCCAAGTCCAACTCCCAGTTCTGCAGCAGGGAGCACAAACTGGAAGCATACCTAGGCAGGAGGCTGGAGATGTCCCTGCTCTCTGCAGCACCAGGGCAGCACTGCTGGGATGCTCAGAGCTTGTCACTTTCTGGGTCAACTCCAGAGATTGGAATTTCAACAATCCCTAGCCCCAGGGTATCTACTGACCACAAATATTCCACATGCTGGGGGTGCTTTGACAGCCCTGCCCTTTCTTTCCTCTCTAGTTTCACAGCTGGCTTTTTTTTTTTTTTTGATGCTTCCAAACTGGTTTTTCTAAATTTAACGTCTCTGTGCCAAAGTTTTTTGTTTAGTATTTAAAAACCTGGTTTTCAGAACCTGTTAAAAAAAGCAGAAATGCTGCATTCAGCAATGTCTTGTGAAGTTTTTACTTCCACCAAAGGAAAATTCTCATTTTGCTCCATCTGAAGACTTACATTGAATGAATGAATTTCAATAAATGAAATCTGAATAAATTTTTAAATGCTACTAAAGTACTGCTGACCACATCCACTACTTTTTATTTTAAAAGTAATAATTTAATGAGCAAATTTCATTTGCAAATACAAACCCTGCATACAAAGGACTACTTTAAATAACACTAAGAAAGCTTTCAGCCTTAATAAGGAACTTTGGAAGCCACCATCTTGCAGCAATAGTTTTGTCATACTAATATAAATACTGGCCCTAATATTCTTCATTTAATTTCATAAACTCAAATGACACTAAAAATTTTTTTCACTAGAGAACGGATTTTGTACATAACAGTCACTGCTATACAGAATGTAAAATCTAACACTGTTAGTACTATTTAATTCCAAGTATTGCAGTGTTGCAGCAGTATTTGACAACACAGAAAAGCAAGTGTTGTTGCACCTTGATTTTCAAATTAAAAAATCTGCACAGCAAATGGGACTATTACAAATCTAAATCAGCTGTAATCACACTGATTGTACTAACCAGGCTTTACAAGAGAACTTTCAACCTTTTAAGACTTGTTTCCAATAGAAACAACAAACAAATTTATATTCTCAATAAGAAACTCTCAAGTTTAATTCCAGATATTAGCCAGTACTATCATTAAACTAAAAAGTAATAAAAGGGCTCAGTTCTTTAGGAAACAGTTTTCAGAATGATAGCTCTGCATACAAAAGCCCCAGTATCATATCTACATTTGCCTTTGGGATGCATTACATGAAAAATGTATAATTCTGCCATTCCCAGTACTTCTATTTATCAAGTTTCCTAAGCATTTCATCTACACAGGAGTTGTATAAGATGGCAACATGAGAAATGCATAGAAGGTCTTATAATCCTGTCAAAACCAAATTAAGTGACATTGATGGTGGCACTGTGAGCTTCTTCATAAACTCTAACCTAGAACAATGGTAATGCCACCTTTGTTTCTTTTGACCTAAACCAGAAGCTTTAATTGCTTCATTGCCTATTTCACGGATCAAAACTTCTACAATGGACAATTCTCTGCTAACTTAAAGACACAGGTTTCAAACCTACCTCTTTTTAAAGTATCCTTTGATTAAGTACCCTTTGAGATATAACAATTTACTCCTGGTTTGGGTTCTATCTCAGCAATTGATTTCGAGTAACCACATACAGCTACAGGCAAATCTCTTATCCTATGCATTTCCAATAAGACTGCCTTAACCAGTCTATGATTCCCCCAAGAGTACATTAGAATATAACTTCAATTTGCCCTTCAAATAGTTTCAACATCTACTGATCTGAATGTAACTTTCGCCTTCATGAAAACTCTTTAGCTATCTGCTCTTCAAAACCAAATTCTGCACTAACACTTTAATATATTCTCATTATTTTATGGTCACGCTTACAAAATATAATTTAATATGTGTTTTGTAGTGTATGACTTGTCATCTGTCTGCATGTAGTGCCATCTGTTCCTGGTAGAAATCAACCTTAAATACACAATCACAAACCTTGAACGAGTTTCAATTCCAACATACCCTGCAGTAGCTTCAACTAACATTCCTTTCAAGTGAAACTGAGTTGAAATATAACTTAGTGGATTTTTCAGTAAGTTTAGAGAGATACAACTTTTCAACCAGGATGATGTGTAACTCCTGAGTTCATGGAAAATGTCTATGAAGTGATTACAAAGTATTTCCAATTCTTTCATAGTGTCCCATATCACAGTGTGAAGTCCCAGTGCTATTCTTGGGAGTCATGAGAACAACAAATTTTAGTTACGAATTTTGCTACAAGTTTTAGAATAATCATTTCTTCAGGTGGAATAACTATCTACTCTCACTAAATTTCTTGTTCCTATATATTATAAAAGAAGCACATGTAAATATTTGGCCTTTACAGTTCAACTTTAAACTTCTTAGAAGTTTACTTTAGGTACTTGGTTCCATAAATGAGGACTAACTTCTCAGAAGCATGTTCAATCTCAACAGTGTCTTAAAAACAGATAGCTAGCATTTGAAAATTAGTTAATTGAAACAAGAAGGTACTAGAATTTCAAGACTTATAAATATGTGAGGAATTAATCCTGTATCCCTATCCTACCTTAACTGTAATTCATCTGCTATTTATTTGGATTTTTTTTTCTTGCATTTTTAAGTCAATCCTCAGAACTTCGCATTGCCAAAAATCAACAAATTTCTAACTAATTGTGTTTGACATAATTTTGAAAAGTAAATCTCTGTTTTCTCCCCATATTCGAAAATTAAGATACATATCCAACATAGAGAGTGAGCTAATGTTATATTAATGGTCTCCTGCATGCTTAAAATACGAAGAAAGCATGACAGTAAGCCACAAAAACAATGCATACTACATGGCTAACAACAAAGCATCCTTTGAAGCCAGACAATAGGTACATTCTAGTTGAAATTATTAGTTTTGCCATACTGACTGCATTAATTTCTTGAACTAATTGTCATGCTCCTATTTGTATGAACACTTGTACTGCTCTTGCAAGAAACATTTTTGAAAGCCCTGTATTAAACTTTCACTGGTAAGATCTTTTCACTTCTCATTACATTTCAGAACATGCCCTTTTCATGCTATCTATTAGGAGGGCAGACCTCTAAACAATCACAAAAATACAGGGAGGAATCTTTGCCCTCTTGCTCATTAATACAGAGTGACCATTGACTCGAGAGACCTTACCTTGTAGGAGAAAATAAGTGGTTTTAGCAGTAAGGGTCATAATCTGCCAAACCCCACTGCTATTTCTAGTTAAGATCTGCAGTACCAGTTTAACAGTGCATGCTCTTTACTTGTTTCTAGCTGATAATAATGATAATGATAATAGTAACAACAACAATAACAAAAACTGGCACAACATGGAACAAACCACAAAATCATTTACTCATGATTGCTATTTGTGGCATTGTGAGCTTGTGGAGGTCTTAAAAAAACTGGATAGCAGCTGTAGGTTGCAATAAAAAAATAAAAGATACATCAGAAGAGAACTACAAAGTAGCCTGCAAAAATGTCACCAGAGCACCATTTTATGACAAACCAGGAGTTTACCTGAACATAAGTAATTTTAAACACCTGCATTCCTCAAGAGTATAGGCTCAAATTTTCTAAATTGTAACAAGGAACAATAATAAAAAATAAAATCCCATTATATGATAATTTTGAGTAGATCTACACTGACCCACAGAATAACCATGAAGCACCACACTTGTAGGATGTTAGAAGAAATGACTGCTAGCCATATAATTGCAAAGGAAACATTTACTTTCTACTCCAAAATCTGATCTTCCAAACATCAAAATCCCTCAGCAACTGCTAATGGTCAGATCTTGCATATGGGTATATTTCAGAAACAAGACAGAAGTTTAACTTGAGTATGGGTGAACAGAATGAGCAAAAGGGGGGGAACCTACACTGAGTGGAATTAAAACTATAGCAGTGAAAAAGTTTGATCTATTCTGATTTCATTCCTTATAGCAGTCATAATTGGGTAAGAAATTTGGCTATAAAAACTATCAAGATATTCACACTTCCACCATGAGAAATGAATGAATTAGAGCAACACAGTGAACCCTGGTCTGAAATCTCCTTCTCCTGGACAATAGGTTATCTGTCATGGTGAAAACCTAAGGGAGGAAAAAAAGTATCACTTATGCCAAATTGGAGCTTTAGAGTCTATTAAAAAAATGACCAACTGACCAACTACAGTGCATTTCATAACCAAACAACTGTCCTTTCTTTTCCTGACTGTTGAAATATCCCAGGCAATCAAGTTTCTTTCCTAACATGAAACCTGGGGAATATTTAAAGTTTTACAGAAAAAAGTCAAACATCTGAGTTTTACTTTTATCTAGAGGAAAGCAGAATTACATTATCTGTTTGCACACCATTCTAAATTGCATGCACACAAATGAGAATCCCCACTAAGGAGGCAGGGAAGAATTCACATTGCATGGCTTTGCTGTATGGACATACTTGGAAGTTCCAAAAGCATCCTTGTTTGGCATGATGCCTCTGGGCATTTTTAAAATTGAATTTTTGTGACTGAATTTAAGTTCAAGTTCACAGAACCGCACTAAAATCCCTGGAAAATAATTTACTTCCAATTCAGCTAATGATTCTAGTCAAGTAATAAACATAAAATTGATAAAAATCTCTATCCCTACTGAATCACTGCATACAATTCATACACAATATAAAAACTTATAAACAAAAGGCACATTGAAGGTTTGCACAGAAAAAACATAATTTTATACATATATATGTATATGTAAGTGTGTATATATATGATAAAAACATGTTGTATTGGAACATTCACTTACATTCAACCACTTATTAAAAATTCCTTTTTTAGAAACAAATAAGATAGCTCTTGTATCTTTCTAGCAATTTTAAACAACAAGAAATATCTTTTATAAAAATTGTACAAAAAACGTTGGATACCAAACTACTCTCATCTAAAAGACAATCAAGTCTTCAAGTTTGGCACAGAGTAGAACAACTTGACAGGAAGAGGACAGGAGAAAATTTACTGGCTTAAATTACTGAATCCCAAACTTTAACATCCATAGAAACTCAATGAAGTGAGATTTTAAATGTATGTTGATACTACACTACCAAAAAAGATTGATAAAAAAGGAACTCGAAGTTCAGAACAATTCATTTTTTTCAATAACACTGTTCCAGTCATCTTTCATTAAATGAGTTAACTTCAAATGCTGTCTTACATGACAAAAATTGGGTACAAAACACCATTCAGGTACAATTGTTTGAAGCCCTGTTCCTCTTATAAGAGTGGCCCCAAAAGAAAGCCACACAAAAGAGAGTGAGTCACACTTAAAGCAAGGAACAGCTATTAAGCTTCAAACTCCATCCAAGATTATGATTGCCAGCAATCATCTTACAGCCAGCTAATGTCTCATTCAGAACATGAGGGTAAAAAATTTTCATTTAAATATGAACAGTAAAAAAAAGCCAATAAGTTATTTTGATGTGGTTAAGATATTTAAAAAGTGAAATTCAGTACTTGAACATGTCTTGTTCACATATGACAACAGGAGTTCTTGAGGTGTTTTGATAGACATTGCACCTTTGTCTCAACTATAAAGGTCCACAGCAAGAAGGCTTGTTGGCTTGCTGTCAAGTATTTCAAGAAGTTGATTTTGAAACAACTAAATATCTCTGTACTTTTCCACTTCCAAGTAATTCAGTTCAAAACCATTTATCTTCAGTTATTCATTTTTGAAAGTACTGTGTCAGAGTGTTTTTTTTTAAATACTCATCTTCTCATACCCTTTAACCTTGATGTTCCATGCAGGTTTTTGTAATATTGCTATCATAATTCTGCTCCTCAAGTTTTAGAACTTGTATACAAGCACAGCTTCTAAGAAAAGCTAACCCCAGGTTTTTACATGCTTCTACATTTTTACATGCTTTGTAGACATTTTTACACAACATATAAATGTTTCTGGCTGAATAATAAAGGCCAGAATTTCTCGTGAGCAAACTCAAGCATTCATTTGGATATTGGATAAGGACCTGAATAACTAAGCAAGTTTTGTGAGCTGCTGCTCCCTTTCACAGAAAAGTTCCAACATCAAGAACTAGTCCCATTTATCACTAATAAAGGTTACTGAATTCTTGCCCAATACATAGAATGAATAAAGAGCTATTCTGTACCCTTTGGTAAGAGCAACTTGATCTCACAGTGCAGCAGAGGCATTTTGGATGTATTTTCCTTCCTTTAACTTGGGAATAAAAAAAAGCAACTTTCAGGGCCAAGAGTATTTGTTAGCATGCTAGATCCCTGTGGGGGACAGAGCAAAAAAATTCACAAAAATTAAAAAACACCCATCCATCAACCTCTGGAGCATTCAGAACTCTGCTAACTAAGAAGAAGAAAAAAAGCAAACAAACAAAAACCAAAAAACCCCAAAAAACAAAAACCCAAACAAAACAAACCCCACAAAACCCCAACAACAACAACCACAAAAAAAAAACCAAACACAAAACCCCCAAACCAATAATGTATCATTGAAAACACTTGCCCTTGGCTTTATCCTTCCCAAATGCCAGTTATATGATTTATAAACATTTATCTGGTATGCATGGCAGAAGAAAAACCCCAATTTTTAATCAGAATGCAATTGCTGGTAAGAAAAATGATAAATAATTCTGAAACTGTTTCTGGAACAAATAAAAAAAGCAGTATGAGAAAACAATGGATTTTCCATAATGAGAGTACAGTACTGTGGAGCACATTATGTAATCCAGCCTGTGCTCACAGAGTGGGCTGGAATAGGGGCACTGCCTTGCCTTACAGTGTCATCATCTGCAATGTTTGAGGACACAAATAAGAAAATATGCCAAGAGAGAAAACAGTACAATACAGGCTCTGTTTATGCTCCAGTGAAAGATCACACACCACACTAGGTAAGGTATGCACATCTCCACCACAGTTTAAATCCAGCACATTACGTTCAGGCCACTGACACTTTTGTTCAGAAAAGCTGGGGTTTCTGCCCTTTTCATTGCAAAGGCAAGTGCTCAAATGACAACCACCAATGTAAAACAGACACTTGTCCCACTAACTGCATTGTCTTACTGACAGGAAAAGATGGGCTTTTCAGGTTCTATGTTTAATGCTAGCTCCTCTTCTTGGAGCAAGCCAAAACATTTTCCTGGTGTATGTTAAGTTAAACAGCTTCATGCGGTAAGGTCATCTAGCTGGAATACGCACTGAACTCAAAACAGCATGCAACATAATCTATGCTAATTCAAAGGCTAATTCTTGAGCAAGAAAAATCCACGTCTATTCTGAGAAACACAAATAAAATGAGAGTTAAAAAAACTTCCACCCAATAGCAGTCTGCAATGGAAAATGAGAAGTCCCTACACTGATCACAAAAGAAACCCAACCAAATGCCTCTGATAGTGAGATATTCTTATTAGTGAGATAAAAACTCATGTAAACCTGCTGGTTACCTTAGGATCAAAGTATTTTATATGCACTATTTCTTAGGCTAAGTGAACACAGGAAAAGCTTAAAAGATAACTGTCATTATAGAAAAAGCTTGCAACAACTAAGGCAAGATATTTGCACTCCTTTGAGACAGCAAGTCAGCATCATGTAATTTATTTATTAGTTACCATAATTATACATATACATATGTATATAACTAGTATAATTCAAACAGAAATTAAATTAATGATCAGGAAGGATGATAATAACAAAGTAGGACTTTAGAAGTTTGAAAGAGATCAGAATTTCACTGGTTTTGGAAACAGAAATGTACAGGCTGATATCATTACCTGAGAAAATCAAGACATTGTATCTGAACCTTTGGAGCATACTCTTCACCAAGAGCTCATTGCAATGATCCTGACACCAATGAGCCTTTTCAGGTCCTACTGACAATAGACAAGAGTCCTCTTCTTGGGTATTTATGGGACAGCCCTCCCTACATCATGTAGCAAAAAAAAGAGAAACACTTTCTTTTCACTGTTTTTTATGAACATCCATCCTTTATTAAACAAGATTAAAGGTTCTTAAAAGAGGCATCTACCTCACGTAGAGGCTGTGTAAGGGCCACACCACACAATGGAAATTATGTTTACTGATAGCATATTGGATATCCCACAGAAAGATAGCTTCAATAACTTGCACAGCAGGGAAAATCATCTTGTTCAAAGGTATGTTGAATATGCATAAAGGGTTTTCATCCAGAAAATGACTACAAATGATCAGTAAATGCAAATTCTGGACTGTGTCTATGTTGGAAGCTAATGCACATTAAGACTATTGAACTTTTTTCTTCTCTCTGCTCTTTCAGTGGGGATGTTCTGTTCTAAAATGCCAATCCTTTGCATGTCAGGCACAGCAACTGCCAAGAATAACTCCAGTAAGCTCTAACTATTCAAGACCTTGCCTCTAGCTTATTTTGTAAAAGCAGCAAGAAATGCAGAACTTCAACTCTGCTTTGAAGGTTACAATCTTAAGCAATAATCACTAAAAGTAAAATGGCAAATTAGACATGATCTACAAAATCATTATCACTAAGAATCATACTGGAGACTCAAACACAAAACCCTTGAAACTTTAAAAACTCTACAAACTTTTAAAACTGAAGTAATTATTCATGGCTCTCTACACCAATGAGAAATTTTCAATGTTAAAGAAATCACAGTGACTGAAACAAAAGCTGTCTGTCAAATTCCCAATTACTGCAAAAGAAATTCAGTGTTTGGCCAATACTGTAAACCTCTGCCATGCAGACATCCAGGCTTGTTTGCCCAGTTTAGCAAACAGTAAATCCACATTAGCATAGTACTGGGCAAGCTTACTGGGCCTGATGAGAAGGAGGATATGTTTGCCTGAGTAACACACTAATATTAATTCATACTAAATTCTCTAAAGAATAACTCTCATTTCCTGTTCAAGGCAGTAGCACTGCCATGTAATACTTTTCTCAGTTCTACCCTTTGCAATGGTAACTTTTTAAGAGCTACTGCCCATAAGACTGCTGTACTGAGTACCAATTTGATGATGTTGGTTCAGATTATCCTACAACTCTGCTGAAGGTTTGTTTGTAGCACTTTAGTAAGAATAATAACTTCATACATCTGAAAATCTCATTTGCACAGATTAAAAATAGTGCTATTGACACAAAGCAAAAAATTATTCCTCTCTGGACTGGCAAGTTTCTCTCATTAAACATTTCAGTTCTGAAGGAAAATGCCTAATTATACAGATTTGTATTTAAAACATCTTGAATCTATTTCTAAACCTGAAGAGGAACTCAACACCATTTGGACAGACTTTATATTGAGTCTGAAAAACATGATTCATTCTAAACCACTACAGAGGAACTAAGATATCTGATTAATCATTACAGATGACATGCTTGAAAAACATCCCACACTAATGAACAGTTAAAGTTAAGTTACAGTAAATAACTTCTGTATGAAGAATTTAAATAATCTTTTGAGTAGCTAGTGCTTACTGTTTGCAATATGCAACTGGCAGCAATTTTCCACTACACCTGGGAGAATTGGTCTCCAAAGTTCTCAGTTTCTGGAATCAGTCAGGCTTCAGATCAATGGATCAAACAACCTAATATCCAGTCCTTTAGAAGTAGAATCAGTTTTTGTGTAGAGAGAGCTTCCCTACATTTCCTGCAGTGAAGTTTCTTCTTATCTATTCAGACATAAATATAAATATTCATGTACTTCAGAAAGTACTTAATTCTTTACCAAAAGAACTCCTGGACATTCCCATATGGTAGTGCTGCACTCAGTTTCCTCCTTTAAAAACACCTCACTAAAAATTGATCAGACTTAGTGTTTCACAAGCTTTGTCTATTGTTAATACACCACCACACATATTGGCCGGTGCTATTCACAAACTGTCCTTCTAAAAACCAATTCCTGGACTTTCTTACATGCAAGACACTTCAGATCCACATTAAAAGCTGATGCATAGATGCAAGTTCTGAGCAGCCACAACCTGCTCCTGTTTGTTCATTACAAACATTCCCCTCAAAACCAGAATTGTTCGGAATCTTCTTGCCATTTTTCTGATGTAAAAAAATTTCAATTAACTGAACACATTATAAAGCAAGAGTCTCATATGACACATCATTTCATCAGGCTGGTCACACAGGAAATGGGGGTTTCTGTTTGTGGTAAAAACATTTAGAAAGTTTAGTACAGAGGCTATCTAGAAGCAGAAAGCAACACAGTACACTGAGATGCACATTGGACGAAAATCCAAACACAGGTTTAAGGAGAAATAAACATCTTGCTCCCATTAGAAAGCTGTATTTTATTAGAAGTACATGGGCAAACAAATAGAGAAGATAAGAATTACCATCAATCTCTGAGGTTACACACTGTATTTTTCTCATCCATACATTCAAAAAATATATTTACGCATACTTTGAACAAAATGAAAACATACAAATTAAAACCATTAACAATCTTACATGCCTCTATCTAATTACAAAAGCTCTCAGTTCTTAGTAAAGATAAGTATAATTATTGTTATTTAATTGGGTAATAAAAATTCTTTTATTAGAAGTTATCAGTAGAAGGGTCTGAAGGCACACACAGCTTGTTTTGTGATTTATGTCCAGCCTGAGTTCACCTGTGCTTTGTGAAATCTCACTGCCCCTCACTTGCCCAATACAAGATCTCTTGGCCTCTGTTCAAGCACCTGAAGCTGGGTTCCAGGAAGAGGCTGCCAGGCAGCAGCTGCTGCCTGAGTTTCTCAGCAGTGTATTTTACTGCAGGAATTCTCTTTATTAGTGTTTGTTTGTACAGGAATGTTTTATTTCCTCTCCAACCTCCTGCAGTTATTTCAGAGGACTGTTCTCACTGTCATTTCATTATATGCCTACTGTTGTTAACATTAAGTAAGCTACCATTAAAAAAAAAAAAACAAAAAAGCTCACATTTTATATATAACTTGCATGCATTTATATACAGACATACAGATATATGTATTCTTTTAATATACAGTTCTTATCTGCAGGAAAACTGAGGGGGAATTACTGCTTAAAAATCCAAAGGATGAAACTGAATTAAAATAACTAGCACCAAGCTCTAAGTTATAACATATCCTATGTTCTCATCATAGTAAAAAGTCTTTCAAACTCACAAATACCTGTAATTTTATCCCCCCAAATTTGCTACACTCTAAGCTGAAGATAAAAACATATTACAAAGAATGTTCAACCAAGCAGAAACCTTCCTAGTGGAGAAAGGAACAGGTTCAAGGTTGAACAGACTTTTAAATAGATAAATAATAGGGGAAATTGGCAAGCAGTTTTAAAACAATTTTTCCTCTAGACTTGATCGCTATAATGTGAAGATATAAATATTAAGATATGCACCAGCTATAAAAAACACATTACAAAGATAGGAAACTAAATTTATCCTTATTCTAACTATGTTTGAGAGGAAAAAAAAGTGTTCTCAATATAGCAGAAAAAATGCAAATATTTCTATGTACTTTATTGATACCTCAAAAGTCACCATTTTAAACTAAATACTTCTTTGTTATGATAAGCTCAAGACATTACAACAGTTTTGGAAAGAAGGCCTTAAATTCAAGTTTTATTTTAATAGGTCTAAACTGTGCACTTCTCCAAAATACTACTGAAGCTACACTTCCACAATGTCAGTCTAGATGGTTCATGTTACACTAACTACACTGTCTCTTTATTAAAAGCTTGCCTGCATTTGGAAATTAGCAAAAGACCCATAAAAAAACAGTGACTGACACTTTTAGAGAAGAAAAATGCACTACAGATTGAAACTCTTAAGCAATGGAAACAATTAAGAAACAAAATCTGTAATAACCTGACCTATTAAAATAGGAACCAAAAAAATAAATAAACTGTGTTCTTCAGAATATTTTACAATTTTCTGGGCATCTTTTTAATAACTCTCTCAAATTCAAATGAGCAAACCAGACGTTATATCTGCCCTGCCAAGGAACACAGTAAGATGCTGCTCCACAGTAACAAATACTTTAGTGCAAGTTTTTGTTGCCAGCTCCAGTTGCCAGTCCTTCCTGTAAATCATGTGATTTGCCTGCAGGAGCCTGACAAAATAGTTACCAACACCGGGTGTGAGGCATGTCTGGGACAAACAGACTGGTTAGTAAACCCAGTAAACTCTTCAGAAATACAATTTGAAGAGTTAAAAGTTTTCCACAACTCGTGCTTAGCTTTTGCTACATTACACTCATTTTTAACAGCTGCTTGTCTCACCCTTTTAGGTACAAAAACCAGAGGGTAGCTTTGCTGTGATTGCCAGAAGCTTTCTCTGGAACCAAGAGATGCTACAGCTGAACTGGTCTGGAAAATTATTTCCCTGGAAGCATACTTTGAGTGCACCAAATCACAAACCACTATGAACCCCTCTTCCCAATCAGTAGTGTCAGTGCTCCTGAAGTGGAAAGGAGTGCTGTTTGGACATGCCTGTCTTCCCATTGCTTTTATCTGGCCCATACAAATCTCTGCAAAACTCAGTCTTCTTCCCCATTCTCAAAACTGTTTCCACTCCCATTAAAACCAGCCTGTCTGAGTCTTGCCCTCACCAAAAGCACAGAAACACAGCACTGCACATCAACCACCACTGTTTAAAGAGCATCACATATTAGCCTGCTTTGAAAACTTCTGCCAGTTGTCCTAACCAGCAAATTCACTAACAGTGACTTCAAGTCACAAAGGCACTGATAATAAAAGGCATAACTCAAACACTTTATGCATATCAATTAATGCAGGAAAGTTTCTAGAAGCACAGATAAGTCAAACTAAAGTGGATTTACACTTGTAGTCTGCATGTATACTTTTTCTAAAAAACAAATGAGAAAATCCACATTAGTAATTGGTAAAATAATTGGCTACAGAAAGATTGTGAACACAAAGGTAAGAAAATACCAAATGATTATTTTTACCTCATTACAGATTATGTAATTCTCATTCATTTGTTTTCAAGCAAGTCCATGATATTTGCTCCTGTAAGGTTCTATGCACTGAGAAATATTTCAATGCAATTGCTGAATTAGAGAGCAAATACAATTTCCCACAAAACAACATACATACATAAAAATTCTTTACTGCATGAAATAGGTAGAGGATTCATTTGTATGATCAGAACATCAAACTTTATTAAATCTTGTAGAATGTTCCATAATGCAGCCAAGTAATTCAGGCTTTCCTGTTCTACACTGCACTCTCAAGTGTACAGAAAAACACCTGTTACTCCAGTAGTTCAAGCAACAAGATAGTATAAAGATGAAAGCCAGGTGACCATACATCGATTACCTATTTTTATTATTTAACCTCTTTTAGGGCTTTGCTGACCGTAACCATAATCTCAAAGAATCCATCTTGTTATTTAAACTGTACTGAAATTTTCATTAGTCATTCTTAAATTACTAATATATTTGAGACCCTCAATAATCTAATTCTCCTGGTACTCAGACCTGATGCTGTATAAGGAGTCCTAGACTTGTCACTAGACTAAAAAGCCAATTTTCTTCCTCTTTCAGTATATACAGTGACCTGCAGAGTAGGATAACCTAATGTTTTGTCTTACCCTAGAACAACATCCAGCAGCATTCTCCCACTATGCAAAAAACACAAAGAAATTATTCAAATCCACATTTGGTAGGACTGGGAATGAAGCTCACATGTCTACTGGAACAGTCATCCATGGAGCCACCCTACCACTCAAAATACCAGTCAGACACAACTTTAGCCATCCTGTTTGTAGACAGCACTTTGGTGCTATAGGATCATGCCCCTTGTCAGCCCCCCCAACAAAATATGGGATTTATGGGCAACACTTCATTGCTATCTAATATAGGTGTGGGTTAGGGAGCACAGACAAAAGATCATTCGTTCCATGGTTTTGTTTTGTTTTTCCCTTCTTCCCAAATTAGCAGCACAGGTGAATTTTTACTTACTATACAGAAAAGACATTAAATTAAGAGTCATGTTGGATCTATAATTCAGAATAGAAATCATACAGAGAACCCTGACTGTTACAGGGTAACAATGGCTGCAATGGTACAGTATGAGGAATTTCACTTCCCATTATTACATTTTTTGTTGGGAAAAAATATAAACTCACACATAAAGTAGCCTCAGAAAATTTAATAATTTAAATCTATTTTAATCTCACAAAGTACAATATACAGTAAGATCCGGTTTCATGTTTATGTCCCTTATCACATATGTCAATATTATTATTTTATATGGCAACAACAGTGAGCACTTTAGAGCACTGTGAAAGATCTGTGTGATTTTGGGAATCCACCCAAAAAATAGCTTGTTTGGCTTTAGTATGAGAAGAGCAAGGGGCACACTGACACCAGTTCCAGAGAGGATCAGATGTTTGTCCCCTTGGCTAAGATCAAGAGCAGTGGGGTTATAAAAAAATGCATATTGGGTTACCTGAAGTATCAATTTTCATGGCAAGAAATACTACTCTAATAGGTCTAGGAGGAGGAAAAATTGTTCTGATTTTGAACAATCACTTCAGTAGTCAATTTGCAACCTTTAAATCATTTTTGACAGTGAGCTGGCATTCCCTTGAGAGCATTACATTCTTAAATAATAGCTGACATTAAATATTCCATTTTCATGAGCTTTTAAATTAAACATATATCATACAAGTTTTGATTACAAACAGCAATGGCAGAGTTTACAGCAGTAACAGGTCCCCAAATCTTAAAAAAAAAAAAAAAAAGTCCAAACCAATACTAATTTATAAATACAGTGTTGAAATCATTCAGTTAGCTAAAACCAATTGCTGAAAAGTAGAATTCAAACCAGCCACACTAATCTAATCAGCAACAGCAGGAAATGTGGAAGATCTCTATTAACTAATAGATATTAAATGTGGCCATTATCACGCATGATTTTCCTTTCTGTCAAGTCTCAAAATAATAATTTTTTAACAAACACACACGCACAGCATAGCAAAAGCCATGCTTGTAACAGAAACACTATGCTGTTTGACATATGTGATGTGTGTGATTTAAGCCTGATTCATGAAAAAAGCAGCTACAGTTACTCAAGCTTTCTTGAGGAAAGAGGAGTGAGAAGCAACCCCTTTCCCTCCGTTTGCTTTCTTTTTTTTTCACCATTAACTGGAACCTCAGGAAACTACACCTTTCAAACAATTTGTTGAACAAAGTTCCTATAAATCAGTTTTGTCTATAAAGAGCTGCACATTTCCAGCTTGCAGAGAGGCTAAGCCTTTTTGAACCTCAGTTTAAGCAGCTAGGGCTACACTCAATTTATTCTTTCTTCACAAAAGATTGCAACAGCAGACAGAATGCAATATATACTTTCTAAATCTAAACTGAGACTATGACTCAAGAGGCTGGTGTGGCATGAACAGAGAACAATCTTCTTCCTGAAAAAAACCCATTTGCTATTTGTGCATCATCTTACAGTCACACACAGCAACTCAAAATCTGAAAGATTCGTAAAAGTAAGGTAAATGAAGCTGGATGAAACACAAGGAAAAAATACCTACATTTGAATGTCACTGTCACAACAAAGATGTACAATAGCCCTATCTTCAGTTCACTTTTGGGCAAAATAACTCACAGAATGCTGCTGGGTCTCCAGTTACAGAGTCCAGTCCATGCACAGGGGAAGGGAGGATGGAAGGAATCTCAACTATTAGAATACAAACTGCAAAATAATTAGTTGCTCTTGAGAGAGGGAAATGTCTCTGCAGAGGCACTGGAGGGAATGACTCTGGAATTCAAATAACTGTACTGAAATACTTGGATAGCAAAGTGGAAAAAAATCCAGTGTATACACTGGTCTGATACAATCCACAATGCTCAAAACAGTTTATCCTGATCCTTCTCTTTTTTAGGAATATAAATAACTACTTCATTTTCTTCACTTTTTTCCTCCTTTTGTCCACATCAATTTGTAACACATAACTCAGGGAGCAACTCTGGATCTAGGCTTATGTAGAGATATATTACCTCCAGTCAAGGACATCTTCAACACAAAAACCAAGGAAAGGAACAAAATGCACACAGACACAGAAAAATGTTCTAGGCAGTCTATGTCATTTCTACCAGACAATGGGAGAATTTACATGCTCATTTAGTCCTAACAAACTGCACTTAAGGGATAATGTAAATCTAATATTAAATACTGCAGTAGGACTAGGATTGCCATGATAATAACCAGAGGTCATGTGTGATAAGCATCTCCCTAAGCTGTGGTTGTGAAAAAATGGCATATTTGTCCTGTGTGGACTCTAACCACACCTTGGGTGCTACTAGGCTAACACCTAGTGCACACATGTTCTATTAAAGAGAGATGTATCCACAGAAAGGAATAAAATAAAAAAAAGAATTAATATACAAATGTATAAGGCTCTAGATTTTGACAATTCTACCTACAATATAAGTACTTGGCAGTCTGAAGTGATTCTCTTTAAAGACTGCAAAAAGTTATGAACCTTCCTATTTAAGCACATCAGTTGACTTCCCATCTTTCTATTTACTTGCAAGTGTTTGACAAAACTTAAGAACAAAACCCAATATTAAACCACTCCCACATACATACTGAAATACAGCAGAGGCTTTGCTAATACATAATTTTAAAAAAAGCAGAAATATAGTAAACCTAACTTTGTTTACAAGCTCTATAGCTATGAATGCTAAACCTGACTTTAACACATGAAAGAATACAAAGTAACAACACAAACTAATTATTTTCTAAAAATCAAATGGCAGTGTGGCCAGAGCATATAGATGTAGACATGAGAAGGATACAAAACTAATGCTCTCATAACTAAAAAGAATATTAAGTCTTTTTGATACAATTTATCATAAAATCTTGCTTAAGGGCATACTAAACTCCCAAAAGAGGTAAAAAAGTCCAATCTTATCAAACAAAGTTTCAGATTTGATAGAAAATTTCTTCATATAGGGTCCTACTCAAGCTCTTCAAGACAATAGGAGGACTCCCTTACCCTGGGACTTCTCAGCCGGTATTTCTCAGCTGTAAATTCTGCAGAATGCTTTTAAATGTCAAAAGAGACATACCAAACTAAATATTTGCTTTTGGTTTACATCTCTCTGGAAGAAAGTGTAAACAATCATCATGGTCTTAAATGGGCCCCAAGGTAGCAACTACATCTTAGCCTTTGCCTTTCAGCATCACTCTTGTTCTGAGGCATCTGGAGGAGAAACAGCTATATACATTCCTGTAGCATAAGCCCTAAAAGGTTTGTGAAAATATACTGCAATAATCAAAGCAATTTCTAATCCATGTAAAGAGTTTATGCTGTATTATCTTTCATAGTGCCAAACACACATATTAGAATTTTAATAGAAATACAGTAACTGCATGCTGTTCAAATATTGAATTTCACCCAATGGAACAAACTTAGTACCATTTCAGTATAATTTTTATGTCTGCAGTGCCTGAGTTTGCAGCAATGCAAAATAAAAACCCAGTTTCTCATTCTTATTAATATAATCACTAGGCTTCCCTTTTTAAAATCCACTATTAAATGTACCTACTGAAACCCCAGACTATGTTCTTATAATTGTCTAATGTATAATATCTGCTATACTCAATTTAAAAAACAATTCAAGTCTACATAGCATCACACTCAACCAGTCTAGCTTTCTGTAAATTAGTTTGATGCAACTGCATAAACAAACTTTGCAGCTGCCCAAGCACTACAGAACTAGCATTTACAAGGAATATAAAATTAGGTCTTTACTATTCACACAAATCTGCAAAGCTATACACCTCATTCCCAGTATTAAGTGTATGTACAGGCTTTACTCAGCCTAGAATTTAAAACGTACAGCTGAAGAATTAGCAAAGTTTTAAAGAGATTAGTACAGCAGAAAGGTATAACAAACAAAATTAAAATATATTCAAAGATAATGATATTTGATTTTACCTGAAAATTAACATCTTCTTTCTTAAATATTAGTGCTCGAACTTCATCAGGATCTCCATTAAATATAGCTTGAACCAATGGTGGCTAAAATGAAGAAAAAACACATCTTAAAATAAAGCCCTATTTTAGGTTTTAATGATACGCATACAGGTTTTTGATACATAACAGAAACATAAGGAAATGACAAAAAACCCATTCCAGGCAGTAAAACAAAGAAACCAGCACCAGTACTTAGAATCAAAGAAACTGCAAGATTTAAAAACCTCAAACACATGGACATCCTCTAAGTCAATTAAATATATACGTGAAAGAAAAAAAAAAAAAGGAGCTGAGAAGACAAGCTTATAACAGCTGAAAAGAGAACGCTTTAGAACAAAATTAGGGTTGTCATTACATGCTGCAAATTCTATACAGCATAAGCAAACAATCCCCTTTTACATTAGCAAGTGACTCAAGTTACTGAAAGTCTTTCACCTGTTTAGACAGAGTGGGTAAGCAAAGTGCATCAGATAAGTATGGTAACAAATTCACACTCACACACATCTATTACTAAATATAGCAGGATTTCTTAGTAAGTAAGAAAAGCTGCTGAGGTATGCTAGCAAGATTTAAGTCACTTGAGAGAATAAAATAATTTAAAGCAATAAAAGCACAGTCCCTAGTGTTCATCATTTTCAGAAAGTGCTAACTTGAGTCTAACAGTATTACCAGGACTGTGATTTATGTTAATTTTTATTTTAGCTTAGAATTGCTCTTGTTTGATATAACTATATACTATATCAGTTCTCAAAATAAAGAATTATTATAATAGAATGATCACATCAGCTTCTAAAGTGGTACTGCATAAATGTACTAGTGAAGAGTGAGAAGTGGAGCAGGGAAAACCCATTTACTTCAAATACATTTCCCCAAGCCTTCTAAAACCCCACTGCTATTACACAAGAATCAAGACCTGTTCTTGCTGCACCATAAATAAGGTTACATGAAATAGAATAAGAAAAAGAACCCTTGCAAGAATAAATGCTGCCACTAAGTTTCAGCTTTTTCCATCTTTGTTGCATGCAGAGTTTAACACCTTGTCTTGTTTCAGTGCTGTACATATTAATCCTAATCTTAGGAATATAGCTATTGGTATTTGAGACAGCACTATAAGCAGGAAATATGCCAACAAACAGCATGCCTTACCAGCACATTTTCAGAGGGCGATGGATGTACAGATATATTTTCCTGAGGTAAACTGGAAATAAATGTGGGAGAATCATCTTCCTCCTCCTCCAAAACAACAATACAGACTCGACTCATTCGATCCGTTTGAGGAAGCAAAAGCAAACAAGAAAATGCCAGCAATGGTATTTTTGGAAGCGGACTGCAGGTATGGCAATAGTGACCATAGAGGAAACACTTTCACCTGTTTCACATGCCCTCACAAACTTGTGAATGCCACTGCTGGTGTCTTAGCATCTAGAAAGGGACATTCCAATCCCCCTTCACACTTCATTTCCCAGACTTAAACACCACGAGATGTTCAAGACGCTGCTGAAAAAAAGTTGTTCCTTATAAAAGAAAAAATCCCTAAGCATCGAAACCACAAAAACAAAACCGTGGAACAGCTGAGAAAAATATCCCAAGATCCGATTCCATTCGAACTGTGGCACACAGCTGTCCTTTCAGGAGCAAATTAGTCTTTGTTAATGTCACAACTCGCACAGCGTCCTCCTACCCCCACAGTGAAGTCATTGTTGCAGAGACGACTCCGTCCTGCAGAGGACGGAACAAGGAACAATTGCCCCGAGAGAGACGGCCGCAGCTATTCCCACTCCCGCAAGGTCAGCTTCAATCAGCCCTCACAGGCTCTCTGGGCACTGAAAATAAACGCGCCTCCCGATCATCCTGCCGTTCTACAGCTTCCTTTCCCAATGCCAAAAACAGTGCGGACAGAAAAACACATCTCGGCTCCGCAGTTGTTCAGGACCTGCTCAGAGGAAAAGAATTCTTTCCCATGCAAGAAAAGAGCTGCAACGTGCAGCCCGGCTGCAGCACAGTTACATGCGATGAGTCAGAGCGCAGGGACAATGAACTCCTTGAAGAATATTGCCGGCTGAATCCAGCAGAAGCAAAGCAGCCGGCGCTACTCCGTCAGGGACACGGGCAATGCGGAGCGTTCATCTCTCTCCAGTAGGAATGCGTAAGGCAGGAACGCTGTTAAGGAGGAATGCTTCAGCAAAACAAGCTACTGCACACAAAAGCTCAAATTACTGCCTTAGATGATCTCTGCAAAAGCAGTTCACCATTCAAGTGTTTCTTTTGATCACCATGTGAATGCAGTTCCCATGATAGTCTTCATTCAGATTGAGAGAGAGGAAAAAAAAAGGAGGAGGGGAAATCAGACTCCGTACATCTTCTCTGAGCCAACTTCTTTATCCGAACATCTGTCACTGCGCCAACCTGGTTCTCCTCTTCAGTTAGAGCTTCTGCTTATCAGGTTTTTTCCCTTGACGAATTAAGTGACACAATCAGCAGACCGCCCCGCAAAGCCCGGAGAGCAGCCGGGTGTCCGAGGCGGCAGGAGCGGCGCACCGAGCCCTGCCACGGCAGCGCTCCGAGCAGCAGCCACTGCAGCTGCCAGCCTGAAATGCCTCGTAATGCTCACATGTCACACTTAGAGACCAGCCACCGCTCCCAGGGCAACTTCCTCCGGCACCAAAAAAACCCGCCTTTTGCTTTTTTGGGGGCAGTCTTTGCAGTCTGCGCCAGTTCGGTGACTAACGCAGCTGAAAACGTAAAAATCCTATAACTGAAGAAAGAGCCACTGTTTAATATTTTCCACGAAAAGCCGCAAAGAAATGTGGTGTACTGGCTCTGCTGACTAACTACACTTCAGGCAGTAAACAATTCCAGCACTTTTAACTGCTTTCATATGGCATTGGGCAGAGCACAGTGCTCACTTAACTCATTGAAGACAACAAACACAACACATTAACCCTCTGAAAATTAAATGAAAAGTAAAATATTAAAGCAATAGCTGACTATTAAAAAGCCAGCTATTAATGACCAAACCCGTGGGTATTTTGCAATTAGTACAGAAAAACATCACCTCAACTTGAAAAAAAAATTACATCAAGTGTAATTTAAATGTAATATTATTAAAATATACCATAATAATGAAGTATAATCTGAAGCCCTACAACTTGCTGAATAAATACTTCAGCTTGAATCTGCCTAAATGGTGCTGGCTCGTGGGTGTATTATGTAAATGGCTTCTGTCAAAAGTTGCTGGATAAGCTTCAGTGTTACAGGAACAGAGGGAGGGTTTTTGCAGCAGGAAGGCAGTTCTGATGTCCTTCAGTGGCAGCTAAGAGCAGAATTTGTCAATGGTGAGCAAGTTTATAGCTCTTCAATAAAGTATTTGCACTCAGGTTTCACACAGGAACCCAGGAAGAGAGAAAGACAAGTTTAAATGGTGTGTAAATGGTTTGGTTATAAATAGACATACTGAATTCCCACCTTTGGGGGCCACAGGCAGGAAAAGCTTACATGAACTCTTTTGCAAAAATGTCTACAGTAGCTTCATTGCAACATAATAAATTGCTTAAACACGTCCTTTTCCCCCTGACACTTTATGCAGGTGAAAGTTTTCTAAGTGCAAAAGAGCACCTTGGCCAAGGTTCCCTGACCTTAAGAGTCCTGGCCTGGCAGAATATAGCACCAGATTCTGATTCATTGTGACATTTCAGACTAAAATTTCTCAAGACTAACAAATACCTTAAATATATTCTGTTCATTACATAGAATCTAGTTGTTTTGAAATCTCATACTTTTGGTCTTAATTACAAAAAAGCAATGATTTCTATACCACATTGCTTTGTTCTAGCATTTCAGACTTTTATTAAAAAGCAACAACACAGATTCACACGAGTACATATGACAACTTGTGTTCTTCTTGGCCACAGCAGAACTAGTTCTAATATACTGTGGACATCCTCAAAGCTCAGTTATTGCAACACCCTACTATCTGCTATGGAACACAACAACCACAACATACAAAATAGCTTGCCTTCTATTTGTGAAAAATGCCCTAAGGAACAGACACTGTAGCTTGTTTGCATAACAAAACATGCATTAAAAAAATAAATCAGACTTTATGTGTAAAAGCAAAATATTGAAAAAATGCATACTCAAGCTTCATGAGACACACACACACTTGCTCCATAATGGTTTTGCAGCTAAGCCCATATGTTCAGTGTAAATGAACACCTTTCAGGACTCAGTACATTTATATTGCAAGCAAATGCCAAGGGTTCCATATGCTTTCTTTGGAATTACCAACTAGACACATTGCTAGATAGAGATAATACCTAGTTCAATTCAAATTATCTGAACCTGGTCCATTTTTTTACCTTTGTAATTAATACTTCAGTTAGCTAGAAATTCAAGAGTTACCTTAAAAAGTATGCTTTTGCACTCAGTTAATTGCAAAAATTCAGAACATTTTAATTTACTTATAATTATGCTAGTGATCTTAGATATAATTGTAATACAATTAATAGAAACTCTTTCCAAAAGTTAGTTAACATATCTCACCTAACATTGTACATTTTTGAATTGTGACATTACTACAGAGAGTTAAAAGGCAGCATGTCACAGTTTGCATTACAAAGAGAACTAACACAACTGAGTCAATATTATATTGATTTCTATAGCAATCTAAACCATGTAAGTAAGCAAAAACACCCCACTCACTATAGGACTGTGTAAGTAATTGCTTCCATAACCAAAGGAAAACCCAGTTTTCCTTTCCTTTCCCAGTTTTATTTAATTTTTGCTCACAATTAACCAGCATTTCCCCCTTACATCCCCTTCAACCAAAAGCTGGGCCTTCACCTCAATGCAAACAGCATCTCTTATCACCTCTTCTTTCCACTTCAAAAAAGCCATCCAAATTATCTTCTGGTGTACAAAATGCAGCTTCTAATGTTACCTACGAGGTCTTCTAAAAACCAAAAGCTGTTTAGAATTCTACTGTGAGAAACTAAACTAAGGTTTCAATATTTCAGCAGCTTATCTAGACTAACAACTTTCTGTGTAGAAGAGTTAATAGTACCAGAGAATGAAAGCAGAGGAAATTCAAGATGATTAATTTAAGCTTCTGTTCCTGAGACTAATTTAGGAATCATAACAGAACTTTGAGAAGGTATAAAGAACATTGCATCTCAGTTTGTATTAATTAAACTTAAAATAACTGAAGACAGCAGGTCATCACCATCCATCTTCTCCAAATGTCATCTATTTCAATTAAAAAGCTTATGAAATGAGATGTAGGAAAGAAGGCTCAAAAATGGCCTAACTTTTTAAAAGAATGCCATGTCTACGGGGTTTGAGTGGTGATCTGATGACCTCCACAAGATTTGTTAGCAAAGTAAGATCTCCACACTTAATTACCAAATTTTAAGAAGTGCAGTGATGATATGCATTTTTGTGAAAATAAAGGCTTTTTCTGTTGACATGATAGCTGTAAGAAAAAAAGGCGTTGTAATTTTCAAACTATACTTGTCTTTAAGTAAATTAAGTTTTAAGAGTCTTTAATGGGTGCATATGAAGAGAATATTTTTTTATAACCTGCAGGTTAAAACACAGATGTCTGCCATCAACACTAGACAGAAAAAGACATGAACTCTGAATCACCTAAAAATAGTAACCTTTTCTATAGATCTGCCCTCTTCTCTAGGAACAAATGAGCAGAAGACAGTAGCAGCACTGCTGATGACACCAAAACCCAAACAAAGTACATTCAGTATCAAAGAATCTACTCAAATAAAGATTTCTCTCTTGCCAATCAGCATTTACCAAATTTTTTTTTCTAGGCTGAGATTAATCCAGCTGGTTTCAGGTAATGTTTTGTATGATCAAAAGGAGCTAGGAAAGGAAGAAAATTGTTCTCTCAGGTTCCAGTAAAAATGAAAAAACTTAGAAGCAAGTCATGTATCAACTCTGCAAGGCAAACACCTAATCTGTGTATTTCTTCAGAAAACAAAGATTGCTTTTAACAGCTACAGCTCTAAGTAAACAGGCATGCCCCTGTATCAGTATAAGCTGATTTTATCACATTCAGACATGGATGAGTGTTCAGCATCACTATGAATATAAGTTACAATACTTCTAGAATACTTCTCATGAGTCACTCATCTGAACTCCTCTGCTGTTTCCTCCCCACTCCTGAGGGAATGAGGTGGAGTCAGGAAAGAGAACAGTCTAATGCAAGAAATTAGTACCTTTTTTCCCAGTTTTGTTCTGTTTATTCCAGAGCATCTGCAGAATAGCTTTAACCCCTGCACTCCACAGTTCTTCTTCTAAGAACTAATAAAATTGCTCTGCTTGTACCTCGCGATACCATAGGCAATTCCTACTTTTTCTCATGCAATTATACAGGCTCTGTTAATCTAAAGAACTATTTCACATAGTCACATTTTATCTTTGAACACTAAAAATTAATAAAACCCAGTATCTGAAAAGCCATTTCAGCTGAAACTGAAACACAAACACAAAGAAGAAAAATAACCCAGCATTAATTCTAACTTTTCTCAATTGGAGCAACATAAGAAAAATTAATAATAAAAAAGTCTGTGATTTAGACATAAACTTCAGCTGTATACTTAAACACCCTGTAACATGTTAAAAATATCATCTGATCAAAGAGCAATAAAGCACCTTGAAAATGTTAAAAGTCTAACAAGCAATTTTCTGTTTAAAAATTCTCTTTTATATGTCTGATCAATACACCTGCAGACAAACTTTAGGCTGAAGGATCATACAGCCATCATAGAACAAGATTTCTGTCTGAATTCATGGTGTCAAGGTACTTTGTAGAAAATGTGTGTGCTCAGATTTATTACCTGCACCCAACAGCAGCCACCTCTCTGTCTTTTGAGAAGCAGAAGGCAGCTACTACATCCAACAGTTTTTCTAAATAACAGCCACACAAGTCTGATGGTGGTATTGTCAGTCTTGTAAAATTGACTAGAAGTCAAAGCAGCTACTGTTTCTGTGAAGAGGGACCACAAAAAGGTGCACCTATCCACATACATTGTTATGAATAGTTAAGGTACGTTTGCATCCATGAAGACAAGCAAAGATCATGACAAACTACTTTAGCTACTGTGGTGTGGATTTTGGACAGAAGACAGGTTGTCTTTTTGGGAGAAGGTAAGTGAGAGAAGACGACTTCTGTTGGAAAATGGAGAAGAAATTCTACTAAAATATCAGCTTAGTCAAAGAGAGAAGAAGGCAAAACACTTCAGCATTTGTTAAACCCACACACAAACACAAAATTATTAGCTGTACACTTAAGGTTTTTACAAGCATGACAGCTTTTAAAAATGTTTTCATAATACAAAAAGCAAAGCCCACAGCATTTTTAAAAGTATTTCCACCTGTTGGAACAGCAATGGCAGAAAAGAAACTGATAGGAGCAATTGTTCTGGCCTCCTTAGCTCCTTCCAGCTCAGATCATGTCCACGGCCAATTTTAGGTTTTGGCACTGAAAATGGCATCAATTCCAATAACCACCATGATGTCCTTCCAGGAATAATTACTGAGGGCAGCAATTTCAGCTGTGCACACCAGCTCTAAAAGCAGAGTTGACAAAAACAAACCAAGAATCAAAGGTTCAGTCTCAGCAGTCCCCGTTTGCTCTTTCACATGTCAACCACGCTCTCCCAGCACACCCAGCCCGTTGCTGGGAGGTGAGGCTGGACAGGAACGCCAAGAGCAGAGCAAAAATAACAAACCAGACACACTGGAAGACCATCCCACTGTCACAGCTGGCACTGACAGCCTGATGCTTCAGGGAACAATGCTATTACATTTCCCCAAGGAGAAGAAACAGGTAGCTTGGCTGGAGCAAATGAACAACTGCAGAATTCCTAATCATAGTTTTATATCATCTATCCCCTTGCTTTGAAAGTGTTTATACCAATACTGTATACACTCCTATAAATGAAATAAAATATGATCCTACTAAATTATATTAGGGCAGCTGGTAAAGCAACTAAGAGAATTCCCTTTGGGCCTGTGGGTGCACGCATACACTGAGAAGAATTAGCACATCTCCTTTGATCTACTTTTCTACTGATCTATAGTCATGCTCAAGATGAACAGAGGAAGTGCTGATTTAACATATTTCCTCTTTGAAAATTTCTTCCTGCAATACTGTTCCTGCAGAGAAAAAAAAGAATCAAACTCATTATTCATTACAGAAAAACTAGCCTTCATTGCAGAAGGTCAACATAACATTGCCTTATTTTTCACCATGCAATAGATTTGCTCTTCCCTCTTCAGTAGGAATTAAGGTATTTGTGAATAGCATATGGGATTCAAGGACAGACACTATAACACACAAGAGCACCACAAGTCTCTCAGAGACTGCATCCTTGAATAGAAGAAATTCCTTGGGACTTTCTAACGTATGGAATAACAGGCTTCTTCTGTCTCTGATGCACTGAAACCAATTCTCTATGTTTATATCCCAAGGAAAAGAAGCAATTCTCACCTGGCAGCTGCTTACTCAAAAAAAAACCTGAGTGTGATCTTGCATTGCTATATGGGAAAAGAACAAGTCCCAATTTCCCTGGATTTGAATGCTTTCCTGGTTGAACAAACTGCTGTTTCTCCAGCAGATGATTAGGAACAGATTACAATTGGTCTGTAGGACTTAGCTTTACCAGAGAGGCTCATTTGGCTGGATGGAGTGTATACCAATAACCTTTATCCTTTGCTCTTTTTCTAACTTTGGTTCTTTAGCTGGAAGGCTGGAAACCCCCTTAAAGGAAAGGCAGCACAATGGAAAACACCCAGATTCAGCACTGGACAGTGCTGTGTTGAGTTTGAAAATGAGGAGGTTCTCACTGGAGCCAAGAAATCTGGCATGAAGTTTATCATTTCCTCATTAAAACTCTGCTGGGCTGCCATGCTGCTGATCTGAAGAAGAAAATGGTAGTCAGATAGATTTCTAGAAATGAGAATTGCTCTGCTGCCTATGGTGAGTAACCACTCTGATTCAATCCCAATCTCCACTATATTGATGACATATAAAACCTTTCATTGCAATGTGTTTGATGAGCTTGGGATGAGAAACAAATCAGTTAGTCCTTTCCAAGTCACATCCAGGTCATCCTCTTAATACCATTCTTTAACACATATGTGCCCATTCTTTTCTTTCCTCTGTAAAATTCATTAGCTAACTTTTTTCAGCACCATTTCAGTTAACACTGGAGTATGCATATTTTTTGATGCTCTAAGTTATGTAGAAAGAACAAGGAAACCTGAAATTGGCTAAGAACATAAGAAAGTAGAGAGGAGATATGGGTGCATAAAAAACACCTCAATTTTGGAAGATAGGAACAGTAGCAGGCAGCCATATAAAAATGTAACACAAATTCTAGTGTTCTACAAGACATTCTAAACACTTGAAGTGATTCTCATGACTGAATTTTTATCCTATACCACTTAACACATTTTAGACAGAAAAGTCAAATCAGATGTGCCAGTCAGAAGAGGACGTTCAAAGTTTTATGTCACCAACCACATCAATCCTTGTGGGTAAGTTGCCATCGTTACAAAATGTTTGTTTTTATACATTTGTCAGAAGTTCCTATGGAATTCCCAAATGACCAAAATCAGCAGTGGTTGGGAGTGCTCCACCAACATTTAGGAACTTGAGTCAGAAACGCATACCACTTCCACTCAGACTATTATCTGGGAAACACTAAAAAAAATGATTCATACCATTTTGAGCCATGGAAGGGAGGAAACAAACATCATATTCAACTATTTAAATCCTTCAGTGATGACTCACATCAGTTTAGAACATTTCCAGAAGCAGTTGCTTTTTTCAAGTAACAAACAGCAGTTGCCTATTCAAAAAAATAAACAACAGTGACAGACCCGCTTTCCACAGAACCATTCAACAATTAGAGACTTAGTAAAAAGGAAGGAGTTGGGGTGTTTTGTTTTTTTTATTTTGCCCCCCTACCTCCTCCCCAAACACAAAACCCAAGAAGCTCAGTGAGTCTATCTCTTCTGGCCAAGGTCAGAAAGCTCACCAACTTCCACCTGCTAATTATGCTTATTTAAGTTTGATTTCAGCAGTATTTGCAAGAATCAGCTTTGATATGCTGCTACAGCAAACAGTTCATTACCTGTCTCATTTCAGCAATATTAGCAGGATTTTATCTTAGTCCATGGTTTGCTTGGACTCATAGTTATGTTATTTTAGCAGCAAATACTAACAAAATGTAAATCCAGTTACAGAAGCAAGAAGACATAACCAATTCAGAGTGAGAAGTAATGAACACCCTGTGAAAAACTGAGAACCAGAGCAGAGCAATGCATCCAAAGAAGTGTTAAACAGCACTCACTGGCTTCCAGTGGTTAGATGACCAAAAGGGGAAATAACATAGGTTGGACTGAGGAACAAAGATAAAACCTAAATAGGAGCAACTATACAGTACAGGCTGCTTTACCTCTACTAGAAGGGCAGCATCAGGAAGAGAACACTTCCAAATCTGACCATCTTAGGGAAGGAAAGTTCACCCAGCTTCAAATGTATGCCTGCTATTCACTCAGTCTGATAAGTAAAAGAACTAAAATGCAATATCTAGAGGAAACTATTTAGAATGACAGAGTGATAGCAGCACATATTTTCTAAGAGGACCATACAATTTCTGCTATTCAAAACAAAGTTCTGATTTTGTCAAGAAGAAAAGGACTACAAAATCTACTCCTTCAAAATACCTATTCAATACTTTTGTCACTACAGAAAATCTCCTAGTAGAAAGTTGAAGGAGTCATTAATACTGAGGGGACGAAGAGGTTGAATTATTTCACAGCTCTAAAAGAAAACAGAAAAACCATGGCCTTTAAAAGTTTCTGTTCAGATTTTCCTACTCATTAGTCATGTGATGGTACAATCTGCCTGACCCCCTCCCTGTTCCACCCAGGGATGAGTGTTGTTGCAGGCACAGGAGGCGAAAAGGGGGTACACTTTAATGGTGAGGGCTTTTTTTCCCAGGATTGAGTTTGGGAGGGAAAGGTCCTGAATACATTAATTTTTTCAGAAGATATAAGTTTTCTTTTAATGAAAACTTTTTTTAAAATCAGTTCTCTCTTGCAGAAGAATTATAAGAGTTGGAAGAAAGTTTTAAATAAATATTTAACTATTTTAATATTAAAAGTGCATATAACATTCCTACTAGTGCAATACTTTTAATTAGTAGACAGGAATAGACTGTGACCACAGAAGCCACAGTTCAGCTGGCTTGCTCACACGTAAAATTTTGGTTTCCATACATACCAGGAACTCAAAATACTGTACTTAAGTGAGCAAAATGATTCCCAGTTGCTATGGCTACCACTTTTTTTCCTCTCTTCAGTATGTAAACAGTCAGTGTCACTGTACACAAATGATTTTGATCATCTTTAAAATAGCGTGCGTCAATAGCTGCCTCAAGCATCAGAATTTGCTGCTTGGGGAAAGCTAAACTTCCTAGAAGTTTTTAGGAACCCCTTACAACTCTCCCATGTCCAAGAAAAAGCTCCTTTCTGGCAACTGAAAACACTATAAAACACAGCTGGATAAAATCCACATATTCACACACACACACACAGGCACTACTACAGGACGAGAGAGCTCATCTAAAACTTCTGCAGCTGCCAAAATAGATGTGGCTTTTCCCAAATCGAGCAAGGAGAAACACAGCTGCAGACAAAAATCTTCCCTGCCTGCTTCAAACCTTCCAAGGAGCCCTCCCCACAATGCCCACAAGGGAAGCAGCTCCCAGGAGGGCTCTTAGACATCACTACAGGATAAGAGCATGTACACTACACAGCCTTCACTCCTTGGTTACTTTTCCCATCAAGATTAAAAACCACTTTGCAAAAAAAGCCTATTACCAAATGAAATTGCATAAAATGTAGCAAAGTATTACTTTAGAGTGCTAATTAAATTCTGACCACCTTAGAAATCTGTTATTTATCAGTTGGACTGTTATTTTTTTAATGTGACATTTGAAAAAGTGTATTAGTCTGATTTTAACTGCTGGTCACCAGACAGACTCTTCACTTCTCCGTTCTCTACATGATCCTTGCACATTCACATCCCTTTCCTGAGCCAGCACAGGCAACTTGTATGACCCAACTGCCCCTGTTTACTTTTTTTGCTGGTGAACTGTGTGAGCCAGCTCACTGTGGGCCTGCAGCTGCCACAGAGCAGTGGGAGCGTTCAAACTGCTCACTGCAACAGACAGTGATGAGATGGCTTTGCAAACCCACACCCACCAACCACATATCAGAACTATTCCATTCCTTGTATTTTCCTTAAAATATCTCAAAACAGTTTTCATGACACCTGAACTTTTCCAAACTTGGACAGTACTACAACCAAGTATATCACTCCTTAAATTCTTTCCAATTACACAAAGGCATAGTTATGTAAAGAATTCTAAGTTTCTCCTCCCATGATCCAATATGTAAATTGCTCCTAGAAAATTTCCTTTAAAAAAAAAAAAAAAAAAGCATCTTGCAACACAGAAATTTCACAGATTGTGTTAACCAAATTGTCCCTACAGTATTAACAGTATTTATAAAGCATATGGCTTTGTAAAGAAAATACTAGAGAATTTTAGGGCCCAGACTTAAAAAAAAAAAAAAAAAAAAAAAAAGACAAAACCAATTATGTAACCAGAATCCACAAACAATAAATTTATGCATTAAACACAAGCACAACAAGATAGTTACAACTTTTACACAATTATCCATACATGATCTAAAACTTGCAAGTTTGAGGGGGGTATTTTTTCAAACAGGATTATTTTGGGCTTCATGTCTTCCAAAATCTTCCTAACACTGGCTTCAATCAGGGATTTATTCAATTAAGACGACACCTAGAGGAGAACTTGTAAAGTAAATTTTGGCATTCCTAAGAGCCAATAAATTGCATTATAAAGGAATATTATCATACAGAATCAGAAAGATGGTATCAAAACACAATACATAATACACAAGACACATTAGCTGAATATTACTTACTCAGAATATTAAGAATATTAACTTCTATACACCTTTGCCTCTAAAACTCCTTTAGGATTAGGTATTTTAGAATCTACAAATAACCAAACCTCACTCAGCAAATAAGTGGGTATAAAATAGGAGAGTATTTGGTCAAGTTTTTTGGCAAAAAACAAGGCCACAGGGCATCTTGTGTGTGGTAAGACAACTTTTATTTTATAATAGCATTACAAAAAACAAATCGCAGATTTCTATAAAATATGATAGGAAGACTTCAATATTTAGTAGCAAGAAGTCAGTAATATGGTTTGGAACAGTCCTATTTGATTTCATCTTACATACCAAGCTGTGGAGTGTCTTCCCCAGAAAAAACCTCATGCAACCAGCATCCTCATAATGCAGGGCAATGAAGAAACAACACCACTGAACTCATGAACTGGTTTGCAAACTAAGCTAGAGTTGAGAAATACATCAATAAATGTACACATCTTGGTTAAAAAACACCACATAACTATGAAAATGTAACTTTTAAGTAATGCAGATATGAATTTTTATAGCCTTGACTCAGCTGTTGTAACCTTCTCTCCTAGAGATTAATTCAGGCCCTATAAAATAAAGACAACTGACTATTTTTTCAGAAGTTTTGATCACTCAAGTCTCTTATTGGATGTACACTGACACCTCATGGCCATTCAAAAAATACTTAAGGTCTGTGCTCTCTTAGTTCTGTTTTTCTTTCTTTTTAAAAAAAACTCCAATTAATTTCTTTTTCTTTTAATGAAATGTCATCTTTAGAAATGTCAATCTTTAGATGGCATTATTTGGTCTATTGCTCCTTTTCTTTCAGTAAGAAACAGAGAGACCAGGAAGATAAATAGGAGTGCTGCCATATGAAGAATGAGACTGGAAATGTTCCTCCCCAAATGACAGAAATAGCCACTGGATAAATTTCTGGACTATGCAAAAGCCTTTTACTCTTTGAAGTACATGGAAACCTTTAAAGTCACACACATGATTACCAAAGAATATTAATAAAATTCACTACTCCCTCTAGATATTTCCTCCATACTCGAAGTAGAAGTCTGTTACTTTTCACTCTTTCCAGCAGGGTGACATGTATGAAAAAAAAGCCCCAAACCTCTGCCATTTCTTCCTTCTTGATTGAGAACTCTGTGGCATATCTATATAACTAATCAAGTCACATCCTACATATCTCAAGACTGTGACTATCTCAAGATAATGTGACAAACTAGTCCTTACTAACTAAAATTATAAAGTCTTCAACTGCAAAAAATAAAGAGTAATATATATGTAATAGGTTTGTAATCTTACTTGCTAGGGGTATTACCAACTCTTTAAAAACACTGTAGAGCTGACTGAATTAACATTATCCAAGAAACATTAATATCCACAGAAATAAAGACTCATTCTTTTGAAATATTTATCTTTACCTAAATATGCAAGACAAAGCCATTTAGAGGATACTGTCAGTTCTTAAAAATGAAAAGCAGCTGCATTATATTTTTTCTTTAGAGATGCTCCTTCAAATTTTTTTACCTTCTAAGAAAGAATGCTTGAATTCTATTCTCTGAAGTATTTATAATATTAATGAATACAATATTAATGTTTTGGCAAAATCTGCAAAACCTTCAGTTTTTAAAAAAATCAAATTATTAAAAGCAAATGTAAAAATAAGCCTTTAGTACATCTCTTTACCAAGCATAAGGGAAGCAGAAAAGATTCTCAAGCATTTACTCTTTACTTAACACAAGCTTTGTTTTACATATTTTGAAGTGGAATTCCCATAGCATTAAAACGTGATCAAGAAAGACAAAAAGATTCACTTTCTGTATCAGAGAAAAATCCAACCAACTTCTTGTCCCACAGCACTCCTGTCTTTAACAGAGATGGAAGAAGCAAACTGCCAGTCAGCATATTTTTACAACACATTCCCTCCCACCCCTGCCAAAAAGCAGCAGCTGATAAATTCCATTCATCATGGAAGGGAGTTTATTTTTCAGTCATTACGATCACCATCTGGTCAGCAGCAAGGGAAATATCACAAGCAGTCACACTTATAAAAGATTGAAATGAGGTCATCTTGAAGTGCACACTGGAGAAAGAATCCAAGGTAACAGGCTTAAAAATAAAACTTATTCTGCTCCCCATTATTTGCATTAAAGAGCTACCACAACACCTGCACAAATGCTAGACCATACATACTAAGTGGAAAAGGCATCCAGCTTATAAACTCAGCCAAAATTCAGACTCAAATTTTCTGTGCCAGAAATCACTAAATCAGGTGCCACAATCACTAAAAAAATATAAAGAAAAATTTAAAGATCCAAACAAACAAACAAACCCAAACCAACAACGAACCTCCACCCACCCAGTATTACTAAGATTAGGAGAAAAATAAATTCTATCTTCATCTGTTTAATCCACGCAGTAATTTAAGTTCTAGCACCCAAAGTGTGATATAGCAGCACAGTATTTTATAGTTGGTACTGAAATTTTGAAAGGTCAAAGAAACAAACATGCACCATTCTGGTACCCATTACATACAAATAATGGATATGTTAAAGTCTCTTATCTGTACATGAAACCAATGTGTTTGGATAGCTTGTAGCTGTCTGGTGACCCAGTTTCCTGAATAATTTACCCCGAAAGAACAATTTACAGGCATAAACAGCTCCCATATCATGTATGAAGTGGACTGTGTGCTCCACCCAAAAAACCAATCACCCATCTTTCAGCAAGTGCATTTTAGAAATATTGTTGCTAGCAATGTGTTTCCAGTATTTCTAAATAAGGATGTGCATCACTTTTGTATTGGCACAAGAGCAAAACAAAGTTTATCAACGGCCATGGTTTTCAGTTTTTAAAGTAAATCACTATAACCCATCTTCTTCACAGTCACTTCAACACCAGGAAAGACACAAGCATGAGAGGGGGACACCAACACTGCTCCCACGACATCTGTCAGGGCACTTTCCTCTAATACTATGATTTGTATTAAAGTTTCTCTAGTTTGATTCCACAACAGGTCAGCCAAGAAAAGCAACCACTAGACATATAAAACTGTAAAAGATCAGAGAGGACTGATCTTCATACAGGTCCCAGATTATAGGAGGACATCTACACCACAAAGCAGCTTCCAGATTTCTAGCATGTGATGTTGAGGAACTAAGAGAAAATGCAGCTCTTCAAAACTGAAAAACTGCAACTGGTACCAGCAGGACAAAACAGAAACCACTTTTTAATTACTATTATTATTATTACCAAAAGACATTTAACAGGATGATTAAAGAGGCATAAAATTCACTTGATCTTCAGTTCAAGATCCTTAGGGCAGCCAGGAGGGTGCACAGCAAGCTCACTGCCTCAGATATGAGGTGGGCAGACCCTGGTCTCTTCAAGGGTCCCCTTGGTAGAGTGCCATGGGATAGAGCCTAGAGAAAAGAGGGGCCCAAGAGAGCTGGATGATATTCAAAGACTGTCTGCTCCAAGCTCAAGAGCAATGTATCCCTACAAAGTTCAGGAAATAGTGAAGAATGCCAGAAGGCCTGCATGGATGAACAAGGAGCTCCTGGACAAACAAACACAAACAGCTTACAGAGGGTGAAAGCAAGGACAGATAGCCTGAGAGGAATACAGACAAATTGTCTGAACACCCAGGGATCTGGCAGGAAAGCTGAAGTACTGGCAGGGGTAAATCTATCCAAGGGCATTAAATCCTTTAGTTACATCATTAATAAAAGAAAGACTGGGAAAAACAGGGCCTCTCAGGATAGATATGGGAGATCTGGTTACCCAGGACGTGTAGAAGGCTGAGGGACTGTGACTATTTTGCCTTGGTCTTTACCAGCAAGTGCTCCAGCCACACTGCCCAATTTGAAACTGGGAAAAAGAACCTTCCTCTACAGGAAAAGATCAAATTTGAGACCATCTAAGGAACCCATACGTGCACAAGTCCATGGAAGCTAGTAAGATACATCCAAGGGTCCTGAGGTAACTGCCTGAGGAAGTGGCTAAACTAATCCATCATATTTGAGAAGTCATGGCAATCTAGTGAAGTTCTCACTGACTGGAAAAGGGGGAATAGAATTCCCATTTTAACAAAAGGAAATAAGGAAGCCCCAGGCAACTACAGGTTGGTCAATCTCACCTTAGTGCCTGGCACAATAATGGAACAGATCCTTCTTTAAATTATGCTAAGGCACATAGAAAATAAGGTGGTGACTGGTGACGGCACTGGCTTCAGTGATGGCAAATCATGCCTGAGAAACTTATTGGCTTTCTATGATGGGGTTGCAGCAGAGGTCGATGAGAGAAGAGCAACAAACATCACCTACCTGAACTTGTGGAAAGCATTGACCACCACGATATTCTTGGCTCTAAACTGGACAGATATGCATTTGATGGATGGACCACTTAGTGGATAAAATAGTGGCTGGATAGCCTCACTCAAAGAGGTGCAGTCAGCAGCTCAGTGTCCAAGTGGAGAACAGCAAGGAGTGATGCCCCTCAGGGGTCAGTATTGGGGCTGGTCCTTTTTAACATTTTTGTCAGTGACATGGACAGTATTAAGTGGGGTCAAGTGCATCCTCAGCAAGTTTGCCAGCAATACCAAGATTGTGGTGTGGTGTGGTGTGGTGTGGTGTGGTGTGGTGTGGTGTGGTGTGGTGTGGTGTGGTGTGGTGTGGTGTGGTGTGGTGTGGTGTGGTGTGGTGAACACACTGCAGTCAGGGATGCCATCCAGAGGGAGCTTCACAAGTTTGAGAGGTGGGACTGTGTGAACCTCATGGGTTCAACAAGGCCAAGTGCAAAGTCCTGCATGTGGGTTAGGGCAATCCCAAACACAAATACAGACTGGGCTGAGAATGGACTGAGAGTAGCCCTGGGGAGAAGGACCTGGGTGTGTGGGTGGACAAGAAGCTCATTGTAACCCTGTGCAGCACAGAGAGCCAAATGTGTCCTGGGCTGCATCAAAAGCTGCATGGCCAGCAGGCCAAGGGAGGTGATTCTCCCTCTCTGCTCTGCTCTAGTGAGACCCCACCTGGAGTGCTGTGTCCTGTTCTGGGACCCTCAGCACAACAAAGACTTTGACCTGTTGGAAGGAGACCTGGGGAGAGCCATTAGGTTGATCACACAGGACAGCAGCACCTCTCCTACAAGCACAGGCTGAGAGAGCTGGTGCTGCTCAGGCTGGAGAAGAAAAAGCTCCAGGGAGACCGTAGAGCAGCCTTCCAGGACCTAAAGGGGGCTTAGAAGAAAGTTGGAAAGAAGCTTTTCCAAAGGGTATGGAATGATAGGACAAGGAGGAATGGCCTTAAACTAAAGAAGGGCAGGTTCAGATTAGATACTAGGAAAAAATTCTTTTCTATAAGGGTGGTGAGGTACAGGTTTCCCAGAGAGGCTGTGGACTCCCCATCCCTGGAGGTGTTCAAGACCTGCCTGGCTGGAGCTCTGAGCAAACTGCTCTCGTGGCAGGTGCCCTGCCCATGGAAGGGGCATTGGAACTGGATGAACTTTTAGATCCCTTCCAACTCAAACCATTCTATACAAGAGAAGAGACCAATGGATTCCTTTCCCCTTGGGGAAAATAAGAAAGGTTCTTTAGACCACTTTGACAACACAATTCCATGAACAATTTTACTCCTGGCAACCAGTGAAAATAGAGCCACTTTTCTCCCTGTGAGGACTAACTTAAAGCATACCCCTAAGAAAGGTACAATGTCACAGGTCCCTGCTGGGCTTCACCATACAGTACCAAATCAGGATGCAAAGGCTGACTGCACAGACTGATGGGAGCAGGCACAGGTTCTGCAAACCTCAGCATCCCCCTGCTAAGGGATGCCTTTTTTTGCATGTATCTTTTTTTGTATGTATTTTCTGTTGGATTTTTTTAAGGTTTCTACCAGTTGCAGGGTTTTCTAAGTATCAACAAAATTGTTCTAATTAAAGGAAAAAAAAAAATTACTCGTGCCTGCTGGAAGTTAGGAACTTTTATATTCAAATGTATATAGTTACAGCAGTTGCATGGCTTCTCAGTGAAAATTAAGGTTTATGAGGGTAGGGCAGGAGAGGCAGACAAGAACAAAAAACCAGTACAATGATAATACCCAGCACCTATGCAGATCTTGATGCTTCTTAATCATTAGGCTACTTGACCTGACTTTATATGTAAAGTTTACAACTGTCTGGGGCAAGGAGATGCAAAAAGATGCACCTTCTTTTCTAACCTGGTGGTAGCAACACAGAAAAAAACATGTAGGTGCTAATTCTTTCAAAATACAGATCTTCTTCAAAACAGAACCACCACAGTAAAAAAACCCATATTCATTAGAAATCATGAACATGCAGCCTCTGTTGGTCAAAACTGGCCTTCTCAGCTTTTATTCAGCAGTAACAATCTGAAATTATGTACACTAGCTTCTCAGGTAAATTTACTTTAGAAGTCAAGCAATAACAACTGCAATGCTTTTCCAAAAATCTAGAATACTCTACAAATAACCAGTTCTTCAACAGACAAGAAAAAGATGGAATTTACATCTTCTCTAAGCTCTTATGATTTTTTCACTATGCCATCTTTACATATCTTTCTCTCCATAAGTATTTCATCTTAGCAAGAGGAATAAAAAAAAAAAAAAAAAAAAAGAGTATAACAGCTCAAAAGTGTTTTGGCCCCCATCAAGAGCAAAGCAACTACTTCTTTGAGACCTATATAAAAATAAATTGCAGAAAGCCTGTGTGAATTGGAGAGAACAATGGTTTTATACCACTAAAGCAATTATGCAAGTAAACTCTAATTAAGACTTTTGTCAACAGGGACTACTTTGTTCAGAGAATCCATAGATACTACACTGCCAATAGTAGCATAGGATAATCTCCTCTATGGAGATTTTAGCCCTAGGGGAGAGCTTGACACTAATGCTCTTTTTACAGTTTCAGAACTACACTTTTAAGTGTAAAGAGTCTTGATCTGTTTTCCCATGTTAGGAGGAAGAAAGGAAGTATCTGAACTAATCTAAACCAGAAGGCAATAGACCAGTCAAGACTCACTATCATGGTTAAACAGGAAAATATGCTTCAGTTAAAAAAAAAAAAAAAAAAAAAAAAAAAAATCTGACATTTCAAATGAAACAATGATGTTTAGTATTGAAACTGGGACATACAAAACAGAGTTCAGAATCTGAACCAAAAAACCCCCCAGAAAATAAGAAATAACAGTGAATACAACTTCAGGTAACAAAGCTAAAACACACCCATGGCCAAAGCAGTAATGAAAGTCTACTTGTGTTCTCCTAAAGGCTTCCATCACCTGCTCTACCAACCTAAACCAATTTTTCTCATGGCCTTCTACAATCCAAACACAATTAAAATAAATACAGTTAACAAAAAACTGCTGTCACAAACCAGATACTTGTCACATACAGTTTACTTGTTAAATTACATCCTGAAAAGTTTCACTTTTTTTTTTTTTGCTCATCCATTTTATTTATATGCCAAAATGGTAGTTACAGTAGTTACCTTTGTGCAAACACGTGAAGGACAGAAACACTGCACACAAAAGACTAACTCAAGGTACTCAGTGCACCAGTATTGGCTGGGTCAGAGGTTAATTTTCTTCACAGCAGCTGTAATGGGGCTGTTTTGTATTTGTGATGAAAACAATATTAAAAACACAGGATAGTTTTATCTATTGCTGAGCTGTGCTTGCACAGCACCAAGGCCTTTTCTGCTTCCCCACCAGCCAGCAGGCTGGTGATCTGAAAGCTGGAAGGGACAGAGCTGGGACAACTGATCCCAAGTGACCCAAGAGATATCCCATGCTATATGAGATCACAGTCAGCATATAAAGATGAGGGAAGGTGGATGAAGAGAAGAGTGATGCAGCGATGGCATTTGTCTTCCCAAGTCATCGTTATGCATGGTGGGGCCCTGCTTTCCTGGAGATGGCTCAACATCTGCCTGCCCATGGGAAGTGGTGAATGAATTCCTTGTTTTGTTTTGTTTTGCTTGCATGCAGTTTTTTGCTTTCCCTATTGATCTGCCTTTATCTCAACCCACGACTCTTCTCATGTTAATGTTTCTGATTTTCTCCCCCATTGCACTGGTGGAGAATGAGCACGTGCATGTATGGGGCTGAGCTGCCCACCAGGATCAAACCAAGCTAGAATATGGCAGAATTAAGGTAACATACAACCTTGATATATACACCTTAAACAGAATAAAGACAGTGCTTAATTACACATCACTACTACTTGGAAAGTTAAATGTTTCTTAATTGAGAAGTCTATCCACAATACTAGTTCTAAACACTTTGGATATTCCTTTATAGATCAGTTCTGTAAAGAGGGACCAACGAAACTTATGTCATAGAACACACAGTGGATTTAATTAAATAAGGAAATACACAACAGGAAACAGAGCATTTAATGAAATTATATGGAAGTGTCTTACCCTGTAAAATGCCATGTTATTGTTGTAGCCTTTATGGATCATGAGACAGGAACACTTACACTGGAGTTGAAATGGCCACAGGTAAAATTAATTCCTAATTTGCAGGAAAAAATTTCAGAATTTAAATCCTCTTTCACTAGGTTTAAATATAACCTAATATATCACATGCTGGACATATTTTGCAGGAGTACTAAGAAGTAAACCTCTGAAGTATGCTGAAACTGTTGCAATAGTTTACTGAGGCAAACAAAACTGTACCTTTGGTAATTAATCTTTTTTTTTTTTTTTTTTTTTTTTTTTTTTTTTTTTTTTTGCAAAATAAGAAGCACAGCTGGCATATTGATAGGCCAATACTTCAGGACAGAACTGGCAGCAGAGTCAGCAACACGTGACTATTTCCTGTTCCAGAGAGGAGATCTCTGGAAGCTTCTGTGTATTTATATAAACAGTTTTAGTCTCTACTGCTATTAGGTTTTACTGCCGGATTTCCTCTCTGACCAAAACAAGTGAATCACTATTTTCCCCTCCTCCTTTACACATGATATTTACAAAGAAACCCTAGCTTTCACAGATGCCTCCCTTCACCTGAGGAGGGGCAAAAGGGGAGAGCAGGGAAAAAACCTCAACAGATTCAGCTTTCATAATTAAGAGGAGGTATAGAATGCAAATGAGAAAGTAACAGCTGTGGCAAGCAGGTACAGAACAATTCAAAATAACTACAGAATTACAACATTGTTTAGATGACTCTTAATGATAAATTAATTAGTCAGGTCAAAAAACAATCCTCAGTCACCTTTCCAAACTGGGCAGAGTAGCCCAGGGACATATTCAGCCCCAGCAGAAACAAGAACAAAGAGGGACTACTGCTGTAGTTACATGTTCCCAGTGTTTTCTTTGTGCTGTCACTGCATTTACCTTACTGTCCCATAAGCTGACCTACAGAGAACAACTGGTAGAAAGCTAAAACTGTTTTTTGCTAATTCAGCCCTCAAACTTGCCTGCTGTAAGATCTACTGAACAACAGTGCAAGAGGACAGGCAGGAAAATCCCAAGGGAGGGATATAAAGGGAGACTACCTTTTCCAGTAAAAGGTTGAAGTTTTAAGTCTTTTTAAACAGCACTTAGGATGAGTTTGTTAATCTGTGCAGAAGTACCTGGGCTACTGGTCTCATCTACAAATCAGACCTTTAATCATATTCCCAAATAATGCTATAAATGAAGTATTTAATGTCTTAACTTTCTTAGAAAGAAAGTGTAATTTCACTACTCAGCAATTATTACAGTGCTCAAGTCTGTAAGAATCAGAAGAGTATCAGTGGCAATGCATCATCTTTTCTCTAATTTCTGCACCATCATTCCTGTCCACACAGTGTGGACCAGCAGGTCAAGCAGACAGCACACCTCAGATGTGTGAGCCACACAACCACCCAACTCCACCTGCAACATTCTCCCTGTAGATGCACTAACATCCTTTATCTTACCAAACAAAGCAATTCTAGCATAGATTAGCACACGGAAGTATTTTGAGCACTTTTGAGTATTGCTCAGAACATTAGTTTAATATACTGATTATTTTTATAAGATTGTTCATCAAAAGATACCCTGAAATGTCTAAATGTAGGATTCAAACATTACTTCTATAATACATTTTGATTTGCCAGATACTGTTTTTTGATCTCAGCATTTTTATACTTGATGTTTATGTTCAGATGTGTGTTTACATTGTATTGTTTTGGATTGAAGATTACTTCCAATCATGGAATCACAGCATGGGTGAGGTTGGAAGAGGCAGCAATGGGTCATCTGGTCCAACCTCCCTGCTCAAGCAGGGTCATCCTAGAGCATATGGCACAGGACTGCATCCAGATGATTCTTGAATATCTCCAGTGACAGAGACTGCACAATTTACCGAATCCAGAATATCTAAACTGAACAGCAGAATGATGGTGGGGGAGGGAAAAAAGCTTGGTTTTGATAGTTCTTTTATCCTAGAAATTTTCACACAGACTTCTCAAGCAGTCATGTTATTCTGAATAATAATTTGGAATATTGTATGCGAAAGTACCAGGAGTGTGAAGTAATATTCTGTTTTTCAGTTTGAAAGAAAGAAAAGAGAGCAATTAGTGGAAATCACTCTTTAAAAAGCCAAACCAAAAAAACACAAGAGCAGCAATATCAAGCCTTGTCACTTGGTGGCAGCACACCAAAGAAAACCAAAACATTTGAGCAGGACCACAAAATTCCTTCCCAGCCAACACATAGTACTTTAATACCTCTCCTACAAGTGCCAGAATTCCTGGAAGGCTCTAGTCACTTCACATATTTAAGGTAGGCACCTAAATTTTTAAGGCTACTGACTTCACATTCAAGGAGACACTAAAGGCTCAAAATTGAAAGCGCTTTATTTCAGTCTTTTTGACATGTTTAGAGGTTCACCTATCTCCACTAAAATTGCCAGAAACATACTAAACACAATTCGAAAACAGGTGCAAGGCTGAACAAGCAAACAGAAGCAATACTCGAAAGCCTGACATCCCAACAGTTCCTACAAACTGAACAAACAGGGGACTCTGAGTCAGATGCATCAATCTGGATTTCATGCCATCAGAAAAGGCCTGACAACACACCAGAAAACTCATACAGTCCTACATCTCTTCCACCAGCTGTAACTCTTGCCAGCATCACACATGAAAGGCAACACCACACACAGTAAGTACCCAACAGTGCTATTGTAGTCAGTGACAATGAACGAGAACTGATAGTCTTTACCCACTTAAATAATTGATGTTAAGCAAAGGTTAGATTTAATTAAATTAGTAATATTTAATAACAATTAAATAATTTAGCAAATGCTTTCAAGAAATATTTGAAACTACTACTACTGAAGCAGGAAAGAGATGCAATGAGAGCACAAAGATTTGCTGACTTCCTTCTTCTCTGAGTAATGTAGAAAAGGGTCATTTATCAAAGGGGCAACAGGATCATTATCTTTTCTCCCAAACTGGTCTTCTACACACAGATGTACAATGACATACAAACTATACAATGTCTTATTTCTGTAACCACATGATAAACAGCTTTGTTTTGCACTATTTATAATCTACATGCCAAATTTACTAATAAAAGCTTAACATATGCTATCACATCATTAACACACAAGTTGCAATGACAGTTCTATTCTGTCTATATTAGATGTTTATTAGTATAACTACAAGATCTAAAAGACAGTAATTTCTTAATAATGACCCCATACAAAAGCAACTAACAAAGTCTTTATAGCACTGAGGGCTGTTTGTACCAAATATAAGATGATATTATCTAAACAACTGATTTCTGGAATAAAGAATTTGAGCTTAAAAGAGCAGACTACTCACATGCAAGCCTCAGGGAGATAAAGCCATCAGTTTAAGCCAAGCATTAGGAATTAAGTATGACTTGAACTACAGAAGAGTGACTGCAGTAGTTAAAAATACTGAACAAATTCAACTTGAGAGGAAAAGCTCTCCCTCCTTTCCCCCTTCCTAACCAAATAGCTTACTGCTCTCTAGTACACATGCAATCTGGTAGGGCCCTTCCATTTTATCAGCTTCATTAAAGCAGCACTTTCAGTGGGACACACATGAAACAACAGCCTAATCCAGCATCACAGCAAGGAGATAAAATGGAGACCAAGGGAGAGAGATGAAAGTGAACACAGAAAGCAAGAGAAGCACAGTAGTAGTTTGCCATCAGAGGGAGTACGAGCCTTAAACAAGAGTGTTCAGCTTCCAGGTGGCAGCAGACACACAGTTCTGTGATTGTGAACACCTACACAGGATTAAGGGAGGGCTGGTCCTCCAAATTCTCATTGAAAAACAGCATGCATGTGGAAGAGCTGCAAGAAAAACTTTTTGTTGAGAAACAGAGCTGCTATACTATTTTTACAAACAGAAAGACAAAGCCATGGGACAATGAAAAACAACTTCAAAGGTCTGCCCATCTAAACTACTGATATTAAAAAAAAGTGTGCTTCCAGTCCTTTTTTTCAGTAAACTTACTGCCTTCAAAAGGAAAAAAACAACATTCTATATCACAACATGGAACTTGATTTTGGGCCTGACTAAAATGAAAAGAGAAATACTAAACAAATAAGCCACATGACCATATATCAACCCGCACTTTATCCCAAACTCTCAGCTCCACTTCAGTGCTGTTCAGTGCCAAGCATGCCTTCAACCCTCAACGTTACCTGTAAGAGCAGATCTTCAGCTGAGGCACCGAGAAAAGAGAGGTGAATGATTCTGTGTAAAAAGAAATAATAATCCACCACTTCCACCACCACACACAAGTTTCTAAGATTTCTTTTTATCTCTTTTCCTAAAGAGGCAAGATAAACCATTCAGCATATTTAAGACTGCCAGACAAGGTCTAGACAACAATGAAGTGCTATCAGACCCACTCTGTTTCAGAAAGGAAAATGTTTGCCCATTTATCCATGTCCCATACACTAGGAAAAAACAGTTCTCTATATTCCAGAGGTACTGAAAAAGTAGCAGAGTACCTCAGTGTATTTTCTACATCCAAACAATGGAGCCATTCATTTCCTCATCCATTTTTCCTATTTAAAAGTGGTCTCAGCAAAATCAGCAGAGGTCTGGCATCCTTTAAAAATAGTGTCAACTGCATTTTAGATAAGGAAAACAAAAAAGGAGACTGCTTCCCTAATTTTAAAAGGAAAGTGAACTAAAATCTGAATCATAGAAAAATAACTCCTGTTGGGGTGGGGAGAGGGAAACACTCTTTTTCTCAGGAGTCAAAAGCTGGAGGCACATACTTGGTGTTAAGTACGTTGCCTGCTTAGGACAAGTGTAAATGAGTCATACCATCTGTACTCACATTCAAATGATAGTCTGGCAAGATAGCAGGGATAACACAAAGCAATATGAAGCTCTGCTCTTAATGCTATGGATGCAGTTAAGCTGGGAAATAGAGGGAATCTTAGCAGTTAAACTAAGAACTACCTACAGTGACAGACACTGCACACCTTATTCTCTGAATTTAAAATTTGTTGTCGAATGCTACACGGAAATCTATAGTATAGAGGTTCCTACAAACTCACATATTACAATACTGCAGAGGCTGATTAATGCAGTATTTCACATGAATACTTCTATCTCACAGAATAATGCAGAGATGCTCAAAGTATAAATAGACTGGAGCAAGAAGTCATTGTGGAGCATCAATAATTCAGAGAGAAGCTATTTAAGATAACCATTTGTTATAGAGACAAGAACAAATGCATTGCCTAAAAAAATAACAACATGAAAACAACAGAATCAACACCGGCAAGCAGATTTCTGAAGCAAGTTATGCTGAGCAGAGTAAAAGCAATAACCACATTGGAAAAAGCAAGGAGCTCACAAAGATGCAGTGTGAGACTAATCTCAGCAAAGGTGGGGGAAGGCTCATCCAAAAGGATGACTCAGGGCAGTGTCTGAGAGGGCAGACAAAGCCATCACCATCGTCTGGGGCAACAAGCCACAGAAAGCTGCTATTCCCAAAACAGCTGGGTGGGTGGGGGACCCAAACTCATGGAAGTCATAACCAAGACTTATCATGAAACAAATTACTAATATTGGAAAAATGTGCCAAGTTCAGGTTTCTTCAGTATTCTTTTAAAAAGTCAAACTACATGGAAAGCTGAGATTACCAACGTTATTTTACTTGTAATAGAAGCAGTATCTTTTAAAGTACAAAACTTAGTTTTACTTTGGATCTCAGGATATGTAATTTAACATATGTGGCACTGAACCCTCCATCTTTTACATCTGATGAGAGCCAGCGGTACTAAATGATGCTAAAGACTGTTTCAATGTAGTACAAAGTTTATTTATCATGGTTACATATAAACTAGAGTATTTACAGGAAGGACAAGTCCTTCCCAAGATACTCCTGGATATCTCGGGGGCTGAAAGGAGGAGAATAGACATCTATCTGCTGTTCCAAAATCCTTGTGGTTACTTGTTTATGTTTATACCAAGCTTTGAGGAGCACAAAATGTACAAATAATTTTAAATGGTATCTCACTTTCTCCTCGTTTTCATGCCTTCACCTTTTAATTATATTATTATATTTATGATCTTAAAAAAATACCACTGATGCACTTACATTGGTTTGCTTACTTGATCCTCTAATTCTTTTGTTGGTTAAAACCAGGCATATTATTTCAGAGTGTTCTGGAGGTTATAGTAACAGCATTTACAACTCCCAGCAGGTTTAGCAGCAGCAGATATTCGCAAGGATGTCTGCCCCCAATAATCACCGTTCACAAGTAGGCACACTACCATAAAATCAATACCATTAACATACATAAGCAGCTGTGAGCTGAGTTGATTTGAGGGGAAGGAGGATTTGAGGGGGTAGAGGATGCTATCCCTTACTATTTCCTCAGTGACTACTATTTACCAAGGACAGCCACACAGAGGAGCCTCACAAGCAAACAAAGCAGTAATTCACACAGCTCCATTATGAATCAGCAGAACTGTCAGAGATCATGGCAAAAGTATTAGACCATTTTTAAATAAAAATAAATTAAAAAACAGATTTAATAGTTCTCCTGATGTTGAATCTGACTGTGATTTGCTATTCAGATAAAAGCTTTGAGCTTGAACAGCTCCCTGGCATAAAACAGGAGGTGAAATAATGAACTGACAAGCCTGAAGACTTGTGAACCTATGAAGCATCCCAAATGACATAAGTGAAAACACGTGTTGATCCTCTGATGTTCACACCACTGTTATAAATGAAAAATGATGAAAGCAGAAGAGGAGTAAGATCCTCTAACAAATCCAGAAAACTTTACCTACATGTTATTTCAGCATGTGCACATGTATAATTTCAAACAATAACTACTTATACAAAAAGCTGTATCAACACAGAAAATTTTTATGATATACTTGGAAATGACACACCTTAAAAAAACCACAAACTACTGCAGCTCAGATGCCACTATGCCCTTCACCTCCTCCACTTTTACCATTCTTTAAGCACTTCAGAGATAATTTCCATTTAAAAATTTGGGAAGAAGGCAAAGCAAGCAGAAGATGAATTCTGATCAAACTTAACATCAAAAGGACAGATAGACAATAGCATTGCTCCTCTCATTGCTTCCTCAGCTTTCAAGCTGAGGGAAGAAATCTTTACATTTCACACATCTTTTAGCAAGGTAATTATCTGGATAAAAATAAGGTAGAGTGCTATGAGTCACAGCAGTTCATACATCAATCAACCCATTAAGAAACTTCACAACCAGGACAGACTTCTTTAGAACCTACAGCTACTCTCCAAAAACACTGTACATAAGACCAGAAAAGAGTAATGCTTTCCAGTCTGAACAGATGCCTGTCACATTCAAAAAGAAATACAAATCAAGAAGTGATGCTCATAGACATTAAAATCAGAAGAAAGCACAGGTTTGGAGCTCTTTGAGTCTATGTTTGTCCATAGCAGGTCACCTCTCAAAGTCTACAGTCTGGCTTCAGAGAAACCTCAGTGCTTAAAACACACAAGACGACCAAAGAGTTAAAACCCTCAGATCATATCTGTGGAACAGAAACTTTCTAATATACAGCTGTGACTTATTTCAGAACATCCATGGGAAGACAGCAGTTAAAAATGGATATTAGGTAGAGGGAGGAGAGAATTGCATACTTTAGGTATCTGCCAAGGCACAAAGATTAGACTTGATCAATAGTATTTATAGGATAGCAGGGTGGCAGTTTGTGATAAAATCTTTTACCAGCACACCACCTTTAAGAAATTGTTTCTTGGTTCATGGGTTTTAATAATCATTATTTAATTTTCATGTGTCTGAATTTTAACATTTCCACTCTACCTAATACAAGCATAGGAAAAACAGCAAGAAGGAATAGGAATATTTTAGAAAATACACATCCATCAGACAGAATGATAAAACCTGAATGCTATTTTCAAACAAAAAAGTATGCATTTCCAAAATTAAGTTACAGGCATAAAAAAGAATGCCTACTGAAAACATTCTGTTCATGCACTAACAGGAACAAATCATCATAAGTAAAAACTTCCTTGGAGTTTTTTCTCCCTCCCTGAAAGAAAAACAGTACCTTTAAAAAGAATATTTTTAGATTAATTTTTGAAAGCAAAAATAGAAGTGCATCCAAATGGCCTCACTGGATTTTTAATGAGGAAGTGCAATTATACACAGGGAATAACAGTGCATGCAGTCATTTCTCTATTCCCTGGGCCAGCAATGCAAACAGCAACTGTCTTCTTAATCCTATTGATTAGGCCTTTTAAGAAAAAGATTGGAAAATATAGCAAAATATATGGAATAATCTTTGAATAGATTTAAGAGTCTGCAATTTCATATAAACACAAGCACATGGAGTGGTGTTGTCTTATCAGCCTTGAGGCTATTGTAACAGGACAAAAGCATGTTTTTAAAATGGGACAGAAGAAGAGTCAGAATTCACTTGGAACAGAGGCATTCCACACAGGTGTGTCCAAACAAAGTTTTGAGATTTTAACACAGCTCAATGATACACAGCTTTCATTCCCCAAAATGCAAAACAGTTAAAGAGAACTGCCCAGTAGACTCAGAGACACATTTCCACATACAGATGTAGCAGCACTTCACCTTGCAAGAGGCACAAATCAGTCAAGTGCAGTCCAATATCCACATCTTCCAGTTCACTGTAATTCCACAGGAAACACAGAGGGTACTACCACGCACTTCAGGGAAAAATCCACTTGCTTGGACCTGTTTGGCCTGTTTGCCATATGGCCAAACATCTCCTCTATGTTCACTCTGTAAATTGCTTAAAGCTTAAATCGTGACTGCCACTTCCACATAAATGCACTGGGAAAATTGGCAATCTTACCTGCCATGCACAAGTGACACGGCAGATTCCACTACATCAATACAGCCTGCAAAGGGAAGAAAATCAGATGCCTCTGACTGCTAGAAGTTAGTCACCTTCTCTATCTGACCTGAGTACTGCTGTACATAAATAAGAGCACAATTTTGAAGTCCAGCAAGATCTGGTCACTACAGGAAAAAAAAAAAAAAAGTTTTTAAAAAATATTATTATATTTCACAGCTAGTGGAACACTTCAAGGGACGAGAAAAAAGATATTACCTGTTACTAAGTCCACTTGCACAGTGGACACAGACATCCCCAGGAAAATTAATCCCAGCCAAGTAATGCCCTCAATCTAAAGCAGATGACATAAAACAAACTAAGATCTTGCTCAGTTAAAGAGCCATTATACTGACTAAATAGAATTCACTTCCAAAGTACATTTGCCTACCTACAATTATCTAGGTGCAATGCTCTTAAAAACAAATAAACAAGTCAGATTTTTTCTTGACAGACAGGAACCCAAGAATTGTGCCACATGAAAATATCAAGTTTTTCACTTCTTCAGAGTGACTATAGGGGCCAGATGGGAAAAGATTGTGAGAATACATCTCCTTTTACAAGGAGAGACAGTGGGAGCTGGACCTGTTAGGTTAGAGAAGACAGAGAGAGGATCTCATCAATAATTATAAATATCTTAAAGGTGGGTGCCAAGAGGATGGTGCCAGACTCTTTTCAGCAGTGCCCAGTTGACAGGACAAGGAGCAGTGTCCATAAACCAAACCACAAAAAGTTTCACCTCAACACAAGGAACACCTTTTCATTGAGGTGGCAGAGCACTGGAACAGGCTGCCCAGACAGGTCATGGAGCCCCCCTCTTCAGAGACACTTAAAACTCACCTGAGTGTGTTTCTATGTCACCTGCTCTATTGACTCTGCCTTGGGAGGGGTTGGACTGATCATCTCCAGAGGTCATTTCCAACCCTAGTGATATGAAGATAACCTCCAAACACAGAACAGCAAAATGATGTGCTCTAAACAGGGAGTAATCCAGCACACCAAAACCAGACACAAAAGAAACCCCTTATTATTCTAGCATCTCTCCACAATATCAGTGCAATGTTATTTGGTCCTGACTAGTTAAATCCCTCCATAGGGAGGAGACAAGCAAGCTACCACTAAATAAGATCACCAGGTGTAACACTCTTCAGAACACACAGTTGATTGCTTTACTAACACTTTTTCAACTAATCCATACCTGTGTTCAGAAGAAAGGCAGACCTGGGCAAACCAAAGTGAGTTATCCTGGGTTCTATTTTTGTTTTTTGGATGCACTAAAATAGCACAACCTTTAAATAGCAGTAACCTTTACACCTCATTAATTACTTCAATGCACTAATTACTTTACTTTTATTACTTTTGCTATACTTTTTAATTTGTGATTTTATCAGAGCAGCTAACAAAGACATAAAAAAAAAATTTAAGTTGTTTCAATTACAAGTGCCACTAATTAAAATCTTCCAAAAATGTCTTGAGTTAAGTAGTCCACAGTATTTCCTTCATACAACAACAGTTAATGAGTTGAATCAATGACTTGGGATTGGCCATAAAGTCTGTAAAAATTTTAGGATTAGCACAGTTCTGTCAGACTTCAGTTCATACAAAAAGCTTCTCTTTTTTCCCAGCTTCTTCTGGTTTTCAACACTGAACAAACCAATTAAGAGGAGTAATTGTAAAGAAAATACCATTTGTTCCAGAAGAGGCTACTGTCTAATGCAGCTTTCAAACACTGAGCTTACACAAACTCGTTCCAAGTGCTTAGCTCATGACTTCCGTCCGTGAAGCAGTTTGAATTCAATCTTCTGGCAACAAATATGTACTACTTAAAGAGTTATTTTTTATAATTCTTTGAAAGCAAGCAGATGCTATACTTAAATCTTAGCAAGTTATATTCATATCTTTTCCTAATGTAATTTTTAAATAAAAAATTTCCCTGTCCTGTTCTCTTCGTACTCAAGCTTGAACATTCCCTCGAAGTTCCCACAATCCATGCCAATAAACCACACTGAAAATAGATTAACCTTTTGTCTAGTCTTATCACTGAGAACCTTTGTACAACATAATACAAAAAGCACAACAAAAAGTACTCTCTATCTCCTATAAAACAAGGAACATAAAGTACAGAATAACGAGAAATTTGTCATAAATATTATTTAACTTGCAGTACTGTCTGATTTTTAAACACTAATAGCTACATAACAGGTATTCTCAAAACTTTTCATACTTTTAGTAATTTGATTTATTTCAGCATAGCAAAGAAGATTCTGCTATCCTCTCATATTCTGTCCTCTTACCAAGAAAATCTATAATCTTATACTTAGGTAAGCCTTTTAAAATATCAAACTATGTTTCTTATTAACATTGTGCAAAATAGTTATTTATTTAATGTTTGTCATTCTCATTTTCACTCCCCACCCTTCCCCCATTCCTATGGTCATTTGCTTATGTTTTACATTTTTATGTCAACCATCTGGGTTTTGACACCTACGAGAAGCAGCATAATATCACCCTTCAGCCCACAGCAGAGACAGCTGACCTACTCAGAAAGCAGTCCCTGAACAGCTACCCAAGACTTTCAGGCTAAAATAAAAAAAAAATTAAATTGTGCTGATGACCAGCTTCAAGAACCACCCTTAAGTAGGGGCTGTAATCTAAGACCTCACAAACATACAGGTGATATGTAGGCAACTGTTTGTTTGGAAACTGTTCAGAATCATTTTATTATACCCTTATTTGCCAAAGTAATTATTCCCAGTGCATTCTCACAATCAAAAGACATGCCTAATTTGTTTCTTTTTTCTTGTAAACAAAGCTTTGTAGCTTTACCATTGCTTATTCCAGAAAATAAAACCACTCAAATGAATGAATAGCTGCATCCATAACTCACTGAATTAAACATTTTTGCAGCACAATCAAACTGAGAAACAGAGGAACAGTCTAAAGGAAGGAATAATCCACCTTGATAAGGTTTTCATTAATGGCAATTCAAAATGTTATCTTCTCTTGTTGCTGATAAAAATATTTGCACAACCAGTGTGCTTATGTTGTGGTATTCATACAACTACACAAGGTGATATGTGGAATATAAAACACTAACTACTATTTTATGTTTCCACTTCCTATTGAGCTGAGCTGAAAAATTTTCTTTTGTTCCAGAAGGCTGCAGTTTAATCTCAGACTGACATGTTTCATTGAATTACTATTTGTAGAGTTTATTGCAACTTAGGCATTTTTATATGAGCATGTTTTCTTACTAGGTACTTCCCCACCCCAAGCATATATCTCTGTGCAGGGAGAAAGAAGGATCACTAGTCATAGCATGCATGACTCCAAGCCATCACTGGATGGTGTCTAAGAATTAAAGATGCATGCATAAGAAGCATAAATGTTGAAGGGCCTTCCATCCATACATGTTTCTATGAGGAAAGAAAGGCTACAGCAAGTTCAGACTGCTTTTGGCATATCGTTTTCAGGTAACTGGATTATCTGAATGTGGTCTTATACTTTCACTGTAACCTCCTGAGAAGAGATGGAAGGCAATGGTGTCATTTTCAGAGCTCCAGTTGTAAAACTGACTGGTAAAGCATGTAATCACCCCAAGCGGAGGAAAAAGCAACTTTAAAATGCTGCAGGAAAACTGACACATTGTGGTCAGATTGGAGACGGGGAAAAGCAGAGGATCCTGACAGGCAGCACATGTAACTTTTCTTCTTTCAAAGTTTTCAGTCAAGGTAAGTCAACTTGGTGTGTTATAATGAGAAGCAGACTTCTAAAGACCCTAGGTTCTTACACATTTAAAGAGGAATTCACAACCACACTCAAACCCCAGAACAATCAAGAACCAGATAAGAAAATCAATCCTGTTATTGAGCTTCAAAAACACATTCTAAGAAGTTTAAGACCAACAGCATGAAAAGTACTCAGAGAGAAAGGTCCAAGGTAGACCATACACAAGTTTCTCCACTCATCTCCAGCCCCCAGACCAAAGGACACACACAAGACACATCACCTGTGATTACAGGACTTCTGACACAAAGACAGACAGTAGAGTAAGTTTATCTGATCCAAAACACTCCTTTCTACTTCCTGCTTAGGAAAACTGTCAACGAACAAATTCACAGTCCTAAGCTAATCTAAATAATTTGCCTCTCCCCTCGCTTTTCACTACTTTGCAGAAGAAAACAATGAGAGACTGCTTAAGCTCAGCTACCACGTAATACCAAACTATGGCCTTAGGCAGGAGATTAGAAGCCAGTGAGTTTCAACCATTATTGTTAGAAACCTTGCAAATGAAAAAATAAAACAAAAAGCCCAAGAAGAAGCACATCATTAAACTCCATCCTAAAGTTACTGAACTCTAACCTTTCATGAAAATTTACCTACTCCACTGGCTTAAAAGAACAGGGTTGATTCGGGCAAGGTACTCCATTTCTCACACACACAGTCCTACCCTATACCAGAAATACATTTGCATTTAGTAGTTCATGTACCTGTATTTCCTTCTCCTGTCTGTCAGCTGAAAATGTTGGTAGATAATTTCCAAGTCATATAAGTAGCATAGTTTTGGCTATTAATTAACCTCTTACAAGAAAAACAGAATTACAAAAAAACCACATATCCTAATCTTGCTTGTTACAGGCCATTTTCGTTGTTTCTTATCTAGTGAAAAAATCAAGGCAGTGCAAATATACACCAAAGAAGTTGCCACCTCACTTCTGCAGCCATGCCACTCAGTGAAAAGTAAGAACCTGGCATTCTGAACAGGCATCCCGTGACAACACAGCACTTCCCAGCCAGGCTGCATGTCACTGCACTCCACACAAGAGCAGGTCATGAAACCTCGAGGTCAAATGATGTCATTCCAACAATTCCTCCTCGTTTCTTCAATTATCCTACTTTTACAAGTTACTGTTCCCAAAAACAAGGCATCAGTGTCAGGCATCATAAAAGAAGCACTAGTGTGTAAGACAATCATATATGTATGACTACATATATGTTAAAAAACCCCAAAAACAAACACCAGGCTTTCTGGAAACAACTAAAGCACCTGTATGTCAGTAGAGGTAATAAGGGTTGCCACAACATGGAAGGCTGAGCTGCAGCAGACACTTCTGAGATCTTTTCTGCAGGCACATTCATCCTCTCTTTAGGTTCAGTTCACTGTGTCTGACTGCTGCTACCAGATCAAGCTTCCAGCCCACAGGTTTTATTTGTGCTTGTGGCCATTATGGAAGCAAAGAGCTAATTTTCTAAAGAACTTACTCCAGAATGACAGCTCCCAAACGACTCTGCAACCCCTCCAATCAACAGGAGGAAAGCACTGCTAATACTGGTGTGGCAAACTTCCAGGGACGGGGAGCTGAACTTCCCTGCCAGCCTCCACAGCACCGCTGGCATTGCTGTCCCTCCCCTCCTTCTAACAGATACTGTTTCTGTGGCTTATGTAAGCTCCAGCCCAGAGCTTTATAGAAGGAAACATATCTGGCTGCTCCCCCATGGAAGGGGTGGGATGTCCAGACAGGAAACCACAGTGATACCTCAAATGTGTAGGGCATTTTATACAGCCAGACGACAACAAGGCTAAAATGCAAAGATACAGTCAACAGCTTTTTAACAGTCATGGCAATTTTTCTGCAAAATTCTTCTAATATTTGTGGGCGCAGACTCATGAACCATGGCACTTCTAGTAATTATTCTTGAATTACGTATGCAGTAAGTTTAATACTTAAATGATTATGAAAGCAGTTTTAACACAGAGTATTGCAGAAATTTTATCAACCTCCAGGTATGAAAACCCCATAAATAATCTGTTCAAATGCATGCTATAAAAAATATCATATTTTTAAACAATTATAGCTTGTTAGATGTTGAGAGTTTAAAAAAAAAAGGAAGCAAATTCAAGATGTGCAGAGTCAAAGTCCTTTCAGAGATAAAAGATATGGCTGCATGTAGCTATATTTGCCATTCCAAAATAGCAAATTTGATATACTTGATCCAAAAACACTTTTTACATCTCTGGGTGTAGAAAAACAGCAGGAGGCATCCTCGTCCGTGTATTATTCACCATGTTAGTTTGAGATTATAGATGCTGTGAAAGTCCCCTTCCTGTGCTGTAAAAAGGTGCAGTAGGTAGAAAAATGAATCAATATCTTCAAGTCACTGCAAACACAGCTCTACAGGGTAGCTGGATACCTGTTGGTTTTTGGATGATCCTTGACTATAAAACTGTAAGTTGATCAGAAGAGCATTGCTGTCCACTGATGCTGACAAAGTGTGATATCCCAACCATTTCTAACCCCTGGTTCCCTCTGGTGTTTTATAAATTCTCTCTTCACAATTCTTTTTCACTCTCATCATGAAAACATTCAAAGAACTCTCCTGAGCTCTGTTTCTTATGGACAAGATTAACTTGACTATTTACATCCCTGACTGCAGTAATTATAATTTGCTAAACTTACAGTAAAAAATAGAGAAGTGTCTATGGACAAGTCATAAAATATTCTTTACCTGAAAGGTTTTATGTTAATAGATTTACCATTCCATAATCTAAATAGTGTTAGATAATAAACTTTAAATGTTCCTGTGCTTGTGGATGGAAAGAAACCACAAACAATGTCAGTGGGTGGGAGTGGAAGAAATAAATGAGCTGGTTGGTTACTACAGGATCAGTACTGTTGTAGGTCAATAATCGCCTTTGCATTCTTGCAGGTGACAGAAATAAGAAGAGAAAGTGTTCTTCTACAAGTACTCCTTAATACTGAAAATTATCCTCCAGAATGAAAGAGCACTGTTTAAAAAAAAAAAATAGGTAATAGACAGCAGAGCTATAAAACAAAATATGGCTCCTGGAACTGAGACAAGGAGCAAAGGAAATAAAAGCCATCAGGCAGTACCATTACAGGGTTCTAATCTGGCAGACTGCACAGCAACACAGCATTAAGCATAAGACCTCTTTCTATCAATCCTCATGTTTTAGCAAACACAGCAAGAATGGAACAAAACTCTGCAGTTAGAAAGGGACAGAGGACAGGGGTGGGGAATGCCATTACCATGCTGTTTCTGAAGCTTCCTTCTACCATGACTTGGGACATTGCACTGATTTGAAACAATGAGTAATAATGTAACCAGAAAAACAATATAAGCATTTTGTTTTTCTTTCTCCCCTGATTTTGTATCCTTCATTTTAACCTACCAACAATACTTTGTGGGGACATTGTGAGTGAATGAAATGTCAGCAGACACTACACAGAGATCTGAGGCAGGAAAGACACATCAAGTGCTTGAGATGAAAAAAAAGGACTTAAATAGATTACCTGCCCACTCTCACGAGCAAGTGACAAAAGAAGCAGATGACCTGAAGATGGGACAGGGAAGGAGAGAATACCAATTCCCCCAAACAAGGTACAAAACTTAGTCATCAGCAATGGATTAAAATTACTTAATTATTTATTAGTTATAGATTATGTTATATAAATAACTACAGAACTTCCTGAAAACGTTTTTCACTGCCCCCAAGTGAGCTGTCTATGACAGAAGCAGCTACTTCATCTATGAGCTGGGTAAATCCTTGGTCTGTTATGCTGCTTGCTGCTTGATGACCAGGTTCCTGATGGAAGGTTCAACTTCCTCCTTTGTCAAGGGGACCAGCATAGATGGAGCTATCAAAATAAAATAGGATGACATACAACAAAATCTTGAAACAGAACATGGATTCTTCATGATTGCTAGAAGTTCTGTAAGCTCTAAAAAAGGCTTATTTTGGTCTCAATGCTTTAACTGTAATTTAATTTTAATTTTGTCCTGACTGTTCTTGCTTCTGCTCCCCTCTCTTCATTAAGGCAGCGCTGTAAAAAAAATCTAGATGCATCCATGCTTTCTTTTCTGCACCAGATTGAAGCAGGAGATACAGGACTTCAGCACAAAGTGAGAAAGTGAGAGTGGACCTTAAGTATAATTGCAGGACTTCAAAATGACCGATAATTACTTATAGGCAAATGCTCATCATCTTGAATTAGAAAGGCCATTAAGTGAAGTTCATTGTCTAAGAATATGGAAATATCAAACATTTAGGATGATTCCACAACAGTTCAAAACACCATCAGAATTAGACTTAGGTCATGTAAACAGGCAATTACCTAAAACACCTGAACATTCAGGAAGGTCTAATATGAGTCAATTACAATAACTTGTAAACACTTTCACCCTCATCCCTGTAAATTTAGTTCTGAAGTTCAACAACATAAGCTTAAGTTGGTTTTTTCTTTTTTTTTTTTTTTCCCAGACCTCAAGCATTAGAATAGGCAGACCTCTGCTTCATACTTCTCAAATCTATATACCATTCCAGTAATTTGCTGAGAAAAATATTTGTTCTCAGGCTGTCCTAAACAGGTAGACTCTATTCATGTAGAAAACAATCTACTTACATAGTACTGTTCACTCAATTCACATACATACTTTACTGTAGAGATATACAATGAAAATCTCAGATTATATTCAATTCATAGTAAAGAGCATCTCATTCTTTAAACACAGAAGTCATCAGCTAAATCATTAGCTTCAGCTAACAAGCAGTTTTTTAACCTACAAGAATGCTACAAACCAACTCTTTTGTCCCTCTTTTATTTGCATATCACTTCCTCTTTATCTCTCTGCACCCACACAGCTGGCTACAAGTCTCATCTTCCCTTCTCTCTCAACTACTCAAGTCCCACCACTCTTACATTCACTCTGGTTTCTGCGCTGAAATGGGTCAGTGCTGTATAATTCATCAACAGCAGGATCACAACTGAATTAACAGAGTTAAACCGCTATATTGCCACCCCCTGGGGAGAGTGCTAATGTCTACTAAGGAAAGAGTAACATTCCCTGATACTTGCTTAAACGTTAGGATTCTTTTCTCATTTGTGGAAAGGATAACACCAAGACACCTTATTTCAGATGCATCTTCAAATGGCAGATAAGAACTTGTCCTCCACCCCCAACAATGAAAGGAAAACAAACCTCCCAAAAATCAGCACAGAAAGCATGCTCCCAGTGATGTGCTGCTTTGTTTACTTTTTTATTGATGTGAAATGTTCTGTGATTAGCACTGTGATATAGGTTATTTAAACACAAACATTATAAATAACTTTGAAACAGTTAGTCACTGTAACTAAGGCAACAAGTCTCCCACTCAATTTCCAGAAATAGGAGTAAGGAATAGAGGTAAGAACAAAGTAAAAAGTTGGAAGAAGCAAGAAAACAAATCAGATACTAGTTTGACCTCAGGATGGCTCAGCTGATTAGAAAAAAATATCAGGTATGGCACATGAGAAACAAATTTGCTGACAAAAGAAGCGGAGAATATGAAGTATATAATAGCAAATACACTTAATTTCAATAATCTTATTTCACAACCCATTTCAGTTGGTTGCAACAACCATAGGAATCTGGGAAAATAACAGTCCATGTCAGCAGATTGCTAGTTCAGAGTCGCAACAACTACTAGTTTCCTACAGGAATCATCTTTTTTTGTAGGTGCTAGAGAGTCACTTCTTCATAGAGAAGTGCACATTTGCCTCATTCTTCCCCTGATACTTCCCTCCAAATAATGGTCAGAAACCTTCGATGCTATCTACATGAATAGACCTTTATATGCTCACAGAAGGCTGCTGAGTTAACAGGATCCGCCTTAAGGATCTGACTGCAGAATCAAGGCTTGCTTTGTTTCCCCCCACCTTTTTTTTTTTCCTTCTTCTTTTAAAAGGTTTATTTTCTTGAGTGAGGAGAACTGCTTGTTCACAAGTCAAAAGTTCCCAAGTTATCATGGGGCAATCTGATCCCCCCAAACGAACACGTGGTAGAACCAGGTTCCCTCAACACTTCTAATGGAAGGGCTGGTAATTACTGCATATAACAAGATAAACAGAGTTCAGGTTACTCAGAGTTGTCCATCAGCTAAAGAAACTTATCTTCTCAGCACATGTAAGTTCTTAGCCTGGGAATAGAGAACTAACAGTAGGACTTCAGGTCTCTTGGTAAGAACTTCACTTTCTTAATTTAATTATCTTGTATACAGTTTGAAAAGACTTGACAAATTTTAGGAAGAACATATGATGGACAACAGAGCATAAAGAGCTGGTTCTTAGCCATTACAAGACTCATTAAAGAAATTATTTTTAAAAGAAGAGTACCTTTAAAGTAACTTCTATCAAAAAAGTCAAAAAAACACACATCTCATTAGTCTAGATCTGAACAGAATTTGTAGAGCAATACCACATAATTCCATTCCCACCAGATCCCTCCCTCATCGAACAGCAGCAGCTCCTTTTCATCACCACAGGAGACCATTCCTCCTCTTAGTGTAACAAGGAACTAGTTGGGACATTTATTCTTGGCATGAATTCTAAAAGAATGAAGTCTAACGCTGGCAGTAATGAAAATAGCAACCATAGTGGCATTCAGAGCGTTCACTATGACACTGCAAACATTTGTTTAACTGCCAATTGAACAAGATCCATCTTAGCTAAGAGAAAGATATAAATGGGCAATAAAGAAGTCAGTGCTCTCACTGTTCAAGGACTTTAAAGATAAGTGGTCATTCTAATATCCCCATGCAGTTATTCCTACTTAGATCCTTACCACTCATATCTGACTTCTGGAAATAAATGCACTGCCCCAAGCACAGCCTAGCAGTCATACAGGAAAATCCCATACAAAATCTTTTCAAATGCCCATCATTATTAGCCCTAAGACATCTTCCCATTACAGATTTAAGATTCTGAGAAAATGGGAAATGCATAATATTAAAACTATGATGCACTGAAAGAAAAAAAAAATAAAGCTTTCCCAAATACAATGACACTGCATCCAATGAGTTTTGACAGAAATAGTTCTATAGCTGCAAAACTAAAGAAAATAAAACAAGCCAGTTTTGATTAGTTTCATGCCTTTCAACAAAACTGTGCTGAGATGTAGGCTTATGTGAGCCTAAAAGATGACCTGTAAGCACATATGCAGGTCAGGCTTGTAACACAAAAGGAAAAAATCCCTGGGCTGTTGGGCAATCCACATTTCACCTACACACTAAGAAAAACCAAGCTGTCAATTACCTCTTAGGTGTAAGAGAGACTAATTCACAACCCCTTAAAGAGTGAGAATTTATCTGCTCTGGGAAACAGCTAATGTACCTAGAAACTGTGATTGCATAACAAAAACCCCAGAAGACACTTAGCCTTTCACAGTTAGCTGTATAGATGTGAGAGGGCTTTGACACAGGAGACCAAGGCATACCACTATGGACACCCACAAGCAAGTTAATACTTTTTCTTTTTTTCCCCTCCCTATACCTTCCCTTCCACCCACTCCCTCAAATAGGGGAAAGAAAAAAAAAAAAAAAAAAAAAAAAAGAAAAACATTTTGTGATAAAACATTAGTGACCCTTGATCTAAACTGGACTGTCAGTGCAGTTTCTTACAGCAGTGTAACACAACATTTCAGGGAGAAAAAAACTTTTCTAGGCTTCATCTCACTCAGCATTTTTGTAGTTGAACCAGCACATCATCTAGAACCTGGTATACAAGGACCAATATATGAAGACAATACAAAAGCAAACAAACTTAAGAGCCAATACCTCAATTATAATGTACATTTAACATATTTTTCATCTCTACATTGAACAGTCTAACATTCAGAATTTGCAATTTGCTTCCTTCATTATTAAGCAACAGCTGCACAACACTGCACAAAAACCCAAGAGCAAAGAGAACAATCCACGGCTTCTAATTTGACACTTGAATGTTTATTTTTCTATACCTGAGTTACAGTTCACTATTGAGCATTACAGGTATCAGCTTTGCCCAACAGAGTTCAACTTAGCTTTAAATGCAATTTTTACAAACATGACTTACAAGTTTTTTTGATACCTGATATGTTTTGAAAGCAAACATAAGTAATTTTTGAAAGTGGAGTATATACCCTCAATTATGTCAAAACTTTGAAATATATTCTTACCTGGTAGGATGGCAAAGCAATAAAGCCCAAGTAGTAACACAAATTCATAGATAATGTACTGGCTGGCTGGTTATTGAACCCAAGGAAAGGCCTACTTTTCTCAGTGCATGGAAAACCTGTGTTCTGAAGGTTAAACGTGTCAAATCAGCCTCCATAGACAAACAAATATTTGAGCTTCACAAACACATTAAGCATCTGCAGGATCAAAGTTTTGTTTATCAGGCACTAAGTAAATTAAATCAAGCAAGTGGAACTGGGATTTCACCCTCTGAGCTCAACTAAGAGCCTCAGAACAGAATTTCTCACCTCATTGTAACTTCCCAAGCACTGCTTTTACAGTAGCTTGCAGCAATTTGAAAAACTAAGCAAGTGCAAGAAACACTAAGCTTCTTGTATGGCATAAGTCTGCCTGTCCCCAGCATAATTCTGACATTTAACATAGAGCCCTCCTACATTTTCAAAGAATAAAATCAACAGGTTAATGCTGAATTTGGAAAAACAATCTTGATAATTACACTTAAGTAATACTTTATTTAGTAAAATATTTGTTTCAGAAAGTTATTAATCTGACAGTTGGAGAAAGAAACTAGCAAATCACTTCCCTTCTTCATACCAGCTGAACAGTACAAACAACAGAGCAGCCTTTGCACCTCCCTGTGAAACACAGCCACCACTGAAGACAGAGTCACTATGAGGACTACAAATACACAAGGCAGCTTTATTCTAACCAAACACTATGGAGCAAAGCATATGGTTCAAGCAAACAAGAAGCATGTTTCATGAACTCCTGAAGAGGAACACCTCTGACTCCCATACAGTACCACAGGTTGGTTTTCATAGAGAGCAGGTGGTGCCACACTCTCAGCACAGCATCCTGTCCTCAAGTCAAGACATCCTGCAGCACACTGCAACACTGACCTGCAGGAATGCTCTGTAACTACCAAAGCTGAGGGATTTCACTTTAACATCACTCCTCATGACTTTCTGGCATTCTTACACAGTTATAACAGAATTCAGTTTGAAATAACTGATTTGTCAAGCAACTGACACTATAGCAGCAGCAATGCAGCTGCTGCTAAAAATCACTCCTCTACAAAAGACTGTCCAAAACCAGTATTCACTTCCTTCCCTCCTTCCCTAGCACCCTCTACTTTATGTGAAAGAATACTTCAATTCCCAATGTATCAATTCACATTTACAAATCTGTGAAGCCTCTAAAAAATCCACCTTGTACTTCTTCTGGATTAAAACTTGCATTATGACAGAAGCTGAAAGCTTCATACGCATTACTTTGTCAAACCAATGGTCCCACACAGTCCAATACTTCACTTCAACATCTGTCAATAGCATGATTCTTCCCAGCAGAAAAGTTCTGAAGCACAGTACTTTCAAGTTAACATATTGATAATGAGGTTTTTGCTAACTATTTCACAATGATTACTTGCAGAAGGGTTGTAGTCCTTGGTTTTAACAGAAAAGAATTTTAATATCTCTTATTTAATAGAAGAGACGAACAAGTGCTTATTTCTGTGGGAAGTCTCCCATAGAAGAACAGCAACAAATCCTGAAAGGAAACCTAACTCAAAGGACACTAAGTGTATTTCAGATCCACAGCTGCTGCTGGTTCATAGATGAGGTTCTGAAACAACATGAGACTTCACAAAGTTTACATACAACACAGCAGGACATAAGAGATCCCAGCCCCATGTCACCCAACATGCCTTAGAACAAAATCCCGAGGGATCATGCAACCTTAGGTGTGAAAACACAGATGTGTAAGTAACTAATGAAAGGGCTCGCAGGTAAGGATGGGCTGATACTGATCAGCATAACAAACAGACACAGGATACCAGCTGCCTAACCACCCCCAAGTTTCTACAGGCTTTTTTTATGCGGGGCTTTTTTTTTGTTTTTTGGAAGGGGTGGGGTCTTCAAGTGTTACAGTTGCTTATTTTTAAGGAAGAGTAACAAGGAGACCCACAGCAGGATGTACGAGTTTTTTAGACGGAATTTGGCCTCACACACACGAAAACACGAGAAAACACCATTCCTACGAAACATCTTTTCATAGGCGGCAAACTGGCATTGCAGACCCTCCCACCTTTGTATCCTGATACCGCACAGGAGACAATAGGTAGGACAGGGGAGACACCAGGGAAGGACAGAGCAGCGAAGACAAGTATTTTTCACCAGCTGGGATGGAAACCGGAGAGGCTGGCAGACAAAGAAGGGTGTGATGCGACGAGAGCAACAAGCCACTGAGGGCACCAAGAACCTCCTTCGCCTTCAGGAGGGGAGCGCGGGCTCGGCGCAGGTCTGTCAAAACCGCGGGAGGCGAAACCCACGGCGGCCGAACAAAAGATTTTACAGGCCTGGAAGGGAAAGCTGGAGGGACAGCAGGCGGCTCCCAGGCACGTGAAAGTGCGCAGGGCCGGGTCCGGGTCCGGGTCCGGGGAGCGCCGCCAGCTCCAGCTGCAGCTGCAGCTCCCGGGCAGGCTCCAGGTCGATCCTCACACCGGCCGGTCCCTCAGGCCCGGGCACCCCCGTGCAGACACCCCAGTCAGGCGCGGGGCAGGGCTGGAGCCTCAGAGCCACCCCCATCACCCCTCCCGGGCTCCCCTTCGCTCCGGGGCGGGGGCTCGGCAGGGACCCGCCGGCGGAGCGAGGCGAGGGGCGGGCGGGCTGCGGCGGCCACCTGTTCGGCCCGGTACCTGCAGGGACGGCGGCCCCGCCCGCCCCGCGGGGGCTCCGGCGCCGCACCGGGCGCACATGGCGCCTCCCACCCAGCCCGGACCCCGGCGGCGGCAGCAGCCATGCTGCCTCCCGCTGCCTCCCGCCTGTCACCCGCGCACGCACGGCACCCCGCGGCGGCGGAGGGCGCGCCCGGCGGCAGCGGGACGGGAGGAGAAGGGAAGGGAAGGGAAGCTCGGGAATCCCCACCTGCTCGCGGAGTTTCAGGAACACCATGGCGAGCGCGCGCCGCCGCCTCCGCCCGCCGCCAACGACTCCCGGCTCCGCGCGCCGCGCGGCCACGCCCCCCCGCCGCCACCGCCCGCGCGCCGGCCGCGCCCCCGGACACGCCCCCCGCGCCCGCCGCCGCGCGCCGGGGCCGCGCGCCCTGCCCCTTCGGGGGCGGGGCCTCACCGAGCCCCGCCCCTAATCCCGCCCCGCCGCTCGCGATCCCCGGCAGCTTCCTGAATGAACCCGCCCGCCCGCCCGCACCACCAAGGGCCTCGCTGATTGGCCCTCGGGAGGCGGGGCAGAGTAAGGGCGGCGCTGATTGGCGGGTGCGGCGCGGCGGGCCCGGCACGGGGCGATAGCGTGGGGTGGGCACGTGGGAGCGGAGCGGGAGCGAGCGCGGGCTGGGAGCAGCGCGGCCCTGGGGAATAACCCTGCTATCCCCTGGCACGGGCTGGGAGCAGCGCGGCCCTCGGGAATAACCCTGCTATCCCCTGGCACGGGCTGGGAGCAGCGCGGCCCTCGGGAATAGCCCTGCTATCCCCTGGCACGGGCTGGGAGCACCGCGGCCCTCGGGAATAGCCCTGCTATCCCCTGGCACGGGCTGGGAGAAGCACGGCCCTCGGGAATAGCCCTGCTGTCCCCTGGCACGGGCTGGGAGAAGCACGGCCCTCGGGAATAGCCCTGCTATCCCCTGGCACGGGCTGGGAGCAGCGCGGCCCTCGGGAATAACCCTGCTGTCCCCTGGCACGGGCTGGGAGAAGCACGGCCCTCGGGAATAACCCTGCTGTCCCCTGGCACGGGCTGGGAGCAGCACGGCCCTCGGGAATAGCCCTGCTATCCCCTGGCACGGGCTGGGAGAAGCACGGCCCTCGGGAATAGCCCTGCTATCCCCTGGCACGGGCTGGGAGAAGCGCGGCCCTTTGGAATAACCCTGCTGTCCCCTGGCACGGGCTGGGAGAAGCGCGGCCCTCGGGAATAGCCCTGCTGTCCCCTGGCACGGGCTGGGAGAAGCACGGCCCTCGGGAATAACCCTGCTGTCCCCTGGCACGGGCTGGGAGAAGCACGGCCCTCGGGAATAGCCCTGCTATCCCCTGGCACGGGCTGGGAGCAGCGCGGCCCTCGGGAATAGCCCTGCTATCCCCTGGCACGGGCTGGGAGAAGCGCGGCCCTTTGGAATAACCCTGCTGTCCCCTGGCACGGGCTGGGAGAAGCGCGGCCCTCGGGAATAGCCCTGCTATCCCCTGGCACGGGCTGGGAGCAGCGCGGCCCTCGGGAATAGCCCTGCTACCGGCACATGCGGGATTCCTCCGGCACCAGAGGAAAATGAGTTCCTGATCCAAGGGGAAGGGTCTGGGAGGGAAGGAAGGAGAGCTGGAGGAGCATCGTGCTGAGGACTGTCAACAGGCCGGATAAACACATTGAGAGGGGCTCTGACAAAATGCCAGACGGAGCAGACATGTACAAATAGAATACAAAAGATAGTTTATTCGGAAAAGAGAATGCAGAAGATAAATTCGGAAAAGAGAAAGATGGTGTTGCAATATATTTATTCAGTGTTCACCTCTTTTGGCAGAGGACCAGCGGAGATGTCACCTGCAACGCTTTGATACTGTGTTTTGACATAATTTACAGGCTTACTGTATGCTGTACATCAAGCACAAAGTGGATATTAGGATAGGTAATTCATAGGTGGGTCTTGGAAAACCTTGTGAAAGGAATGAGAAGTGATAGATGTAACCCTGAAATTAGACTGTGCTGCTCTTCCATAAAATAATGCTGCAGCCAGCCCAGCCCAGCCTGGTAACTATGATTGGGAAGAGTTGTTTTCCTCCTGAATTTTCATCTCCCCTCCAAAAAAAGAGATAGCAGACTGGAGAGACTGAGGGTTTTTGGAATTGCATATTGCTACAGACAATGTTGATATGAATGTTTCAAGTTCCTTGATTTTCTTGTAGCTTCAAAATAGACTGTGACTTCTTAATGCTCCACATACAGTTAAATCTACTTAGACTTTATTATTAACCTAAGAAAAATGAATGTTTAATAAAGCAACAGTATATTCTGTGTGAACACTCATTTGTGTTGCTCTGCCCTTGCTCACGTGCTTGTCTCTGATTCCAGCAGGAGCCTGGCATGTAGACATGTTCTTTTGGAGACTGGCAATATGAGAACAGAAGGGTTTTCTATAGATGCTAGCTGAGGCAGATATGTTAGTTAGCTTTGAATACCAGTAATCTGATAGAATTGGTTTATTTTATTTAACCAGTTAAGAACTGTAGTCCGATTTTACCAGGCAAAGGAAAAAAAAATCAGTATTGCCACACTTTCTAAATGAATGATTTTGACATTTGAGTATGCCCAGAAATGCTGATTATGTAATGTAAATGTTTTAATGAATTTGAAATAGGCCTCTAATTTATTATTTGTGTACCTATGAGGTTTTATTGTCGTTGTTTGTTTGCGAATAGAAGTATTTTGGAAATGGAAAATATGAAACAGGTAGGTTTTGACACTATGCAAAACAGTTGAGGACTGTGACAACAATGTGGTAGAGAGACCAATGTTGTGGCAAATAGAGATAATTTTATCACTGCAGTCAGTGAAGGAGAAAATGACATCAGGAAGCATTGCCTTTGTCTGTCCCCAAATTAGACTGCTCCTTTTCAAAGTGAAAAGAATGTCTGAGAGCTGATAAAGTTCTTCTTCCCTCTGTGAAGCTTATCAGTTTATGGAGTTATTCAGAAAAATATCTACTTTCAGCTCACCTGCTATTTTGAGCAATTTACATAGACAGTTTATCCTGCATGAAAATGTCTCACCTGTCTCAGGAGAACCTCGTGCAGGTTGGAGCCAGGTATGATTCAGTGGGGGAAGGCAAATCTTTATGTTACTGGTTTTCCAGGTCCTTGCTCCAGTACTGAGGATGCAGCCAGGGACTAGCCTGTTTGCTGTACCATCTGCACTGAAATGTGTCATCAACCAATGGATCTCTGACCACTGATCTTTTCTGTTTTCCCCCTCTGGGTTATAAGATAATATAGCATGAAAAAGTTTAAGTGGTCAAATGCAGAAGTAAAAATTCGGATCTTGCAGATACCTGTCTGTTTTAGTTTAAGCATGAGAGGTTGTTGAGATGTCTTGCATACATGAAGATGGATAACACAGAAGTGGGGGGTTTTCTGAGTGTTATTTCCCTGATACCAATCAGTTGTATGTGGATACTTTTACTTGTGTCACTATATCAATTACTGCCTTGTTCTGCGAAAAACAGCCCAAAATGTCATTAGAACTGAAACAAAACAAAAAAAAGAGACTATTACCAGTATCAGTATTGTCTGATCTGCTAGTGTCCCACAAAATACAGTATTTGACTGCAGAGCGATAGAAAAAGAACAGAAATGCAGCCTCAGAAGTTAGATGTAACAGTGCTGCAAGGAAACGAGCACTTTTAAATGTTTTGTTAAAGGGTAAGTCACTGTCCAAGCATCCCTTAGGAACATTCTCAGAATATTTCACACAAGTCTGAGTACTGACATACAAACACACTGAAAGTCACAGCATAGTGTTCAGAAGATATGTCTGCAGAAGTCAGAAATTTCCACAACACTTTTTAATTGGACAATTTGTAAATTATTAGCAGCCTGGCTCTCCTGAGGGCACACTTTCAGCAGAGAGCCATAGGCTTTAACTGCACAGCTCCCATTAATGTTAATATTAAATCTTCATGCTGTAACTTATCCCACAGCACGTAACACTACCCAGTGTTTTAAAGATAGGACCGTGTGCACTGCACTGAAATACATAACGGGATCAAATTGAAGAGACCATAGAAACCTCATACAGGAGATGTTTTTTGAGCTCATCTGAAACATCCTCATGATTTATTTACTTTGCCAGGAAGGCCTGTGTACTTGGCTCTTTCTGACTGAGGGCTTCAACCCCAGAGAAGTAGGTATTCATTCTTTTTTCATTGTTCAGTGTGGGTAAACAGGCGCAGAGGTCAACAGGCTTACACAAGGTCATGGCATGAGTCACTGCTGTGGCTAGGAATAGAATCCAGGAGTCCTCATTGCCACTGCTCTCCTCCAAACACTGCCCTGTACTCCTAAATTAAAGCACAGCTAATTTTATTTCTGCACAGAATACAAGGTGTCTGAAATCAATATAAATGTTATAGTTTCCAACAGAGGGATGCATTTCTTTTTATGGTCCTGAATCAGCACTACTGGGAGCTAGATGGAAGCCATACTCATTTTATAATGGTATTCTAGGAGCATCATCATAAAGATTTTTACACATTCTGTGACACATTTTATCCATCAAAATCTGAAACAGTTAGGGTTTTGTAGTTCTGTCCCAGAGATTCCATTTTGAATTGTTGGCTGTCCATAGTTACTGATTGTAGTGGAAACATATTAAGTATCATAATGTCTTCATCAATCAAATACCATCGATTGGCACTTCTAAAGCACCATTAGGCTTATGGTGGCTCATTTGACCAATTTTGTTCCTATCTGGTGCAGAAAGGAGAGAGAACTCCTGTGCCTTGTTTTTTAAAGAACAAATTTAATATCTAGAGGAGGGTAGGGCAAATATGAGTGTCCTTTGAACAATCAGCAAGAGACAGGGGCCAGCAAAACAGTTATAAGTTCCTATCAGTCCTGTATTCTAAGGAAAATTCAAACAGAAAATTAAGAATATATAGAATGAGGCAGCAATGGCAAGAAATTATATCACTGGTTGCAGGAAGTTTGCAAGATGTTTGGGGTGTCCTAATGTTGCCTATTTTACATATTACTGGTAAAAAAATACACAGTAATACTGGTAAAAAAGGGATACAAAGGAGGCTTTACAAAGGTAGTAATTTTACCTGGAATTGCATATTAGAAATCTTGTTCACATTTCTTCTTGTTTGAATGACATGCAACTTTTTTTCACCATAAATTAAGTTTATCTTCTTCAGCAGGATAGGGTCTCAAAGAGGCATAAGAAAGATACAAGGACTCTGGCATCTGACACAGAGGAGAATTTTATCCGAAATCTTCTTATGATTTTTTTTTTAAGTCTCCAAACTGTCTAAGCACAGTGAAAAGAAGTTGTATGCTTTTGGGAATCTTAAAAAACTTTGGGAGATCTTAAAAAACTATTAGTTCTGAATAACTGTGAAGCCAAAATGAATATAATAAACATTAAAGAAATAAATTGTATCTGAGACATGGAAAGAGAAAAAAAAACATAATTAACATATTTCCTCTATTAGCCCACCCCAAGGTGACTCCTCCTTAAAACACAGTGAATATCAGCACCCTTACACATTCTCACATCAACCTACCTTGAATTAGTGTTTATAGACTAGAATATTTTGTTACTTATTTCTTTATATAAACAAAATAAAATATTTTACTTACATTTTATTTATTCAACAAAATACTCTGCTTTGTTTATATAAATAACCAAATGCCTCAGAATATTTTGGTGTTTTTTTCAGGCCCATTGTATGTAAGAGTGGACAGTATTGACTAACTGGAAACTCCAGTGGGATGTGATTTTGCAGATTACTTTTTCTGGCTTGGCCAGTTCTTCAAAGACTAACATCCAACATGAAGCACCTAAGTCCAATGAAAGGGAATTAGTTCTGGTCAGTCACCTTGGCTAGCTGAAAGCTTTATGCACCATGAAAGTCTTGTTGGGAGGTTTCACCTGCTACACAGGGATATTTTGTTGAAATGCAACAAGTTCTGCAGCAAAGTATTAAATGGAAGTAGTGATAGTATTAAAATGGAAATGTTGATGTTCATGTGAGAAGCAAAACCGAGGATCTGACTTCTGAATGAGACATTTCCAAATCCCCTACTTTTTGATGCTGGATGTTGTAATTCTAATATTGCAACCAGCTGCCTTTTTAGAGAAGAGGATTTCTGCACACATAAATTTCCTTTCCTGATAAGATGAAGATCCCTTATTGGCTATGTCCTCTGGTTTTTGCTTTCAGACTGGTTTGGTTTCAATTGTGGGAAAGTGTTTCTAGTGAATAGTTTACGTATTTGGCTATAAAGCACTGAAGTGGTCACCAGGGTGGGGGTGGGGAAACAAGAGAAAAGACATTTTTCCACTAGCTAATTTCTAGTGGAAATAAGATGTCTGAAAATTAGCAACATCTAGCACAATGTGAGCTCAGAAAGAAGGACAAGTTGGTTCTGCTTTCACAAGTTCCCCTTTCACACCCAATACTGTGGGAGTAGGTGCCATTAAAAAGGGGGCAGTGTGTATAAGGAAAAGTGAAGATGAAGAAAATATTATTTTTCCAATACCACAATTGCTGCAGTAATGGTCAACTTTCTCAGCTCTCATTCCCCTCAGGACAGCTATATAAACCAAAATGCAGTAGCAATTCTTACCTAGTAATAATGTGTTGTCTGATGCCATCTTATGTAAATGGCTATTACACATCCAAATGTAGTCATGTAGCTGCATTGCCACACACTGAGAACCTCCAATGAAACTTTAAAGTTCATAAAATACACTTGCATGCTCCTTAATTGCTACAGCAGAAAGCATTTCACTGTCCAAACACAGTGGAAGGATGATCACTGCACAGCCATTGTGGAAATAAGATCCTGTCATAAAGAATATCTGTCCTTAAAGCTGATTTTTTGCTTGGAAGTACGATTTTTTGGAACACTTTGATGATGTGCGTGAGCCTACAGCCACATAGATATGTATGTAAACTCTTCTCAGAAAAATACTTTTATCATCTAAAGGAATAAAGTGCTTGAGGCAGAAGACAGGAATCTCTGGGAAATACACTACTGTGATGAATACATTTGTCAACCCAGTGCCACAGTGATGAATTTCAGGAAAGATGAAAAGGTTTTTCATGACAGCAAGAAATTTGTAACTCAAAGAAGAGAAAATGAAGCAAACAGTTTGCATTTATCTTTGCATCTTAATAGACAACTTTATTCCTGTTTTCATGATGTTGTCTTCATTCTCATGCTAAAGGATTTCCATTTGTATAAAATATTAAAACGAAATGGAGTCGTACAGGTACAGGTTAGTACTGTTGTCAGTCACAGCATTTAGAGAACTTAATACATGGATATTTTAGTCTGAGATTTTTCATTAGTACTGATTTTGGAGCTGCTTTGGACCTGACAGTTGACATGCACAGAGGAAACACATTAAAATACCTCCAACTTTATTATTAATTAGGATTTGATAACTTGCTCCTCCTGCCCTCCCCTAGAACATATGCCACAACGAAATCAGAAAGGAGTTTCAGCTCTTTGATAGTTGGGTCTGCCACTGTAGCACCGGAATCAGTGGGGATTTCTTTCTTTAGTAGGTGCAAAGATTGAGCCCTGAGCTCTAGCAAGCTGCATATGGTGTGTTTTCTTCTCAGAATCTATACTGGTGATCTGCTCTCCTTCCTTACCTGGCTCAGCTGAGTTTCTTGATTTGTAGGGCATGCAGAATAACCTGTGTTTTCATTTTCTAAATAGCAAAGTATGATACTTTTCTTGGAAAAGTGAAGAGAATAACCTCCACATCAACCAGCACTGGGGTGAAGGTAATTAAAGCTCTTTTACTGAAGACATTAACACCAAATATTCCCTAAAGTACCCACTGTAGAGTATTACATTGCCATGAGATGAATTTGCTAAATTTAAATTTGCATACACTGAAATAGTAAAATTTAAGAGAAATACTGGAATAATTCCAGGTAACATATTTGGCAATGGTTCTGTACAGGCGTCTGGTCTGTGCAACACAGTGTTGATTTAGAGAAAGATTTTGCATTTGCCCACATACCCATTAGTAAGAGAACTGGAATGTGAGCATGTATTGAAAATGCTGCACACATTGTGTAGTTATGTTTCTAAACTGCAGGTTTTCCTGTAAATATTCTGTAAAATAATCTGAAATTTATTTGTTATGTTTCTGAGAACTATGTCCTGCAGTCATACTGTGGAATTGTGTTACCATCACAGTTGGTTTTAAGTTGAGCACCCTCCAAAATAGGAATTGAGGACGAGAATCGCTGTTAGACCTGCCATGGGTCCAAGGATAAGCAGTATTGTCCCTGCACTATAGCTCAGACACGCCCACCCACACATAACTGCATGTTATACCCATATAAATGTATACATTTCCTTACTGCTGTCATTTAGAGCAGCCATTTGGCTGAATGTGGAAGTTTTCTTTTTATTGGTATTATTACTATTTACATTACTGTTCCAGCTAAGATTTCCTGCTGTTCATTTCTTTCACCACTTTCTGTAAGCATCAGAGAAACACCCTTTCAGCTCCAAAGACACTGTTTTGGTGGAAAAAATGCAGTTTCTGTCCCAGAGGTCATGCCCTGCAAGCCTGGGGCAGGTGGTGCAGGATGCAGGGAGGAGGCAGCAGTGGTGGCTGTGTCAGCTCCCCAGTAACCTGACCTGTGCCTGGCACTCACAGCAGTGGTGATGGGCTGAGGCCATGGCTGGATTGGTTTTCAAAGGACTCCTGCCATGGCAGGGCTGCACAACTGCTGACAGCCGTGGCAAAGGGGCAGGAGTGCCTGGATGGGTGCAGAGGAGGCTTCTGAGGGTCCCTCCTGCTGGGGGTTTGTATGGAAGAGGTTCAGGCTACAGCAGTGCCCAGCCAAAGGTCAGAGCTGCTGAGCACAAGGTGGATTTCAGGGGTCTGAGACATTTTTGCTGGGGGCAAAACAGTGAAGTCGAGCTGAATGGATCTGGCTATACTTTCCACACTTCCAGAAAATAGTATGTCCCTCAGAGCATCATAGGACAAAAAGAGTCCTGAATCCATGGATCTCTGGCAGCTTTTTGGAGGGAAAAGGAAGCCAGGTTGCTGCAGCCTTCATTGCACCTTCCTCAGCCACCCAGAACGACCATATGCCTTGCACTGCATCTGGTGAGAGCAATGGATCAACCCCACTGCATGGTCATATCTGCTGCTAGACATTAGTAATAGTTTCACTTGTGGAGACTGTCCAGAATTGTGCTTCTCTTTGTGCCAAACAAATACAAATAATATGTAGCTCAAAAGTCTTTTTAGTGCCTGATACCTTTGCTTCTCCCCTATGGAAAAATCCAGCACAAACTCCTTCACCTCACACCTGGTACAGACATTTACACCTTTGGGGTTGAGGTCACTGCACCACTTCCCTCCCACCATGGGAACCCAGTGATTCCCTCTGCACTCACGTGGCCAGATCCTGCTTAAAACAGGCTGTGACTGCTTCACCCATTGTTCACAGGTACATGTAATGACTCACAATGCAAAACAGAAATACTGTGCAAGGCAAAGTGGTTTTGGCTAGGAATCACGTATTCATCCACCTGAAATCAATGTTTGTTTTCTTTTATCAGGCTTTTGGACAGGCCTGCATGAGGCCAAGCAGTGTGGGGACACACTGCAGGGGAGGGAAGAAGAAAGTTGGCACATAAATTATGGTAGTAAAACACTGCATATCTCAATGTAAGATATAGATCTGTGTGTATGTATTGGCAGGTCTGCATGTGCTGATCTGCGGATTTTCACCCAATGTAATAATTCTTGTGATTTCTCTTGGATCATCAGCAGTGCTGAGCTGGAACTGTCTCCTGATTTTCCAACTCTGTCAAAACACTTCAGCTGCATAATAAATAATTCATATGGGCATTCTCTGATCACCCATAAACCCAAGAGAAGATATACATAATCTGAAACTTTTACTGGTTCATGGGAGGTTTTGATCTTCAGAGGATTTGCCAAATTAAATCAGCAGAGTGCAGGGGGAAAGTATTTCCTGATGACAACTTACTTGGCAGGCTCTGGAGCAGGATGTGACCCAAAATAGTGTGTGTGGCACACCAGCAGGTCAGTGACCCAGGAGCCACCAGCACTGGGTGCCTGCAGCTCAGGGACCTCACTGCTCACCCAGAGCTGGCAGCAAAGAATCGTGGCCAGCCCCAGGCAGCACGTGCCCACCACAGCAGCCTGGTAAATTTTGATTAAGTAATCAGGGTCAGATTCAGTTTTCTGATACATAAGTGTCAGGTATGCTGGGTAGATAAAGAGCCACCAAAAAAAGGCTGTTTATATTTTCTGAGCAGTATGCAAATCCTGGTTTGTGATTGTATCAATCTAGTCCCTCTGAAAAGTAAGATGTGCATTCAGTATCTCATGTACCCAAAAGGTTAAGACTGCAGCAAGAATTAAAATAAATGTTATCTTTCTAATTTTTAAAGACCTTATGACTTCTGCTAGCCCAACTCAGGATTTCTGAATGCTTGGGGCTGGCACTACCATAATTTCCATTATCACACAATCCCTTTTCCAGCTCCCCTGAACCAGCTTGATGCTCTTCCTTATCAAGAAACACTGGGGTGGATAAAATGAGCTAATAGCAGGCCCCTCAATTTTTTCCTGTTCCTCAGCAGAGGAGTTTTGCAGTGAGGCTGTGGTTTCACAGGAGCTGCTGCAAGCACCTGGGCATGTGAGCATCCCTGGATGCACTGCCAAGAACCTGCTTCTGCCACCTGGGCAGCCAGACTGAAAATTTTTTTCTTTCTATTTTTTCTTTTTTTCTTTTTTTTTTAATGACCTTTAACTAAGACTTGTCCACGGAACCAGCTCATTGCACAGTCACAGAAATAATCCTGCTAAGCATGGTCAAGGACAGCACAGGGCTGGGATAGAGGGGTGGGAGTTGTGGAACTGCTTCCACTGGCTGCTGCCAAATGTATGTGTGAAAGCACATCCTGTTAGCAAGGCTGGGGTGTCTCTGAACATTCACAGTTTGACCTAGAGCCCTTTGTTCCTTGTTAAATGTGATTTCTAATGACCATTATAGATAGAAACTGTAAATCTTTATCCTGCTGAAACCATGTAAAGAAGCTATGGAATAGGTGGTGACTGTTCACATTGAAACAGACACTTCTGTGCAGGGCACAACAGATTTTCTTTGAAATGTACAGGAAAGTGATATTAATCACCTCATCAGTTCCATATGTATCCAGTTCCTCATTTGCAATCCACAGCTACCCTGTTTCTGTTCAACTCATTGATTCAAAATATCAGGCTTAAGAAAACTCTGGAGAGCAAACAGGGAAATCCTCACTGTCCCTTTTGTAATGTAAACCTAGTTTTTCTTTCCTTTCTTCTAAAAGAAAAAAAAAAAATAAATGTCGGTACTTATATCAGTTTAATTTAAAAATAACAGAACTATTCTATTTGTATTCCCACTGACATATTTAGCGCTGTTTTTAAATACTCTTATTAAATCTAATCATCCTTCCCAAAATACATTTGCATTTAACAGTGCTTTACAGCACCCCACAGCTTACCCTCTATGATATATCAAAAGAAATATGTGATGCTTTCTTTGCTGTCTCCCACAGCAGTCTAAGGAAAAAAATTGAGAAAACAATTTTCTTCTCTGTGTCCTAAAGACAGTTTAAGGGCACCTGTGGTCTTTTCTGTGATTATATTTAACATTTACACTCGTGTTCTAATCCCCTTTGGCTAATAAAAAAACCACAAACCCATTAATTTGAAAACACAGTCTTCAAATCATTTAATAGCATGGTCAAGGTATGAGAAGGGGTAAATTAACTTGGGATGGTAAGAGAGACAGGACTAGCTGAAAGACTACTGGCTATCCATTACTATCATCTCTCTCTTCATCTGTAGCACATGACAAATCTAGACGGGGTCCTGTAGCCACTAAGCCCTGAGGCTTCAGGACAGATCCCTGAAATTCTTGGGTAATTGAATGGCAGGGACCTGCCATTGGAGACCTTTCTGCAGAAAGATGTCACAGCTGCCCTCCAGAATGAGAACCTGAGCTCCTACCTGTGAAAGCAGAAGTCAGCACTGGATTAGCTTCTGTCCTTGTAAGCTGTCAGTAGGTTGTCAGTGTCCCTCGCTGGGCAGGGGAGCTGGCAGCCATCAGGTCTCACAGGTTGTGCACAGCTGCAGGTACACATACTGTAACACAAGCAGAAACATAATTTTTCATAATTTTGCTATTCCTTATTGCATAATACATGCATTTTTATGATGTTAAATCTGCATAGCCCATATATAAGGATATATAATGTATATATAAAAATATAGATAGGTTTAAATATTTTGTTATATTTATCTAACAACTGAAATGGCTTCCAAAAAAAAACAACCTACAAGTCAGGTTTGTCAACCCTCTTCAGCATCCTTGCACTAGCCTTCCAGTGCCAAATCATCCTGGAGGACTACACCCATTTTTTGGCACATCTAGGGTAAAAGAAAAAAAAGAAAGAAGTGTGGAATCCTGGCAAGTTTATTTTGCACTGCAAGACTGGCTGGAGTAAGAGCTGTGAGGTTGCTGGGACATCCTTGAAACTTGAGCAAGATCCAAGTACAGGTTGGAGCTCTCAGCAGGTGTTGCCATAGTCAGAAATTTTTTGGCTATTCTAGTCTGTATCCTCAGACCTGGGGACAAGCAATTGCATGATGCTGTACCCTGCCTGCTGATTTTGCCCTGCTGGCCAAGCAGTTGCATTTGGGCATTTGCTTCAAAAAGGAAAAGAAAAAGCTCTGAGCACACTCTGATGCTAGCAGAAACATGTAGTTAGATGCTGTTAGAATGCTGCTACACCTTATTTTCTAGATCACAAAGTCAGTGACTGCATTTTGCATGCAAGTAACAGAAGACACTGAAGTTCATTTTCTAGGGAAAGAGCAAACCTATTAGATGATCAAGGGAAGCTATAATAGAGAACTGATCAAGATAAATCTAAAAGAACAATGTAAATCCATTAAGCTGGTAATTGCCTATGTGTGACAAATTTCTTTTAGTTACTATACTTTTCTTGGGTAGTAGTACTGACACAGCACTATAAAATTTAGGGCTCTTTTTCATGTCTGCTCCATCCCAGTGGGATCTCTGGCTGAAATACTGCTCCAAGGAATACAGCACATAATCAGTCCCTTTGAAACTGCTTCAGTAATGCTGAATCCATATAAGTGTGGATGCCAATTATGCTAATGAAACTGCAATGGGCCCATGGCTCTTGCCATCCTCAAACAGTGCTGTAAAACTACTGTCACACTCAGCAACTAATTTTTTGTAGCATATGACCACACAGAATACTGAAATTTGCTGCTGGTGTAGGTGATGCCTCATGTTCTCCAAACCCAATCCTGCTAAGAACACAAAGAAAGCAACAGGTAACTGTAGAAAATCTGGGATTTTTTTTTTTGTTCCCTTTTCTACTTGTCCTATATTCATATCTCCAGATGATGCAAGGCTAATGCAAATAATATTTATATTGCCCTCCTTTCTTGCTCCCTGTTTCCCTCCAAGGCAATACTGCATCCTGAGGAGCAAGCACTGGGAAACATAGTGGGCTAGCAAAATTTCAAGGTGCCCCTGAGAAAACTCAAAACAGATCCTTAAGATTTTTTCTCCATTTCCTCTTTTGGGCTGATAGGATCTCTCTTAGAAATACTCACTGATGCCTTGGCAGGGCATTTCTTTGGGCTCAGGCAGGACCAGTCACATGTGGTTTCTGTTTTTTTCTCTAGTGTTCTCTCACACAGCTCTACTGTGGCAAGGATAACTCTTCTCAGGCAACAAGTGGGGGGTTCAAAGTCTATATGTTAAAATGTCTACTTCCCCTCCCCTTTGTCTTTACAGCCTGGCAATGTTATAATCATCTCTGCAATCTGGCACAGGCCAAGGTACCAATCAGCCTGTGTGAGCAATGGCATTAAGGCTACTATAAAATCCCACTGAGGACACTTTCTGGGTGTGGTGGGAGTAGTTAATACAGATCATGAGAAGACACAGACAGGAATATGGATTCATCAGGAGTAATAGCTTTCACACATGATTAGTCAGGATATAAAAAATGGCAATGCAAGGCTGACCAGTCTACATTATTGGGCTATTACTTCTTGCATCAGTGGAAAGATCTGCCTTACTGTTTTTTTTTCCACATTATATCCTATCACACCATTATGGTTCCAGTACTGCTGTGTTTCAGCAGTGCTTCATCCCTTCTTCATGCACGCTTATTACAAATGCTGCAGTTTCAGGGAAACAGCTTTGAAATCACTGTTGCTCTGAGTGCATCTGCCTTCAATTCTCCCATCACTTTTTGGACCATGACAATTGCAGTCCATAATGTTTTTAGAAAAGCAGTGAAAACCTACAAATGTTAACTTTTTGCCTATTGTTTATAAAACAATAATGTGCTGTCATGTTTTCCCATCCTCTCATTTGCCTTTGAAGGGACATCTCACTAATGACACGAATTCCATGATAGCTGAGGGATGCTTGGAATTACTGTTGTAGTTAATGGCCAGCAGCTTTTCTGAGGACACATTTCATTCCTTGGTGTGCCTACAAATCCACGCTGATGTTCCTCCCTAACTTCCCAGGGCACTGGTTGAAGAGCAAAGGCAGCTTATATTGGGGAGCTCCTTCAGCTGACAGGAGTCACCTACTCCACCCCTGCTCCACAGGCTGCAGATGAGTTCATGAAGCAGCTCCTAAACCATTTGCAGCCTGTCATTGAAAATGTAGCTTCACAGATCCCAACATGAGGTAGAAATACTAATCTCATGTTTCCTGACACTTACTGTGCCTTTTCTTGAGTCAGAGCCCAGAGATGTGCTATGATACTTGATCTTTAGGCTGCTCAGATGTAACACCAAGTAACAGTCACTTCCAAAATTAAGTCTCCTGACATTGACATAGAGCTGACGATGTTCAGATCACTAGTATTTCTTTTTCTCCAAGGAAGATTATGAAAATATTAAACATAGTTGTTATTTGCTTAACTGATTCTATATTATTATTTATTTCTTACATACAGCTATATTTTAATTATGTTTGCCTTCTTCTCAGTACTCTAGGAGAAGAGGAGCAAGGACATGACACCCCAACATAACAAGGCACACCCTTCTCTCTGCATCTCACTGTTGGCTTCAGCATCCTATCCACAGCCCTGAGCTGGCATTGGATATTATAAGAGCAGTTGCTGCAGCCTAGGCTTAGGGACCAGGCTAAGCAGCAACAGCTAAGAAGGGTTAGATTGCTCTTGTGTTTGTGAGGATCATCTGGTCAGAGCTGCTCATTAGAAGCATTCAGATACACACACACAGTGGGATAAAAAGCCCTCAGAAAACACTCATACTCATACCTGGACTTGCAAAGATATGCATAAAGAATGCAGAAATATACACGTGGGCACGTGGAAAGCTCAACAGTTCTATGGAATTTGCCTGTATCTTATGCTGATTGAAGTTTGAGTATCGATTTCATCACTCCTTCCTTGCTACTCACTGCTGCCACCAGGTGTTAACCACAATTTTGGGGTTTTTTTTTCTGAAATAATAATGCCTCTTGAAATAGAAACATGTTCTGCCATGGGTGAGAAGGACCTGGAATTTGGCAGTACTCAGGAGAAAAGATGTGACATGGCAAGCCATTCCTTGGCAGACTGGAAACAGTATAACAAGCTGCTGAAGAGCCCCTTATAAGCAAAATTTCAAATTCTGAATTGAGGATTCATGCTATTTATTACCAGTACAATTTATGGATGTGTGGTAGGAAGTGACAGGCTAGTGCTTGTAAGCTCAAGTTCATACACTGACAGTTTCTCTCTCTCTCTTCTTCGCCTTCCTCTTGCACTTGGATCTCTTGTCATGCTTTCTGAGGATGAAAAATGCATTAATAATGAACAAAAGTGGAATGCAATCAGGAAAGCACTTTCTTCCTAATTCCCATGATCTGGTAGTGTTCCTATTCCCTTGGGAATGAAAGGCAGTCTTCCAGTTTGGACTTCATAAGAGTAATTGTGGATATTTTTACTGTTGGTACAAATGACTAATTAAATCATTATTAACATTCACCGTGTCTCCATCATACAAAATATGGGTAAGTTTTTACCCATGTCATTTACACACTACCAAAAATGAATGTGGCTCAGAGCTAGTAGGACAGCAAATTTCTACAAGATGAACTTCCCCCAGTGTGGCTTGATTCTCGGCTAAATTTATTTCATCTTAAATAACTCGTGAAGGATGACATTTAAGTGACAATCTGTTGATAGCTAATCACAAGCCTACAGAGTATCATTTCAATGGGATGTCTCGATATGCAAGTTAAGGTTAGTGTAACAATTTGCTGGTTTATGGTTGTGTTGAGGGAAACAGGCAGCATATGCAAGGCTTAGCTGTTCTCTCTTCCCTCTGTCTGGCAAGGTCTGAAAACACATGCCTAGGTATAGATGCAGTGTTACCAGTTCTCACGTTGGTTAATGTGTTACCAGCACATACTCCCAGGCCAAGGAATGATTTCAGAATATCAGTTTGCATTTAAAACATAAATTCAAGCTTGGTTTCCAGCTTTTGTGACTGAGACATAATGGATGGTTAATCTTACCTCCGAGCCAAGGATGATACTGAAGATGGGTATGAAGATGTGACATTGTAGCCACTCATGTTTCTGAGAGTCTGTTTATGCATGTGAAAGTGAAGTGTGAAATCAGTTGTGCTCTACACAGGTGTCCTTACAGCTGAGCCCATGTTTGTCACACCTTGCTGGATCAGAATGCTGGGGAAGGATGGGGAGCTAATGCTCGGTCAGGACTGGGAAGGAGAGGAAATGGGAGACACCCATACAAAGGTCTGAGTTTCTATTGGCAAATCATAGCCTATTTAGGATTTACTTCTGCTTTTGCACATCATTTATTTCCAGTGCCTATAAGGAGGTTTTGAGGAAACAGAACCACAGTTTTCATGGCAGTGCATGGTAAGGGCACATGAATAAACAGGTGTAACTTGAAAGAGGAGATGCTCTGGCTGGATACAAAGAAACATCATGAGGCAAATTGAGCATGGGAAAGCATTGAGAGGTTGTACAGTCTGTGTCCTTGTAGGTTTTAAAGAGCCTCACTGTTTAGAGCCCTGAGGACAGGAGCCCTCCAGAGACGCCCTTCCACTTGGATTACCTCATAAGCCAGTAGATGTAATCTTTTTGGACTTCAGCAAAGCTTTTGAAACTCTTACAATATCCTTCTGGACAAAATGTCCAGCACAGAGCTGGATAAGTGTTATGCAAGGGGTGGGCAACTGGCTCATGGGTCAGGCATGAAGAGTTTTAGGGAATGGGGTGACCTCAGACTGGTGTCCTGTCCCTGGGGGGGTTCCCCAGGGCTCCATCCTTGTCCCAGGCTATGCTTGTATCCCCAATAGCCTGTTCTGTTTATGCTGGATATGAAGTTCTGCACCTTTCAGACTGGTTCTGAGAGCAAAGGTGGGAGAAGAAGCACTCAGTTTGTTTTCAGAAACTGCACTCGCTCCCCGCATTCCCTGCTCTCTCAGTGCATATTGTCTGCAGCACAGACAGCAGGAGAGAGCTCTCCTTTACTTCCAGTTAGTGTTTTTACCTAGCTGAGGCAGAGAAGTTCCTTGAATCGTGGTGTTTCTTTTTCTTGGAACTGATCAGCCTGCTCTGGACTGAAAACCCAGAAGAACACTGGTAGCTCACACCTGTGGCCCACTGGGGCCAGGACTGATAAGAGACTGAGCTGAGCTACACCCCATGACAAGGACTTTCTGAATTTGCCATTTCTTCAGGACAGCAAAAAGTTTTATTGTTTAATATTATCCATTTTTTATGCTTGTGAATACTTTGCTTTATACAGGTTTTTTCCCCTTTTCTCCAAGGAAATCTTTTCCTGAACCAGCTGGGGGAGGGGCCACTTGAATCTGCTTTCTAGAGGGATCCCTTTGGAAGTTTCCTCCCAAATTTGCCCTAAACCAGGACCATCCTCTACCCACTTCTCTTTAACATCTTCTTTAATGACTTGGACACAGAACCCAAAGTTTGCCAATGACATTGAACTGGGAGAAGCTGTAGACTCCCTCAAAGGCAGAGAGGCCCTGCAGAGAGACCTTGACAAATTAGGGACGTGGGAAATCACCAATCAAATGAAGTTCAAAGAGGTAAACTGCTGGATTTGGCACCTGGGACAGGACAATCCTGGTTGTGTGTATAGACCAGAGAACGATAGGCCAGAGAGCAGCACTGTGGAGAGCTCAGGGGGTCCTGGTTGATGGCAAGTTGAATGTGAGTCAGCAGTGCCCTGGCAGCCAGGAGGGACAACCCTGTCCTGGGGGCATCAGGCACAGCATCACAGCCAGGCAAGGGAGGGGATTGTCCTGCTCTGCTCTGAGATGGGGCAGCCTCACCTCCAGTGCTGGGGGCAGTTTTGGGTGCCACAACATAAAAAAGACATTAAACTATTAGAGAGTGTCCAAAGGAGGGCCATGAGAATGGTGAATCATATAGTCATGGAATATGCAGATTTTTGAAGGATCAGTGAGTGGGGAGGCCTTATGAGGTTACTTGGTCTATTTGACCTGGAGAAGACTGAGGGGAGACTTCAACATCCTCACAATGGGAAGAGGAGGGGCAGACATTGATCTCTTCACTCTCATGACCAGTGACAGGACTTGAGGAAATGGCACAAAGCAGAGTCAGGGAGGTTTAGGTTGGATATTGGAAAAAAGTTCTTCACCCAGAGGGTGGTTGGGCACTGGAACAGCTCCCCAAGGAAGTGGTCACAGCACCAAGCTGGACAGAGTTGAAGAAACATTTGGACAGCACTTTCAGGTACATAGTGTGATTCTTGGTGTGTCCTGTGCAGGGCCAGGAGTTGGACTCAATGATCTTGATGGGTCTCTTCCAACACTGCATATTCTATGGTTGCTGCTATGGATTTAAATGACAGCAAGGGCAGTCTCCAGCAGTGTTGAAGAGTAACCATCATGCTCCAAACATCAAACACTGTGTTTTAATCATCAAGACAGACTGAAGCAGTTAATCTGTTTTTTCAGTGATCAGTTTTCAAAGAAATATTAAAAAATATGTGACTCCTATTTATTCCCCGGGGCAGGAGCAGCTTTATTGATGGGAAAAGAGAACAGAAGGAAACTCTGAACTGATTTAGTATCCGTGTAATGCTGGGATAGGCATCATCTCTGTGATCACCCTCTGTCCTTCTGAGATATTTTTGAAAATACAGAAGGTACAGGATCACTTTTGTAATAGGACCTAGGTCCTTCTGATGGAATGAAATTCATAATCTTGAGCCCCAATGCTTTCCACTGCCAGCCCTCCTCAACATGGCACGTGTGCCCCAGTTTTGGGACCAATGGGAGAACCTAACAGTCTGTCTCAGACTGTCCTTGATATTATGAAATTAATATTCTATTTTCTTTTATTCTTGCTTCTGTTTTCACCTCACCATGAAGTGCTTTGTTACAACATACTTTCCTTTTATTGTCTGCCCAACTACTGGCCCATAATAAAGCAAGAAGAGAAGGGTGTGCAAATACCAGGAGTGTCCTGTCATTAAAAAATAATGAGATTGTATTGGATTTCACTTTCTAGACCAGAGATGGTAAACCACTACTTCTAAGTGATGGAACCATGACATTTTCTACTTGAAGGACAAGATGAAGAAAATTTAGGTCCTCAGTTTTTTGCTGTTGTGTCTGACTCATGGTTAAGGTCATGTCATTATAATGATGCTATGATGCCATATATTCTTTTTTTGTTTGGCAGAGGATTATGGCTTCAAAAATTTACTTCAAAGGTGATGTGGATGTCCTGAGTGCTCTATAATCTTGAAACAAACAGTATTGCCTTGTTTGAGCTGTCACTACAGTATTTGACATGAAACAGAAAATAAAAAGTGTGCATTTTGGAGGATGTGAAGGGATTTAAATCAGATTAGAAGGATAATGTTTCTTTAACAGGGTAATCCATATGAGACTTTCCTACCAGGTACAAAAGGATCCACATCAGCCACCTCTAGGGCAAGTCTAAAAAATATTGCAAACGATTTAGGCAGTCATTAAATATGACCTTTGTTCTTGGCAGCAGCACAAGGAAAGCAAGAAACAATTAAGCAAGTGACTGTTGAAAGTACTACTGACCAATTTCAACACTGAGTTTGTTTTCTGCTGTGAGATGTTTTTGCCTCTTGTAGTTTCATTTTCCCATATTGGAAGACAGACAAAGATGTCGTTTTACTGTCTACAAATCTAGTTATGTTGATTAGCAGTATACATTTAGAATTTGCATTCATTATTTTCATGGATAGTGCAGCATCCAGCATTACTGTTTACATTTTTATGTTTCTAGGTTATGAATTTTTTAGTAATTCTCTGGAATCTGCCAAGTAAGGTATAGTGTATTGCAGAGTTTTGGAAAAAATAAAAAGCAGTACTGGGCCAAATGCTCCCTCAAGGCATAAGAAATTATTAAGAAGTCTTTTGGTCCTTTGCCTTTCATCTCACTAAGCTAAACCAAAACTGTCTAATTTCTCAAAGAATGGCATTGGACATCTGCCTTGACCACTGACAGGTGCTAAAGACGCTTTCCAAAATGCCTAAGTATTAAGCTACAAGCTCATCTTGATTCTCATGAAATTAGGCAGTTCAGTGCTTGGAAATATCTCACTAGGGTCCAGATTCTTTAACATTTCTAAGAAGTTGCAGGAAGATTCAGAATCTTTTAACATTAAGCCAAATGCATTTTATTTTTAGATGTCTACTGAAAAAAATTGTCTGGTTTTCTCTTACATTAAACACTTGCAGTAGAATGCAATACAAAAAAAACAATCTAAGGGATGTAGATTCTGTGAGAATACACATGGGAAACCTCTTTCAAGGTTAATAACAGACTAGTTTACCTTAAATATCTTATTTCTTATCTCAGTTTTTGTGAGTGAGACAAAATATTTTTTGACATTAGAAGAATTATAAATTTGAATAGGTTTTGAGTCTTCAGATCTGTTTCAGCGGATCTTTATGGGCTATTACCCTTGGAGGATGATGGCACTATCTGCCCTGATATAAGCAGAGGAAACTAAAATTTACAGTCATCAGAAGCTCCAGGAATTCAAGCACTGAAGTAATAACATATTCTTTCTGTGCAAATGGTAAAAATGGGACAGCAAGGGGTAGGTTCAACTACAAAGTTAACCAAAAATAGAGGTGTTTTGCATATAATCACTTCTATTTCATCATTTACATTGTTTACATATTACAAGAATTGCCATCAACTAATTAACATGCATCATTTCTAATTAAAATATCTCATGAATTTAGTAGAAAAGTCAAACTTACTCTTGAGTAGTGGGAGAAAAGGTTGAGGAGAGGATGGATCTGGTGGGTGAGAGCAACATATAACCCTCTGGTATCAGACACTGTGCTTTACAGGCACAGGTTAAAAGAATTGGAATTATCTTCTCAGGCAAGGAGAAGAATTAGAGGGGGAATGTGATGCCTCTTGAAATGTGTAAGTGGTTGGGGAAGTGGGATGAAGTACTATTTATCAGAATATTCCCTGTGGAGAGGATGAGACCTAAAGGGCTTCAAATGCAACAAGGAAGACTTAGGTTAAATGTTAGGGGAAAAAGAGTTTAACTGTAAAGGCTAGTTGGAGACAGGATGAGGAGGCCTGGAGGGGCTGTGCACTTATGATCTGAAAGTGGCCTTAATAACATCTGCTGGATGTGGGAAAGGTCTGGCTGGCTCTGCCACAAGGCAAAAGGATGAACTAGATGAGCTCTCGGACTCCTTTCCAGTCCTCATTGCTGTGATTCTGAGATTCATCTTATTGGAAAGTTTTTCTGTAGTTACATTGTCCAGCAGCAGTAATTTCCCTATCAAAACCATGCTATTCATGGGACACATGAGCACGTGGGAATACAAGTTTTCTGAGGAGTGGAACACTGCATCCATCATTTTATTCTCACTTGTTTCTTAGTTATAAAACAGTGGTCCAGTTCAAGAAATTTGGGAGTTATCAAGAACCCTATTATTAGGAACCATCTGTTTTGTTTCAATGCTTCAAAGGTAAAAGACTAGATGCCCAGCAGTAGTTTCATTTCTGTAGCCTAAACAGTCACTGAGAGGCTTGTTTATGAAAGGAAAAAAAAAAAAAAAAAAAAAAAAAAAAAAGTAGAAAGTGTTTCTTAGATTAATAGAGCTATTTTTCTCAAATCTTTAAATAATGTATGAACTTCCTTCTATAATTTCATAATGCATACTCTTAAATAACATGCTGTTATGCTAGTCACATCACGAAATTAAACCAATTGGAAACAAATTAAGTACCAGATATAGTTTGTCAATGTAAGTAAAATACAAATGGTAAGCAAATATCTTTAATAGTAATAAAAAAGTCTAATACTGACATTGCATCATAATGAAGCTAATTTTTAGCACAGATGATTATTTGCTTAAAGAAGAAGCAGTTTAACTTTGACAGTATATACAGCTTTCAAGCCATGCAGAGGAGATAGAGTATGAAATTATATTCCCAGATACCTATGTTATTGTGCAAAATAGTTTCTTATGTGCAAGGGAACATTTCCCCTGCATTAAAGCATGAATACAGACCAGTGGCATGCACAAGGGAATGCCTTGCATATGAACATACATGCTTTCTTTGGTCTCTCAGATACAAGAACCTCAGATGAAATCTAGGCTTAGGAAGAGCTGATGTTGCTGATCCTTGAACTCCAAGAACAAGCTGCTTTATCTGAATTCTCATCTTCATGTATTTTCCTTGAAGTACTCTGCCCCTCTTAATGGGAGTTCAATTTCTTATGCCTCCACCTGCATGAAAGTATGTCAGTTTAAATATCAAAACTGCTGTGTGCATTTCCATATAATTGAAAATAAAGATCTCTCATCTTCCTTCCTACAGAGCACTTTAAATGCCACATCCTAGCCTGTAATTTATTGACAGAAAGAAAGGCTACTACCATAGTTTATCAACCTTCCCCCTGCTCCTGGAGGAGGCTGAGGATGCAATGCAGCCACCTGAGCAGCCCCTTGCTGTCACTGCATGCAATCCTTGCAGAGAACTCAGCTGGTGTCAGACATCAGTGCACAAAGAGCCCTTCTCAATGCTCCCAAAAACTTGCCAGCCCCCTACTCTCCTGCCTGCAGACACATTTCTGGGCTGTCCTTTCTAAGAGGTCTGGCCCTCTGCTTCCATTCTGTCTCTTGTAATGAACTGGATTTGGATAATGGCTGCCCCTCCCTCCTCCTACCTACCCAGGCAGCTCGAGTCATTATATCCTGTCTTCCTGCATTTTTTTATTTCTACACCTCATCAACACTCGTTTTTTGTCAGTGGTTGGTCTTTGCAGATTGGACTTCCCTCAGCATGTTGAGAGAGCTTGCCAGCCTTGTGGAAAGGACCAGCTTGGAACATAAAAACATATGATAAATTGCATTATGAAGTCCATTAAACTCTCATCATGGGTTGTCCTTTATCATTAACAAAATGTTACAGCCTCTCTTGTTTATCATCACATCCTCCTCTTGAAAGTCCTGTCTGAAAGCATTTAATGTCTTTACATCCCATCTCTCAATTTTTTTTACCTTATTCACCAGCTCCTCATTTCTGTTATGCACTGTAGCACAAGAAAAAGGTCCCTATCATGATTTCCCAAAGAAAGAGTGTAAGAATCAGTTAGATGTCCAAGTGCATTCACTAATAGCTGTTTAAGGGAGTAAGCAGCTTTTATTCATCTACTAACCAGTGCTTTTTGATTCTTGGGTTAATGACAGTCCATCAGATTCTGTTGCTCAGCAAAAGCTATAATCAGAAACAAAATCTAGCTGAGACCATTTCTATTATTTCACAGTGTGTGAGTTTAATGTCCTGTAGTTTGAAACAACTCTCATTTAATTTCTATAGAACTTTCATAGTGTAAATCATTGTATTCACTGGGTAGATCAGTACTTACGTTCTTATAGCTTGAAGAATCACCCAGTTCTCAGAAAAAAACCCCATCAAATCAAAGCTATAATAATGAATAAGGAAGGATAATTCAAGCTATGTTTTTTGTTTCTTACTGCTCTGGCATCCTTCCTTCTATGCTTTTCTGTTCAGCTTAAGTGATTTGACTTCCTGAGCCAATTTTTAGACAAACTAGTGCTCTAATTTTAGGTTTATCAGATGGCTCACAAGACATTTTCCCTGTGTGATTCTGCAGTGTCCATTTCCATACAGTCATTACTGTGTTGGGGGTCAGAAGAAGAAAGAACATTTAGACTCTATTTCTAATTCATCCTGTGTATATTTACAAGGAATTTAGTTCCAAGAAAGCTCTAAATAATAAAATGTATGGCCTCACAACATGCTGCAAAGTGCTCATTATCTGAATACACTCTGACTGCTTTTGCAAACAGATGCTCCAAATACTGTTCTTAATTAAATATCAGGGGTTGGATTCAAATGTTGGTCCATGCCAGCAGAAGATAGCACAAATCCTGTCACTGGGACCCAGTCCAACAAAAGGATGGTTGTGAATGCCTGAAACATTGCAAGTGTCCCTCTCTTGTGGGCAGACTTGCCAGACATTGAGATATAATGCAGAGTCTGGGTTTTGGGGTGTTCCTCAGGTGTCAGGGTGGGAGTGCAGTCCAGATGGCTGCTTTACAGCAGACTTGTGTATGGATTGGGCATGATGCCTTCCAGTCAGGGTGGAGAGAGCTGCTTCCTCAACAACCATCACTACAAATTCCTTGAATCTTTGAGGAAGATACGGAAGTCAAAGTTGATTCAGGAGTTGAAGGAAAAACTATGAGCTGAGCTTTCATTTTAAACAATTCCTCTTTTTTACTTACCACCATATGGGATTTTTTTTTTCTTCTTAGTAATGGCTGTGAAATATTTTTTAGATAGTGATGGAGATGGTAAAAGATTTATTTTCAGAGTGTGGAGTGAGTCTTGATACTCAGGGTTTTGGTGCTTTGTTTTGACAAGGAGAAGAGAGGCAAAGAAAAGAAAAATGCAGGTAGCAAAGGGATCTTTTCTTTGAGCTGATGATTTTTGTGCCACATCAAGATTACATAGTGTAACCTGTCTAAAGAAAACTAACTAACCTTGGAAAGCACCATGCCTGTATAACCTTCCTGATCTGGTACCAGAGATTTCAAATATTTCAAAGACAGTATTTCAGATTTTCAAAGATCTAGCATTTACCTGCAGAGAAGGGCTGAAGAAAGGCAAAGACATAGCACAGTCAGATCAGCAATTGCATAATATATACTAATCCCACTGAAGCCAAGCTTTGGTGTTGCTTTTTGGCTTTTTTTTTAAGATAATTTCTTCTCATGGATTCACAGCTTTTTTGAAAAAAGAATTAATCTTGGACAGCAAAGCTAAACATTTTCCTTAAGAGGCACACAAAAAATAAGGAGAACAGAAAAGGAGCAAGAAGCAAAAATTAAAATGGACAAAGAGGCAGAAACATGATGGGTTGCCAGCTGGGTTCCTTTTTGGTCCCCTTCTCTAATAACTGGTCAAGTTATTTCTTTGGCTCAACAGGCTACCTTGAGCTCAAAGTCATGGGTATCCTGAGGCAAAGGAGCTCATAGAGCTCGACAGCTTTCCTGGCTGCCTCTTCTCCCAGCCTCTGTGTCAGGTTATCAACCTCCTCAAAGGTCTATTACCTACTTTCCAATAGAAATTTTAGTCAATTGATCAATATCCAATAGTTTGTGTTATTTTTATTTAAAAGCCATAGTATTAACACTGTGCTTTCATGTATGAAATAGTATTTATTCTTAACTGTTTTTTTATAAACAAGTTTGCAGAGCAAACTGATTCAAGCTTTTCTATGATTTATAGGTCTATATACCCTCATCCACAACTAAGGCATCTCAGTCTACCATCTCAGTCTACCATCTGTCTTTCCTCAGTACACACAGACATAATTTTAGGGCAAGAAGACCTGGGTGGTGGTCTTCTTCTTTTACCACTGTTACAGAAAAACTGCAGGAAGAAGCCAGCCTGAGAGTCCAGCTGATGAGAAAAACCAAAGCTTTATGGATTCTTGGAAAATGTTTTACTTTTATATCACTCTCTCTCTCTGCCTCTGTAATGTGTGTTGCCTCTGTAATGATTGCTTTACCTCTTTATCACTCATCTGTTGATCTGTTATTTTCCTTTTTTTCACCTTTCCTATTTAGTCATCCTCATTTCACAATTTGCTTTTTGTTGATCTGATTTCCTTCTAAAAGATGGGAACACCTGTGAAGCAAACATCCTAACTTCTGCCATCATTTCAGTGAACCTCATTGCTTATGCTTTATATCTCTTTCCTCACCCCATTTATATCTGACCTACCTCTATTTCAAGCTGTGTAGTACAGACACTGCTTACAACCTTTTGTTTGTACAAGGATGCCTCGTTCATATTTTGTTCCTACCTAGCATTGAAACATCTTGTTAATGCTTAACATTGATGCATAGAGGAAAACTAAGCAGGGCCAGCACTGTAGGACTTCATGACATTCTTAAGAAAAAGCACTTGTATTCTAATCCCAGTTTTACTTTATAAGATCCTTAGTTTCAGGCATTGGGAAAAATCTTCAGGGACTGCATCTTATCAATCTGTTTGCTTCCATGCTTAAGTGAGGTTTAAGGCTTATGACCCTCATGAAAAAAAATGCCCCTTTTTGGTGGAGAATTGGATGCTTAGCACAGCAGCAGCAATAAAACTCAGCAAATTGGAATGCACACTCAGGTACTCCTGTAACACTTGCATCTTTCTTGTCTCCTTGAATGGGAATGGTCACAAAAAACTTGTTGGCAGTTCTCTGCCTTTTCCTCAACAGATCTATTGTATAGAAATCCCTGAAGACAGTGAAAGGCACAGCGCTTTCCCCTGCATCTCCACTGGCATTTTTAAGCATTATCTCAGGCTTTTACCATGCCCATCTGTTCTACTTTATGCCACTTTGCAATGTAAGAGGAGTTTTTTGGGGAGGGAAAGCAAAGTACAGTTATCCTCTTACTGTATCCTCTCAATATCTTTCTCTGGGTGCAGTTGACTGCTTGGCAACCTAGAGGGGTTTCACCCTGGGTGTGTATCCAGCAGCCTGCAGGGCTAACACACTGTCCATTAATAACTCCTGATCAGCAAACCCTAATTGTGAGTCAGGAATGGAAGTGACCCATGCTTGGAAGGGTTTTGGCAGCAAATATACAAACACATGTAGAACTGGCAGATGCTATAGAGGTGAGAGCTCCAGGAGAGGCTGGGGGCAGTGCTGTCAGTGCATGGTACTGCTCAAGGTGGGCTTGGAACCGCAGACTGAAAGAGCCTCCGAGGTCTGAGATAGTCCAGCAGTCAGTATCTTGTATGTCTTCATCAAGGTGCAAATGCTGAGGAAAGCAATATGAAGAGGAGGGAAAAAGCATGGACTCCAACATGTGATTATGCAAAATGCAAGGTGTGTCTGGATGTATGTGCTTTCTCATTAAGATGACTTTCACATGATTACAAGAAGTCAACAAGAGATAAATCTTGTCATGCAGACAATTTGTCATGTTTTCCTGTTTTGGTTTTGTGCATGTGTATACCTACAGGAAAATCAAGTGAGGAAAAGGGAGCATATAAACATTATCTATAAAAACTGACTGTATGCACTCTAACAAAATTGCCCTTTAACATTAAAAAAAAACAACTTTAGTGTTTGCCTGCAGCTTATTTCCACCACAGCCAGGTAAGAAATCACATTCTTGCCAAGCATTACAAGACTATTCCAGTCACAAAACTTGTACATGTCCAGCTTCATGGTGTCTTTTCAGGAATAAATTGCATTCCCAGCAGGTCAATAAAAAGTTTTCAACGTGCCAGAATCATGAGTCAACTCAGTGAACAAGTGAAACAAAGACATTCAGTGCAAGTTGCTTTGAAGGATCAACAATATAATGGTGAGTTTTAAAATTGTGAGGGGTTGTTGTACTCACCTCTACAATGATAAAGCTGTTGCTTTGTATGCCAGTTACTTCTGACTGTACTTTTCTCTTTCCCTACAATTAGAGTGCATGTCTGGCAGAGTGCAACTAATCACCTTTTTGAGTATGTAGAAGGAAATTAACAATTTTTTTTCTTTCTACGCAGAAATGAAGGAAAATATTTATTTTCTCAATTTGGAGTTATGAGAACAAATAACATGACTTGCAGAAAGTTTTTAAAGAATTATAATTCTTTGGGCATCAAAGAGGTAAAGCAATCACAGAATTTGAGCATAGAGGAAGCATTATAGGAACTTTGGAAAGACTGAGCCCTTTTGACTCAACCTTGCAGTGCCTGTCCAGAAATGTTGAAACCCTGCTAAATGGACTCTTGTTTATCTGCAAAAATACGATGCAGGTGAGGGTGACAGTACCAAGACAGTATTGCAGTCTTAAGCAGTATTTTCTGCAAGCCTTTTTGTATTAGAAAAGTAAGATGTGATTAATTTAGTGTGCCTCTTTCCCCAAAAATATATGGTGCCATTCAGTTGATTTTTTACAGTATAACATACAGAAGGCCAAATCCCAGTGAGGTAGTTTCAGGAATTTATTACTTATGGCAACATCCATGGTATATTGTAGCAATTAGCAGTGTGCAAGAATAGAATATCTCTCCTTCAGAGCACCATGTTCATGACAATGCATCAACTATATGGGGACGTTACACACTTTTATAGGCACAATTAAAAGGATTGAGTGAGTTTGCTGAATATATTCTCCATGTGGGGCAATGCTTAATAGTAATCATTGTATAATGAATGTAGGATGCAAGTTATCTTGTGTGACCTGATTAGTTAGAAATAATGTTTCCACTCTTTGGAAAGAGATTGTTATCAGTTTCAATAAAAACAAGCAAGACTACCCTTGATGTGAACTGTAGGCTTCTAGTGTAGTCAAATCTGTACATAAAACATTTGAGAGACAATCTGTGAGGAAATGAAATGGAGGTAAAGCAGACAGCTTCACAACTTGATGGCAACAGCAATGAAGGTATGAGATAAGTCATTCTGGGAGTGCCACCAGCAAAACTTCTTCTTCAATTGCTTCTCCAAAAAGTGAGAAGTCCTGATTTTATCTGTACCCTAAATGAGGCCAGCTTCAGCCTGGTTTCTTTGTCCCCTGTCTAAACAGATCTCTGTAAAGTAAACAACAAGTTCTTCTATCAGGAATTTGTTAGACTCAAATATGCTTGACCTTCTGACTGTTCACCACAGTGGTGAACACACCTGCCAAACTCTGATCTCAGCTTATGCTTTACTTGGAGTCATCCATGCAGGACAGTTGCCAGAAGTTGGAACCTCCCTCCTGCTGAGATTGTGGTGGGATCTCTCCCCCATCTCTCTCCCTGCACCTGGAGGCCCCACACTTCTCCTCTCACCTGGACTGTGCTTCCTTCTATTTCCCTATTCTCTAATTCCAGAGAAATGCTTATTTGTGGGAAAAGGCATGAACTTCAAGGGCTGTTCCTTCCTCTTGGGAGGGGAGCAGGGTGATAGCAATCACAGCAAAGCACTTACTCTGACTCCTCACATCTGCCTCTTTGCTTTTTGTTTGAGGCCCTTCTGCTGAGCTTCTAAGGAAATACTTCATCATGAACTTGGTTCCTTCTAGGACTAAATATCTTTCCCAACATTGGAATGCATTATTTTGGTGCTGTGTCTCTGATTCTCAAATATGAATGCAGAGGTCTCTGGGTCCAGGATCTGGCTGCCTTATCCCCTTCCTTATTTCTCAGTCACTCCTGACCAATGGTGTTCAAGTACCTTCTCATCTCAAAGGCTTTATCTAACATTAGTTATTTCTCAGTTTCACAACTTTTCATCCAGTTCTCCTGCCACCTCCACATATTTTTGGGACTATCCCCCCAACCACAGTAGTCTAAGCACACATATCTACGATACTGGTTCTCGCCTACATCACTATAACCAAAACCTTCCTTGTCCTTGATGTAAGGCAGTTCTTTAAACATTTTGAACAGTGAGTGCTTCCAGGCCACTTTGCTGCCATTTTACTCCTTGTTGTCTTCACTCTTAGAAATCCCTGCTTCTGTTGCTGTGTCTGCAGGCTACACAGACAACATCACAGCTTCTCTGCTGTATTTCCTCCTGCTGCTTCTGTAATGCCATTTATGTCTCCACATATCTTTTGGGGGGAAGGCCAGCTGCAATACCACTCTCTAGAGCTCTTTCTTGAAAGCAGCAGTGCATTACTCGAGTGCAACGGCCTCTGATATTTCAATGTTTTGGTGAATCAACAGTTCAACAGTTTCAAGAAAGCAAATCAAGTTCTACCATCATAAGTCCATTTTATGCAGGATCCCATTTCTGCAGATTGCCACATCTCTCATGTTGTCAGGATAGTGAGTCCCAAGATACCACATTGTGCCTATCTGCTTTTCCCACCCTTGTCAATCTTTGTCTTTTATCTCCCAAGTTCTCTTTCCTGACTGGCTTTCAAGTATTGCCTTACAATTTCTGGCATCTGGCTTCTGCCAGGTGTTCATACACCACTGCTTTCCTGAGCCTAAGTCCCACATTCACATACTTTTTACTTTTACCCAATTCCTGATCATTTGCTGCTTGAAGGTGACATCAGAGTCAGGCCACCTTTCAAGGGTTCAGGTCTCTAGTGCAGTCCCTTCTGGTCCTCCTGTAAGTGTTAATAAACTGCTAAAGGAAGAGTCCTCTTTAAAGATGTAACTGAATTAAAAACATGCTTTCACACGTATGTGCCACAAACAAGACTAAATTCTCTGCCACATGACAACAGGACACTAATATTTGTTCACTAAATACACAGGGAACTGAATAAATGCAGAAAACAGCCATCAAGAGCTAGTCTTTGAAAAGCCACTGTCCGTCAGTCAGGAAATCCCTCTGCAGCACACTGCTGGTGCCTATGCAAGTATTTCAGGGAAGCATTTTTGTATGGTTTGCATTACTGCCAAAAGTCAGAAATAAGACACTGAGCCAGCTGGATCTCTGCCTGATCACCTTAGAGTATTTTAATTTTCTGTGTTCTAAGGCTGTATTTACAAGCGTTAAATACTTCCAGGAAGTTCTTGGATGTGCTGACAGCAAAGATGAAATTTCAAAGGTGTCTCTAATTTAAAAGCTTGAACGACAGAGCTGTTGATTACACATGAATAGCAACAAAAGGGGAAGGACCAGAGAGGATTTTAAAAGAAAAACCTGTTAATTTTTGGTCATTGTAAGGTGGAAGATCATGTGGGGTCATTCACTAGAAGGAGTTTCTCTAGTTTTCACTTTCTGTCTGATCTTGAGAGCTGAAAATTTTGAGAGTTGCTGTTATTTAAAAGCCTGAGCTGATACCAAAATAAACCCTGGGAATTACACTGGGAATTTACAGACTTTGCAACTGCTCCTTGCTTGTTTATATTCCTGAGACAAATTCAGGCAGAAATGATAGAAACCTGTTTACTGAACAGGCAAAGCTGTGGAGTTGAGCACATCCTGAGCGCAAAGGAGCATTTTGTTCATTGTTACCTGGCTGAGGCCCGACAGTGCCGAGACATCCTTTGTTGGGAGGATCTGAAGAGGCAGTTTGTATGTGCCTGACAGCCTAGCTTGCACAGCTTTGCCAGCTTAATTAACACATTTCTTCCAATGGGGAGGAGAGAGCTTCTGAACTGATGGAAAGTGCCCCACACTGTTTGTAAAGTCACCCGAGTGCCACCAGCTCTGAGACTTTACCAGAGGGCTAGCTAGAAGCACAGGCTGCAGCTTTCCCTTTTTTCACCAATGAGTACCTTGGAGTGGAAAGCAAATCTGTTTCCTGACAAAGAATGACTCACTCAGGCTGCTTGGCTTTCCTTGCTAGGTTGGTGATAGGGCATTTGGCTGTGTCTTCCAGGGTACCTTTTATATACAAAATACCTGATATACATCTGTGATGTGGCTTTGCTTTTGCACAGATGTGTTCGAGAGCAAACACAGCAGGCCCAGGTGACTCATGGGGTGTTGCTAGAGCTAACTAAAAGAAACAAGCTGGACAAATATGTTCAGGTCTGAGTTCATGTCTAAGTGTGACTGTGGCATAGCAGCTAAGGAGGGAAACTGGAACTCAATTCCCAAACCTGAGCTCCTAGCAGAGGGCAGAGCAGCAGAGCTGGCCAGAGAGCCTGATTAACCCCCTCTGCCCCCTGGTGTATATCAGCTCTCCTGCCAAGAGCCCACAGTGCTGGGAAGGGAGAAAGCAATAGGTCTGGGGCTGCCCTACAAACTGGAGAGAGGACTGCTGATGCTGTTTCCTCAGTGCTGGTACATGTGTCAACATGCTGCCTGCTGTCAACTGTGGTTCTTGAATGAAAGTAATTTTTTTAAAATTGGGTCAGTTTGTTTTTCTGCACAGAGGATGCAAGTGTTCAGTGCTTTACCTAGGGGTAATACAAACAATCCCTGTATCCCTCTGTGACAAAACTTGTTCTGAACAAACTTGCTTTATCGCTTTGGTGTGCTCGAGGCTGTTGTTTTGTTTTTAATTGTTCTTATTTCAGCAGCACCTCAAAGGCCCTACCAAAAGCAGGGCATCATCTTCCTAGCAATACAGAATGTAAAACAGTGCCCTCTCCAAACAGGTGGTGATCTCAGTATGTCTTGGAGGCTAAAGGGAGGATGCAATGGAGCAAAGGTGTGATGCAGCAAGGCTCTTCCTCAGGGGCATCCATCAGTTTGATAGACAAGTGGAGACTGGAGGTCGGGTTTCCTGGCACTGTGGCATGCACCCACTTTTCCAGTCACCCCAAGCATCACATCTACACATTTGGAATTTGTCCTCTTGCCCATGGCAAACTGTGTGTCTGGGGAGGCTGCCTGAGTACTTTTTTCTAAACACGTCACATCAGCCCTTCTCACTGTCAGGATATCACCTCACAAACATTCATATAAGAACCAGTCCAGCACAACCATCAAAGAGGAGGAGCAACTTAAAGCCAGGTCTGACTATATAACTCTCCCCAGATAAACAAGCCCTGATTTATGACCCTTACAAATCCCAGGAATGAGTGAATAAAACTAAAAAGATGATGGCTATATGTTCAGAAGAATTCGGGATAACTCTGCAGTGAAAATTTCCTTCTACAAATAAAAAAGTGAGAGAAAAGAGGAAATGTGTGGTACAGACAACAGCTATCACTAGCAACCTCTTCTGCAAAATTTCAACCTCAAAGGGAAGAAGTGACAGACGCTCAGAAAATACTCCTTATATTGTGATTTGTAAAGGAAGTGCTCAAAACACAGTGGTGAGGTACAGCATGATAGGATACCCATTAGGAAATTAAATACTTTAAAATGAGGAACCACCATGTGAACTAGCAATTGCATCTCAATCAGGATGATGTTATTTATCTATCACCAGAAGCACCCATGGTTGTTAGCAGACAAAAGAAAAATAAAAGCCCTCCAGCATGAGTTTGCTAATTATAATTAGGCATAATCAGATTGGAAGATACTTTGTCAATTATTTTTGGTTTGTTGTGTTATATTTTTTGGAAGGGTCAATTTACTAAAAGGGAAAGATTTTGCAGAGAGAGACTTAGATAAATAAATTTCCTATGCAACTTTGCTGAAAGAAAACATTCACATAAGGAAATGCTTTAGACATTTCAAAATGCAAACATTTGCATGTGAAATTAACTTAAGATTGTGATGATTTCTCCTGTTGCAAACTGTAAGGATCTTTGTCTTTCACTCTGCTTTGTTGCACAACACATCCTATAAACTGCTTATTGATAGAATTTTTTTGACTGTGTGGTGCAATGAAGTGTGAAATTTCATTATATCAAGAATAGGGGTCACGATAGTGCCAGGCATCAGAGACCCACTGAAAGTATCACACAGGCTTAGAAACACAGACAGGTTACAGACTGCATGGGCTGAGAGCAATCCAAGCAGAGCAGTACTGAAAGAAACGTCACAGAATTTCTCCTGGAAAGGGGCCAAAGGAGCGTCAAGGGCAGCAGAATTGACAGGGCTTAGGGGGAGAGGGGCAGCAGGGGAGCACAGTATGATACAGAGCTATTGCTAAGGAAATGGCTGATCCAGGAAAGGATGTGCTATAAGGAAATGTCAGCCTGAATATTTCATATGTTGACCCTTTTTGTAGATTTAACATCATAAAAGACAGTGACTGTAATTGACGTTAAACTCGGGGAAGAGAATGCAATTCCTGTCCCAGGAGACTGACATATATTACCCCAAAAATGCAGCTCCAGGCTATGTTCTCCAAGGTGACATGCACTGCTACATGTATTCACTGAAGGAGCATCATCATTATCTTCCTGAACCTTAATTTCCCATGGAATATCACCCTTGTGCTTTTTTCTTTCTAGCTAATGTTGCAGTTTCATATATAAGGGCTCTTGTGGAACAGAAAGGTATAATAAGACTCAGTGGATGCAGGTTGAAACCAGATGAGTTCAGACTACAAATTAGCTGAGGCATTTTTGCTTATCACTGAAGGTAAGTAAACATTAACGAGGGCTGTAGTGGATTTTCCACAATTGGAAAGCTTAACTTTGTAATTGGTTGTTTTTCTAGCACCAAACACTGCGAATGATTTTTGCACAGGAATTAAGAGAGGGGCACTCTTTGGTCTGTGTTATGTGCAAGACCAGACTAGTCCCTTCTGGCCTAAGTTGTTGATTACTCTAAAGCAAACTCTCGTGCCCTCAATAAGAACAAATTTGTGAACTGAAAGCTAACTACAGATGCCTCAGGTTTTAGCAAAACCCTTTTATTGTGAAAGCTATTTCTCTGGCTCTAGTCTGTATACAACAGCATCCTGTGTATGGTGTATGCATTGGAGCCCTTTAAATGATCTATTCTGGTAGCTGGTGCAGCATCTAATGAACACATCTAGTGTGGGAGTGAAAACAATATGTGATGTGAAAAGCTTTATGCACTGACACTAGTATTGCCTAGCATGGCTTCTTTTCCATGTTTTGACATCACAGTCCCTGCTGTCCTTACCAATGAAATCTTTCAAGCAGAGCTCCCATCTGCCTGCTCCCCAGGCTCCAGGGAGGTGCCAGGACCTTGCATTTTTGGAGTGCAGGACTGGAGGTCTTGCTGCTCTTTGGGCTATCTGGGCTGTCTCACTGTTAGAGAAGCCTTCCAGTGAGGAACTATTTCCAAGACTGTCCTTCTGCTCCGTAGCAACAGGGTTTCACTACCAGACACACTCCTCATGCCATCCCTATAGCACACAAGGACTGCAGGCAGGAACTAGCTGGCCTATGGACACACAGCCACCATGGGAGCCAAGAAACCTTCATCAATCACCCCATTTGTCCAAGCAATCCAAACCGTGTAATTCCTAAGCCAAAGGCTTGGAAACTGAGCTCTGCCTGCACTGAGAGCACTGACCTCTCTTTGAAGGGGCTGGGCAGAGCTCCTTCCAGGTGACCTTGGAGAGCGGGGTTTGCCAGGCAGTCTGTGCCATGAAGATGTGCCTTGTTGACCATGAGCAAGGTTATGTGCTCTTCTGACCCACGCAGCCACCCTGGGAGCAGTGAGTGCAGAACAGGAACAGAGCACTGAAGGACCTGGAGCCTACTCCTGGTGCTGGAAGTTAGGTACCTACTGAAGTGCTTTGCTGATCAAAGCCTTTGCACAAGAGACTTTTTCACCGAACAGTGCAATGCCATTGTCTCATGGCACTTCACGCCAACTCGTACAGTAGTTTCTCTCTGGGAGATGAAGTAAGAAAGTCAATATGTGTCAAGTAGAAGATGAAAAAATAAACCCCAAAGTTGGCCTTTGCTTTAGTTCCAGCAAAACATCTTTGTTGTCATCAAAGGGACTTTTTTGTTGCAAGTCTATTTAAATATTAATGTAGGCTAAAACACAGGATAAATCAAAATAAGGAAAACATTTTAGTAATCAATAAACTAGACAGAACAAGCTGCCAGGTAGGAATAATACTAAATGGTCCCTTTAAGCTACTCTGTGGAATGTGAGTTTGATCAATTTAATCCAAGCTACATTAGTATCATAAAAGCTGAGAGAAGTGTTTTCCCCCAAGGGTTTCCTTTGAGGAATATTCCTCTCAGAGGACAGTATCACAGAAACAATTAAGGATGATACCATTTTTTGCATCCAAGCAACTGATGAATCAACACTAATCAAGACATACTTTCATAATTATTTTTTTAAACTGCACTTCCAAGTTCACAGTATAGTCACCAAGCTGAATGACTAGTGAAAATTATTGTACCATGACCCTGTGAACTATTTTTGACAAGCAAATACTTTCCAAGAAGCTGATAGGGGGAAAAAAAAAGGTGTTCTCATTAGCAGTCTGTGCACTTACTCAGGTGGAAGACAAGGTGGGCATGTTATGAGTCTTTCTAGCATCGTTGGCACATTCTTACTCTTCCCTCTCAGATTAATGGGCATTAAGGTTCCCAGGTCTCAGTGATGGTTGCAAGCTCATTACAGGTGCTGCTTTGCTTGTATATCACCACTGTCCCACAAGCCTATAATTTATTGCTTAGAAAGGATTTCTGGATATTTTCCCAGATGTAAAATCACAGAGGGTTGTATTTAGTGCTCCAGCTGATGACAGCCCTACCTGCATACATTCTCTCTCTCTCTTTCACACACATACATACTTGGCTTTGAACTCTGACATTTATTTTATGTCATAAATTCCTTCTATTAAGCAACACAGTACATTAGTATAATTGTTAGTCCCAGCCTGCATTGTCTTTTGGAATAGCTAAGTAGAATTCTAGTGATGCTGTTGCAGTTCGTATCGTACACAGTCTGCTAATAGGCATTTAAGGAGGTATTGGTGAAGCTCTTGCTATGGTAATGCTCTTACTTCAAGGTTATTTATATAAAAAGGTGTCTAGTCTTTGTAAGGAAAAGCTCAGCATACCTCTGTGCTTCCTGTACAATAACATGATATACAATAACTTTCCTTCTGAAGTTATTATCTTGACTTATCTATATACATTTTCAGCCCATTATGAAAATTTAGGCAGGCCTTAAAACAAATTGGAAAGATTAATTCAAAGCTGCCCTTGAAAATTCAGGGCCATAAAATGGGAACCGAAAAAGCCAGCATGATAAAAACTAGTCCAGTTGTGGACTCATTTGTTTAAGTCAGACTCCTCTGTCCTTTAGAACAGCAAGATGATCCAATGTTAACAAAAATCTGGGAAAACCCATGGCATCACTCACAAACATGCAGTTCAGAGAAGTGTGAAACTCTCATCCTTTTTTTTTACTGTGCAGTCCAACTTTGCAGAGGGAATTTTTTCCCCTTGTGAAATACAAGGGGTCACAGAAGGATCTGGGAATGCCAACAAGCACCACTGGATCATCACAAGGTAGCACTTCCATCAATAACATAGCGTGTCTGTCAGTCCTAAATGGTTTCCTTAAAGTAATATGACAACTCCCAGGGCCAGAGCATCCTCACAACTCATGGATGATGGTAGGGACAAAGTGTGTACCAATCTTTTTGCTTTTCCAACAGGGAACCAAGAAATTGTTTTTCACAAAGTGAAGGCTTTTACAGCAGGGTTCACATGTCTCCTGTCCCAACACATTGCTAGGAGAGCCTTAGAGCTCTGCAGGACTTCCTGCCTTCACTGTATTGATCCCTGCTGCAGCAAGCACAGCAGGGAAACACTTTTAATTAAATAATCACCCACTCTCAAGACCATCAGTTATTGCTGAATCACAGCTTTCTGACCACTAAAATCATGTTTTGTCAGATGTTTTCAGCAGTCTTTTCTACACAATTCAGCATTGTTTTGCATGAAAAGGGCAGTGAACTTGCTTGTTTAGAGTGACTTATTACAGACATGGAGTATTCACACCCAGAGCAATAATTAACATACAAGATGGCATGGAAAGAGGGAGGTGGGGGTGCTGTGAGGCTCTCCATTGCTCTGGGATAAAAGTCTTTGTCACACTTTCCAGTGCCATGCCATTTCCACAAATTTACCCGTAGCGAATCATTTGTTTCTGGGGTGATTCACAGCCACGGCTGTTTCCCATCTTCCTGGGGGCTTTCTGCAGCATGAGGCTTCTCACAGTCTCAGCAAGACTCATGCTTGAAGAGGGCTGTCACCAGCATCCAGCCTGGGCTTCTTTTCTGTCGAGAATGGGTGATAAGGATGGCAGGCTAAACAATGGACTCTCCTCCACAAGCAGATTAGCCTGGCCCTGCAGCACATCATGTATCTTTTAAGGGATGCTGTCAGGGAGAAAACGGCAGGTCAAATCCTTGGTGGGAGCAAATTAGCCCGGCTGCGTCAGCTGCACTGCGGTTGGTGGAGCAGTGCCAGCTGATAGGAGCTGAGGATGTGACCCTGTCTGTCTAGGAAAAGCAGTGTGCATCTGGGGCTTGAACAATGCTGGAGAAGGGATTACTGGGCTCCAAAGCAGCGTTAGCTCTTTGCTCACTTTTCACCACGTGTGCTGTTTCTCACTGTCTGCTAGAGTGCCAACAGGGCTGGGCAGCTCTGGTCTCTGTGATGCATTTCTGGCTTTTGTGGGATTGCAAAACAACTGTTGTAATGAGACTTTCTCACTAAGATTAGAAAACGCTGCAAAAGGTTCTCAAGCATACTGAATTTCTATTACATGGAAGGCTGCATCCCACTCCTTCTCTCTTCAAGTGAAGGGGACCTGATACTGTGGAATAGCAGCAGCAGCATTTGCCCTCTGTGCCACCTCAGGCTGCTGGCACCCACTAGGGACCCTCAAAGGATGTGAATCTGCTGCAGCTCTGCTGCAGGAGCCGCAGAGAGGGTGGGGACAGACCCTCCCATCCCCCTGCCAGGCACAAACATGATGTTCTCTGCAGGAACATCAGGTGCATTTTGAGGACTGACAGAAATGTCATAGCACATCACAAGTGCTTTCATCCCCCAGAAATAAAGCACATGTCAGGTCACAGAAGGCTGTTTCCACTCTTACCAACAGTGCCGGCTGTTGTCTGGCTGTGAAGGACCTTCCAGCCTATCCAAAGGCATTTTTATGCCAAGGAAGCAAGCATCAACCTAAATGATTCTATGATTTTATGAAAGTGTTTTCCTCTCTTTCCTTCTCAGTGGTTTGGTTATTTTTTGGTCACTCAAGCCTGAAATAAAAAGTCCGGCTCACTGGAGCCTGTTGGTCCAGGTACAGCTTCATTTGCTGAGGTTTTGATATCACTCAAACCAGGATTTATCTAGCTTTCATGGATTGTGGCTAAACTTTTTGAACAGTTTGTCCTTCAGGATTTCCCAGATGTCTCAGCTGACACTTTTCTGGCATATATTTCAGGGGAAGAAAGTTGTAAAGAAACCCTGTCACTCATCTAACTGGAATTTTTTTTTTTCTTGCTACAGTGCTATAATAGTGTTGATAAATACTGAGAAAAATTGGCTTCAGCTCTACTTTTCTTTCTGTCTGCCAGGACATGTCCAGCTTCAGTTTGCTGGGTGATCTGCAAACTTTGTTGGCAGGTGGCCTGTACAGTATTGTCCACAGTTTTGGCCTGCTCTTTTCACACTCATTTTACATCCAGGATTTAGAGGGTTTCCCAGAAGTTATCTCTGATTCCCTGATGCTGCGCAGGCGGCATACTAACAATCAAGTTTAATGGTAGGTTTTCAATTAACGCTTCTTATTCAGTGATCCAGTTGCCAGAGGCTGTTTGTTTTATTAATTCTGGGGAAAATCTGCCCCAATCATTTGCCTGAATCTATTCAGTACCTAAACCGTGAAATCAATTTTAATAGGCCTTAAGGGATGTGCATACAACCCATCGTATAACCCTGAGTGTGTCTGATTCCCAAATGAGGTAAATCACGCTCATTAGTTTGTAGCTAATATTTTTCTTGATGAAGTAGGTATCATGCATTTATGACTCAGAAAAGCAAAGTGTCTTAAGTTTCTATGGGTTCAGTTAACACACAAACTGTTGAGGGCTAAAACAGATCCATGCTTTTGGCAGATCAGCTGGAGGCATCTGTATCACACTGATTCTGGTTTCTATCAGCCTTCTGACTCCAGTTCTGTTTGAACCTAGAGGTATTTGAAGGTTTCCATCTTTCCAGGACAAACAAAGTGGTTTCTCTGGGCCGCACCATGCATAAACATTGAGGAGACAGCCCAAGAAATGGAGTACCTGACACCTCTAAACTCACTGAAAACCCTACAGTATTGCTTACAGATGGAGAGGCTTGTTCCATTGCATTTGCCAAACATTCTTCTCTAAAGCATGCAAATGCTTGGGCCTTTAGTTACTGGGATTAGTGACCAATTTGCTCCACTTACAACACTGCCCAGCACAACCAAGTGTAGGAAGTTTACATGCTGGTACTTGGACACTTCCCTAGATGCAATGGCCTTCCCAGAGAAGGGCTACATATCCTTTCTGCCTGACTGAGAAGCTGAAACTGCCCTTTAAGATAATTCAGGTCAGTAGGAAGGGGTGGCAAATTAAGATCGCGCATATTAGACATCACAGCTGAGAGAGCTTAGTCAGAGGAAGACACACCTGTAATGTGAACTATTTTCTCATAATGGTAACTATTTTCCTGTTATATCTGCAGTCTTTGTGTCTGCAGGCTCTCCTGGGTTGCACACAGATCCTGCAGTTCCCACGTTTCCTCCTCACACGTGGCCAGAAATAACATGTCTCTGTGTAACCAGGACTCTGGTCACTGCAAGAAGGCAGGATAATTCATGTGGATTTTCTTTTATCAATAGCTTTTGTAGCAATCAGCCACAGTTTTCTACAAACTGCCTCAAGTGAGAATCAGTTCTGCTATTAGTAATTTGATTTCAAGGTGAGCTCATGGTCATGGCAAGTTCCCAGCACAGTAATTACTTGGGGTGCTTAAGAGCAATGAGAACTCCTGGAGAATTTGATAGAGTACTAATTATATCAGAAAGGTTTTTAATGATTACTTTCTGTATAAAGATGGAGGAACAAAATAAGGCACATATATTCTGCATATATCCTGAGTGTTGGCAAATAATTTTTCCTTGCATAAGGGGCCTCACGGTTGCTCTAACAAGAAATATCTCAGTGTTCACAGGGGCTCTGACTTACTCAGAGTCAACAAGCAGCTGCAGCTGCACATCTGTTATGGCTCTATCCAAATTCTGTACCTTTCCACACTATGTACTTTTTTATAAAAATATCCTCTGGAATCTGTGAAGTTTAACACACTCTTGTATTATAAACACATTTTTTATAAATTATTTCACTTATGAGTTTGACACTCCATAAAGTAAAATTTCTGGAAAGATGAATACTTTTGAGAGAATCTTCTCTTTGAGGAGAACGGCAAATAGTCATATCTTGATATTACAATACTGAGCCTTTCATTAAAGTAGAATTAGCTGGAATCCAAACACACTTGGCCTGAATTTGCTTGATTCTTCAAAAGGATAAGGAATATATCCCTTGCACAGCAAATAACACAAAGTCCAGTTCCTAAGCCTCTTTTTATAGTTAATTGACTTCTTCCCTGGCCTGAGGACATTTGGTGATGGGTGATAATATAAGTAGTGCAGATCTTCATTCGTTAAAAAAACCCTCCTAACTTTGATGTACTTACTGGTTTGGGGTTTTTTCATGGTATTTGGTAAACACTAAGACTGGAGAGGTCCATGCTTGGTGTTTGGTAACTGGGCACCTCAGCCAGTATGAGGTGCTTCATCTACATCAAAGCTGAGTTCTTTTTCCTGCTGCCAAAGAAGATTGCAGCAGCTCAATTTACTTCAAGAGGACTTAGAAATATGGAGTATCTACTGAAAGACCAGGCTGCCAATATCCAATGCATATAGATAGGCTTGGAAATTTTGGACAGAGTGCCTTACTTTTTTTTTTTTTGTCATCCGCACCTGATCTCATTCAACTGGTGAGACTGCGCCTTAAGGAAGAGGTGCCATTGCACAAACTGACACACATTTGTGCAAGAACAACCATGGGAGGAAACACCTGCATTCCACCACTCTCAGAGAGCCATCTTAATACTATCTGTGGAGTTTTTTAGACTACAGATGGTCTGTGATTTTTAAGAGAGCTCCTTCTTCCCAGGACACGGTGTTTGAAACATTGCCCGTAGCAGCACTTGCTTGTTCACCGTTGCCATGCAATACACTGACATGGTCCTTGGTTTCCACAGCAATTTCATGTGTATGGACAATTCTGTCCCATAGTCATTCAGCAAATTTATTGATGGCAGTTCTAGAAACCCTCCAAAGTGAAGGGAGTGGCATGAGCTGCATGTCACAACCACATGAAGCCTGTTCACCACAAAGCAGAGGGGTCTGGCAAGTAGCACAGAGCAGACCCCAGCAAGGAGCCCTTTCAGACACTGGAAAGGAAGGCCAGTAGGTTTGAGACTATCCTGGTAATTTACTCAGGTAATATACATTGCTCTTCCTTAGTTTAAGACACTGTGATGTCATTCAGTGCTTAAGCAGTACATCCATTGTCTCTTCTTTCCTCACCTTCAATTATCCTCCCAAAAACTACAGCATTGAAGGCTACTCTTTTGCCAAGAAGTAAAATCTAACATCCATTTAAATATGTTACATACAGTCTTACCCAAGAAACTAAGAAAAGTCTCCAGCATCATCCTTGATGAAATGAACATGTTTAGCATGCTAGTCTACATTAATAGCTTCAGCAGTTTTCAGAAGTGATAAAATCAAATTCCTACAAAAATAAAATACTGGCTGTCATTTTTTAGTGACTGGTTTTTCTGATTTAGGAACTAGATTATGTGGAACAGATGGGGCCAAATTTTGCTCTCATTTGCATCAGCATAAGTCAATTTATTTAAATGACAGCAGTTCCTAGCACAGTTATAAGACACATCTCTTTTTGGAGCTCCTGGAACATCACAGCTCAACAGCAAAAAAAGCAAAGGAAAACTTTCAAAAATCTTTGGTTAAACAACCAGCAAAATGAGATTATTTAAGAAGTATACAGTGCTGTCACTTAAAACATGTTATCACTAGCACTCTGTGAAGATGGGATAATATATAAACCCAGGGAAATACAGTAAATAATGCAGAGGGTAGTGCACAGGAAAAAAGAATCAAGCCACCAAACAGAAGCAGAAATATCATAGAGTGCAGACAAGGAAGCTTCTTGCTCAGCTTGAATATATGTTCTAGTTTTATACAGAGAGCAGTTTCTTTTACCTCTTTAATATTAACGCAGAATTTATACCAATGTGTGTATATGTATGTAGGTGTATATATATATGGGAAGCTAGTACCACATCTTAAAAATGTAACTGGGGTTTTAATATAAATATTGCTTGGTGACTATGTCATGAAACAAATCTCTTCCTCCTATCAATGTTTATGTGGCTGATCTCCAGAACACAACCTGCACACAGCTGAACAGATGCATTTCCTTCATGTTTCATATTTGCTGTTGGCTGTTTCAGGCCTCTCTGTTTCTAAGGACGGTCTATCTGAGGAAATCGAAAGCACGGGGTCAGAGGAGGAGCACAATGGATTTTAGAGGCTTGGCACAGGAAAGCTGGGGAAATCTGCTTGATTGAGGATATCTACTGTTCTGGCCTGAAAAGATACACGTTTCATGCCCATATGTACATCACATGGCTGCAGTGCAGCTGAGCTCTGCCGCACAGGACTCCTAGAGTGTGTAACACCAACCCACACCCTTCAGGCATGCATGGTAAGTAGTTTCCTAGGGTGCAAACCAGAATCACTGAAAAAAAGCAGCTAGTTGCAGCAAAAATAGAGGAAATGTCCAATGATATCCCTTGGAGCAGATCTGAGCCTTCCAGTATGGAAAGCTCTCTCACATTGCAGGATGGCCAACATCATGGCCTGGGTGGTGGCTCATGGGGGCACCAGCATAGGGGCTCACAGCACCACATCAAGGCAGTGCTGGTGGGAGCTGTGTGTCCCTGCAGCATAGTGGGAAGGATTAACCATCTGGAACAGAAGAAGCCTTCTCCATTTTCAGCTGAATGAAGCTATTTGGAGAACTGTTTCTAAGGAGAATACACTTCTGTCCAGCCAGTATTCCATGTGTGCTGGATTTCACACACAATTTACCAGACTCAGGCAGGTATCTTAGTTTGGTCCTGCCAGTGCTGCCGACATCTGCCTTACCTCCAGCCCAAACCCCCTTATTTCCTGCACTCACCTGCCTAGTGAAAAAGGTGGTTCCCCTCAGGAATCTGCCTCACCAGCACAGCCCTGTCACTGGCATGTCCCCCTCCACCCAGCCCAAGCTGACAATCAGATGACCTGGTTCAGTGGGTGTGGGATGGGATTCAGCAGAAACAAGCTTCCTCTATTACTCTTGGTTCCCCTTTGCCAGCCACAGAGGTTTTGAGTTATTCCTGTCTACTGCACCAAAGCACAGATTATTAGCGGATGTGTCAGCCTGTAATTTGTTTCACAATGTGAGCCCACATGCCTGAGTGGCTCTGTCCCCCTTTCTTTCAACAAAGCCAGTCCATCCTTTAATTCAATTACAGCCCTTTATAGCTGGCTTCCTCACAGATCCCCAGCAAACCATCCTCTTTGCTTTGCAGCTGATAAAGGTACTAGCATCCTGGATTCTTGATCTCAATTTTTATGCAAGCTACAAAGACAAGGGGACTGTGTTTTTTCAATCAACACACCCTGATCCTCTGAGATGAAGAACTCTTGTCCTGCTCCAGAAAGCCCCTGTTGCTTTAGAGGAAAGAAATGCTCCTCAGTGTGTTCTCAGCACTTGCAAGACCCCACAATTAAGTCATTTCCTGAAGACCACTAAGTGAATCAGAAACAGTGCCAAGAACCTAATACAGCTTCCTGAATCCATCCCCTGCTAACCATGAGAACAAAACCATGCTCTGTTTACACAGAAATTAAATGTCACTGAAATTTTACTACTACACAATTGCATTCCATTTGTAATTAATTTTTCTCTCAGCTCTCTTTTCCACACTTTTCATATGGAGCATTAATTTTCCTGTTGAAGCTGCATGTTTTCTAAAGGTCCCAATGGGAGAATTGTAGCTGCTGGCCAGATTTGGGCCCTGAAGGGCTTTGTGTGCCAGCATCCCCCTCTCCTCCAAAGGAGATATCACCTTCTCCAGTCTCTTTTCCCAGCCGCTGCACTGGATTTGTCTGGGGTCCTACTTCAGGAGACTGAAAAGGAAAGAGAACATCCTTCTCCTCACCTCTCTTTGCAATAAGGGTTGTCTAAAGACAGGGTCCATAGCCAAGACTAGGGGCTGCTCTCAGGAGAAGTCTCTCCTCTGTCAAAACAATGGAAGAGCGACATTCTCAACCCAGTGTTCCCTTTGGAGACCCTGCTTCCTAGAGAAGGGCTTAGATTCAGGGTTGGGGAAAGACTCAACATCTTGCAGTCCAGGAATTGAACTGGACTGACCTCAGCTATAGTGGTCTAGACCCAAGCAACATAAGGGAATACTGCTGAGCTGCTGTTTATGTCATTTGCACCCCCATCTCTCTAGCATATGGCCTTTTCCTCTTCTATTTGCTATCAGAACTGATACTGACTATAGTAGAGGGACTTTTCCTGTTCCTGTACTAATTATCTCTTCCCACCTATGATTCCTTATCCAGTACTGTAAGACCCCTGCTTCTGAAACCATTAAAGTCTGCATGTTCCCATCCAACTGAAAATGAATTCATATCCCATCTGCTGGCATTTGTTCCACACACTGCTGTGCTGAGACTCCTTAGTCACCCATGGCACTGCTATCACCCCCTTGGGCTTGTTGTCTCTTCCAAGGGACCACAAGCCATGGCAGTACTGGTCCCCAAATGCACAGTGTTGGCTGGGGGTGGGAGTTTGCTCAGACTGTGCAGCTCATGTTTTGTATATAGTCTGCCAGAGATTCACATCACTTTCTGCCTCGGGTCTGCTGCCCGCTTCTGTGCTTCACCACAGCTGGGGACTTTCCTCTCAGGCTATGTTTTGATAATCTTGTCAAGCATTTAGCCTTTACAGAGTACTTTGCTGTACAAACTCATTCTAGTCTCCTAAGAAGAGTTCAACATTTTCCCAAAATGACTACAGTGGCTCATTGGGCCAATCACTTACTTGTCTGTGCTCTTGCCATCCTTTTGGTTTGCCACGTACAAATATATTGCTCGTGTTTCATGGGCTGCCACTGCCACTCAAATGCCCACAATACAGTTTCATATCTGGCTGCATTCTCTTAAATTAAGTGGAAACTTTCACAATCATCAACTGCTTTAGAAAAACAATGATCAGAAATTAGACTAGTTTGACTCAACTATCTTTATTTTGGAACCCATTGCATGCAGTTAGAGAATTGAGTCACTGTTTAAACTCTCTCCATTAGAACTTTCTCTTCCAGAGAATTTTAGCCCTGGGAGGCAGAAAGCTTTCACGCTTCCTTTCAGGGAATATTCTCACTTTCTTTTAATCCTGGTTCCCTGTATTGCTCAGCAATTACTCCAAACCCTGAATTATGAGCTCCTGGACTGCTTTCCTCCCAGACCTAGTTATAATCAGATGCAACCTCGAGCCTGGCCCAAGGGGAATCTCTTCACTGTTTGGGCATCAGCTCTGACTGACTCTTGCACAGACCTCTCCAGGGTGCCATCCCCTCACAAAGGCAAGCCCACAAAAAAAAACTCCTTGAAAAGCAGATATAGTCTCAAGGAAAGAACATGGGACGTTTCACACAGATTAAATACAGAACAGTGAGTAGAAATTAGAAGATTCTGTACAAACAGTGATTTTCTGCTCTCACAAGATGGGAGGGGGGAGTAATTTCCAAGGCAATTATGTCAGTATGCACAATATCATCTCTATTTCAGAGATCTTCCTAGTTAAGAAATGCATTGATAAGATGAAACTCAAAGCCAAATGTGACAGCCCCAAATCCATAGATTCTCCCCTCCTCCCCCAAGAAAATAAAAAATAGTACACACTGTACACCAATCTGTTTCTTGGAAAACTGGCATATTGCAACACCCAGGGTTGGCTCAGATGCTTCCATAGCAGCCAGACTCTTGCAAACTCGAGCAGTGATTGCTGAGGATAGCACCAGGCTTTTCTCCATGGCAATGCAGACCACTTCTGCTCAGCCATCTGTCTTATCCATCACCTTTTAAATTTCACTGCTGTCCTTGTCCATGCAATTTTAACATTTCATATGCAAGCATGCTGCATACAAATCCCCAGTGCAGGATTTCTCTGTAAAACTCCAGGTGCTGTTCAGAGATTTTATTCAAATGAAGTAATACATGTATTATCATCACAGTGAAGATTATTAGAACTTGCTTTTTTTTTCTTTTTTTTTTTTTTTTTACACTGACTAAGCCAGTTCAATTTTATTTAAGGTTACTTAAGAGATAAAAAATGACAGGCTTGCTTATTGAAACGCTTTCTGTTTTTCTTATAGGCACCACTCAGGCTGTTAATTCTGCTCCTGGATGCCAAGGAGTTACATAATGATGATAATTACCTTGCATTTCTATGGTATTTTCATGTCATGAGTGTGTTCTGTGAGCTGAACATGGAAATAAATGGAAATGCTGCATTCCTAGGGATTTTACAGCCACTGTGAGTGCTAGATAGATAATAAGGAATGATAACCTATCTAAATGAAATCCTTTGGGCAGGCTTGTTTGGAATGCAGGCAGCTACAGAACTGCTATTTTCACAAGGAAAATTTGGGATTTCCTTAAAGCTTCTGCTCTTGAAATCATGGGATTACAAAGATTTTACTGGAAATATCTTTCTTTTGATCTGCCATTAAAAAAGCTTGAACATAGGAAACTCAGAAATTTGAAAATGAATGGAGGCAACCCCTGCTGTATTCAGGTTGAGGCAGTGTTATGATTTGAGAAGGAAGGGGAAGCTGCACCCCTGTTTTCAGTACATGCAGTCAGCAGGCACAGTTTTTGACATGCTGACTGCAACTTGTCACAAAGACAAGATGCAGCCTATGTTAATTAATAGAGCTCTGGCAATCTCTACTCACAGGGCTTCCAGCCATCTATTTTCAAACAACAGATTTGACTCTGATCTTTGCTCTGAGTAACAAATCATGGAACACCAGAAACCTGGGAGTGTAAAATACATGGCTCCATTTGTTATAGCCTGGGGCCATATTGTTAAAAATTCTTTGCTTTTACTGATTGTTCACATTAAACTTCTCTTTTACTAAATATATTGGAGAGTCTTTCTGGGCCCTCAAGAAGCAAAATGTTCCCTAGATCTGCCATAGCAGGGGTTTTGGGATATCAGATTATATGGGAAAATCCATCCAAATCGACCAAAGATGTGAAATTGTGGAGGATTCATTTATAGAATCATAGAATAGTTTAGGTGGGAAAAAACCTTTAAGGTCAAGTCCAGTTGTTAACCCAGCACTGCCAAGTCCACCACAAAGCCAGGTCTCTATGTGACACATCTACACATACACGTGGCTAATGTTTAACCACATTAAGCTCCCATACAGATGCTCCTACCTAAACTAGTGCCATTTGATTAAGTTAATTTTCTTTTGGAAAGATTTAAATAGAGTCACAGTGCAACCACTTTAATTTAGAATGGGATTAGAACAGGCACAAATCGGCTTCTTCCTCTCTCTCTCTGAAGCATGGCCCTCAGTGTAATGATTCACACACAGATATCCGTGTTCTTCCACAGCTCTTCCTGCAATTTCTGCTCATCTTTTTTCCCCTCCATTCTGGAAAAAGTAGTGAATGGACCAGGTAGCCAGATAAGACACAGCATTGAAGACAGAAAGCTGACATCTCGCCTGCCTGCACGTCGCCCTCTGACTCAGCAGCCAGCAGAGGAGACCTTTCAGTTCACAGTATTTATTTGTTCACATCTGCAATGTCCTGCATTTCATGAGGGAATGTCAGGCCTTTTGCAACCTTTACAGGTGGGCAGAGTCCAAATGCCTTCACATCTTTTACAGCCCTCCCAAAGGGGTTTAACCCAGAGGATGTCTCAACCTTTTACATCTGAGTCCCCTCGAATTTATTGGCGTCGCCCCTGGCTAAACAGGACAAAGTGAAAGGAAGCCAGGAATTGCAGAAATGCTGGCCCATTATGCAGAACTTGCAAATGCTAATCAGGCTTTAGAAAAATGCAGTAAGTTATGGCTGACCCAGCAAAAAGAGAGAAGAAAAATGAAGATATCAAGCCATGTCTGACTTCTCTCCAAGCTGTGTGTTTTGTTTACTCATATGAGGGCCACTGAGCAAAAGAGGTGGAGATTTTGCTTGTTTCTTTCTTTTTTACACTTAGAGGATGATTTGGCAGCAGGGTTTGATTTGAAGAAAGAAATCCAAGTCAATACAATCTGGATGATTAATTCTATTATAAGCAATGATTACTTAAACTGGCAGGCTTAAAAATTCGGAGAGTGTCACTTTATCATTTATAATTATCTAATGTTGCAGTGCCTTTTCCTTTACTCTGCTTGCCACTTGAATTAAACTGGAATCCAAAATTTCAAAGCTAAAGCATTTGAAAAGATTTTTTAGGGGGAAAGGGAAGAAGAGATACATCTGATTTCTTTTATTTGAAGTCAAATCAAACCTTTAAAGGCCCTACTCTGAGATTCCCATTTAAAAGGATCTGGCATTCTGAGAAAGCAAGATGTGCTAATGTTAATATTTTAAATATGAACTTGAACCACAGTACTCATTTGACCTTGACTCAAAACATTTAAAGCTCCTTTGCCTCAGCCCATTTCTGCACACTGCACATTTAGCCAGTATCTCCCCTGGCACAAGTTTTGGTTCTGTGTCCCACTTATTTTGCTTTTCCAGCGAATCATCCTTCTTCTTCCCTATCTATAAAAAAGGTCAGAAGGGAAGATTACTTCCTTTTGCATTTGCAGCCAGCTGCCAAGCACAATAACACACCCAGTGCTAGCTCAGCTCCCTTTCCCTCCATACCCCTCCCATACCTGGCCAAAGAAAGAAGAAAAAGAGCTAAAGAGAAAATATTCCCGGGTTTGGGGGAGGATGCCCGGCTGGGAGCATGCTGTTTCCATGCTGAACAGCAGAGGGGAGCAGCAGAACGGAGTCTGTCTGCCTGCACAGGGGCTGCCAGGACCAGCACCAGGGTTGGCCCCAGTACCACTGGCTCCCCAAACTGGGGAGATCCAAAATTCTCTCATGCATTAAAATGTAGCGTTAAGTATGTCTCCTTAATGGCAGTGAGATGAATGAACCTCTTTGGCAACAGAGCACACACCTTCAAGAAGGGGCTCTAGGTTTTTCCCCACTCTTAACTCTGTATTGCACCCTTAATGGTCCAGAACCAAAGAGGTGTCCAGTACCTAACTCTCACTATTTTGGAGTGATTTGAGCCATTTGAAAATGTATCAGCTGGTATTTCCTTATATGTATGAGCAAATGATACAGCCAACTACATTCAATCAAATCCAAGCTGGCATATAAGACACCCTGAAAATAAGTTCAGATTGAGGAAAAACATGCAGTATTTTTGTAGTTTTGTATAGGAAATGTGGGAGTTAACCCACAAAAGAGAGCAGAAGCTACTGGAACTGGCTCATATTAGGGCTGGGAGCCGGGCATGCAGAGTATTAGTAAACACTCAGCCTGGGAAAAACTCATGACAAGGGCTTAAATTCATGAAACAATGATGGGAAGGCCTTTTAAGAAGGCTGAAGACTGCAAATATCAGCCTCCTCCTGGGTTATATACAAAGCCTAGAAAAGATGTTGCCTTGAAAGTCAACTGGTATTCATAAGGATCAGCTCCCAGGTGCTTTAGCTATCTCCTTAACACCCTTGGTATGACACCAAGCTGTGTACGACTTGTAAGAAGATAGTCTGGAAAGTGCCATAGCCTTGCAGGTTACCTCAGGACTGGGGCTTGATATAGTAAAGGCAGGGTTTGCCACATGATCACATGCACTGCACATTGTGGTACATCCAGATTTGCAATACAGCATGTGCCTGGAATTTTAGGGAGCCATGAACACAGAGAAGGCGGTGCCAGCAGTGTCCTGGAGTGGCACATCAGAGAAGTGGGCTCCTTAAGACACAAGTATTGCGCAGGATATGGGGGTGTGTGCCTAAATGAAGCCATCTCTGAAGTTTGTCTGAGAAAGCAGTCAAAGCCCCTGCAGGTGTAGTAACAGATATGCATTTGTAGAAGCCCCTAAACCTAAAGCCTAATTTTAGGCAGAACTGAAAGAAAAGGGACTCTGGTAAACGGCTTTTCCTGGAACAACAACAAAAAAACAGGATCTCAGGGTTGTCCTTCTGAAATTAAACCATGTTCCTGAAGGCACGGAAAATTTGGAGGTCTAGGGAACCTGTAGGATGACAGGAACTGAAAGGCTGTTCTGAGTTTCACAGCAAGGCACAATCCATAAGCTGAACTGCTGCTAGGGATGCACATGGAGATGTGAGGGCCAAGTCACAGGCATTGGATCACATATTCCAAACTACTGTTGCACACTTAAATGTGTGTGTGCATCTGCACACATATATACATTGTGTATCTAACTCAACCAGAAGCTGAGATGATGACCAGCCTCAAAGTTTGAGAAGCCTTAGGATAACAAACTGTAGAAGTTCTCATCTCTGTGGTGAGTCTGTGAATTCAAATACAGAAGTTACTTGGAGGGTCATCTTACCCAAAATAACCCTTTAGTACTTCAACTCCTTCAAATATGCCATTCTAGCAACAATGGCACAACATTTTACTAAGAAAAAAAATAGGCAGATAAAAAACTCCAAACAAACAAGCACTGCACTGGTCTTCATTTTCTTACCAAAATTATCTGTAAGATAATTTGTATAACTGAGGTCCCTACACCAAAATTCCAGCCTGATTTCATTCATTCAAGACTTCCCATATTTCCCCTGCAGTCTTGCCGGCCTGGCTTCCCACACAATGACAATATTAATGTTGAATGAAAATTTTACATGCATGAATCCAAAACACACTTGTGGACATTGAAAGAAACAAATGCATCTTGCAAGAGTGAAGTGTCATGTCAGCAAACACTAATAGAACCAGAGCTGCTAGTAAATGTAGTAAAAAGTAGCTGTGAAATAAAAGCAGTGCAAGCCATCTGAGCACTAAGACTGTGGCTTTTGTTGTGGATAGGCAGAGCCAAAGAGGATTGCATCAACTAAGCAAACTGAAGAAATTTATAGAACAAAGAAATTATGCAGTTAATTAGTGAAATTAATAGTTCACTGCCTATTTTTCCCCACAGTAATTATCAGAATTTAATTCATGTTATAAGGATAAATGTATAGGAGCTGTCAAGTGAAATGGTCACATCTAGGAAGAGGGAAGGAAGAAGAGGAAGCACTGATGGCCAAACTGGTGGGCATGCACACTGGGCAGAAAGATGTTTCAAAGGCGCTCAAAACAGCTACAACACAGGGAGGGATTCGGTCATGAAATGGTCCTAAAACATGTGTCTGTGATGCAAGAGAAAGTAAGACAATACAGAACCCCTGCAACCTGTGCAAGGATCCTCATGGGTGTCCCTCAGCCCAGGGAATGTGAGGCACAGACCAAGACAACTGCTAGAGGTGTTTCAGCCTCTTGGTCCTGCAGAGGGAGAGAGAAGAAGTCTGCAGCACCCAACACCTGCATGGACTTCATGTAGGGGTGTAAGGAGATGTTGCTCAGATCCTGAGAATGAAATCAATTTGTCAGAGCTGGATAAACCAAGCTTATTGTTACAGGGAATTCACAGACTTGTAGGTCAGGGCACAGGTAACTGAGGTGCCAGTCAACATGAATGGATAAAAAGAGGATCAGGGAGCAGACACACTGAAAGCAGGGCACGTAGTAAAAGCAGTGAATGGTCCCAAAGCCCCTTTATGAAGCTGGGCTGATGAAGAAATGCAAATGGCAGAAAAAGTCATTCACTTCATTTATGCCTGTTGCTAGCCACTACATCTTCCTACCACACAAGTACATTTGCTGGAGAGTTGCTAATGCAGACAAGGGTGGCATAGAATTGTTTTTCAAACAGAAATATTGGATGTACTGTGTATTTTTCACCTGCCATTGCAATGATGGCATTTTTAAAGTCAAAAGTAATTTATAATACTCTCATATTATCTGTATGCAATGACTGAAAATAAGATCCTTGAAAACAAGTATTGACATTTGATCATAGGTACATTTTAAGGACCCTAAATAGACACAAGCTCTGTTTCATAGCTTAGCTAAAAAATCCTTATGAAACCAAAGAGCTCATAATTAACTTTACAACATCTAGAAATGCATGCATATTGCTCAGCTTGCTCCCTAATCACTCCCAGCAGAACCCCAACTGTTACAGTGAATCAAACAAAAACATTTGCCTTCTTCCCAGACAGAAAATAAAATTAACCTGAAAGAGATAAAAAGCTAAAAAGAAAAAGGAAAATTGTGAGGTTCAAGGAGAGAAGACAGACAGAAGGGGAGAGAAAAATGACTGCTGTGGTGTATTTGTCTCACTTTCTACTATTTCTGTGTGTTAATGGCCCTATTTTGGGCAGCACTGTAACACAAGTTTCCTAGCCTTTTCCTACCTACTGTAACACTGATGGAACCTGATGGATTTTGTCATAAAGAAGCTCCTGTTTTGACTTTTGCATTCAGCAGAGGTACACAGTTGCTTTTTCCCTTAGCAGATCTTCAGCATGGGTGCATTTTGGCATCACTCATCCCAGCAAAGAGAATGCCCAATATCCATAACCACACAATAACATCAGGGTGAGGCTTAGCCAGCTACAGATTTGGGAATTGATTTCAAACACAGCTATAGGTTTTCTTTTCTATTTGTTTTTACATTTCCAAATCTTAGAAACAGCTCAGCAGAAAGTCATACAAATAAAACAGTAAGCCTACATGGAGCCCAGAACATACATGAAAAGGGCTGAGATTTTTTAGAATTTGTAATGTAAGAAAAACATTTTCATTACTCATATGTAGGAAGTGGGTGGGGGAGCTTAGTGGGGCTCTGACTTGGGTGATACAGATGGAAAATTTCCAGCGGTTTCCCTGCATGAGTTTCTCAGAAGGAAGCAGCATGTAGGACTTCAGCATAAGATGAAGAATATGACTCAGTTCATATTCTCTGTGGGCTGTCTTCATGCAAAGGCACAGCACACAACAGCCATGGCTGCTTGCAGTGAAACAATTCAGCTAGCAGTGGGGATTTTGAAAGAAGAGCAGCTATTATGGCTCATGGCTTTTCCTCTAAACACTCCCTGTAAAATTCTGCCTGTGCAGGTGGCAGTGGAGCACACACCAATAACTTCTGTATTTCCACAGCACAGTCAAGGCTGATTACTTCAAAGCATTTTGTTAGGGTAGTCTCCCACATAGCCACCCTTCCAGGTTCCTCCTTTGGTTGCTGTCAGTGACATGACCAAGCAATCTCATGCCATCCCTGTGAAGCTGGGTGCCATCACATCAGGAATTTACCAGCACCCTCCTGTCTGCCTCAAAGGACTAAACCCCTGGAAACGGGCTACAGTCACTGGAAATATCAGGCCAAGCTCAGGTATGCTATATGCAGGCAGAAATAGAGGTTTAGAGGATGGTGTTCCCTCTACACAAAGGCTGGTTTTGCCCTGGGGCCTGAAAACTAAATGAAGCATTAAATGAAGCAATGCACGATGGCAGATTGAACACATACTATGCTTGTGTCAGGGATTAATGGAAGAGATTGACTTTTAGGGCTGTCTAGTCTTTTCTTGGTAGCTGAACCATGTAAACTTGAAAATTCAAACCAGCCAAAAAAATCAGATCCTGTGACTAAAGGATTTTTGGAATGTCATTTCACTCAATATTGTCCTCCACAAATTAAGTCTCATTAGATGCCAACAGAGCACTGTCAAAAATATAAGAAATGCCTGCTTTTCCTGGTCCCTTCCTAGATGGCTGTGATACCACAGGGATACTGCAGTCACAGTGTGCCATGAGAAATGCACTACATCTTGCTTTTAGGAGACAACTAACTTGACTGCCATGGAGAACACAGGAGAGCTCAGGCAACTGCACTTCAGATAAGCACTGCAACCAAAAAACCTCCTTATGCTGGAAAAATATTTGACAGAAGAACCTTTTTTATTGAATTTATCTTCTGTACTTCAGTATTGTTTGGGCATTTTTAGTACCAAGAGGCACAATAAAGAGCTCTAGCAGGCTCAAGGAGAAGCACAGCCATCTAGTACCCTTATGAATGCCCTTTGAATAGTTAATGGGCCTTACCATGGGTACAAAACCAACATAGAGTGGCTCTGTCTTTGAATGCATGGGCACCCAGAGATAAATTAGCACAGAACCACAATGAGACGTGTATGAAGACAGTTGTGCTTGTCTTTTGAGGCCTGTGAATTTTTCAAGACTGATTCCAGCAAGTAGTTTTAAAAAACCAAGTCAGAATTTAAAAGGATTTCTCTTCATTTCATTGGCTTCCAAGCAAAAACCTTCATGTCTTCCCTGTACTGCAAGCACTTAAGTAATCCACCCCACATCTGGACAATTAAACTGCCTGGAAATGCTCCAGCCCTGAGCTTTGAAGAAAACACTTTAAATGTTGAAAGAAAACATTGATAAGCCAAAAATAGTCAGATGGGTGGATTCTATCAACTTTCATAAATCCAAGATCATGTACATATGTATTTAATTGCAGAGACAGTTTCTGTTCTGCTTTGAATTGTATTAATCTGAAACATTTCTATTGCTCCTCACATTTACACTTTGAGATTCTGCCGTGATGTGCCTTTTTAATTTTTTTAATTAATAGGATTTCAAATTGCTGAGATAACTTTCAAGCAAGATAATTGTTGGCCTGTGCCACTACATACCATATTCTGTCAGCATATCTTTGAAAAACCTTAATAAGTAGCATGACATTTCATTCCCCATGGGAAATGACTATGCCCTGTATTCCCTTCCTGTCCCCTTTTAAAATTGCTCTTTTTGGCTTCTTGGATTTGCTGGAGGGTTTGGAGCCCAGTTGTGAGTGCTTGCTGTGGTGAGAATTGAGAATGTTTTTCTACTCTCCTTAGTGTGAAATTCCAGGTACAGTATTATGTCACATAAGATCTCTGTGAAAAAATGTATCTTGGCTCCAAAAGGAAAGATTAATGGAAAAATCATTCTCAACCTGCCAGGAAAATATTTTTTCCCTTTCAGCATGAAAACAAAATGTAGAGTTAGCTGCAAGATCTAAAGATTAAAGGGAAAGTAATGTTCCAAGCTTTTCTTAACCTCCGTCCCCAAATTATACAAAAGCTCATGCAGAAAGAGGAACAAAATAAAGAAAACCAACTTTGTTTATTCCTGTATAACAAAGTCCCTTACTAGAGTAAACATTCAGGGCTTTTTTTTTTTTTTTCCTTTTACCAGCAGTGCTATTTTCAGCAATCATTTTTAGCAAAATTGGTTAAAAAACAACTGAATAATACAGAGCAGCATCTTTGGCTCTGGAGTAGCTCTGTCCTTTATCTGTCTAGCAGCCACAGGAATCTTTCAGTGCTAAGTAACAGCAAGGAATTGTAACATATGCAAGCCTGAACCTGTATTGTCATATGCTATTAAACCTGCTACAGTGCATTAAACTTCAGAAAAGACAAATAAATGTGGAGGAGAATGAGGTAAAAAGAAGGACTGACACAGCAAATTTCAAGTCCTTGCACACTTGGCTAGAAGGGTGTATTCAGCTGAGGGACACAAAGAACAAATTTGAGTAATGCCTGCTCTTCCTGTCAAACTCCTGATGGCCCCAAGGAGAGGAATGTTGTGTCCCAAGGTGAGCACTGCCCTGCAAGGTGATGAGCAGTGACTGGGTTTGCCCCAGTCTGGCAGAGAAGAGATGCTGTGCCCTCATTCCACAGCCAAGCTCTGACCAGTTTAGTGGAGAGCAGCTATCCCAGGCTGGAGACAAAATTTCATTAGCTTTCCTTAGTATCTGATTCACTGGGATCCTAAGGTAGCTAACTGCTCTTCTGGCCTGTCATGCCAAGATGTGGTTTCATATTGGTAAACAAAAAATTTCCTGGTGCCTCCAACAATTCTCCCCAAGGAGCTCAGTGGCCCTTGTGTGTTCTGGTTCCTTCTCTGCTACACACCCAGAAAGGCAGGGGAGCAATGCCCCCTGTCACTGAGCAATGGTTTGGGTACATTTTTGAGACCTTTCTGTGCCAAAGGGACCCAAGGAGAAGTAGGGAGAACAGGCACCAAGAGAGGGGCAGGCATCTTTTGAAATTCTTCAGAGAGAGAAAAGTGCAAGGCCCCAGAATAACCTGCCACCACAAAACAAACAGGATAATACAGCACTAAAATCTGCTCCAGTGCTTACTGAAATCAACAGGAACCTTAACACTGCCTTGAAGAGGAATTTGATAAATGCCCAGTGGGAAGCTGACCAAGGAGAAACGAAGTGTGGCAGCCAGGGTTTTTTCAGTGAAAATGCATTCTACAAAGTGTGGTGCAGAAGCAGCAGACAGTAAGGAGTCAGAAGACCAAATACACCGGTGGATTTAGGAAATAACCCTGCACCCAACTCTTCTCTTTCAAAATGTCCTGATGCTGAGTAGCAGCAATCTGGAGGGCAAGTAGAAGTCAGAAACAAGAAACATTATCCCAAACCTAGCAAAGATTCCCATCTTAGCCTTATGCTCTTGTCAAATCCAGCACACACACATACACACGTAAAAATCTTGGCAAAAGGCCTAGCATTTCATTTGGATAAATTACTTCCACATTTAATCAGCCAACACTGAGCTGTATTTGTTAGAGAGTGCAAAACTTCTGGCAGTTTAAGGCAGCTGCCTATGTCATTGTCTTCTCTAGTGCTATTAAAACATTGCTACATTATCACTTATGGAGCCTGGCAAAACATTTGTTGTGTGGAACAAGATTCAAAGGACATGATTTTTAACTAAATTTAGACGTAAGGAAGACATTTTTGAGAATGGAATGCTTTCCCCAATTGGTCAGGCCAGTTCCAGGCTTACCATGGTCTCTTCTCAAAGGCCAGACTCATAACAGAGACTTGGGGCTGATATGTGAACCTTCAAGTCAAAGGTGCTGTTCTAGAGCAATCTGAAATTAAACACAACAAGTTATGACACAGAAATCAACAGCCAAAGGTGGTGCTGTCAGTCAAACAGACTGTTTTGGTCAATGTCACATGATATGATTCATTTTGGGAGTACAGGAAGTAGTAGGCTCTTCAAAACATTCTTCAGGTGTAAAAGCTAAATTTTGTTTCAAAAGACCAATGGATTTCAGAAGAAAATACTGATACTAAACATTTGGATTTCTTTTTATGCCAGCTTAAAACCTGCTTCTATAAATTGACAAATTAGAAGATAATTTTCTTTGCCTTGAATCTGTATTTTTCATCAGAAAATACAAAAACATCACCAAGATCCACCCTTGAATAAACTCCCCAAATACAATTTAGGTGAAAGGAATCCATCCTCAATGTGGGAGAAAAATTCCAGACTTCATTCTCAATTCAGGCATTTGCTTCCATTTTATTTGAACTAGTAACAGAGTACTTTAACAAATTTTCAAGCTAAATTAAACCTCAGTAATTCAGAAGTTCTACTATGTAGTGAAGCAATGCTGTAATTGACAGATCAGTCTCCATTTACATTAGCTCCTGGGAGGATTAACTATGTGGGGATTAAATCCTTTCATATCTGACCCAAATCCCACCCCAAATTAATATTAACTCCCGAAGTCAGCTGGTTTAAAATGTACTTTGATCACCTGGGAAACTTGTCTCTCCTTCTCACTGATAGGATTTCTGTGGTGAAAACAAACTCATTGCTCTTCTCTTTGACCTGATCCTGAAAACATGATTTGAGCCTTGTAACTCCACACAAACATAGAGATGTATGCTGCAAATCCACATATTCCATATCATCTGCAAATGAATTCTTATAGTCTTTCATTTTTTCTTTACTTATATGGAAGCCAAAATACAGGGGTTTTGTTTAAAAGAAAGGAAAAAAGGAAGAAAAAAAAAAAGAAAGCAGAAATTCCAGGGTGGTCCTAATCTTCTCATCTTGAATTTATATTTTTATATGTCAGGGATGGAACATGTGGGCAGAGTGGAATGTCAGACAGGCAGAGTATTAGGAACAGAGTAGCATAAAGCAAGCAACGTTCACATAACTAATTTACTATGTGTTAAACTGGATCAAATTCCTACAAATGTGATGTTAAACACTTACGTATGGCAGTATATTTTTATGGAACAGATTAAGAAATTATGTAAATTTCCAAGCATAAAATTTTGGTTAATCAAAATCTTTTGGCAAGTTAGCTGTTTTCATTTTGAATGAACCCTTCACATTACCACTTTGCCTCCAGAAAAGACTGGATCTGTATCTTCATATAGATTCCTTAATAATTGAATAGATAATTTATTTTCCTGGCTCAAAGAATTTCCCTGCACCATCATCATCATCCTTATTTATTTCCATATATTTTATTATGTACAAATAAAGTATTTTTTAGTAGGAACAGACCTTCTTTGTGAAATATAAGTACTTAACCAAGTTTCCTTAACTTCTGACCTATTAGCAGTGAAAACTTGTAAAAAAATTCTGTTATAAAGGTCCCACCAAGCTATTCCATCTCTCAAGTGTGAAATACAGGAAGAGTGGGACAATACTGCTTTCTGGAAGTAGGCAGTACACCTGGAAAAGGTTCTGGGGGCAAAATGAGGGAAGTTTCTTTGTTTTAGAGGAAGAGGAGGAGAAGGAGTAGGATAGTAGATAAAAGTGATCTAAGAAGAACCATATGGGCAAGAAGGAAGGGATCATTTAGTTTTCTTTGCCATCTAATTAAAATATCATGTTACAGAACATTTGGGCTATGAAAAGGTCTGTGTCTCTAGGACTCTATTTTGACTTCTGGGATGCACTTGAGCGTGAAAAATGTACTCAAGCAAAAGAGTCAGTGACTTAGAGCCCCACTCACCATGTGACCTTCACCAAAATGTCTGAACACATAGGACACAGATACTTTGTCAATAAAGCCATCTTGATGGGAAGAGACTGCCTGAGAGGGAGATACTGCACTGACAACTCTTTCATATGAGCCCAGCAACTGGGAATATGGAAGTGGGTGGATGTCCAGGGGAAAGCTTCTGTTGTGCAGCAGATGTTTTCAGCCTGCTTGGGTGGAGGCTTCTTCCAGCTTACATTCAGGGAGGCCAAGCTGAGGGGACACAGATCAGTTTGGGAGTTCATAGTCCTGTTGACTACTTTTTCTACTGGGGAAATGTCAGGGTGTGTTTTCTTGCACTTTGGGATATCATGATTCCCTCCTCTGATGATGATTCCTGTCCTGTAAATGTTTTTACTGTTGCTGGTTAATGAATTCGGTTCAGCCTGGCAACTTAAGGCAGTCTGAACAGCAGATAGTTGATATTTACCAGGCTGGAGATAAAAATAATTCACGCGTTACATTTGAATGTTGAATCTGAGGTAACCAGTCAACACAAGAGCATAGTCCATAAGTAAGAACAGATGCAAAATTAATCAGATACATTTTTTTCTGTTTCTTTCTCTGTGAATATTCTATTTTTCTGCTCAACTCTGAGTGTTCCCATCTTTTCCCTGTTGCAGGGAATAAAACCTGCATGCCAAGCTCACAAACAAAACTGCCTTCGACTGTCTTTGTGCTGATAAACACAGCAAAGCGTCCATCCATTCTTGCAATCCCAGGAGTCGCTGTAATGACAATGTTATGCACAACCAAAGCAGTGCCAGGAGGTGCAGACTGGAGTGTGATGGAACAGAATGTCCCTGAGCAGCAGCTGGTGGCCAGGAAGCTGGAAGCACATACCCAAGAAATGCCTCTCAGTATCTTTGCTTTGCTTACAATGGAAAGATTTTCATCTGACCTACTGTGGTGGTTTCTACGGCTTGCTTGATGCTTTTCTGTTTTCTTAACCATCTATTCACACAGCAATACTGACAAGGGGGAAAGCCCAGAGATTTATATTAGCTGGATTAAAAATTCCTTCCAGCACAATGCTGCCCAAAGGCTCATGGCTGTGCTGCACTGGGAAAATAGCACAGCAAAGCATCTAGAAACAAATCCAGAGACACACACCCCCCACAGGTTCCCCAGACTGGGAGCCTCAGTCATCAGGTGTGGTCTTCACAAGTGGCTCCAAGGACTGAGTGCAGGGGTGAATAGGGTTGATCCTGCCCTCAAAAGGCCTCTGTCCCAAAAAGACCACCAGGCTTGACTGGTGATATTGGAGATGTTGCACTCTACAACTCAGAGTCCAACAGCTGTTGATGCAGTTCCTACAACCATTGCTTTTCTAGCCACACTGTCTCTATTAGGAAGGATTTAAAAGGTTTTAGGGCCAGGCTATGAATAGGCTGTATTTCTTGCCCTGTAGGGATATTGTAAAGGCAAGTGAGAGACGTGCATTTTGGCAAGTTGACTGTGCTTATGTCTGTTCTTATTAGCATACTGGGAGCAGGCCTGCCATTTTGACACCAGAAGACTAGGATTTCACAGGGGAAGGACATAAATCAGCATTAGTTACCTCAGAGACTGTAAATTAACTGTAAAATACACAATGTGTTTTGCTACCAAAGATAAGCAACAGGCCACCATCTATACCACATAAATTTTGGTGGATCATTATTAGTGGCTGAGGAGACAGAAAGCTTTGTAGGTCACCCTTAGTTTTGGCAGTGAGGAGCTGAGCTAGTGCCTGGGGCAGCAAACAGTACTACTGGTGAAGAATTTAACATCCATGTGAATTAATGTATTGGCCATCCCTGAGTAGGTAACCAGACAGAGATTTCCTGGGACGGGCCAGTGATCCCTTCAGTGCATTCCTGCAGTGACACCACTAATCTCACACACCTGTGTCACCCCACTTCCTCTTCTTTGTGACCCACAGAGACAGGAAGTAGTGGCTCCTGGTCTAATCCTGAACTGAAGAATAGGACAAGTGAGGAAAACACACTCTTGCAGACCAGCCTTTTTCTCTGGTATTTACAAGAAAATATCAATAGCAAAACCTGGTACATCTCCAAGGTGCCATGGAGAGGATGTGTTCTGGAAGACCCCAGAGCAGACCCTCCATCCTCATAGCTGTGCTGTCACTTCCACTCTCCTTGTGGAACAGCCCCTTCCCCTCACTCCTGCTCCTGGGACTAGTGGAATATTTACAACACACTTGTTTTGAAGCTCAGTTCCTTCTCCATTGCACTGAGTATGAGTATGAATACAAGTATGGAATTTTTAAGAATTAACTTAAAAGTTGCATCAATACAAAAGAAGGATGTAAGTGACAGGATTTATATGTTGCAATCCAGAATTTTAGAGGTTCCCCCCCATAATTACCAAGGTCTCATCTCATCTCATTTGATGTCACACTACTGTCTCTCTTCTTTTCCCTCTGTCCTCCCAGAGACCAAGAGCAGAGCAGCCCTAAGAACCGTCTCTCTGAAAAAGACATTGTGGACCAGGAGCTTAAGAGTCTCCTTGAGGACTTGTACAGGCTGCACCTGAAGTGGCCTGTCCTGGCATCAGGCACAATTTCTGACAACAGTCCTACAAACTTGGCCAGAATCATGAGGGACGAACCAAGAACTTCCTGTCACATGCATCACTTCTGCACAGGTCCTCAGGGAAAGTGCTGCATCTTCTTACAGTCAATCAACTCCAGGATAATTCACTTCTCTCAATAATATGCAAAGGAAGACTTCTTTCTTCTTTTTTGGGAGCAGCATCTAGTTAAAACACCTTCCTAGCTCAAACAAAAGTGCAGGGCAGCTACAGGAAGATTTCTTAGCCCTGTTGCTCTAGCCTATCGCTCGTTGTAGGGGTGCAAACACTGCCATATCCTTCTTCCTTACCAAAACGATCGCTGAGAGAAAAGAGAGAGCCAGCAGGGATGCAAAGGCAATGTGGAAGGATGGAGCTGGGAAGGTGGTGAGAGCTGCCAGCATCAGAGCTGCCTTGACCCCGGGTAGGATGATAGCTGTGTCTGCCACAGCAAGGATGGGGTAACCTTTTGCCTGGGGAGAACCTTGTCTCTGCCTTGCTATACTGCCACTTCACCTGCAGTGTTCTTCAGGAACAGAGCTCATTTTGGTCCACAGATGTCCCTTCACTTCCAGTCTTGTACTCAATTCTCTGTCCTCAGCTAGGTTTCTGCAGTCCAGAAGAGTGCTTGACCTGCTTTTTGTGTCTTGCAACTGCTGTCATTCAGGAGAGGATAAGAGGAGGTGGCTCCATAATGTCCACAGACTGTTCCAGCAAGTGCTTGCAGGAATGTTTGCCTCGTTTGCTAGGACATGAATCTGAATAACACTCACTGGATATTAAAAACAATAAACATTTGTTAGATAATAAATCCCAGACTATGCTTCTTTGATAAACTGGATGATTTTATAAGGAGTCCCCTGTGACTGAAGGCAGATTCTTCCACAGTGTTGTAATTTGTTTTGAGCTTTGCTCTTCATTACCTGGTTTTGCCTACACCCTGCTCTATGAATGAGGAAAACACCTCCAAATGCCCTTTGTGCAATCTTAAGGGAGAAATTCAAGTAACCGGTAAAGTAATAAATCCTTATTACAGATCATCACTCATTTTTCTTATTAATTTATTTAGGACTTTTACCACTGGTTGCAGGAGGAGAAAGCAAAAGGTAGAGCAATTTCTCTCCTTTGTTACCACAACAGACTGCAAAAATAAAAATAAAAATAAAAATTTCTCTCTATCCAGCTATTGCACTAGTCCAAGTCTATTCAGTGGGACCATGAGTCATGTCACCAACAGCTCTGCAAGTAGAGTTATTTCTACATCCTAACAAAAGCAATTCTGTAGCTCAGGATGACAAATTCATGAAACATCTGTGAAAGGTCAAGAAACAACATGCCACTTTGGGACAAACAGCCTTTCTTCTGACATCCCACATTTCAGAGAAAATCTCTGCTTCTCAGCACATGCTGCCAAAAGTTATATTAAAATACTATACTATAAAAAATGTTAATATAACAGAGTGCTGTTTTATTTATGTTTTTTAGCAAACTCAGAAGGGCAGTTATAATATTTTAAGAAAACAGCAAGCCAGCAGCTAGGTACTAGCATTCTTCACTCTGTGCAGATCCTTCCCTTCCAGCCAAATCTGTTTTTTACCCACCTCTGCTGTTCCTTTCCCTCTCTGTATAACCTGTGCAGCCAGGGGCCAAAGGCTGCATAGTTTCCAGCTCTCCCTTTTCCATTGCAGAGACTGCTCCCAACAAACCAAGACAGCTATAAGGGTGCTTCCAAAGAAAATAGGCTAACTGGGGGTAGGGGTAAGGTAAGGAGTGAGAAAGATCATCAGGGCAGGAGCTGAAATAAGATAGCCCAGGCATCTGTGTGCCTACTTGGAATAGAAAATCTGCCCCCTCTGGAGAGCAGAAAAAGAGATTCTGACTCTGGGATGAGTTTGGGACAGGTCTGCAGGTCGGTGTGTAGCAGCTTCCAAAAATCCCTTTCTGTGGGTTTTAACATGGAAGGGGACAAATTAGCCCATGTTAAAAAAACAAAAAACGAAAAACAAAAAACAAAAAACAACAACAACAACCAAAAAAAAAAAAAAAAAAAAACAAAACCAAAAAACCAACCCAAACTCTTAAATCCCTTGGAATGTACTTTTCCTTTCTGTTTCATCACTTACAATCATAATTATAGGTGCTGCTATTGCTCCATTCATTGTTACCCCAGGCTAATATTTTCCATCATATTCACTCTTTCCAGTTGCTGGCAACTTTGTCAGACCTTCAGCTTTCAAGATCTAAAATCTTCCATGCACTTTTTCTGACTGAAGTCAATCAGGAAATATCCATTTTCAGATGCTTTCTTTAACAAAAATTACTGACAAAGGCAGGTTTCCCCACCAGCTCTTGAGATGGTTGTGAAAGTTCAGTACAGAAAGTTGAAATTTGGCCAAAAGACAACAGCAGAGTTAGGAGGCTGTGTGACACCACCTCACAGATAGTTATTTTTGGATAAATTGATGTGGACTCAACAAGCAAGGTAGCAATGCCTGTTCCTCCTGCATGCACAGGGTTTGATCAGTTCTCTGTTATACTCTGGCTAAAGCAGAGTGTAGCTGGTGGGAGATCAAGCTCCTGTTGAACACGCCACACTGGCAAGCTTGGTACAGTTCAGAAGGGACAGTGTGGGCTTCTTAAGCCATACAGGAGAGAGAGAATGTGGCATGCACTGCCCCAAAATCTCATTTAGACTGATGTCATGTTCAGTGCTGCAGTAGAAGAGCAGCCTTGTACTCCCAAATCCCCAGGCAGACATGCCTGAGCCATCCAACCTGTGCTACTGCCACAACCCTGGCTGTAGAACAGGGGAGGAGGCACACCTCAGTAACCTTCTCAGCTGTGGCATGGGCACAATATGCTGGTATTTTAAACTGCATTTATGCCAACCCAGCCCTGGTCTGCCCTGGAGCACTGCAGGGCCACAGGCCTTTCACACAGTGGGAATATTAGTGACTGGCTCCCCCAGAGGAACAGCCTTTAGCATGGCCTTCCAGGCCTGGCTCCCCTCCCACAAAAAGAGTATTGCCACACTCTGGGTGCACTTTGCAAACCAAGTCATGCAGTACTGAACGGGCTTCCATGCTATTTTTCCCAAATGAACATGGTTATTAGTGGATGATCTGTTAAGGGACTCGGTACCCATATTTTCTAAACCTTGTGTCTAACATTTCTCACAGCAGTCAAGTATGGGTTATACCTTTCATACCTATCCACTGGAAGTAAATGGAAACTACAAGCAGGGCATAGTGCAGTTTGGAATAGAAATAGAAAACATCAGGCATCCCCATTCCACAGACTTGCTCTTTGAGGAGCTCTCAGCAAAGCCACAGGAGCAGAAACAAGCCATCTCTGGCAATGTCCCTCCATAACACTGACTGAATCACTTTGACCTGATAAAGAACAAAGTCTGCCAGCACAGGTATCACTACTACAGCATTTCCACCAGGTTCCAGATCTGTGGCTGCTAGCATCTAATCTGCCTACAGCCAAAGGGATGGACCCTAGAGATGATTCCTCTTGATCTCTGCTGCATTCAAACTGCTTTGTGCCACTGATACCTGGAAGAGGCAGCAAGGCAGAAAAAAATGCTCGGATGACCGACACTCAGTGCTGCTTCTTCATGTATATTCATTTTTATACCTTATTAATTTTTAAATTGCATATAAACAAGCACAAATAAGAATTCCCATTGTAAATGTAAAAGCTCCAAAGACCTGGGACTACATGGCTCAACTAACTTAAGGAAATAAAAGCTCATGAGTGCCAATATTATTGCTGAAAACAAGATCTAAGTCACTTATATCTTCCAAAGTCTTAAACACAGCTTTCAGTTACATGCTTGAATCACTAAAGCATGCACAACAATAATATCATAAATGTGTATAAGTATCCACTTAATGAACACACATGTTCACATGTATTTAATTTAATTGAATTTTATAGTAGCTTTTACACACTATATGCTTTCTCTGTTTGTGTCTGGGACTGAGCTACGACATTTATTTATTTATTTATTTATTTATTTATTTATTTATTTTTCTTCAGCATTTTGTAATTTTCTTAGGATAAATTCTCCTCTTTGCTCACACCTCAAAAATATACTCTTACTATATCTAGAAAAAAATGCAGTTTCAGCTATTTTCTAATATAATCCAAACACTTTTAAAAATATTCTGATAAAATAAAATGTTATTCAAAAAAACTTGTTTTCAAAACTAGAATACTTTTTAAGAGGAAGAGTAATTCATTATGCTACTTTTAAAGAGAATTGATTTTAAGGTTTTTGGAGCAAGAAGCCTTTTTGACTAGTACCAAAAGCATTACAATCTAGCTCAAAGACTTGGCCTTTATTTTGCAGCTATGCTACAAACAAGCAATAGGATAAACCAAGATATACTTGAGATTCAGGTATTTGAACAACAAAGAAAAATGTGATTTTCCAAGGAAGATTCAAATCTCTACACATTTTAAGCCTCCACTTGAATCAATAGCTAATAGGCCACACCACTGACCTACACTTCAAATATTACTCCTGCTTGTGCATTAGACAATTATCATACCAAGAGAATATTTTGCTTTCATTTTTATTCCTGGCTCTGGACTTGTTTCTGCAGATTGAATTGATTCAAAAGTCAGTGACCTTGGCTAATTTGTGGAGGACAATTAACGCTCAAGCAAGAGTGTTTCAAAATCCAACTACCTAATAAGTTGCCAAAAGAAAGGACAAAGTCATAAATTGCACATTACAATTGAAAAAAAGAAAAGGAAAAAAAAAAAGAAAGAAAGGAAATGGAGCAGTAGGAGGCAAGAGCTGACTTCAAACCTGTTAGAGGAGAAAAGACCTAGATAAGTTGAAGCAGATATCAAATATACTGAATGCCTAAGCAGTAAACTTACATGGGAATCTGGGAACCAAAAAATATTTGTGGTTGCTTAAAGAATAAAAAAGGCCATGTATGCAGCAGATGAGACCTGGTAAAATATGTTACTATTTAGCACTATGATCAATGTATTCAAAGTATAGGTGGCACAAGCATTTTCTCCCTGTTTAAGCTGCAGCAAAACACAAAAAAAGGGAACAAGAGATTCCCCAAATCCACCTCTATTTCTTCTAAGACTTTAATAAAAGGAAGAATTCTTCAACAGAACCATAGCCTAAGCACACCTTCCCACCTCTTTTGGAAATCTAACTTTGAACTTTACTATCTTCATGTTTGGTAAAATTATTCTACATGCTGGTTTTGTTGGAACTACTTTATTAGAAATTGCTAAATAAATTTAGCTGCTTTATAAAGTACTTAAACCACTTGCATATCCTCTCCTTTATATGGGTCTTACATATCATCTCAGTGGTGAACAGGTTAAACTCAAGTTTCAGGTCAAACTCAACATCAAGGGGATGGGCCAGGGAGCAAAGGACCATCATTTCAATAATGACTTGGAAGACACTCATCTCACAAACAAATCACCCTGGATGACAAATCCTTCACATAAGTACATTATAGCTAGACAAAAGCACACCCACTTTGAGAGTATAAAAATATTCTGAGACTGGTTAGGGCTACCCACATACTAACACTGTATATTACAGTTGTTTCAAATGAAGATTTTCAAATTACACCAACAAATTACACCTTTTTATGGGTAGCTGTATTGTGCTGGAGACAGACCTTGGAGAGCAGACACTTCAGTGGAGAAGGCTGCTGTGAAGGATGACTTCCCTCTACCTTTCTTTCTTCTTTTCATTTTTTTCTTAGTCAGCAGAACTCTTTAAGCTCATCACATTACACAAGGCAAAACAGAAAATCTGTTCATTCAGGATGCTCATACAGAAACCAAAATCTGGGGTTTTCAATGCATCCCCAAATGAAGATGGAACCCAGCAGTCCCACTTCATAAACAATAAGAGGGCAGAGCAGAGAGCAGAGTGACTTTCTCAAAACTGTGCAATGGTCTGTTGACAGATGGAAGCAGAATCCATGTCTCTTTGCAGTGCTCTAATGCCTTTATCCCTGCCTGAACAAGTGGCCAAACTGAAATGCCATGGAGAGCACCTGCCAGTGATCACTACTCCTGATTATCCTGTTCCCTCATATTCATTCATTTAATTTGGAACCCAGAAATGGCAGCAATGGGAAGGGTAAGAACTGCCCTGCAGTTTAGGGACTTTGTGTTGATAGAAAGTAGAAAAGATGTGGAGGCTGATCTCAAGCCTCCTTGTGTGGAGTTGCAATACAATCTGGGACTTTGGCAAAAACCTCAGATTCCAATGAATTATCATGGACTACAGCTTTATAACCCTGAAAAGTCACCAACAGCTTTTTGACAAACCTCAAAGCCACTGTCTGACCATGACTTATATAACCCTGTTGAGTTCCAAACCTGGTCTGCAGCAATGTTTAAATCACGCAGGTCTGAACAGTAAGAATGGGGGAACAACAGAATTAAACATTTTTAGGAGAAAAAAAAAAGAGAGAATATGAGAAAATGTACATGTTTTTCTCACACTGCACACTTGCCTCCTCACTTTGCCCTCTTTGGCAGTCCAGCTGAAAGGCTTGAAGTTGTTCTTTTGGCCCAGTTGAACTGCTAATTAAATTTCTTCACAGCAAACCTGGCAATATCTGAATTTTGAAAGATAAAAATAAACCAGCAAACTGAGATTTTGTATAATCCCAGTATGGAAAAAATACAGGGAGTATTAACATTCTTTTCATTTGAACACCTGGGAAAAGCAATTCCTAATTTTAATTCAGCCTTATGGTAACAATTGCAGACACAGTAACTGAAATTGAAATTATTCTTATTCTGAATGCTTTCTTATTGTTCAAACTAACCTTGTTTTACCAAGCAGATGAGCTAAGAACCTATCTTTTATAAAACTAGACACAATGCAGTTGACTTCTCTTCCAGTGGGTTGGGATATTCACTCATCAATTTAATAACAAATACAGGCCTAAAGTCCATTTTGAGGCTTTAAGCTTTATCCATGGCTTTCTCTGGAAAAATTCTCCATTTCAGTCTCACAGTTGTGGGTTACAAAGAACTGAACAAGTTGCTAAAGTGTTTGCTAAAGCTAACAAACCAGTTGGCTAGCATAATTCAAGAATAAAGTCTTGCATTTCTATGCAGCATCTTTAAAACTTGATCACAAGGACAAGAGCAGTCACAATGCAGTAACTTAGCCCAAAATAGGTATGCAAATGTTGGCTGTACTGGATCACTAAGCCACCTGCTAGAGGGTCATTTACATCTACTTAAACAGAACAGGCTTTACTGGAATGCAGACTGATTTCTTAAATATCTATCAGAACCTAGGCAGGACAATTCTCATTTCTTAATGGAAAAGGTCAAATTCTTCAATCCACACACTAATGAGAATTTTGAAGAGCTAAGAAGAGAGCAGCAATGAGAACACCTGTATTCACATATTCAAATGAGTCTCCAAAATAAATGCCACTATCACTGTAAAGGCAGATGAGTTATCCAATGTGCTTGTATGTGGGAATGCAGCTCTCCCTGCACTGGCAAGTTAACAGCCAAGCATGCAGCAGTCAATCCAGCTGAACAAGCTTTCTGCACAACTGGAATCAGAAAGCTTTATCAAAGCAAAGTTTTTTTTTAATTCCTGCAAAGAAGACACCACCCTGAAGTGCCAAGCATGGCAGTTTCTGTAATGCAATACATCTGCCTGCCTGTGATCACCACTCCAGGATCTGAAGTCTACATGCTGCCAACAAACAGCCCCACCACAGAAAAAGCTTGATTGAAGTATTTTCACTAGACAGGGTTGTGTCTGGCCCTGAATCTTCTGCCAGCTCTGGTTCATGCCAGTATTGAAATGAATCCATTAAAAATAGAGGGGTTGAAGCAACATAAGCCTATAGTCTGCCTGCCTTTGGTGGAGTCATCTGTTAAAACAGAGGTCACCATCCTTTGCTGGTCACTACTGAGACCAGCAGAAATCCATACATGCCACAGAAATGGAGCCAGTGCCATTACTGCTGAATTTTTAATCAGAAAATTACAGGTGTGCATAAGACAGCTACAGAAGACAGACCAGGCACCAACAGTTTTGTACCTCTTTATATAAAGATTTTCCATGGAGTTATCTTTCTTAAATTTCCCAGTGGGTCTTGTGATGGGCCATTCTGTGTAAATACTTCAGCAGGGTCTTTCTTCAGCATGGTGATATGTGATGAGGTGGAAGGGGTATGGCAGAAGGGGGAGATCCTGGACACAACCAAAGCAATCTGAGACTTTGCTTTTCATTGTTGATTGGGAGCTGACCATGAGAATACTTCTGTAGCTAAATAACCAAAGTGCTAAGAAACTGTAAAGTAAATGCCAGTATACTTCAGTCTTAAAAAGAAACACTTTAAAGAATTAGGTAATTAAAATATTGACAGAGTCTTTTTACATATCAGTATGTTTTTGCTTCTCTAACAGTATGTTTTCTTCAGCAAATATGTATCTATATGAAATATATTCAGCATGTAAAACCTAAAGGTGGAACATATGTGTTTGATAAATAGCCTGTTATAAACTTATTGTATTTCAGGATTGTTCCACTTCAGTTTACAATTTGTTTTATGTTCTTTTGAAACTGTTTTGGTAAAACTGGGATTAATTTAGCACACATTTTATTAAAATTGTTTGCAGTAGGGTAAGACAAAATTATGAAGTACAGCAGACATTGAAGCACTCCGCTGCCTAAAATTTTTAGGACAACTAAAAAAAAAAAGCATGTCAAACTGCACGTTCCACAAATTTCCTGGCACCAGTCATTCTGCCTCAGATGCATACTAGAGTGAAAGGTCTTTTATACAATTTCGTTTTTCCTTAGAAAATATGATAGGTATATCATTGAATTATATATGCAGCCACTGTGTACGAACAATAAAATTCTCAGTCCAACTCATTTTGTAAATATGCTAGAGCTGCTCAAGGGTTTTCTGAGCTCATGTGATGGGAGTGATGGCCCTCAATGGTCAAAAGAAAGGAAAATTCTCTGCTGGGATTTTTCCATCTGGTTTACATTGCAGTCCAAACTTTACGGATCAAAGAAAAAGCATTTTCTCTCTCACCATGTTATCTACCATGAGCCAAAGTATTTTTGGGTCTGTTCAGTGGAAAAGAAAGAGAGCACCACTTTATGGAAACTATCCCTATTTTTATTAGTTTCAAGTCACTTTTTAAAGTCATAATGTGTATTAATAGACACGGGCATCAACCACGTGAATGCTGGTACAGAGAGCTGAACAATGAAATCTCTGCTCCATTTTTATTTGGTTCTTAGAAAAGCTGTGACTACCATTCCTAGAAAGATAATCACATGGCTGTGAGCTTAGAGGCAGACAAGCAAGTTTCTGGCTTTTTGCATCCACAAATCAATAGCAGAGGTACCAAATTCTTTTAGCTGTAAGGCTATCTAGCCTTTAAGGCTTGGGCTGAAATACAGGAGTCTAGGAGGAGTTTAGTCAAACAGAGCTTTGACTTGGAGCCTTCAAAGCCAGATATGCTCTGCTTTCTTTCCATTCCAGACACTTTCTTCTAATGTTTCTTAGTTATCTCAACAATCCCCCTAAGTCATAAGTTGTGATGCTCACTTCTAGTTATCTGACACCTAACCTTGCTGCCTAGTTAGCAGAGTTGGGGTAGGATAGAAAAAAGACTTCTAGAAGAGAGAAATAAAAACAAAAAAAAACAAAAACAAAAAAAAAAAAAAAAAAAAAAAAAAAAAAAAAAAAAAAACCAAAAAAAAAACAAAACAAAAAAAAAAAAAAAAACCAGTAAGCAAGAAACACGGACTACTCTGAACTTTCCAGGAATGTAACAAATGAAATTATAGAATCATTTAGGTTGGAAAAGACCAAGCAGTAGGACTAGAGGAATGGGAAAGAGACTGATGCACAGGAAATTCCACCTGAATATGAGGAAGAGCTTCTGTACTCTGTGAGTGACCAGGAACTGGAACAGGTTGGCCAGAGAGGCTGTGGAGTCTCCTTCACTAGAGACATTCCAGGATGTAATCCTGTGCCATGTGCTCCAGGATGACCCTGCTTGAGCAGGGAGGTTGGATCAGATGACCCACTGTGGTCCCTTCCAACCTAATCCATTCTGTGATCACAAAATTCAACCATAAACCTAAAACTTCCAAGTCCACGACTAAACCATGTCCTTAAGTGCCACATCTACAAGCCTTTTAAATACTTCCAGGGATGGTGACTCCACTCTTCCCTGGACAGCCTGTTCCAGCACTTCACAACTCCTTCAGTGAAGAAATTTTTCCTAATATCCAATCTAAACATTCCCTGGTACAACCTGAGTCTTATTTCTCTTATTTCTGTTTCTTATTACCTGGCAGACCAACCCCCATCTCTCTATGACCTCCTTTCAGGTAGAGACTGATAAGGCCCCCCTACAGCCTCCTTTTCTCCAGGCTGAATAATCCCAGCTCCTTCATCACTTCCCATATGATTCTTCACCAATATTTTTGTCCTCTGAATGCACTCCAGAGCCTCAATGTCTTTTGTGCAGTTACATAGTTTTTTTGTGACAGGGTACAGAGTTTAAAAAAAAAAAAAAAACACTGCCAAACAAAACACCTCAAAACCACATAAAAAAAGCATAAAGGACACATAGTTTTTGTATTTTTTTTTTTTTCCTTAGGCATTATAGATACTTTAGTAGCTATAACTTTCCAGAGAATCAAAGTATGTCAGCTGTGCAGTCAAGCACTTTCTTCTGGACTGCTTACATCTTTTAGTCACAGAAGTATTTTAATGGGGGTCCCAAACTTTTTAAAACTTGCTGGATTTAAACTTGGAAGAAACAAAGATTTACTAGATGTACTAACTGTACCTATCAGATCTTGGTGGGAAGAATCTCAGACAGCAAGCAGCACAGGCAACAGTGTGCTTATTCCACAAAGTCTGAAGCAGCCCAACCTTGCTGGTTGGGAGGTAAGGAGGTAAGCAGCACACGTGGGAGGAATGCAGTGTCCAACTGTTGGGATAATCTTGTATGTCTGCAGAAAAACCAGACATTTTTACACCAGTCTGTGAGAAGGAAAAAATTATACCCTAAACTAGTCCAAAGTGCATATATTGCAAATAAAGGAAATTTCAGCTAAGGAAAGGAAAAAATATCTGAATTCAAGAGCTAGATACTTCCACTGATTGGAATATTATGTTGGATTTAGATGAGATGATTATTACAAACAGGACATGACTGCATTGATTAATGTGACATCTGAATCTAAAATATTTTGCAGAAAGTTGACTCATGTGGAATACAGATGGGTGAAACTTCAGGCCCTGTAAGGGGAAATAAAGTCGTAAGAAACAGAAAAGTTTGCAACTGCCTATGGAAATGGAATAACCGTTCTTGTGTTGAAAATATATCAAAGTGTATATTTCACTTAAAGACATGATAGTGCAGAGGATAAGAAAACCTTTAAAACAGGAACCATTTCTGTAGGAGGGAGAAAATAGAGCACAGCTGTGCATTAAAACTGATGTGCTGTAACAATGGGCTGCCACCAAGACAAGAAGGCCATCCTTCCCCATCTTCCTTTGGGGCTGCAGCATCTGGTGTCCTCCCATGCATCATTCCAGCTCCACCAGCTCAGCTTGCTGACCTCCAATCCAACAGAACTAGCTGCTGTTGTGGGGGATTTAGTGTGGTGTGGAATTGTTCACTGAATCAGTTCTTGCCTTGACCAGATATTTAGCAGCTCTTTACTGTAACTAGAACAAGGGGGGGAAAGAACCCATCTCTTGGTGGCAGCCAGCAGTTACACCAAGTTCTGCACAATGTAAAACTTGGTGTAAGCAAGAGGACACCAAAGGAAGAGAAATTGCCAGCAGGTAAAGAAGACCCTCCATTACTGTCTGCTTTTAGTGTTAGAAAACTTCTTTAAATAAATCCATTGTTGAAAACTTTGTTTAAAACAGAAGAGGCATAGTGAAAGCAGTCTGAAATTACACACACTGGTATGTGCAAACAAATGTTAAATCCATGCTACAAGTCTGGCCTGGGACATCTTGGTGATGTTGACCCTGGGTAGTGGTTCTGTATTACTCTTGTCACTATCCAGATCTAAAGAATAGGTATTAAATAAGAATTTATGTATCACATATGACAAACCAGCTGAGCATAATGTCACACATTGGATCACAATTTGATTGCTATGTTTTGTGACAGCTGTGATTTGAATGATATTACTTCATAAGCAGGGGAATTATAATTGAGCGGTCTTACGAAAAAGAGTGTCAATATTGTTCAAATAACATTTTAAAAACCTGATAAGCTAAGTTTGCATAGGTAGGGAGTATTTACCTGCAGGACAACACAACTGGGACTATCACCTGCTGAAGTCCTGTATAATAAAAGTCTTAGAAATAGGCCACTATCACTAAAAATAAGAGTAAGTTCTTGCAAATACAATGAGAAAAAGTGAGACAAAGGAAAGCAATACAGGCACAGGTCTATGCACATATATAGTATCAAAAACATAGTCCTCATCCTAGAGGCCTCTGTATCTTAGGAAGCTGCTTCTGTGAGTTCACTGTTCTGGTCCTGGATATAACACAGGCCTCTGTATTTTAACTCCTGCATGGCACGGGATTTTAGCTTCCAAAAAGCTAGAGCAGCTTTTCAGAGCAAATGAAACAATGACTTGAGACAAAGAAGTGTTTCAGAAAAAAACCCCACACCTAAACCAGATGAGACTGAGGTGAAAGTCAATGTAGTATTGAAGGCTGCATAAGAGTTAAAAACATATAGCCAGCATTTAAATTCTGTGCACCTGTGACAGGAGCAGGGGAACATATAATGAGAGGCTTCAGGTTTTTGTGAGTCCCCAGGCATGCACATATTATTACATGCTGAAAAAATAGCAAACCATGAATCTAGAAAGAATGAGCATTTCTCTGGCAATTGCAGCACAGGCTAATTTCTAAAGGAGCTCTATAATCCTCAGTGGAGAGGCAGAGTGAGTCAAAAGAGGAGAAAAATTATATCTGAGAATGGCAGTGAATGTAGGTGGAACTAAGAAAATCTAGGACACTCTTTTAGTATTACTTCCTGATAGAGCCCAACCATGATCATCTTGGGGTGTGATGTTTCGTTCAGGTCTTGAAAGAGCAGAATACAGGAAATAAAAGAAAATGGAGTTCTTCACTAACCCCAGGATTAGAAGATTTAGAATAACTCATAGTGAATGTTAGCTCCTCTGCTGCTTATGGAACTGCAGAAGAGACTTTAATGTATTCACCTGTTTAATGAAACTGCAGATTAAAGTTTAATATATTCTTTTGTCATGCATACAATTAAACCAAAAATTTGTAACTGATTGTGAATTGTTTACTAATGAGACTAATAATTGCCTGCCATATCCATTTGAGACAGGCCAGCAACTACATAGTCTGTCTTCTGGGTAGATATGCAAGAATAATTTACAATCGGAAAGGATGTCTTAGGAAGCGTGATTCTCTCGGAGAAAGTTGGCAGTGGATAGAGAGGCAGAAGTTTAAAAAGGCATTAGACATTTCAGACATGTAAACTTTCCTTTTGAGGGCAGTTTACATTGCCTGATATGTCCTTTTGTAAAATATTATCTTTATTGGCCAGAGGCCCAATTCTCTGGTCACATTCACAGACAGCTCTCATGTGAGAACAGACTCAGACACAGAGGATGAGAATCAGTTCTTGATGTGTGTATCTTGGATGATACAAAGAGGAATAATAAAACAAATCCAACTTCATTCTATGAAATAAATATCACTGCCAGCTTATTGCAGATACTTGTGGACAAGATGCTCAGCAGATGTGCAAGTGTATAGTGTTACTGACTTCAGTAGCACAAACACAACTTATCCTGTGCAGAGCAAAGCCTTGAAACTTCATAGTTAGCAAGTTTCTGTGGAGGTTTGCATGAATAATGCTCAGATTGCTGAGCCTTTTCCAGAAAGCAAAACATGGAGCTAAACTAAATATTTTTAAATTATGTGAATGATTGCCCTCCAAAAATAAATGCCTTTCAAAGGGTAGAAGTTTGCCTCCTGTTTCAGCTAAAAGAAAACGTCATAACTCCAAAACTTCTTTCCAATGGCCCTACATGAGGCTGACAAAGGACATATTCCTGTATATCTGTATATATACCTGGCCCACTTGTGTTTTCTGTTGCTGAGGAATTTTCTTTGGCATGTGAAGTTGTTGCTAGAAACCACATATGGTATCCCTGCCCCATAGGAAGGGCTTTGTGCAGAGCTGTGTTGCCCCATCCTCATGGCCCCAAGCCTGCAGGGATGTGGGAAAATGGCCCTGGCAGTGCTTACCACGTTTTCATGCAGGTGGGCTCTGGGCAGCCACAGGGACTCACCACAGGTGAGCAAACCAAGGAGCAGCCCAGCCTGCAAGACTGTCCTAAGGGAGCCCCAGGGAGTGCAGAGGGTCCTTCCCTCTACCAGCCATTGGACTGGGCAGTGCAACCTGGCACCAACTGCCAGGGAATTTATGCCTTGGAAGAGTTAAAGGCGCTGATAGAATTTCAACCATCCAGGGCAAGACACAAAGCCAGTTTTGTGAACTGTGAAAAGGCTCACATGGGTTGAAGTCTGCAGTTTCTGATGGTACCTGGCTGCCCAGCACAGGGAGGTAACACACCTCCTCACTAGGTCATGCACAATCCTACAAACTGTGGAGCAGTTCTGGCAGCAGAGTTGCTCCATGTCTACCTAGGCAGGCCAGATGTTTGTGCTTTTACAGCCTACAACAGCAAAGACATGAGGCCAGCTGACTGCAGTCAAAAACACCTCAGCATCCCAGACCACATTTGGGTTTTGTCTTCAGTAGACATTCAAGGTGCTTGTGGCAGTTTTCTGTTGGCTTTGAAGACAAAAGCTTTTTCCCAAAGGATTGGTTGATCAAGCTGAATTACCTGCTTTGGGCTTCATCCTTAAGATGACCTTCATAGCTTGATGAAGCAAAAGGGATAATTTTTTCCTTTGGAAAATTTAAAAGAGGCAGTTAACCTCATCCATGTGTATCTACATTACAAATATATTTTTACTGCATTATTGAAGTCTGCTGCATAAATTACACTTTGCAATCCTATGCCAGAAGCTCAGGGGTAGACTAATTTTAACAAATCATCATCATCCTCCTCCTCCCATCTCTTCCTTATGGGCTGCACTAATTTTAAGGGGATAAATTCACCACAGCAGTCAGGGTTCTATTTTCAAGCTTTAAAAAAAAACAAAAAACAAAAAAAACCCCAGCAAACCAACACAGAATTATATAATTATATAATGCAGAAACACTTTCAACTCACTACTATACTGAAAAAGCAAATAAAAAGCTCAAGTTTAATGTGCTCAGAGTTCTTGCTTCAGAAAATTGCTTAGTACACAAAATAGTGATGTAAGAAAACCCCTTTGGGCTTTAAGCCATGAGATATTGCTCCCTCTGCAAACTGACACAGGCTGCCCCTTCCCTTTATGGTGGTGCAGGTGAGACTGGCAGCAGGTTAAGGATCACTCCAGAGAACAGAGCTAACCATGGAAACCACAGCAAAGAAGGATTCCATCAAAAACCCTGGCATTAATGAACCATGCAGCAGCACCTTGAGACTCTCATTTCATTCCAATGAATGCTTGTAATTGGGAATTAAAACCACCAGCAAAGCTAAAACCATGAAAGAAGGAAGAGATTTACACTTACCTGCATGGGGAGTTTTGAACCCCTCATTCCTTCAAGACAGACTCTTAACTCACCCAGCAGGAACTGTGGTTTGCCAGAATGCTTTAACCATACAGATTTTCCACATGAATGCTCTCTGCACATAATTTGTACTCCATGAGCTGTATGTGTTACCATGGGTGGGATCTGCAGACAGAAAAAAAGCAAAGGTGAACCCATATTTAAGTAGTTTTTATTTACTTCTGCTTTTAACATGACCTTGGAGAGCATACTTATTTTTTCCATATTATACATACTCATGCACGCCTATGGGTAGGATTTTTTTTTTTAATTCTGAAGTTTGTGTGGTTATTTTTGTTATAAGGTTTATAAAATAAAGATTTCAGGAATTTGGTACTTTTTGAAGTTTTTCCTAAGATCACAAAAAAAAAAAAAAAAAAAAAAAAATCAGAGTCAGCTTCTTTTTTTTTTTTTTTCACTTTTATCTTTGAGAAAATGAAAAAAAAAATCAACAGGTAAGATGAATTAAAGCATACATCTTGGAGTTTTTGAATTTAACTGTTTGGTCTTTCTGACTTTGGAGGCTTGGGGACCTGCAATTTGAAGTACTAGCTCCCATTTTATTCCAAAGCATTTTACCAGAAACTGTGGTCAGATCAATGCTGCCTTTCATGGGAATTTTGATTATAGGTTAGCACAAGAAATGCAGGTCATCTGGGGAGCAATGCTGTACAGAGTTGAAGCATGAAAGTGTCAAACTGTAAATGTCATGAGGCTCTGCCAGAGGAGAGGGACACAGGCTCATTCTGCCCTGAGCTAGAAGGAAATATTCCTATTCTGTACAACAAACTATTCCAAAATATTTTGATAAGCACCATAAAACAATCTGATTTGATGCTTTCCTTCACTTGTCATTCTGTGAAACACACCTTCAGGCTTTTCACCCTAACTTGACATTTTGCTTTTGAAATAATCTGGGTTTTCCAACAGACAGCTAGTTCACTTCTCCATGAACTCTTAGAAGGCCAGCTCATCTCTTTCTCCTTGGCAGAGGTGGTAGGATGATGGACTCAGCATTCCAGCTAGGAAACTGATCTCTAGAGCAGCTGGAGACCCTGGTGCATGTAATTTGAAAAGGTAAATAATGAGCTTTTCTTAATACATGTCTTTGAGAAAAACATACCTCTAATCCCCATAGTCACATCACACAGTGAACACTAGCAATGTGTCATTTAAAAGCATGTTTGAAAGGAACAGATCAAAAAAGCAGAGCCAAGAAGTATAGAAATGTGTAACTATAAACCAGTTACATCAGTAAAAGGTTGAATTCCCATGACTAGGAGAAGGGGAGATTTCTACCAAGGCTAAAAACAAGTTCCTTGTGACAGCATCTGGGAACAACATGACACTGCAGGGAATCACAGTTCCCACATCCCCAACATGGCTGAGCAGCCACCCAAGCAATGGAGCATCACACACCTAATTCCACGAGGAAAAAGCCCACAGTGTAGAGGTGTGCAATAACCACTAAAGGGCAGGGTGGGAAAGAGCTCTGTTAGTGCTCTGGCAGCACAAAACTGGAGGTTGTTCATTCCCAGCTATTTAGGCCTTTATGAACCAGGAGGCTGAGTTTGACCTCAGATCTCCCCTGGCAGCAGCACAGGGACCAGAGCACTAGAAGGGCTGACCACCTTGATGTGTCTGGCCTGCAGAAAGAATTTCCCTGTCTGAAGTTCCAGATCAGTGGAATGTCCAGGATTGTTCAGGTCAGGAAGATGTTTCTTTCCCTTCTTTACCCCAATTTCAATATAAAGTAAGTGCAGAAGCTTCCAGCTTGGAGACACTTTGAGTATATAACATGTAAAGGTCTGTCTGGGACAACAGAATAATTGAACACAGGGATAAGAAAAGAGAGATGAGCAACCTGACCAGCTACAGGTATCAGAAAGGGGAGAAGGGTTACTGACCTTTTTTTTTTTTTTTTTTTTTTTTTGTGAGAATATGAACAGGCACAACCCACAAAGATTTCTGGTCTTTGATTACTTTCTGAAGAGAGTAATAAAACCCCACGAAGAAGTGTGATACAGTATTTCCTTATTTATGGAGAAATTGAGGCAGATGTGGATATTCACACAGCCTAATTGCTGATGCCTACAATAAGTCTTTCAGGTTCTCTGTAGGTAATAGTGAGAGTCAGATGCACCTCTTAAGATTCAGCCAGTTAATCTAAATTACACTCTTGCTCTAAGTCCCCTTCTCAATAAAGGAAACATCTCTGTCTCCATTAATAATGCTTGACTTAGGAGTGTAATCAGTGCCAGAAGTTTGATTCTGTTTGTACTACCAGATTGTCTTTTCTCTTTGTAGTGTCAGAGCTGTAGAGCAGGCTGTTCTCTGATCTTTGCTAATGGTTTCTGTCTGCTTTCAAGCAAAAAAAAAGCACAGGTTGCATCTAGTTTGTGATTAAATATCAACACACTGGTACCAGATATGCACATTGCAAACAGTAGTTTTACAAACAAAGACAAGCTAAATATTAATAAGCATGACAAAATCTTCTTCATAGGGGCCTACTTGCAGAAAACAGAGGGATGTGCCATCACTGGGTGTTGATGGTAGAAACCAGCAAGGCAGCAACTTTCAAGCCTAAAATAAAGATAAAAGCCAAGTGGAACATAGTCCATAAAACTTCTCCTTTAATCTGCCTTCCTCCTAAGGAAAATTGAGGTATTATCCTGACAAATTTTATCATGAAAAGTTCTGTAGAAAAATTGTAAAAACCAATTTTTCTTGTTAAGGTTTCTTATGTTAGAAAAACAGTTAAATTTTTTCTCCTAGTTTAGTTTACCTAACACAAAAATATTTAAATATAGGAGAAGTAAAAGGGAAAACAAATGAATAAGAAAGGACTTTAGGCTCTAGAAACATTTTTTTCTGCAGTGAACTCAGAGTGACCGAAGTTCGTAACATAAGTTGAGCATGCAATATTTTCCACTGCTTACAGTTCCCTTCTGAACTTCCATTTTGTGGGAATACACTTGGATCATTGCTGACCTGTCTTTGGAAAAGGCTCACTGTGTATTTTGGCTTGGCTTCCTTCCATTTCTACTCCTCTAAGTCTGTTCCCCATTTCAACATCTCTTATTGCCACATTGCCAAACACGTTACACAACCCCAGAGAAGCAATTTATAGGAATATTAGTAATTCAGCTGTGACAAAACAAGCACTTTCTCCTTTTAACAGATCATTCTCTCCTGGGAATCATAGTTATGTAGCTGTTTGCTCCCTTGTTTACAACATTGCACTGGATGTGGTATTTAAACAGGCAAACGACCCAAAGTATTATAGACCTGTGAAAGCCAGAGCTCAGCAGCAGCTTTCAAAGCAAAACCTGCCTGGAAATATCCTGTGAAGATTTTTTCAACAGAGCCTGGAAGAGTCTCATATATGAATGTGTAACCTTCCTATATCAAACCAAATGCACAATGTAACAGAGAGATCCTGAGTTGATGTCTATAGCCTCAGGCAGCCCCATCCTGATGAGTCTCCTCAGCACTTTGGGAATGTAATCCATTAGCAAGTACTCTTGAAGAGCACTCTTAAAATGCCAGCAGATATACGGGTATGAAGCTGAATAACTTAGTCCAGGACTGGAATTACCCGTAAACTATAAAAAGCTTAAAAAACAATCTTGATCAAAGTACTGAAATTCACAACTGTTGCCTGAACTTGTAAGCTCTGTTTACTAGAACACTGGCTCCCATGAGATACTCCAACAGGCCATCAGTTTGCTGGGTCAAAGACCTTAGTTTTCAGTATCTTATTGGAAAATTACACCAAGTTAAATGTCAGCTTCTCTGGAAAAAGATGACCCCTTTTATGTGAGCTTAAAAATTGAGCCACATCAAGACCTTTTCATCCATCTCTCTCACAAAACAAAAGCTTCTGATTCATAACATGAAGTGAGTTTTCTGACCCTCAGTTGTTGTTTTTAGCCTGTTTCAAATATTGCCACTCCTGCAGAAGAGCTTGCCAGATGGAGTATCTACCTGCCAGAGTTTACAGTCTGACACATTAATGTGAAATAAGATTACTGATTTTGAATTTATGCATTGTTTACAAGTTGTAGCTTATGGTCACATTTATTTCTGCTTGGCACTGATAAAGACGTCTAAAAAAATTGGTGGTGTAAATTAAAGGCAGTAATTGCTCAAGCCGTCTCAATTAATTCAATCTTCAAGCCAACCCAAAGAAAGCCCTGTGAAAACTCTGCTCTACCATGATCATATTCAGCCTCCATCGTGCACTTTGTATAACCTAACACCAAACTTCAGCAGAAAACTGTAGTCAAGAGATACTCAGACTCCTCCAAGAATGAGAAAGAAGTCTAACAAGACCCTCTGAGCCAAGAAGCACAGCCAGGGACAGAGCAGTGAGCTGCTGGGGCTGATGGCTTTCTGACACCTAGGCAGTGGCAAAGCAGGTCTACTAAAAGCAGCATGCCCACCCTCAGCTGTGACCACAGAAGGAGATGGTCTCACAGACACAAAATGACATTTTTCTATGTAAGGCTACCCAAGCAATCCAGCACAGTTTTCACTTGGTTCAGTACCAGATTTTATGTTTTCCTGAGCCAAACTGGTGAGCTCTACAATCTGCCAAACATTGAACCCACATGTCACCACAGAGAGGACTTCATCAGAAAGACTTACTCAGATGCAAGCAAAAATAAATATCTCCATCACTGGTGCCGTACAGTTACCAACAACATCCTCAGCCTGGGAACATGCATGCAGAATAACACCCACACACCTATGCCTGGAGTGACAGATAGCATTCTCACCATGTGTTGCTTCCTTTTGAAATTCTTGAGATATCACTGATGTCTTTTCTGGCTTCAACTAGTGCCTACACCTCTAGGAGAACACCATCAACATCACTGCATGCACAGTGGGTTGTTTAGCTACTGGGTGGTAGGCAGTCAGCATGCAGTGCTGTCCAGCCAGCTTACCTGGACATTTCACCCACCACCTCCTCATCTGAGAGCATGCTGTCCTTGGTTATGAGTAGTTGCTGCATGCATTTTAATCAGGGATCAGCAGGAATGTGCGTGTAGGGACAGTGTATGGCATGATAGACCCTGAATAGCTCAGGGGATCTAGTCCAGCCTGGAGCAGAGAAAGAAGTTTGTTACTGCACCACTGGATCCCTGCCCTTCAGCTTGTTTGGCCTGGGAGATACAAACTTCTCCTTACTTGCCATCTGTTGCAGAGGTGAAGCATAAAAAAAAATATTTTTTAACAATCTTATCAGTAAAACTCAGGAGAAATGATGAAGCACAGGGCAGGGATGGGAGTGAGGGGCAGAGGGAAGCAGAAATGTCATAAACTGCTCCCCACAAGGCAGCCAAATTGTGTAATACACCCCCAGTTTCTAAATGTCAGCACTAATGAGTAGGTTTTCTCCTGCCTCTGTGAGTTTTCCATCTTTCCAGGGCAGAACTGAAGGCTATGTAGGCAGTAACAAGGGAATGAGTAGGCAAACCAAATGACAGATATTTGTACAAAAAAAAAAAAAAAAAAAAAAAAAAAGACAGAAAATTCCCACATCCTCTTCAAGAATTTTAGTTGCTATAGAATCACAAAAATAGTTATAGGCTATAAAAGCAGTGTAAACTCTAAACCAATAACTTTCACTGTCCAAACTGTAACAGGCATAAACAGGAGAAAAACACGACTAAGGCCAGATCCACAAGCTATTGGGAGCTTTTGGGACAGAAGAAAATAGATTTGAGCTCTCCTGTGTGAACTTTCTGGGAAATAATAAAGTTAATGAAAAACTGTCATGTTCAAGCTCAATACTGAGATTTACTGATGGCTGTGCCAGCACAGTATGATCTGTCAATTTGCTGGCTACCCCTAGCAACGAATACTTGGATTTTCTCTAGCAAGGACATTATAACTACATTCAGGATGAAATACAGTACATCTTAACATAACAGGACCTTATTAGATGTGTCATTGAGAAACAGGGATGATTTTTGGTTTCACCTTTGATAAAGGGTGATGGTATAGCAAGGGTGTTTGCAGCATTTTGTTCTGCTTAAGACACTTCCTCATAATTAGTGCTCTTGTACTGTGAAACTATTCAATTTATACCTTCCCTAGTGAGCAATGCCATGTAACCACAGCATTCAAGTAGCAAATAACAGTTTGATTGTCCATGCTTATATTTTCCATATTCAGCAGAGCAGATATTTTATTTCCATTAAATTTTCCAACCATTCTTTGTTCATCCATGAGTGACATAAAAGAGGACAGTTAACTGATACATTTCTGCCACATTGCAAAGCTCATTATTGAGATTCTAAAGAAACTTTCTCTTTACTCTGAAAAGTGAGGAAGAAAAAGTACTAAATGAACAACTATTTATTGTGCCATCTATGAACTTGTGATAACAATAATGCAATTCTGTCCCCAAATTATGAGTTGTTCTTCCTGAGATGACTGATTTGAGAATGAATACTCCTACTCAACAGTTTCTTTTCTTCCAAATAAATTCATAGCTTTTAGGTATGTTTGTCTTTCTCCAATATCTCAATATCCTTAAGCAGTTACTAAAGACAAGAAGATTGCTGCTTTTCAAAGAAGCAAATCCGGTGAGAGTTCACCTCTCTACTCCTTTAAGTGCATTAATAGAAATAGAAGAAAGATGGAAGGTTCCCCCAAATATATGGATAATATGAACCCCCAATAGCAGACACTGGCCCTCGTGGTGCCAGGGACTGAATGCATCTGTTTACTGCTGCGGAGCTCTGATCTCAGGTGAGGATCACTGACTTCATTCTGCCATTAAATCTCTGCCCCACCACATTTCTACCAGCATTATCCAACAAAAATATTGAAGAATTGTGATAAAAAATAAGTATTTTAACTTGGTTTTGTACTTATTTGTGGCCTATATGACAACCTACTCTAATATGGATTTTAACTTCCTCTGAAAAAATATTTCTAACTCATTAAAATTATCCACACTCAAAAAATCCCAAAACAACCCAAAATACTATCCAAAGATCCCATCCCCAAAACAGAAAAACAAACCAGGGAGGAGAGGTTGGGCTTGCTGTCCTTTATGCTTATGAATATTTGGTGAACATAGGGCCACTTCCTAACTGATTGCCTTGCACATTGTCTGTTTACAGCAGAGAAAGGGAATCAGATGACACCAGAGAGCATTTGGTTTACAATTTTTCCCAAGAACTTCTGTCAATTAGTCCAAGCAAAACCCACATTAAAAAAAAAAACCCACATTAGCTTCTTGATAATACCTTATTGACAACCTAGCAGTAATATCTTCATTTGGCATTTGGACTCTAAGATATGTTTGCTGTTTGAAAGAAATTATGGTCACTATACAAACCCACACAAGATGGAATTTTAATCAGAAGTGGATTCATAATTTCTATTTTTGTTTTGTAGCAAGTCAGAAATTGTAGAATTTTATGCCAACCCACAAAGGCATCATAAATGGAAGAATTGGAGGGTCAGAACCAGAAATGGAGAAAAATTTATTTCAAAATATACTGTCTGAAGTTAAGAGCTGATAGCAAGGTTAACATTGTGAGGATTATGAATCACACAGTGCAGAAATTAAAAAAAAAAAAAAAAAAGAGGGTTTATCTCTATCCACCCCTGCCCCCCGCTTTTGTAAATCTATATAATCAGGGAGTATTTCTCTCAGCTGGGTTATTTGAGCTTATTTGAGCTCCAAATAAGGTCTAAAAGACATTCTTCTATTTCCTTAACTTCTGGATGAAGAGCTCACTTTCACACTAAGTGAAAACACAAGTAGCTCAAGAGATCAATAGAAGATGGATAGACTGAAGCTTTTCAGAGAAAAAGGTGAAACATATTAGTAGATAAGAAATAGGATTAATATCCTGTACTGCTTGTATTGCTTGCAGTCTCACAGGTTTGCAGAATGGAAAACTGGGACACTGCTGATTGAAGCTTAATTCACTTCCAGATGTAAGTTATTGTTTTTATCACCTGTATCTCAGGGGAGCTGTTGAATCAAATAGGCACTTCTCTCACAGGGAAAAAAGATGCTAGAAAAGTAAGAACAGCTATACTAGGCCAGATTGCTGCATCCTCCAGCTCACTATCCTTTCTTGCCCAGAGACCAGTAAGAGCTGCTGAAGTCAGACTATCAGAACAGGCTAAGCACACAGTAGTGCTTTGCCAGAATGCACTCCTAGCAATCAACAGCTTCAGGACTTCCCAAAGGAGAAGTGTATCTTGTGTCCTAAGAGCTAATGGACTTTGCTTCTATGAGTTCCTTTGGTTGCTTTTGAACCTGGGTAGAGTTTCAGTCCCTACAACACCCTGTAGAAAAGGCTGCCAGAGCTTAGCTAGAGATCATGGAAGATAATTCCCCTGCCTATTCTGAACTTTTCAACCTGTTTCTTCACTTGGCAGCATATAACAGCAGTGGAGAAAAAGGTGAATTACTTTTCCCTGTCTACCTTCTCTGCTACTCTTTATTTGATTCCTCTCTGTCATATTCTTTCCTCCTAGGAATTGTTTTTTCATGATGAAGACCTGAAACCTATTAAGTCATGCCTTGGAAAGAAGCCACTCTGTGTCTCTGATCACTGGTGTCTTCATTTTTTGTATCCTTTCTCTTTACTTGTCCCTTTTAGGAATGGAGGATTCATGAGATGGGCATACCATTGACTCACAGCAGCACCATTACTTCTCCCATTTTTCTGCTCTATTCCATCCTTAACACTACCTAACACACATTTTTTCCTCTTTAATCCTCAGTGAGCACTCAACAGACATTTTGACAGAACTGTCCAAAATTACTCCAAGGTCTTCTGCGATTGCCAATAGCTACTTCACAGCCTATCACTGTATATGTGAAACTGGGGCTGTTCTCCAAAGTGCACTACAAAGTTGCTTTTATCAACAGTGAGTGTCAGATGGCATTTTATCACCTAGTTATTAAATGTGATCTTTTTACACCATTTTGTGGCAAGCTCTGTTTCTTCCCTGAAACTTCCTTTCATCATTGTCTATCCCCCTTTATCAGGTCATTCATGAACAAGCTGGGCAGCACTGACTCTAACACTGATATCCAGGAGACTGCAGTGTTCTCCTTCCCTGCAAACTCCATTGTCTATACAGCTCAAGTGAGATCCAGTGTATTGAGAAAAACAGTGTATGTAATTTTGTGTATTGCAGAGCTTGTACAGTGCCAACGAGCACATTTCCCTTAAATCCCAGGTCATGTCTGAGAGCTTCATGCAGATGTCTTGGACATCATGGAGCTTCCCAGGTGACATAAAATGTTTATTTTTAGGCCATGGAATCAAACTCTTTTTTCCTGTTTCTTAATGAATTGCAGACTCATATAAGAACAATCACATTGCTTAGTAGTTTTGTTCACTTTCAAGTGTTTGGCAAAAGCTATTTTGGAAATTCAGACCTGCTATAAAAGCTTTTCACACATGCTAGTAACTACTCTACAGAAATCTCTAAAAAATTTCCACAAGATGAGATCCCTCTGGAAAAGCAATGATAATTCTGTATCATACCTTATTTGTCCATGTGCTTCCTTGTGTGTCTACTTTTGACCACATTTCCTACAGTTTCCCTGATACAGATTTATTGGTTGCCAATTCCCAAACCCTCCTGAAAATCTGTTTAATATATTGAAGTCACACTTGCCACTTTTTAATCATGTGGTACCAAAGCAGTTTTATGTGCTGTATATAAACTAAAACAATTCAAAATGTTGGTGCAAAGATGCTGAACTAATCTGAGTAATGTCTTAACAAAAATTAAATCATTAATTAATCTGTAAGTCACCCACATGCCAGGATCAGACCTGGACAAAAATGAGACGTGCTTGTAATTCTTACTCTATGGCCCTTTTGCATTTAAAAGATACAGCCATACCAGCTATTCCTCCTAAGGTAAGCACAAGCAGGAGCTGGCCAAAAATAAAAATCTTTTCCTCCTCTGTCTTGTATTTAGTACTTAAGCAGAACATGCTATGGCAGCAAAGGGATTTTTTGGACAGCCCTTGCATTGGGACTGTACTGCTATTGTCACATAAGGAAAAGGCTCTCACTTCTCACTGACATTTCTATAACAGCAACACTACTATAGTATAGGCTGGACCTATGTTTTAGTACTTTGCCATGGCTGTACCAAGGAACACAGCAACATCTCAGCTCTCTACATCTCTGTGGCCCTGCCCCCAGTGTCAGTCCTCTTCCTGCATCTTTCCCTTTACCTGTGCTTTCAAGGAAAACCAGCCCCAGCTGCTCAAATATCTGCCACTGTGCCCACACTGGATACATACCATCAGCAAACAGAGGAAAGGCAATGTGAAATGGATCATATATCTGGATTTTCACTGGTGAGACAGAGGTGAAAGCTTCTCAGGGATGTTTAATTCATGAGTCATCATCATCATCATTAAGAATTCAAATCTTCCTGTAAATGCAAAATGTGAATAACTATTGGAATTAATTAAACAACATCTCCTTTTGTGAAATGAGCAGTAAAAAAAATCATATGTAAGGAATGAAATTTTACTAATGTGCAAAGCTGTTTTAGAGGAATCGTTTCTTTTGTCCATGAGAAAAATCTATATCCAGATGTAATTTACTCCTTTATAGAGATCTTATTCCTCTTTAACATCAAAGACAAAATCTCTTTCTTCTGTACATATGAAAATATTTATTCATAGCCACTCTTCTGGTAAGATACTTCAATCTTGTGGTAATATTTAGACAAGGTCAGTTTCTGGCTAAACCTAATGTGTTGCTGTAGATTATTCCTATCCTTAGCCAATATCATATCATATAAATGTATTAGGACATTTTCCTGGACTACAACATCTTTATAAATACTGGAACAACTACAGAATAAACAAATAGAAAGGCATTGCCTGTGGCTGACCTGTGATTTGGAGCTCTCTCTCAATCCCTTGACCTTCATTTTCAGTGTATAAAAACAAAGCCAAGCACCAAAACCATACGCCTGTCACTTCCTCTAACATTCTAACTCTAACATAATAGGAAAGGAATAGAGCATGTAACGGGCTTCACAAGCACCCCTGCATCAATACATTCATATTTGTATTTCATAGCTGTGTTGCACAGATCTCCATCAGCTCCAATGCTATTTATTTTCAGCTTCCAGCCTTTGCTCCTTGCCTTCTTCTTCACCTTCCCCAACAGAAGGAAAATCTAAGATGAAAGTCAAGCCATGCTGACTATTCAGTAGGCTTCTGTGGCTCACCTCTGCCTGGAAGATCTCTGTGCACAGGGATTAGTTTGGATTCAGCACAGCAGATCTCAACAGTGTGAGAGAGAGTGGTACCAAAAAACCCATCATTTAATGCAATGACCTACTTTCCCCCTTCAGCATTCCTCACTGGGACTGAGGTTACTTCTGTGCCATGAGAAGTGGCAAGCAGCAGGGAGGGTGGAAAGAAATCAGACTGAATTTTTTAAGACTACAACACGCAGAAGACTTCAGAGTCAGATTGATGAAGATCAGCAAGTTTACCAGAGACCATTTGTGTCTTACTCTGCTCCTGCAGCACATTTTCAGGGACACACACAATCTTCCAAGGTTCACCCAGAGAGCAAGGCCTAGAGTGGGTGGGCAATGCCAAGTGAGTGGACAGCACTCCAGAGAGGGCTGAGGATGAGGTGGGAGATTCCAGCTAGGTGGATGCCTAAGCCTAAACATTACGAAGAAACTTGCAGATGTTTCAAGGTCCATTTCAATATGCAGAGCTTAAGCTATGAGTCTATATAACAGATGGCAGTTTCTGAGTCACTAAATATTATTATTTGCCAACAAAGTTATGCTGTCTCAACCATTTCTCATGAGGCTCTTGCCACAAACTGCTGTGAAAGCGATGTGTGTTCTGTAACATTCAATTGCAGACTTTCTAAATTGTTGAGCAGAGTTCCATATAACAGTAGACACAGGCATTTATATAAATAAAAGATCTAAAGTAAACTTGGCATATATCAGCCTAAGTCAGAGAAATCAACACTGGAGTCCAGAGGCCCACCATTTTCTGTTTATTTCTGAATTATTTACCCTTGCACTTCATTACCTCCTACCATATTAAATAATCAATTTTTAAAGGAAGATTTTGTAGAGAATTTTAGTAAATATCACAGGGGAATTATATCTTAACACTAAAGTCTGGCATTAAAGCAGCTTTAAGATATTTACATAAATAACAATCACACTCTATTTATAGATTGATTCCAATAGTGCTACTATATTATATGTATATTATTATGTACAATGTATTTGAGTATTATATGTCCTATTCAACAAGTAGATAAAAGCTCAGAAGGCCAGATACACAAATGTTTTTAGGTGCCTAAATGCTTCCTGATTTAATTTAGTCTGAGTTTGGTGGGACTGGTGGGACTTAGGTACTGGCCCTTTGTATCTTTGTAAGGCTGTTGGAGGTATTAGTCTCATGGACAAGATTAAGAAGCCCCAGCTCCAGTCTCATCCTCAGTTTATTAGGCTACAGCCTTTTCTCAGTTGCATCAAAAGAGTTAATAGAAATAGCACATGACCTTTCTGTGATAAGGCTTTTTATCACAGCAGCCTCCCAGAGAGTCAGTGTCTACTTTGCAGAGCTATTAATAGACAACATTCCTACAGGAACATAATTCACAGAGCTACATGTACAAGATACGCACCAAAACCTCATAAAGCACCAAATGGATTATGCTCTGAATAAAAATAAATGAACTGCACACACTGCACAGTGGAATGTTCAATACAAGCTCTCTACATAACAGCTACATACCTAAAACCCTAAAGGAGAGGGGAATGGTAGAGGGCAGGCAACAGCCTAATGATATGGTATCACATCTTGGGCAATGAGATTGTCATTTTCAACCCCTGGTAACTCCCTTCTACCTTTTATGCATGTTATTTCTATCGTGTAAAGACTGTCGACTAAGAATTATTAGAACAATTAGAGCAGAGACTCTTTAGAAGAGATCAGTATTGTCTTCTTAAATCTGGGAAGAGGAAATAAAGAGAAGAGGAAAGGATGGCTTCTATTAAAGTAAAACAAACCTTTAGAGTTAAAGCACCTCCCTTTCAGAAAGTACATCTCTTTCCTCCTTCTCCCATACAATGCCATGCAATTTATTGAGTTAAAAGTCCACTGAATTATATACTTCTTTCTCAGCAATATGCCAATGATATCTTGAGTTGCTCATAACAGAAAGCAAAGCCTGCAAATACATTTTGTAAGCAAAGCCATTGCATGTAAGCACTTATGTATCTAGAAAGCGTTAACTCCTTACAGTGCTGCCCTTTAAATTGTCATTTTTTGCAAAAACCTGCATTTTTGAAAAACAGAACCAGGGCACCATGTTACATAGAAAAAAAATACATTTTGGTCCAAGCTGGAACAAACAATCTCCCTTTCCTCCAGGCTTTATCTATCAAAACAGGGCAACAGAGTTATGCAACCTTGACATTGTAGACTGATGTCAAGGTGGCTGCTATTATATCCTGTTCAGTGTGCTAGATATCTGCTACACATATCTATACACCATCACTACAGATAGTAGTAGTAGTTTAAGAAATTTAACAGTCAAAAAACATTTAGCTAAACTACAGCCATAAATAAAGAGATGATGACACTTGTGGACAATTAAAGTATAGAAAACTTCTGGATTTCGTTTTTCAAGTTTATGGTTTTCCTTCCTATTTGCTTTATGCATACACCATTTAAAAATTGATCTGGTGATAATTCATAGAAAAGAAAATGTTCTGGCTAATTCATGGAACAAAAAAGCTGACTCATGAAACAAAAAAGCAATTATATGGACAGCATCACAGCTTAATCTCTATTGCAAAAGTATATGGAGTGAAATCCTGTTCCTTCTGAAATGCTCAGGAGTCTAGTACTGAGTTCAATAGAGACAGCCATCAGCTGAAGGTATTTCTAAGCTGTAAGAGACAGCCAGCACAAAATCTTATTAGCTAACATCAAACAGTGCTTAGACAAAAGAATTTTCATATTCATATAGTTTTGCTGTTGGAGGGCCTTGCAGTTAAGGCACATTAAATGCATTTCCAAAGTAAAGCTTTGTGAGCTCTGCTTCTGTAACTGTGTACATGTGCAGAATTAGATGTTCTTAGAGCTGGACCTTTGTGATCTTTTCTTCTCCTGTAATGTTTATAACGTACCTGATTAGCAGTGTCCAACAATCCTAGAGTTTTCAAACATTTTTTTATTTAATTTTGTAGAGAAGCAGACACTAACATGCTCCCTAAGGATTTTATTTGCCCAAGCCTTCTTCGCTTCCATATTTTGTGCTCCAGTAGTGATGTCCATGAAACTCTGTTGGTATCCCACCTTGCACCTGAGCTTTGGCTAGAAGGAATATCAGCAATAGCTCTGTTTGTAGAGAACTCCCTTTTTTTTTTCAAACTGGTTTTTTTTCCCAGCAATTATAATGCAGGACAAAATATCAATGCACAGGCTCCAATAAATTCCTGAAGTCTAATGAAATCTCTTAAAGGGATGGGTGTTTTCCTCCCATAAGGTAGACTACATAATCTGGAGCAATTCTTTGGCCAAGTAACATGCTCTGTCTCACTTTAAGAGAAGTAGTGCAAAACCATCTCACCTTGTTTCATCACTACATGTTTTTACAGTTGTTCTGTTGCTGCTTCAGATGTTGTAAAATGCACCAGCTCAGTCAAGTGCTGCTTCAGCCTGCATGAAAACAGGCATAGGAAATTCAATACCCTTCTAAGACTTTTTTCCTTCCAAGCTCCCATCAGCCACCATTCCATCTCTTCACAAAGAGCATCCAGATGTTCAAACAAACATACCAAACTTACTGGCTTACTGGCACAGTCTTTTTCTGTTTAGCTGTTTCTATCATTTATTTTGTCCACCCTGCATCCTTCGGTGATTGTTTGTATTTCCAGCTTACCACAAAATATGTTGCATGAACATCAATAGAAGAATTCTTTTAATATGAACCAAAACAATATTATTTGCTTCCAATCCAGAGAATTCATTTAAATTTATGTTCATTGGAGCGTTCGCTAATATTTTTCTGGATGGGAAGTCAATGTGGAGCATCACTGAATGTTCCAGTTGGATTCCAGTAGTGAACTTCTATTTTCAGAGTTCCAAACAACTCAGTTCCAAAGAGACTGAGGATCTTTTAAATACTTTTTGAAATGTGCTTCATTTGGTAGAAAATAAGTCTTCATGCCGTGAACTATAGCCTTTAAGATCAATACAGGTCTGATAAGGTTGAGAAGTGACAAGAGTAGAATATACTATGCCTTCCACAGGCTTTGCAGTATCACTGAACACATTAATGCTTCTACACTATAAAAACCTTTCTGATTTAAACTTATAGGCATGCTGATTTGAACAAAGTTCTTTAGGGTCTTTGCAAATGACAGTGAGAAAAATTCAAAGGAAATGCAATTATTTAGATAATGAAAATAATCATTACAGTCAGCCTTTAGAGACACCTGTAAATTCTGAGACCTCTGGGCTAGATTTTTCATCAATATTGTCCTTGGTCAAAGGAGCTCCATTCCGGGTAAATGAGAGAGAAAAATAAGAAAGAAAAACAGGACAAAGAAAGTTAAAGCAAAGCAGTGACAGTGCTGTCTTTGAGCATAAGCCCTGGGCTCTGCTCCAGAGCAGCAAGCTAGGAGAGGAAAAATCCAAAGCAAATGTCTTGGTTATACTCCCCTGCTCATGCCACAATTTCAGGGTTCCTACCTATTTTCCTATGAGAGCATCTCACTTCCCCAGAAAATTATTTTTCCCCCTACAATCTAGAAAAAAAACCTTACCAGCCACATGAAATGAGATTGCAACTCAAATGCAGTAGATGCTCTGACAACCTAGATAAAGTCAGTTGTGACACAAGTATGATTATGGGAAAGGTCTCCCTTATTTTGGTTTGTTTTTACACAACCTGTGCTCTGCTGTTGAATATCTACTTAAAGAAATATAAAGTGATAGCTGACTGTATGCAGCAAAGGACCAGACTCTACGAGTTATACTTCCCTGGACAGGCAGCACTAAAAGTTTGAACAGTATTGCCTCAATAAAAACACAAAAAGTTAAAAACAACTCTAGGCTGTAACAGTGCAGTCACTGCTTATATTCCTACCCTCATTATGTAACAGTGTTTACTACTTTTTCTCCCCAGGAGTAAAATTTCAAATAATTACTCTTTTAACTTGCAGTCTCAAAACTCTGTTCCTTTCTTTTATAGAAAGACTCCATAAAGTCTGATTCTGTTCACTTCCTTTCCAATTACAAGTTCTTCTGCAAACTTGGTCATTTATACCCAAGAAACAGCTTCAAAGGAACCCCCATGAGAAAAAGTGTTTAGAAATGATTAGCAAAGCCCATGAAAGCCATTTATACCCAAGAAACAGCTTCAAAGGAACCCCCATGAGAAAAAGTGTTTAGAAATGATTAGCAAAGCCCATGAAGATACTCAGGGGCAAGGTCTAGGTTTAACTTCAGGTACAAGGAAACATTAAGCTTTTATTGTCAAATTAGAATCAGAAACATGGAGAAACCACAGAGAAAACCAGCAATGTTCAGAAAATACTCTCTCTATGCCCATCGAGTCATGGCTACAAACAGGGAAATCTCATAGGCAAAACTAGATTTTACTTCCTGGAATAAGGAGTTTGAGCTGGAAGTTGAACTGTTCCTACCACAGGAAGAATGAAAGAAAAAGTGGGCACAAGTGGGATGCAAAGCCAAAGAGCTGGGAACCTTTGACATCAGCCTGTTGCTGTCCTAAGGAGAGAAGGGGAAAGTTGTTGGTCCACAACTATGAGTTGTACCTCAGATGCCCTCCCTATTGCTCTTCTTCAGCACGAGCACCCTGGCCTTTGAGCTCCCAAGGAAACAAACCAAGATTATGGCACTTTTGTTTACTTTGGTTTCAGCTTGGTTTTTCTCCCCAGGGCAACTCTGACATTCAAAGGGAAGATTCTGGCTACAGAATGCATTGAGTCTGTGTGCAGAAAGGTTTTGGTAGCAGGAGGGGCTACAGGAGTGGCTTCTGTGAGAAGCTGCCAGAAACTTTCCCTGTGTCTGATGGATTCCAGGACAGCTGACTGCAAGGTGGACCCACCACTAGTCAAGGCCAAGCCCATCAGCAATGGTGGTAATGCCTATGGGATTACAGATTTAAGAAGGGGGGAAATCCCCTTTAACTGCAGACAGAGAGGAGAGTGAGAATATGTGAGAAAAAGACCTTTAGAGGTGACACTTGGTGTAACTCCTTTGTTGCTTTTTTGGTGCTTGCTGAGCACTAGTTGAATCTTGTTTATGGTAGAAGTAGTATTCTACCCTAGCAGAGAAAGTCACTTTTCAATAAATCTAAAGTTGGCCTGCTGTGTTCTGTACGTGAAATTGTTAAGTCAGTTCCTTTCCCATTCTGTGTTATCTATTTTACATAAATGATTCATGAGCCTTGATTTGTTGGTTTGCTTTTTGTAAGAGTATGCAGTTATTCTACAAAGGATTATATAAAATATTCATGAGGTACAGATATAATACACCTGCAGTGTGGTTGCATTACCTACCAAGTCTTACCTCAGTTAGACTGATTTATTTATTTTGGCTCTGTTTTCCTGATGTTTCACTCTTTCAAGCCACATAACTTCTTAACCAGGGAAGTTAAGAAGCTAAAGCCAATGAAGTCTATTAAAAGCTTTCACTTATACTGATTTTACCCCTTCAGATATTCACAGATCACAAATCCTGATCTGATCAGAGCCAGATGGTATGAGTATGCCTAATCCATTATACTAAAGGTTTTGGAAGGGATTACAGAGACAGCAAAGAGCACATATCAAAGAAGAAAAGTTTTCCTCTTGTTTGCACTTAAAATGCACACAAAATTAAATAATTTAATGTAACAAATTCCTCTTTATAGGAATGCCAATGTTAAAAGAATAAACAAGCTAATATATATATAAGAAGACCATGAGATGATGACACAAATGAGCTTTGCCAGACCCAGGTTTCATCTCTGCCTATCACTGCCCGCAAAGGGAACCAATTGTGCAGTTTTCATTCCATTATGTTGATGTATTGCTTTTGCTCCTTCTAGAAAGGGGAAAAGCTAGAAGCCTCACCAATTGAAAATGGTTCTGTTCTTAAAAAGTGATCACTTGGTTTGTCTACTTCTTATTAGAATGAAGAAATTCCGCTAGCCAGAGGCTTAAGCAGTATTTTGATGAATTGAACTGCATAATGATGCTAAATAACACTAAATAAATATTTCTAACAATGTTTTTGAAATAAACCCTGAAAAAGTTGTTATAGAGTGACCTGCAATTATGAGGAGCTGAGGGAGCAGACTCACAATAGTTCTTTATCTTAGGAGATGGAAGGATCAGGAAAACAAAAGACAGCTTTGAACAATCAATGCATCACTACCCATGGCTGCACAGAACCACAAATATAGCAATTTCCCAGCAGTGGGAAGAAGATGGAAATGCTGCTGAGTATATTGTAGCCCACCAATGCCCAATCCTCCCCAGCCTGGCAGGATTTGTGGCTTATTCTGAGGTGGGCAGGGCTGTATGGTGCAATCGGTCCTCAAATTCCCTGCACAGCCATTAACCCCATACATACCAGTGAACCCAATGCCATTCTCTGGAAAGAGAGAATGGCTTGGTTCAGTTTACAGACCAGAAATCTTCATGCACCATTCATAGACTATTTGGTCTGAGTGGCCAAACTTTTGATGCCTTACACACATGTAAGATGAAAGAATAAAACCCTCTGTGCACTAGCTGCCTGTTCCTGAGTTTTAAACTTATGAACAGATTTCAAATTATAAACGCTGTCTTACGTACTAATTCTGGGAAAGACTTTTTGGAACACCGATCTGCAGCTGGGGTGGGAAAAGTACAGATGAGTCACACACTTTTTATCAGTTACATAAGCTTTCATTTCTGTTAAACCATTTTCTGAATACGCATTTCTCTTTCGTTTTTTTTTTTTTTTTCCCTACTTCCTGATGTTGATTTGGAATTTTTTTTATCTACACCCAAATAACAGTGGTTCCTATTTTCATGGCAAATTTTGCTTTCATATTTTTGCTAACAACAACGACAAAAAAACCCATACTGTTTTCCTGGCACTAATCAATCCAATTTAACATGACTCCAGAGCTGACAAGTTGTGGCTTTGTTATGGGTACAGTTAAGCACATGCTTTTCAGTTAAGCATAATATTCATCCTGTCTCTCAGCTGGATTTCACTTTCAATATACACCACCTAAATCTAGAACAGCTTCTTGTAACTGCAACCAGAATCCAGCTCAGCCAGCTAATTCAGGAAAGGAACACAAAAATACCACGTTCAATGTGACAGCATTGTTATAACACATTACATGCTAAAATGTTGTGGGAAAGAACCTGCAAGTAAGTTAAGACTTTGTGCTGCTTTGGTGGGTCTTGATGTGCACAAGCAGAGAGGTCTCTCACACCAAGTGGGTGGTTGGAAGGTCAACCCTCATATGAGGCTGGGCACATTCAATAAAACCAAATTCCTTCCATGGGCACAGCCTGGAATGTACGTGCGGGCACAGGGATTGACAGCGCAGTTGTCCTAAAAACCTCCTCCACAGTTACAGGCAGCAATTCTCACAGCAGCCCACACAGCTGACGTGGGACAGAGGCCACAGCCTGACCAGTTCCAACCCTCCACTCACACTTCTCAAGTGCCAACACACAAACCAAGGTGATGTTCAGCCAGCAAAAGCTTGAGGCCATTTCTTATGCCTCTGACAAATCCTGCTACTCAAAATCCCATGGGCAAGTGTGAAAAGTGACAGCGATAAAGACAATGAAGAAAGGCATCCTTATGGTAAACAGCCTGGCCTACACCCACACTGTGAAGGATCTGTCAGTTTTCTTGGGGCAATGAGAACTGGAGCCATTTCAACTGATTTTTGTATATTTTATGCTCCACATTAACAAAGAGTTCTGTTCTACTTTCTTTACTGGAACCTAACTCTAAGTGCTGCTGCAGCACTTGCTTTCCAGCTCTGGCACAAAGCGTTTAAACCTCCAGGTATCATCTGCTCCTCACTGTGCCTTGAAAACATGCTACTGGTGTGCACATCTTCCCTTGTCTCACTGCATAGTTTGAGGTTACTTTTGAAACTCCTGTCCTTTACCTCAGCCAGAAGGCCAACTTATCTCACATCTTGTATCAGAAATGGGGGCCAAATACAACTGCTGACACTCTAGAACTACTTCTATAATTTTCTAATACGGAGCCCTTAGGACTCCACTAAGCTGGAAATTGCTTGTGCTACTTATACTACTTTGAAGGTTTTCCAAAATAGCTGAAAAGAAAAATTAAATTAATCCTAGATGCAAGATAGTGAGTTCACATTCACGAACTGTAAGATTTCATAACAACTCTAGAAGGAATCACCCCAGTTTGAAGCAAAACAAAGGTGACTCGTCCTCTCCATGCTTGATCAGCTGGGGCCACTCTGATTACTGTTGGGGAACTAGTAGGGAAGGAAAACCAGAGAAATCTCAGTGTTATCACAGCAATGACCAGTAAGGGAACCAAATTCCTTTATCCTTCAACTTTAAGCAATTACACCCCATTCCCCCTTTTATTCTCTCTAACTAGTAATCAGTCATGTCTTGCCACCCAAGAATGAAACTGCCCTACAAATATGTTACACACTAAGAAAGGAATTCATTTTTTTTCCATCATCTCTATCATCCTATTTTGGGACGTTGGGTTTGGCTTTATTCCCCTGCCCTCCTTGCCAGCAAAATTTGTTCTTTTCCCTGCCCAATCAATTCCTTGAGTACATTTCAATTTCTTGCCATACTTCTCCCCCTTGCTTATTGCACACTTACAATTTTGCACTTGCTTCTCTAATTATGGTTTCTATACTTTTCCCTAAAACAGACTGCCATGAACTAAGTAACAAACAGCATTGCCTTAAATGCAAAAACAGTGTTTAATGAAGTAAGTGAACAAGGAGACAAACTCCAAGGAGACAAAATTGCAGCTACACAGCCCACACTGAGGAATGTCTCTAAATACTCATGAATAAACAAGATGTAAGGGAAGTAAGTGCATTCAGTCATGGAAGATGGATGAAGTAACAGTTTCTTGGTCTCTACTGCTTGGCATTCAATATATCAGTGAGATGGCAGCATGCCTTGCCTTTAGCACAGCTTGAGCCTGCAAGGTTAACAGTTTGTACCTCTGCCTTTAAGGTGCCACAGCTACTCCTGGTCAGATAGCAGCGTGGGAATGTTTGCAGGGTTTTGCCTTCAGAATGAAGAAACAAATTACAGCATGCAATTGTCAGACACATTACAAGGTTATGCAAGTAAAGTCACATAATTGTAATATTTATTGTTCTTTTTTTCTCTAAATGGACACCAAGTAGCCTTGCACTCGTCTGACCAAACCTTCATCTTCTGCTCAAAAGAGGATCTTTGAACATTTTGTTCAGTAATACAACACCTCAACATATTGTAATGTGCCTCATATGAATCACAACAGCTGAGTAAGAGGTAAGGACCCTATACTGGCATGTTATCTTCTGTTAGAGTTAGGCAGTTTTAAATATGGACAAAGCAAAAACTACAAAATTAGGCAATGAACTTGTCACCCCGCCAGCATCCAACTGGAAGAAGCTTTCTTCTTGGAATACAATTTAAATAGATGTATGGATTCAATTAGCGCCCGCCCAATATGAATGGTGCATAATTTACATTTACGTCAAGCTGCCCTATAAATCTGATAGCTTTACAGTCATCTGCAAGTACCTTACCCGCCATTCTGACTGACTGCCAACATGTTTTCGGCTATTTATGCAGTGAGAAACAAAGGGAGCTCTTTTTTTTTTGGTTCCTATGTCCTTTAATTTTGGATTTGGAAAGAAAGCTCATGATTTTTCCCATCCTTCTTCCCCTGCAATCTCTTTTAGAGAGAAGAGGAGGAAGGGGAGAAAGAATATGAGAAGAACAGCAGAAGGAGGAAAAAATGTGAATGTTTCAAGCATGTCTTCATGTCTTTAAAATGCTAGGAAAGAAGAATCACTATTTCCATTTCACTTCTCCAGTTTCAAGCACTCTATGGGAGAGGAGATGATGAAATTAAGAAATGTATCACAAACAGCTGAAGCAGGAATATTGTGTCTGAAACATCAGGTAGGTTTTCTCTCTCAGTGCATTAGGAGTTGTGATGTAAAGCCCAACCATTTCCTTCTCCCACTTCACTGCTTATAGGGAGCATTATTTATTCCTAATACACTGTACAACAAGCTTTGGGGGAAGTGTTTCTCTCCCCTGATTCTCTTACAGCCATATTTAAGTACCACCCATGTAATTTATGCACCTCTAGCATTAGTTGCTCTCCTTTCTTTTGTTCCCTAATTGATCCAAGGAAAGCAAATGAGATAGAGGCATATTGCAAACAACAGGTGTTCACTGAGTGACAAGAACTTTGGCAAACTCAAGTAGAACATGAAACTGGCAGGGCAAAATTTCGTACGAAGATTCACTGCTGGGACACTCACAAGAAGACATGGAAATGGATTTCAGAACATCTAAAAGATTTTACAGTAAGTAACCACCAAATAAATAACAACTGAGAACTGTTCCTATTAGTGAAGAGCCAGGAAAAATATGCACTATGGCATTCTTGGCATGGTAATGCTGGTAGTTGAAAAGGTAGTCATAGGAAAGGGTAGGGGCTTTTACCTCCTTTTGTTCTATACTCTTATAAAAAGAAAAAAGAAAATCCAGGGGATATTCAGAGCCCCTTTTTTTTATTTTTTAGCTGCCCTCTACAGTTCATTTAAAAGTGGCTTATATACTCCAGGGAAAAAAATTTTGGGTGGAAAAGTCACAGCTGTAAGTCAGTAAATCTTCTCATTACAAACCATCACTTCTGATATGAATTAGAGCTCAGATCTTGCAAACGGTCTGTCCTATAATGAGAGGAAGCCATGAGTCTCCTGCTCCAGAAAAATACTCTGCGGTAAGGTTTTATTTCTGAGCAGCAGTTGTCTGGATATCCAGAGGATACAAGTACACTCAAGGCAAAGCACCAGGCAGGAGTTCTGGCACCCCACACCAAATAGTGTGGTGTGTTCTGTACCATACCTAGGACAGCAGCAGGACCTCACAGGGTCACCACTACCACTTCTGTTCTCTTGCACAGAGACTTTGCCACTCTCTACCCACAGCGCCTGCTGGTTGTCCCTTGTCAGATCCTCTTCTCAGCCCTGAACTCAGAGCACAGAGGCTGTCAGACAAAGCATAAAATCACCCCCTCACCTGAAGCTGCAAGTCTCGACCCTATCACGAGGCAAGCATTTGAGCACTGGCTTCAGCTGAGAGGCCACTACAGTAGCAATCAAATAATGTCAGCTTGTTCAGCCTAGAGCTTGGCAAAACCACATCTCTTGTTCCTTGTGTGCCACAGGGTATCTTCTGATGTTCAAGGCTGCCTGCAAGGGGGCTTGATTCCACAGTCTGACAAAGCTGGCTGTTAAAATTACTATCTGGGCATTTAGCCTACATTTTCTATTTATATTTTTCATGTTTATACTAATTTATGCATATAAATAAGCTATATGTATCCATTAGCTTCTCTACACTTTAACAGCCAAGTATTTCTGAGTGAATATTAAAGAGATGTTAATAACATGGCAAAGCTAATTAAACATTGAGCATGTTGCTATGTAGCTAGCATTTTAAGGAGAACTACAGCTGCTGTGATGGGATTTCATTTATGTGCAAGAAAACATCCTCTTAAAATAATCAGAAATACATTATTCAGAAAAATACAATATCAAACTATTTCAGCTGTCAAAATAATAAAAAATCTGATGGGAGAAAATCAAGCCATTTAACATTTGTATAAGAAAGCTTCAATTTATACAAGGAGGTAAGGCTTTTTCCTCTTATGCCCTAGATGATTGTGGTTGCAATAATGCTATCTATTTATGATGGATCTGGATGAATTAATCCAGTCTTAAACAGAACAAAAAGAGATAAACACATATTAATAAAAGCACAGACAAAGCATATCATAAAATATGCCAAGGATTTCTCAGTCATCAAATACAGAGACACCAAGTATCTTTAGAGTTCAGCATTTAGCTACTCTGAATGTTAGCAGCAAGCATAGGCAGGCAATTTAAACAAAGATTAAACAGGAGGCAAGTCATACTGCACTGCCTCAGTTGCCTCTCCTCTTAAGGATCCTGTAACATCATGTAAAGTCTTATTTTCCTATTCTTGCTTTATAGGGTAGATCAAAACCTGAAATACAATTTTCCATATGAAATGTGATTGCCAACTCTACTTTAACTCTGTTAATGTAGCACTGAAAATTTCTATTTCTTTTTGTCATATCCATGTCAACCATTAACTCTAAGCCTTTCCTTTTTTAGATTATATTGTCTATAAACACTGAAATGTGAAAATAAACCTAACTTATGATATCTTGAAGTTCTGCTCAAGTATCATAACAGTTATACTGCAGCTGTAATGACCCTGGCATCTCATATTGTGCCTTCCAACAGCTGTGCAAACTTCAGTGGGTTTACACAACTTAAAACACCTACATTTTATGCAGCTCAGTAGACAAGATCAATACACAGTTGAATGCCCCCAAGCATCATTTAATCTAGGAAGAAACAGTTAGTAAAATTAATTATGAGAACCAGATATAGCTGTATCCATAGAGGAGTCAGATCTGAAAAATGGCATAGTGGCTACATTAAAATGGAGAAAAGTCATAATTTAAAGTCATACTGGTTTTGAAAGAGAAGCCAAAACTTGCCTCTGTTATAGCAATGGCATATTAAAGGATAGAAACAGATCCCATGATCTCAGTGTTACTGAGACGTTCTGAATTTTTGGTTGATTAAAAAAAAGAAGGAATATATTCAATCAGGCTGACACACAGCACTCCCAGATTCTGCAAAACTGCCCTTGAAATAAGATGCTGGCACACTACATTTGAGCAAAAGCAGACTTTCAGAATGGGATAAAGCACTGTGCCATTTAGAAAGGAAGCAATGAAGATTAGATGCAGCTAACTATGATGTCTTATATAGAGTCAAGAAGGTTATATCCCAGCCTTTCAACAGCCTTCCCTCTCCCAGACAGTCTGTCACCCCTGTGACATAATAGGGAAACCTCCAGATGGGAGACACATTTTCCTATGATGATTTTTACTATAGTCTAAAGATTCATTGCAGGGTTATTTCCACTGATTGCCTCCCACAGGTCAAAACCATCCAGTTAAGATGTGCATCTAAAATAAGCATCCCTGTCATATTCCCCAAGGCAGAAAAACATAGTGAAGATTTTGCCAAGATTAAAAACAAACAAAAAACCCCAACTAAGACTAAATGTCAATATGCCAAATCTGTTAAATGGTAGCCCTGCATAAAAAGACTGACATGAACACTGCATCTCAAGATTTATGCCTCTAAATTTGGGTCTTTGATTCCAGAGTGAAAGATTTTCTTAATTAAAGTTTTTAAGGAATAGACAATAGAAATAGTGGCCAGAGATTATGGTTTGCTTAAGCACAGCACCTTTTGCTAGAGAAAGCCACCATCTATAGCTATTTGAGAAGAGAGTGCAGCTGCTGAGATGATGCCTTGAGTGAATTGCAAGGATGCTATTTTCCACAGGCAAACAGGAGACATAACAAGAAAACAAGAGACAACAAATGAGGTCCCACCATTGTGACCTGCAGCCTTATGAGATGACAGATAATGGGTGCTCAAATGCTAATTTTGTACAGAATATTTGTCTTGAACATACACAGAACAGAACCTAAAGACTTTGACCTGAACAGTCATCTTTATAATCCTCCCTTGCCACATACTTGGTGGTGGATCTTCAGGCCCTCTAGCTTGAACCTCTGCCTAAGAGCTAGAAAGCTCCCTGGCATGATATGTAGGAGTGCAGAGGAGCCAGATTTGATTTTTCTCATCTCCCTTCCTGAAGCTTCCAGAAGAAGCAAGGCAAATAAATCCAGATCCAAAGAGCAAGCATCTCTCTTAAACGAGGTTAGAAATGAGGCAGTTTGTTTCATCTAGAAAGTAGAAATAGCATAGATGTCCCTAAGCCTAGGTGAGGCGCTAGGAAAATAAGTGTAAAAAATCATGCTGTTAGAACCAGTTGATGTACTGTACCCACTCTCTCATTACAGAGTTAATCAGCCAGAGCCCAGACCATGAGAAACAGACTAATTTTGGACTTAAAGAGACACAGAGGGAATCTCAACTTCTTTCAGAAGCATAGAGTGCCACTCAGGTGAGCAAGCTCATCTTTGATTCAAAGGCAACATGAGCGAAGATTTTTTTGTATTAGGAGAGAAAAAAATTATGTACTTGCCTTATGCTTTTTGGAAAACATTAACAAAATGACCACACTGTAGCAGTGAGCCTAAATATCATTTTCATTAGAAATGTCACAACTGAGACTATGTCTGACAGTAGGCTACAGCTTAGGAAGTGTGGGTCTGAATCATTTGCAATAAATGTAGATATGTAACAAGCAATTCCCATTTGCCCCAATTAAGGACTTGGAGAAAAACAGTGTTAAAATAAAACACCTACTGTGAAAGCTATAGAATGAGACTGTGATCCATATTTAACAGCCTTAAATTAAAAGACGCCAGAGGAGAATGAATGGGTGCCTGATGCAACTTTGCTACAAGGCTGAAAGCAACAGTATCTGCACTGTTACAAATTTATGTTTAAGTTGGTGAGGATTTAAGAGAACTGTAAACAGCCAAGATGAAACCCTGTATCTGACTAGGAACCCCAAGAGCTCTCAGCGTCCTGGGAATGATTTTGTGCATATGACTCATAAGACACAAATATCTGGTTTTTCACAAGATATATAGAACATTAAAAACCCACTGCAACTGAACTTGATGAGTGGAAAAATTTCTTGTTCCAGAAAAGGTGTGAGATAATCAGGTACAAGGCCATTCTACATGAGGGGCAGTAAGGTGCCAGGCCATGTCAGCTACCTACTCAGGCATGACAGGGCAGAAATGGACTTACTTGATTCAGCAGCAAGATGGCAAATGTTCCTAGGGAGACCAAAAGATCATACAACAAATAGCAGAGCATATCCGAGAGGCTGAGTGTAACAGACCCTTAGGTTGTTCTTACACATCTGGAATTCAGCATCACATCAATGCAGATATGACATTACTATCATTTATGTTTGTTTCAAGAAGCACCATGTAAGCATATTTGCAGTCTTAAGAGGAAGATCTGGTGGGAACCAATCTCCTGTCAGGCAGCATTTATTATTTGGGACTGTGGTGCAGGGTATAGCCCCAGCATGGGAGTAATTTTCAAGCTGTACAAGAGCTGCTGCTCTGCCCCGAGGGAGAGCCCCATTGAGCAGTAAGTGATGGGAGACAATTATCCCTGTCCATTTCCACATGGCAAAGCACACAGGGACATTCTGCTATATTAATTTCTGACAAACTCTGTACAACAGAAAATAGAGCAGAATATAAGAAATCGGTTGTTTTGTTGTTAGGATAAAGTCATTCACAGAGCAGTCAAAAATCAACTTGGAGACATGTTTGTGGTCTCCTGTCTTAGGAAAAGCATAAGGGCAGTAGAGATTTATATTTCAGAAAAAAAAACAAAAAAACAAAAAAAACCAAAACCAAACAAAAACCCAACAAATAAAAAGAAACAGAAAAGCCAAAACAAAAACCACACCCCAGTGTAACACTGAGATGAGCTTGGCAGAAGAAATGAAGGTATATTTTGCCTGGCACAAGAACAGACTAGCCCAAGGTGATGTACAGAGCATGATTTAGCTGGCACCTTGGAGCTTCCAGTTGGAAACCCAATCTCACATCCACTGGAAACCATGGAAAGACTTCCAGACACAAAATTAGGTGAGATGCAGACCGAATCCTTAACCAACACAAATGGGGAACGAGTTGGTAGATAGTATTTGTTTGCAAAAAGGATTTCCAGGAAAAGTTCCCTAAAAGAAGAAAATCCTGTCACAGGAAAATATTTTTCTTTACCATTATAATTTTATTTTGCCTTAATTTGCTATTAGATTAACTTTAAAAGCACTACATCTCTGTGCAAACAGGATGTACACCATGAAGCATACACTCCTGTAGCTAGTTGTTAATTTCTAGATGAAAGCTTCAAAAGTGTTTTCCTTACCATCCTTTTCTCTTGTTAAAATTAGTGACTTTACACAGTTGCACTGCTTGTAGTAAGCATCATTTTAAAGAGCACTTGACTGAATAAATCTGAACTTCTCATTAGTTTTGTAGATTGGGTACAGTTTAGTTGTGCTTGTCTGAGTCTTTGCTGTTTTCTCCAGAGAGATAACAAAGGAGCTGCCACTTTGACAAGTCTTTGCCAAGCAGGAAAACTTCAAAACATATTTGACTAAACTTACCACATGAAATCAATATATTAACAACTTGGAAGAGAATAACTCTTACTCATACACAACTTAGATACTGTTGCAACATGATCTGTTTGGGCAGAAATACATGAAAGGCTGTTAAACTATGTTAAAAGAAGCTCTTGGCCCAGGACTCTCCATCAGCACTGCTGTACTGAACAGCTGTCTGGAGATATGTGGACACACAGCAAGTGCTCAAAATGTGTGTCCCGAACCCCCAGCAGAAACCCTTTGGCACCAGAAAGGAAGCACCCTCCAAACTGCCAACTCACCACCTCTGTCCTGTACATTAGCATTCATCCTCATCTGACAGTAACACAGCTCCATCCAGGTTTTGGAGAAGCCACCCTTTGCAGACCACCCTCTTTCCACATTGCTACAAGCACTCATGCATACACTTGCTTTGAACACAACAAGCCTGGCCAATGCTGGGTCTGAGGAGGAATATACCAAACACTGTTGCTGCCTAGCACACCAAGCCACACCTTGGACAGCACTAGCAGAGGCCATCCCAGCAGTTTCAACTTCCCCTTTCCATATTTAGTAGGTTAGGAAAAGAGGGAAGCCCACTTCTGCACAAGACGGGGGATGTTCAGCTGTGCAGGCAACACTTGACTCTTTAGCTTTCAGATTTCAACTACAACCAGCCATGCCTCAGCATGGGACAGACAGGAATCATCTCTTCAGCTGGCTACCTGATAAGCCAGCACCACTGGCACGTAAGTGCTGATGTTTCACACCAGCTGCTGCCTAGGTTGCCACACTGCTACACAGCACCTGCATGGATAGAGCATGGATAGTAAGAATAAGGTGTGAGCATTATTGAGCATTGGGAGGGACAGTCCTCAATAGGATTCAAACAGTTTGCCCCTCACTTCATATATCGCCCAATTCCAAATGATCACAAGTATCCTTCTGTAAGCCTAAAGGGTTACCACCACAAAAACTAACAATATTTTCTGTTTTCACAGCTGTAGGCCTCAGACACATGGCTTGGCACCCTATCATTAAACACACCCCTCACATCAATTGAGGCAACAGGTGCAAATAAGTTTACTGCTACTTTTTCCTTTGTTTGTAACTCATTCTTCTGCCTCAGTCCTTCGTGTCACGAAATAGAGATTGAGCAATAGCACATGCATCTCATATTTCTGTTGCCACAGGTTCAACAAAGAGCATAAATCAGGGAGACAGATGTATCATGGGTGCAAATCTCTGCAAGCCTGGGCTGCAATTCCTCAGTCTATGAACAGCTGCCTCTCTGACTTACAGATAGCCCCTGCATCAAGAAATACAAAGTATGCAGCATTTTTTGGTAACACTCATCAACACCCTTCTGGTTTGAAGGCTGCCCTCTTAGCCACGGCAGGCATTTTTTCCTCACAAAAGATTGAGGGAGGCAATGGCAAGATCCTCACAATACCACAGGTTCCTCATCTACACCACTCTACACCATGCCACAGGAGTGGACCAGCTGAAGTAGCCTGGGAATCTGTGGATTTGCTTTAAGCTCAGTGGAAACAGAAGATAACATGGGACAGTCATTTTAGCACACTTACATAAAAATACATCAGGAAATAGAGGAGTTGACAGAGTCCTGTAGTAGTGATTGCCATCTGCAAGGGAGAAGAACAAACTACACAGTCCTCTGATCATTTGCAGGAATAATGCTTGTGACAATATAGACCTAGGAATTTTTATTACAATCGCTGTATAAATTATGGGATTTCATGATATATTATCTAGTACTGTACTGTTAGAAGGAAACATCGTAAGCAATAGTATAGACTATCCTGTTTTAAGAAGTGAACAAGTTTATCAGCAAGTTTGAAGGATTTAAACTCTTTGTGAACATCCCTTTTATCTATGTAAAAAGCTTAAAAACTACAGTGAACAGCAAGGAAATAATTACATATTGCAGGAGAACAAGTAAGATTTCATAGATGTTAACAGCCACACTGAGCTGTGTGGCTCTTTCCACAGCACTCTGAAAGTCCTGGTTAGACTCCACATCTGGAAGAACCAGTGGAGGATTAGTAAACAAATCCCTGCTATTGAGACACCCTAGACATTTTGAGCTTCTTTGTAAAAACATCTTCTGCCTGCAAACCCATTCCACGAGTAAATTTTCCTTTTGGAGGAATTTGTCATTCCCAGCTACAGGAAGTTCAGACCAATCAGTTCCATCTACATCTGGCTCTTAGGTCACTTTCGTGTACAACTTTGTAAAAGGGCCTCATTCTGGCTATTACTATGTTTGATGCTACACTACTCTAAGTGGGGACTCAAGGCATGATATCCTGATCCAAGCTGGAAGCACCTACCCCTGAACATAAGCATCTCCTCAATTTGCTGTCCACGGTAACTCCAGCCTTTACACAACTACTTTACACAACTACTGTTAAGGTAAGATTAGCATTGCAGAGATGCTGTGTGAACATTTGACATAACACAGGTCCTGTCTGGAGAAGGCAGAAATCTAAACAGATGGAAATGTAGGAAATCCACAAGTAAGTGATCCACCAGCAAAGGCTAAATGGGAGGAGTAGGGAAGAGTCCACTTCTCCTCATATCCCGCTTTTGTGCATTTTCCAGGGCACTGTCACCATTCACTAGATCTTTCTGAAGCAACTTTCAAAGAGTTTGCTAATTCTCTCTACCTTCCTCCATGTAGAGAGCATACCACAAGGCATATGCTCTAGTGTTGTTTGCAAAGTAACAAGTAACAGAGCAGTCTGTGCAGCTTCCAAAGGAATTCCTGGTCGCTTACTCTGTGGTTACCATTAATACCAATATGTGTTTCCTGGTTACCACTCCTTGCAATGTTTATACACCAAGAACAGACGACCATTTCACAGAGACCAAAGAGCCTAAATGAGTGCAGAGACAAATTACGATACAACAAAAAACTTGGTGCATTATATTACCAGAATAGGTTAAATTCTCAAAGCATTTTAAGTATTTAAGAAATGCTCAGAAAATGTTACTTATATGTAGGTATATAATTTTTTCCATGTTGACGATGCCCACCCATTAATTTCTAAAATTAAACTCTAAGAAGGTAATCTGAAAGCTAAGGCTGGAATCTGCCCCTCTTGCATGATTCTATAACTAAGATAAAATTTTGTGAAGTATTTGCAAGAAGTCCCACACTAACCAGCTACTTTTACATGGACAATAGCTCTCCCACCAAGAATTCGTATAAGTCAACTTAAATGAGTTCTTGCCTAAAGAATCCCATCCACAAACTATTAAAATACTGGTAGGAGTGAGACAGTTTCATACCCACCTTGTTAGGTTTTGGGGTTGTGTATTGTAAACCATTACCTAATGTAAAGTTTATTCTTTACTTTGCTAGTGTTTCTGAGGGTTTTTTCTCCTCCCCCACTTCCTAAAATATCAGAGGTGAAACACAGATTACTCATATCTGAGACATTCCAGCATATTAGTTTGCCAGCCATTAGTAATCTGAATTCTGTGTAAAGTTCCCACTATAAAAGCAAAATGCAGACAGATTTTGCCAAAGCTTGCTCAGATAAAGAGGGGATCCTTGAACTTCTTTGCAGGAGCCAAGCAAAATGCATTAGCTTGCACTCTCAGTATGCAGAGCCAAGGGAAAAGAGAGACCTAGCCTCACATATTGGCTTTGTGCCCTTTCCACACCATAAAATGACTAATGCAACATGGAAGAAATGTTCTCCATGTCCAGCTGAAATGTCACATTTTTTGTATTCTCATTTCCAAAGGCCTTTGCTTTACTAACAGACATAAATGTATTGCCTTTTTGGATTCCTGTATGATGTCCAGTGTTTCATTTCCTTAATTTGAACTTTGACAGCTTCCATACTGACAAGGAATGCACTGAAAGTGATGCTCTGCAAGAGGGTGAGAAAGCAAATGAGGTGCAGTTTTATGTGTAATATGATCTACAGAATTTCCTACTGCAAGCAGTAGGAATAAAAGTAGTCATTAGTGAGATGAAGTATAAATTTTACACTCCTGTAGTCAGTTACTCAGCTGATCTTTCCAGAATCTTGGAAAAATGTGCTGCAGCTATGCATATACATTATACTTAATGATGGCCATTAAGTCTGCAGTCACAAGATTCAGTCTGCCTTTTGCAGCTAAATTCATACTGCAGCCTCCCAGATTTTGTAATAGTTACTGACATGGTACAAAATAATATTCCTGTGGAATCATGACCCTGATTAGTAAAGGTGTAACTGCACTCCCTTCTTCATCTTCATTGGTCCCCATGGGTTTATACTAACAATAAATTTGTTTCATTCTTTGAAGATGAAAGGTGCTATAAAGTGCACTTTATTAAAACCACTATAAAGACTTGTTATTTTTGCTCATATACCTGCTGAGTGATGGTTTCCAGAACAGCACCCCCTGAACACACACACTAACTTTACCTTCTGCTTTGGAGAATTCCTCTTAAAATGTAAGCCACTTTTCCAGCTTTTGTTGTACAGCTTCTTCTTTGCTTCAGGACTACAGATCAGCCTTTCTATAACCCAGAAAGCTGGGTGGGGACACAGGTTTACTGTAAGGTAGAGGTGATAGAGAATCTTTAAAAATCAAAATGACCCAGCAGAGCAGGTTCATAGCCAGATGCTGGTCTTGACTCTTGTCTAGGCCATGAACTTGTGGGTTTGGGTTCAGATGTGGCAGTGCCAAATTATCACCATCTTTGAGCCCAATTAACAGTCTCCCATGATGATTCTACTGATAATATCTTTCTGTGCATATTGCATTTCCTTACAAAGGAAAAGCCCTGAGAAACCTGCAAGACCATTCTACTGAAAAATTTCTTTCTTCTCTTTTCCCTTTGGTGCAGAATCTCTGAATCACTCTTTCCCAAAACAGTGTCCCAAAACTCACATATGCTTATTCTTTTGAGGCTGATGACAAAAATGTTAATGCTAGCAAAAGAACAACCGAAGTTCCTAGTTTGCCTACCATAACATAAGGGTCTTCAGCAAAGGACGCTATCCCCAGCTATGCACCTTTAAAAGTGGGACTCTTCCAACCAAGGTTGTCTGCTTGACATTTTCAGTCTCTTGCTGCATAGATGCCAGGAGTGTGATTTCTGAGAAGCACTCAATACCCTTGGACAAAGACTTTGTTCAAATTACTAACAGTAAGCCTCTTTTTCTCCTCATTTAACAGCTCTGTTATTTGTTTCAGTTTCTGTGAGCCTTAACCTCCCAGATGGCTTCTCAGACTGCATCTGCTAACCACCTTTACAAACCAAGTATCCCACCTATGTCTAGAGAGCCTTTTCCCTAAAAAGAAAAAAAAAAAAAAACCATTAATAATATTATTATTTTAAACAGCCAAAACAAAATGAAACCACAGATCAAGACTTAACATGAAGAAAGGAATCAGGGAAAAATCACAGATATCTAGTATCATATGCAGTAATTAAGTAAGAGAAGGAAAATGAACTTTTACTTCAGTCACAAACACAGAAAAAAATAAACTGGAATAATCATTTACATATCTCAGTTTGTGTCCTGGTGCAGCTCAAAGCATATCCAGGGTCTGGTGAATGACCACAGTTTTCCTGGCACCTGACAGTCACAAATTCCTGCCTCGATTACCTTTGCAACCTGGATGATACTTTTTCAGATATATCTTTTAAAATACTAACCGATGACTATTAACAACCTGTCTTGCTTGTGATCAGAGTAATAAAACTGTTCATGACTGCTCCTATTGCCTCTTATTTGGCAGTCAGAAGCGACCACAGCCTCTGTCTTCCATCACTTCTGCCCCTTTTCTAGGCTGCTAAGAAGTCTGAAGTTTTAGAGATTTAACTTGTTGCTATGACAATGCTAGTTCTTATAACCTGGCTTCCAAAATCCCTGCTCCTGCCTAAGTTTCTATCAAGAAGAAAGCTCAGAAAATCACACAGAAAACTATTGAAACTAAAGGCAGGAGGAGACTTTTCTTGTAGTGAGTAGCCTTTGTAGCTCTGTGCCTCACCTCTTGCCAAGGCTATGTTTGGAAAGGACACTCCTTTCCTTTCTACCAGAGCGGTTCCTTTGGAAACACAGACTTGCACACAGAATGCAGTAAATTACCAGATATCTCAGCTGTCTTGCCTCTTCCTTCCACCCTGTTATTCTTTTTAATGGCTTGCCAATGTGAAGATATTTTCATGAGACAGTAAACAAAGGGGTCTCATGTCCCTTAGCAGATTTTCTTAATTGAGGTAATTGGGTATCCTATTCTAAGGCTGAGAAAAATAGCTGATCCAAACCAACCCAGATCCACAGTAATGGTCACAAAATGGAAACAAGGTTCTCTAAGTACCAGGCATTACTGAGGAGCTTCTCAGTGTCCCTGTTAACCAGAAACATATATAGGTAGCAAGTTTAAAAAGTATATTAAAGTAATATAGTTAATTCAGCTGTACAGAATTCAGTTCTACACTGCTAAAGGAATAAAAATAGAAAGTTTTATCTATTGCAGGAAAAAAAAAAAGAGGGCAAGAAAGGAAGTATCTTCAGCAGTTGGTTTACTTCTATCTTTAGTAACCCTGCCACAAACGAACCAGAATACACAGGACAGAATGGTAGGAGAAAACACAAGGAAACATATGAGAGCAGATGGGGTTGATTTTATTTAATATATTTATATTGTTATATGTACACACACACACACATGCACAGTATATATGCAGACTGAAGTTCTATACACGTACATATGCAGGTATTTCCTTTCTGTCTTTTGCCCTAAATTCAATCCTGCTTTTAAATGCGTAGCCCACACACAACTCCCACAGATACCAGTGACTGTGCGCATGCCCATCTCTGGGATAAAACTAGTTTATTTGGAACATCTTAGGCGTGAAGCCCAGCTTCATTTTTGATACTATTTTACATTTAACTTCTGTATTGATGATCCTAAACACATTTAAAGAAAAGCACAGGGTTTTTTTTTCATTCCTGAACAAACATTTTCAAGATCTACATCACTATATATTGTTCTATATTTTACAGAATATTCATCCCACCATGAGCTGCACTTCATCAGGGTAGAGAGTGTGGATAGAAGGATTCTATCCCTTTATTCTTGAAAGTAAACTTTTACATACATACACTTAAACTGCATCATAGCTTCAGTGTTAACTCTTGTGAATGTAATGTGGTTTTTAAATTGGTGTTTTAGAAACAAAAAAGAACTAATAAAGGAAACAGGCTTGCAAAAAGGAGTATGTTCCACTTTCCTCTCCCCAACAGTTAAAGAATGTCTTGTTTGGGAAATATAGAGAGAAGTCATAGGTCCCACTCACACACCTGTGATATTAACATAGCTTACTTTCATTTGCTGTGCATTTTCCTCATATTAAAAATGAAAGGACAAAAAATAATATCCACTGCAGCCTTACCTCACACATCTATCTATTTACTTCAGCTCCTCCACCATAATAACGTTCCCAAACATGCCCTCTGTGCTCTCAGTTCATACACACTTGCTACCCAACTGCAGGTCATTAAGCTGCACACCTGCAGTGACTTAACTGGTGCTTTACTCAGCTCTGAATCCCCAGTCCTAGCAAGAGTGAAATCATTCACTCTTCACACACTCATTAAATGTCGTCTCCTCCTCATGATACTCTGTGCCAACTTCCCTGATGAATCCAACCTGCACGTAACTGAAGAGTAACTATTTATTATGCGAGCTACACATAAATGTGTAACTATTTAGGAAGAATAAAAAAAGGTGATTTCCAGGTTAGATGATATGGATGGCCATTGCCTAGAAACAGGAGCAATCTGTATGTAACTGCATATCGCTAAGCACTTAAGTGAGTGAAGAGATGCCAGAACCATTTAAAGCTTTTTCTCTTCACTAAACACCATTTTAACTAAAAATACTTACTATGGGGACAGGCTTTCCACAAGAATATTGTGATTTTTTAAATGCTGTCTGTATTTAGAGTCTCTGAGACACATGCTGTTTATGTACCACCTGTACATGCAGAAAGAAATGGAGTGAATAGATGTGAAGTTAAAGCTGCCCACCAGCTAAAGAGTCCTTGGTGGGGAAAAAAGGCTGTGGATACCTTTAGTATCACTCGGGTTTTTTGAGATTTCTGTTTGCAAATGGTTTCACAGCCTGTTCCATGGAAGTAAATTTCCAGCCATAAATGAAACTCTACAGGCAGAGATCCCCACCATGAAGAATTCTTTTTTATGACCTTCCATCCGTAGGGCTGAATTTATCTTTGATGTGACAGCACTGGTGTTAATACTACATGGAGGATCAATTTCCCTTAAGTCATTTGTTTCAATTTTCAAAGGTAAGGAAGCCAGGTCAGCCAAGCCAGGTCAGCCACTCTGAAAGAGTAAACCACCTTATTTCCGTTTCCACCTGCACTTTAAAGCCAACTATTTAGTCCCACTATCCCTAAAGGTGGGTTAGATTTTATGGTCAATGCAGGATGATATTCTAGAGAAGGATGTTGATACTAAAATAGTTCCAACCAGTTCAAAGCTGGATTCAGATTACCTTAGGGTGGGGTACTGGGGATTAAAGGTATCCAGAAGAGTACACCCTCTCCAGCCTGAGGATATCAATAGTGGTTGATTAAGAGGCAGGAGGTAATGACGGCCTGTGTACACAGCACTTCAGATGTGTCTTTTCTAGGGGGCTTAATGATGATCAACAGTTCTCATCCTTCACAAGTAGCTGGTAGCTGTCTAGGCCAGTGTTAGAGGCTATGTTTTAGGAATGGAGTACACAATATTGTCCTTAATATCCCGAAAACTACCATTTCTGAGTTAGCCAGAGGCTGTGGTGCAGTAAATCCAGAAGCTGTCCCTCCTGTGATATATATTCCCCTTACTTTCCATCCAATGTGCCTGACCTTCATACTCCCAGAACTGTTCTTGAAAAGCAGTTCAAAGGTCCATGGCTTCCATGTTCCATTTTACATGGGACATGATTTATGAGTAGAAAGCTCGTAAAAATGGAATTTCAGATGCATTTCCTTCACTGACAGGTTGGCAAACATCTTATAAATCACAATGTAAGTGCCAAAATCCCTGCCAATGATCAACAGATTTTATCAAGCTTTTATAGCCTTCAAAAGCAAGTTCCACAGAATCTTGTTCTAATTTATTATTAACTTGCTATTAGAAAATACCATTGAATTAGTAATACTTGCTACAGTGCTACGCATACAAACTGTCTGCAATACCTGCAAATAAACTGTATCTTCTTATGATCTAAAAATACATATTTCTTATTATATTCTTGGAAGAATGGGGAAAGTTACTTGGTTACAAAAAACGCCACAAATCCTGTTCTCCATGTAATGGTTTCATTTTATGCACTGACTTTGTGCACATCTGTGCAAATAAAGCCATTGTTACAAGCACAAAGAGCTGCAGCATACAATACATGCAGCTATGAAACCATGAGTGCTGCTATGTGTTGAGTCTTTAAATGGAAGTGGCACATCTGCTTTTGGCATAGGAGTGTAAATCAATCCAAGATGTTTATTAAAGAGTCAGTAACGACCTGTCCACACACTCTTTCTTCCATCCAGCCTTGGGTTTGTTCTTGCTTTGTTATTTTCCTGGCAGTTAAACATGGGCTCTGCACACTGAAAGTATGTGGTGTTTCTTCACGTACGGATAACATAACATGTCACGTAATATTGAACAAGTATGTGATGCTGAATGGTTTGGACAAAAATGCAAGCCAAAATGAGGTGGGGAGGAAAGGGTAAGTACAAACAGCTACAGAACAGTGACTGCAAGGTTTGTTACTCTGCAAAAGGCAACTGTGCTCCCTAATACCTTCAGAATTACTGAGACCTAGATTTGATTCCATGTTCCAGCTCTTGTCAACTAATGAGTGAAATTTGCAGTAGTGAAGGATGGCGAATATTTTCTTAAGGAAGTCAGTAAATGACTTTGCATTTGCTGAAGGTATTTGTACCACTGGGTATTATACCACTGGGTCTACTTGAGCAGGCCTGGTAGGAGCACAAGCCTTTCAGCTCTGGCATGGGTTGACCAGCAGAATAGTCAACATAATTTTGGCACTGGCCAATACTGACGCTGCAAACTGGCCCTTTTTGCGAGCAATTGCTGGTGTATTTAGCACAACCTGTAGCACGTTCCTTTCCCATGAACTGAGGAGCCCTAGGGTTTGCTGTAGAACAGCACTCCCAGGACAACAATACCTTTTGTGGGCAGCCTCTTTGTGGACTACCTGCATGAAGCAGCACTTAAAAGCACTTAGAAGACTGAGCCTCAGGATGAAGGCAATGGCTCTAGGCCTGAGAGAATAGCCTGGGCCATTCAGTGCTCCTTCCTCTTCCATCAAAGGATGCACAGAAAAACATCCTAGGAAAGGGAATCCTCAACAGCTAGGCAGGAGGAGCAACCCATTCTGTGTCCCAGTGAAAGGCCTGCCTACTTTGTAGCATGTCTTTGCGTAACCAGAAGTAGAAAGAAAAATACAATGGATGTTGTATTCTTGGCTTCCACGTGAGGAGAGCATAACAGTGATGTTGTTCTTCAAATGCATTGAAGGAAACAAGACATGTCCTGTCAGATACTAAAAGGAGGCTCATCCATTGGAAAGGCAATATCTCTTTTGTATGATGGCAGTGGAAAACTACGGTTTTAAGAGACAAGACTGAAAAACAGACTGTTTGATGGGAAATGATTCAGGGAGGCTTGTGCAGAAGAGAGAACACAGGCTGCTGGAAGTCTGCCACCCAGTGTTTTATACTTGCACATTTAATTGACTAGACTGAACAACATCTTCTGTAATTGTTCATTTCTTCTTTGTTAAAATGGTAAGGATATATTAAAAGGCTGGATTCCATATGCATATGTTTCAGTGATAATGTTACCTATTAGCTCTGTCCTAAAGTTTCTAAGATTACTGTAAATTTGTTAATTGGGTGTCTTTTCATCTGAGGCTGAAATTCAGCTGCATGAGTGATCCAGGTGGATTTGCTCAGCAATACTGAATGTACCAGGACAGAATTTATACTGCAGTGATTTCTATTGCAGTGATTTCTATCTTGATCAGACTTGTTACAGCATCTTGTTAAAATATATTAGCCAGGGAAAAATATTAATTAAATTAAATCAAAATACTCAGGTAGCCCAAAAAAGTTAAAAAAGGAAAAGAGAAAGCAATGCTTTCTCCCATTTATTACACCCACTCTTACGTTTCTCCTTTTAATTTAATTTAATTTTATTCTATATGCCTGATAATGGGACTTTGTGGAACTGAACCTTTTGCAAGTCGCTGTGCCAGCTTTTTGGAGAATATCTCGGACAGGTCTCCTCATTTCCATTTCATCTTTCTATGGCTGAAACATTGTTATTTAAATGAGCGCTTTGAGCTCAGATTTTTTAATGCAAATGTGTGCTGTTTCCCTATTGAATTGAAATCATCAATACTTCATTTTCCCTATGAAAAGCAGAATAAAAAGTAATATTATCAGGGCTAAAGGTGAGTTGGGATGTTACTTTTGTGTGAATTTAAGCTAAAAAGGGGAGATACATACAACGGTGAAGTATCAAAATATTGGCTCAATCTTTCTTCTGCCCAAGATATGATTAAATCAGTTTTGTATATTTTAAAGAACAGCTGATGTAGGGAAGGTGCCAAGACACAGCAGACCAGTCACACTTCCCTCAAGGCATTCTGTATAAGCTGCTTAGGGGAGTGCACAGAGAAGTGATATATTACGTGACTCCAGAAACCTTATGGTGCTCTATACCACCCTTGCTTTTGAAGGTTGAAACACATTTTAATTTGAAAGCAGGTGTCCTCTCATTTTTAATTTTTTGAAAGCTGTCTACCAGGAACTATAGTCTGAACTTATAGAACATCTTAGAGGATAGCAAAGAAGGTATAAAATAATAGATCCTTGGTTTCCTTTAGAGTATACTGCATGCCTGTCTTCAGGCTATTCTTTAAAGTATAATGTCTAGAAGTGTATGGCTTTTTTTAAATCTGTGAATGTGAAAGTTCTCTAGTAATCACATGCCTCCTGGAGCAGGAGCTTTCTGCTCATCAGATATTGAAGATATGAAAAACACCACATCCCATGCCCCCAGCATCAAAAGGGTTGGCAACACCTGAGTTGCATCCATCCCTGATCTCTGCCTCACCAAGAGGCATGTGATGCTGAAGCACGTGGATTGTCTCACCCCTTCTCCCATTGGACAAGCACTCATCTCACAGCAAAAAATGCCATAGTCCATGCCCAGTAGCACCCATGCCAGCAGTATTAGCAAACAGACCTCAGAGACTCAGCTCCCCTTTTAATCACAGAAGTTGCTGTTTTCTCTCAGTGTCAGTGGTTGTTGTTGCAGCCCAGGCTTTTAAACACATTATTCCTGGACTAACGAAAACCTGAAGTGCTGCTTGCCCTGCAAGACCAAATTTATGGAGGAGGAGACAACTTCAGTCTGCCAGGTGATAATTTGGCACCCTTATGTCAGTGTTTAAATCCCTGCAGCTGTAAATATTTATTGGATATGAAATATACTCCAGCTAACACATTATCATATGAATAAATCTAACCTTAAATAAAACATGTGCTCTCCAGCTTTTATGCAGTTTATAAAATTCTTGATTCTTGCTCTGCATATTCTCAGCTTAATACAGCTATTCCAACGCACAGCAATCTGTGACGTGCCTTGATTCCTTTTCTAATGCAACATTTGGCTTCTTGCATTTCACCTCTTACAGCTTTTGCAAAGTTTTGATTTGATAGGACAAGCACAGTGAGGGCATTAGGACCAAGAAAAAGACGCACACATTGCTCTGTATTATGTCTGGCAAAGTGCTTCCTGACTGAGTGCCGTAGTTATGTGTGAAACAAAGTCAGGGACCGACTACTTCTCATCTGTTGATCACAGTTAACTTGAAGCCTCTGAACGGGGGAGAGCTGTCAGATCTGCTTTCAGAGATACAGTGCTTCAATCCAGGCAGCAATTGGAAACTTTGAACAAGCAGGATCTACTCTGGAATAAACTATAAAAAATGGGATTTCTTTTGACTTAGAATTTTAAAAGGGGAAAAAAAATCAAAGCTTTAGTTACTCTTTTAATCAGCAAAGCATGCACTTTCCTAACTAAGCTGGGACTCCGTATAATAAAGGATCTACTTTATCTCACTGGATCCATGCTACGTTTTACTACAGTAAGTACAATACTAATAGGAATGTTATAATTTTTTTTTACTGTAAATAGAGAGGAAAGCATGAAATGGCATCAGTGAAATGTGAAGGGAGAAAAAAATCCTCTTGGCAGATAGCGAAAACCAGGGCTTTTGTGCAACCCGAGGACTGAAATCTGAGGAAGATCCAAGTGATATTTAACATGACCATCTGTATCATTTTGTCACCAACAGTATGTTCTCGAGGAAGAAGTGCAGATATGGATCACGTAAGCTGCAGTTTCTCTTGCTGTTTCTGATGCTGGGTTTTTTGCTACTGATGGTTACAACGCTAAATCCACCACCCAGCAACCAGAGCAAGGAAGGGACTTTCCAGCCTGTGGAGTTCAACCCCCGGGAAGGGTATCAGATGGACTTTGTGGAGACCCAAGAGATGATGGAAACGCAGGAGGAGAGCCAGCAGTATTACCCTTTGGATGGTCTATCACCTTTCATCTCCCTGCGGGAGGATGAGCTGATCATGGCCGTCGTGTCGCCCACCGGCAAAAGGAACCACAGCAAGGCCAGGAAGGGCTATCGCGTGGTGAGGCAGCAGAGCAGGCGGCCGGAGGGGAAGGCGGAGGGGGGCCCCGAGTCCCAGCCGCTGTCCCTTCCCCTGCAGGACGGGCAAGGGGCTGCTGCGCCGGAGCGCCCGCTCGGCCTCGAAACACACGGCTTTAACGAGGTGCTCAGCGAGCGGATCGCGCTGCGCCGGGACCTGCCTGAGGTACGACACCCGTTGTAAGTAAATCACCCTATTTCACTTCTGGGGGGAAACCTGCCTTCTTCCCCGCCGCCGCGCTCCCCCACCACCCCGAACCTCTCCTGCAAACCCCGCACCTCTCCTCCTCTAGACCTCGCATCTTTCCTATCGAACTCCGTGCTCCGGGTCGGGCGCTCCGTTCCTCAGACCAGGGACGCTCCCAGCCTCCTTCGGAAGGTGGTTCAAGCCCTCAGAGCGGGCGGGCGGCAGAGGGGGGGACGGTGCGGGGGGCAAGCGGGGCTGGGAGGGTGAGCGGAGCGGAGTTGAGCGGAGCCCATAGGACGCCGTGAGCGCTGACGGGGCGCTGTGAGCGGAGCCCATGGGGTGCTGTGAGCGGAGTCCATGGTGCGCTGTGAGCGGAGCCCATGGGGCGCTGTGAGCAGAGTCCATGGGGCGCCGTGAGCGCTGACGGGGCGCTGTGAGCGGAGCCCATGGGGCGCCGTGAGGGCTGACGGTGCGCTGTGAGCGGAGCCATGGGGCGCTGTGAGCGGAGTCCATGGGGCGCTGTGAGCGCTGACGGGGCGCTGTGAGCGGAGCCATGGGGCGCTGTGAGCGGAGCCATGGGGCGCTGTGAGCGGAGTCCATAGGGCGCTGTGAGCGTTGCCGCGGCGCCCCTGCGCCCCCGCCCTGAGGCCCGGCGGGCGGCAGCGCCCCCTACCGGCGCCCGCGCCACGGCAGGTGCCGGGGGAGGCAGGGCAGGGAGCGCCCCGGGTCCCGCCCTTCTCCGTCCGTCCGTCCGTCCGTCTGTCCGAGCGCTGGGCTGAGGAGGGGGAAGGAACCCGCGCCGGGCTGGCGAGCAGGAGACGCAGAGGCGGCTTCCCTTCTCGGCCAGGCCCCGTCTCAGCCCACCTGCCAGAGCTATGGGGTCACTGGTCTTACAAGGTGATGAACGAGTCAAGAGTTGGGGCTTTCAGCTCTTCCAGAACAAAAGTGACCCCATGGTCACTCATAAAAGTGGAGCCGACTCTGCACTGGTGTGGCTTCACTTTAAATATCGTGTGCAGTTTTGGGTACCACAATATGAGAAAGATCTAAAGCTGTTAAAGAGTGTCCAGAGGAGGCCAACAAAGATGGCAATGGGTCTGGAGGAGAAGCCGTGTGAAGAGCGGCTGAGGTCCCTTGGTCTGTTCAGCCCGGAGGAGACTGAGGGGAGACCTCACGGCTGTCTACAGGCTCTTCACAAGGGGAGGAGGAGGGACAGGTGACCAGTGACAGGACCTGAGGGAATGGCCTCAAGTTGTGTCAGGGAAGGTTTAGGTTGGATATTTGAAAAAGGTTCTTCACCCAGAGAGTGCTTGGGCACTGCAACAGTTCCCCAAGGAAGTGGTCACAGCACCAAGCCAGACAGAGTTCAAGGAGAGTTTGGACAATGCTCTTAATGAAATGGTGTGACCCTTAGGGCCAGGAGTTGGACTCAATGATCCTTGAGGGTTCTTCCAACTCAGAATATCCTATGTTTCTGTAGCAAGTATTGAAAGGAAACTCCTGGGAGGAAGGAAGGTGGAGATTGGTGGGTCAGACAAGCTCTGCCAACATCACCATACCTGTCAGCAGCCAGGCTGTAAGGCCACCACGAAAAAGTTGTGTTTGAATCCTCAGGTATTACATTTAAAGTCTGGAGACTTGAGAGCAAATTGACCCAGCAGCCCAGGAGGGGCTCATCACACTTCTCTAAAAGGATCTGAGGTGCATGTACTATTCAAGCTGCCCTAGGGAAAGTCCAGGTTGGACATTAGGAGGAATTTCTTCAAAGAAAGGGCAATTAAAAGTTGGAATGTAATGTCCAGGGAGGTGTGGAGTCACCACATCTGAAGATGTTTAAGGAAAGACTGGACATGGCACATAGTGCTGTGGTCTCATTGAGAAGATGATGGTCAGTTAAAGATTGGACTTGATGATCTCAGAGGTTCTTTTCCAACCTAATTGATTCTGTGATATTCTTCACTTCCCAGGGGGAGACAAGGGATGTGAGTGGTGTCTTGTTTCCTGTAAGAAAAACAATTATAGCTTTCTCACAGAACACAGTAGAAAGATGTATCAGAAAACATTTGAAATAAGACACAGAATAAATTTTTTTCTTGTGTTCATTTTCACATGTTTAAAGACAGCTGGCAGCTCTAATTTAAGGGTACAGTCTCAAAGAAAGAGAAATGAAACAGTGTTTTCTGTACTTATTGACTAGGTTCAGTGTTAATTTGGTTAACTCCATTAAATAATGACATGCTGATATTATTTCAGTTATTTTTTGGCATGCTTCACTGCTAACTATGTAATGTTCAAAGGAGGAATGACTGCCCTTGTTTACTGCCTGTGGTGGAAAGCCAAAAAACCGTTTTACTTTGGCAGCTGAAGGGCCATCCAAGAAGAGACAGCTTTAGTTAATACTGATCTTGGTACAATTTAAGCCATGGTCTCAGAGCTCTTGGATGGATTTTCTGTCTGACTAGTCATAGCCTAAAGAGATCTCAACACCACAGCTTACAGAGCCCAGACTGAAACCCCAGATCTCAGCATCTGATGTTGATCTAAATCCAGATCATAAACCTGCGGCAGACTACGTCTAAGCCAGACATGTCCTCCATGGCACAACACACAAACCACAATGATAATTTTTAGGTGTAGTTTACTCTGGGGGTCTGACTCAAAACTGTGTCAGTCCAGTTTTACAGCAGTGTAAAAAGAGAGCAAACCAGAATCAGATTGTCTGTGTCTCTATTCAGTTTGCATCATGTTGTTCATCACAGTGTCTATTATTATTTAATTAGAGGGGAACCAACCAGTTAGAGATGTCTCAGTGAGTTACCTCCATGGACTCAGTCTCCCTCATGTCACTTGAAATTGGATGGCAAATACTTCATGTAAGAAGTGGCCCATGTCTCACCCCTCTGAGGTATCTCCATCCCTCAAAGTGCTTTCTGCTGCTTTTAATTGCCCCAGCTGGGACTGACACTCTCCTGGGACACCTGTATCAAGCCTGCCATTGTGACTTTTATGATGGGGGTTCTGCTCAAAAGAAAGATCTATTTTCCTCTCTTGGGTTTGAGTGTTAAATGGCAAAAGAAACTCACAAGGTATCTACAAAAGCTTTAAGTTTCATTACAAAAGTATAGCTTCCTCTGGAGTGCTGTTTGGAGCTGAATCTCAATGAAACATTTTCCTGAAGGTGAGTGGGAGTCCCTGTCAGCTCAGCCTTTGCCTTGTCAGAGCTCTTCTCTGTTCATTGCTGCATTGACAATTCCTTGTTTTTCACAAATTAGATTAAATCACTATGTCTCATAACAGTCACAGCCCTGACTTTTTGAAATGCCAATTTATGATAGACAGTCTATGAAACTGCTCCAAATTACAAGGAAGGTATTTTTGTGTACCAGTACCCTTGTGCATTTTTGTGAAGATTAGATATCTATATTGCAAGTCTTTGCCAATCTCCATGGCAACTAAGCACTCGCCACCAAGGTTATGTGTTCAAGTACAGTTATTTTCAATTCTTTTCCAATTAAGATTTCACAGCAGCCTTATTTTCTTGCTATAACCACAGTACTAGCAACAAGGTGCTAATAGCTATAGAATGTTTCTGGTTTGAAGCTGCCTGGTAGTAAAAGAACTGCATCAGATCATCACTTTCCTTAGTTACTTCTTGATTCTATTGCTTGAAAATACTCACTCCCAAGTCATGAGAGTATTCTTTTCTTGATCCTTCTGAAAATGAAAATAATTATCTTACATGAAATTGTGAGGAAAGTATTGTTGATTACACAAAATTAGTAAACCAAGGACAATATAGACCAATTGCAGTGTAAAAATAATCAAGAAAAAATGCCTTTCTATGCAAAAAAAATAATGTGAATTATTGAAAAATATAATAAATTATTAAGATAGTGCTCATTTTAAAGATATATTCCCAGAAATGCATCTATAGTAACCATTTATGTGTATTCATAATTAAATCATTCAGACTATGGATTCTCTTAAGTGATTAGCATCTTTGTGTCTGGATAGTGTCTAGCATCATAGGACCTCAGTTCATGAATGGAAGCACTAAGTAAAATGCTAATAAACAGAAATACTAAAATTATATCCTTTACATGAGTTTCTGCTGAGTAGCCAATTGTTTAATAACCACTGTAAAATCTGTATAATTATTTGCTTGGCAATAAAGAAATGCTAAAGTAACAATAGGCTACACTCAGCCAATTGTGTAATTCCTTGAAGAAATTCTTGCTGCTGGAGATTAAATGAGCTAGGACACTAAATGACTGTTATTTGGGAAATGAAATTATTTTTAAAATGTGCTTTCTAATGTCAGCAAAGCAGTATATAGATATAATCTTTGCATGTCTACAATGGACATTTGAAGGCATTTTCTGGAAAATGTGCATCCTCACACCAGAATAGATGGTTTTCATATACAGTTTCTGTGAGGATTATTGAGAAGTGTTTATCATCTTTAAATGTTTGAATTATTGTGGTTGTTTAACACCAGCTGGGAATTAAACTTCCCCCGGTTCCCCTCTGGTGAGGGAAGGACAAAGGAGAGCTTTACTGAAAGAAACAGCAGTGGAGTAAGAAACATACAGTGACAGCAGCAATATTAATAACACAAGTATACAAAAAGAGAAGGTGCTTTATACACAAAAGGTGTTCACCACATTGACTTAGCTATGAATGGCCACTGAGACAAAGACAGGATGGCAGGGAGGTGTTCCTGTGACTCAGCAATGACAGTGGTTATTCCAGAGACAAAGACAGGATGGCAGGGGGTCATTCCTGCATCTTGGCAGTGTTATGTAGTTATTCCTGAGACCAAGAAAAGGTGGTGGGCACTCTCCTTACCCAGTGCCATGTGACCTCCTGAGACAAAGACAAGATGGCAGACTCTCCCTGCATCCAGTGTTCCCCAAGCCCAAGATAACGAAAAACAATGACAGAACAAACCCCCAAGACTGGATTGTGCATATTTCATCATGCCGCCCACTTCCAGACTGCTCTGCTGGTTTGATTGCACACTGACTCCCAGCTGGGAGCCTCATTCAGCAGTGATTTGTTTTAATTGGAAAAGCAACCTGTACAAATTTTATAGTGAAAATACATTTTCTTTCTTAAATGTATTTATGTTTGTAATCATGGCCCACATAAGGATCCATGTCATTGCAATAAATGACTGAGATGCTGGCTTCATTCACTAGGATCTTGGTCAGGTTGTCCACAGGTGTACTGATCTGTTGTGCAGATGAGTTATTTTATTTGTTAGTCTTAATGGTACTGCAGTCGTTTGCTCTTTTTTCTCTTACTTGAGAAAATGTGGAAATTGGTAGAGGCTGACTGACCAGTTTTATCCCTCACTCCACTGTAATTATCTTCACTTTTTCTTTGTGTTCTGGGCCGTTTTTGTTTGAGCTCTGTTTTTTGAGGCAGACAGAGCAGGAAAAAAAAAACTATTGCAGAACAAAGAAACACTTTCCTCTTTTTCTATTGTAATTTTGATAGAGCCATTCCCATATTTTCATTTCATATTCCAGTTTTGGACACCTTAGTATTCCTTTTCTTAGAAGTGAGTTGAGATGTTAAATTGCTCTCCAGCCCTGAAGGTTTGGGTGCTGCTTGCAACTTTGCTCTGAGGAAAAAATTAGCCATTTGTTCCAGTGTTTCCAGTGTCTTCTTCATTTCACCCATGCAGGTGCCTACAGCAAAAATATGACTCCAGTCTGCCTACTGCTAGTGTCATCATCTGTTTCCATGATGAAGCCTGGTCTACTCTGCTGAGAACTGTGCACAGCATTATGGATACAGCCCCAAAGGCTTTCCTCAAGGATATCATCCTAGTCGATGATCTCAGCCAGCAAGGTAGCTCCCATTTCTCTGTATATGAGTTCTTTTTCTCCAAACTTTCGGGAAGAAACTGTCTTCCTCCAAGAAGTGTGTGGGAGAGGAGAGGAGAGGAGAGGAGAGGAGAGGAGAGGAGAGGAGAGGAGAGGAGAGGAGAGGAGAGGAGAGGAGAGGAGAGGAGAGGAGAGGAGAGGAGAGGAGAGGAGAGGAGAGGAGAGGAGAGGAGAGGAGAGGAGAGGAGAGGAGAGGAGAGGAGAGGAGAGGAGAGGAGAGGAGAGGAGAGGAGAGGAGAGGTGAGGAGAGGAGAGGAGAGGAGAGGAGAGGAGAGGAGAGGAGAGGAGAGGAGAGGAGAGGAGAGGAGAGGAGAGGAGAGGAGAGGAGAGGAGAGGAGAGGAGAGGAGAGGAGAGGAGAGGAGAGGAGAGGAGAGGAGAGGAGAGGAGAGGAGAGGAGAGGAGAGGAGAGGAGAGGAGAGGAGAGGAGACTGAACTTTCTTACTTTAAAATAAGATCATAGTATGCAAATCTTAGGATTCCCACTGGATCAGAACTGCTGTCATAATTTCCAGACCTGGATTTTGGCTGAAGCATAAAGTGGAAAAGTACACATTGCTTAAGTAATCCAAAGTGCTTGGGAAAGCCAAACACCTGTAGTATCTCACTCTCATCTGTGTATTTTATGAGATGATGAGAGCATCCACGTTTTGCTGAAAACAGGAGAGGAAGCTATTAAGATTCCCACAGGAATAGCTCCATACCTTGTGAATCTTAGTTTCCATTAGTCTCTACTTCTCCTTGACTTTATGCTGCTGTAGAAGTACTTGAAACGTACTTGGCCATTTAAAACAAATGCTCCTGAAACATTTTACCAGCAAGAACCAGCATCTCCTACTACCTGTTTCTTTTCTATGACAGCTTGAATCAAAGCTAAAACATTTCAGTGACTGTTCTGTTTCTGACAGGGCCCCTGAAGTCAGCTCTGAGTGAATACATTTCCAAGCTGGATGGTGTGAAGCTCATCCGGAGCAACAAGAGGCTTGGAGTCATCCGAGGCCGGATGCTAGGAGCTGCACGGGCTACTGGGGATGTGCTCATCTTCATGGATTCACACTGCGAGTGCCAGAAGGGCTGGCTGGAACCCCTCCTGGCCAGGCTCTCCAGCAACCGGTAAATATCCCTGGATATGCTAATTTCTGCTGAAAGGGACGTGTTTGGAAAGTGTTGGGGTAGTTTTTGTAATCCTCTCTTGGTTACCTTCTTGGTTCTGGTCACATGCCTTTTATTTTCTACCTTATCACCATATGCATCACTCTGATATGTGGGAAACAGGATCTTGCAGCTGATAACCCTCACTTTACACCCAGTGTAAATTTCAAAATTTCTATCCAGTTAGAGCTTTAAGAAGGCTTCCTGGTGGTCTGAATTAAAAAGGTTTCAGTCTCAACCCATTTGTAAATCAGCAAACATCCACCAGAGAAAACTACTGCAAGACTCCATTATGTTTTACCTTTTAGCTGTCTCAGTGATGAAGCCAAGAATAAAATGCTCCTCCTGAGCCAGTTTGGCTGTGTACCATTGTCACCTATTGGCCTCTATTTCTCTTCCACAGAAAAAGCCCAGACTTCCTGGGCAGCCTAGACAAGTCCAGCTAATCACAGGTACTTTCACTGACACCAGAGTAACAAAGGCAGAGATTCATATTTCTGAATATTTCATGCTTAGTGTGGTTCTTGGGCTTGCCTTCTAATGTACAGCTGAGCTCATCTATGCAGTCCTTCGAAGAGATTAAAACCACTGCAAATGTTTCTAGGCTTACATGTCAGTAAACCTTTTATTAAAGGGACTTTTTTGAAAGAAAAATTTCTACACTAACTTGTCACTTGGGAAAAAATTAATTGCCAGAGGGGGTAAAATAAAAAAAAAATCTTAAAACTCTTACACTAGACTGTTAAATAGTCACTCTAAACACCTTCAAACGGTGTTCCCAGGCACTGGAAGAAGCTGCTTTTATGGCTTATTACATTTGCTTATAAGAGAATTAATGTGAGCTTTTGGAATTTATTACATCATTTGAAAACATTAAGAACACTGAAAGCAAGAGTAATGCTGTGCTAGAATGTTAGGAATATTCTTTTCAAAAATGTCCTCCTTGGAAAAGCAGATTATTTTTTTATTTTTTATTTGCTGACTAATTAGATGGTTTACTATAAATATACCTCATGAATATTCAGAATATTCTTCTGCTTTGAACTATAGTCTGTTTTTGATGTTCAAACAAAACTACTGTGTGTATCAATTGACCAGTCTTTATTCAAGGGCGCTGAAATTGCTGAAATTAAAAGAGTTACAAAAAGTCTCAGAGGAGAGCTATAGTTCAGGAAGAATTACAACACCAGGAGAGAAGTTAGGACTCCACAACTCCACAATGTCAAAAATTCACTGTCAAAAATTATCCCTCCTGAGGGAAAGCAAAGCCTCCAAATCTGCTATCATTCAGAGATTCTGTAGCACTGTCACCAGGGGGTGAGAAAGGACTTCTCTTCCCTTACAGGCCCCATATGCTCATTCATTCCTCCAGGACAGCAGAATTTAACAGTGAATTAACTAATATCTAATTGGATTAATGAAGCAAAGGTGGAAAACTGATTGGATAATAGTATGGGTTAAGCCATCCCTTTTTTGTGTGCTGTATCAGTCACTGCATTTGACCCTGGAAGCTTTGTCACTGCTAGTGAGGAGAACCTATGACGTCCTCCATTGAGGAGAGAAGATAAGGTCTGAAGCACCTGACAGTCACCTTCCCTTACTGTCCCTCTTTCTCCAGCTGAAGAATGGTGACAATAACACTGACCTGATCAGGATGTTAATTCGTGACTTTTCATAAATTGCTTGTAATGCTTGCATGGAGATCACCATGGAAATACAAAGCATTAGCATAGTCAACTTGGCTTCATTTAGCACTTGAAGAGCTGTTAAATTGAATCATGTGCACTCCCTGAGACTACCCAAGTGAGGAAAGCATAGAAAGTTGAGAGTGACTGGTGAAATATCCATCTTTCCTCTTCTTAATGTATCAATTAAAGTGTAACTCATGCACTTTTGCTGGAGAGACAGAATGGGAAAACACTTGATCACCTGGAGTGGGTGAGTTGTTTGCTGGCAAGGACCAATGCAGCCTTTCAAAGGTCAAACCTTTGCAGGAACTTAAGCTGTAGTGTGGTTTTAACTTTGAAAATTGTGATTAAGCTTAATTTTCTAGACTCCTGATCAAAGTGTGTCACTATTATTATGATCTGTCTTAGAGTGAGATGCTGAGAGATCCTTGCCCAGACTGAGATCTCACTATGAGTTGAACATACAACAAGAGAGGTACTTCCAGTTCTTAGCAGACTGTAGGATAAATGTAAGAAAAATTATTCCAGTTTTACAGGTATAAAAATATTTGTGCAGAAATACTTTGTAAGTATTTGACTTGTTCTAGGTAATGACATTTCATCTCCCTACATGATGGTTTTATTCACTAACCCAACCTAATTTATTTCTTTGAAAAAAATTTAAGTAATTCTAAAACAATTGGATATACACTTTTGAGCACCTTGATTGGGGCTAGTTCTGTGAACCATGCCTAATAAATTGACTGAGAAGCTGTGCATCAGCTTAGTATATTGCCTAGAGAATGGTTCAGTGGTTTCTAAAGCATTCCTTGACATTTTGATTATTCAGGGATGAATACCGTAGGTACCTGGACAATATTAGGAAACTACATGAGATTCCCCACAGATAATTTCATTTGATAACTGTTTGTGTTCTAATTCCAGGTGAGTAGCATAGTGCATAACAATGCAGCCGTGCCATTATTATAGTCATCTTTGGAAGGGTTTGCCTTTTCCAGGAGACTGCAGAGCTGCTATTTTGTATTCTGTCCAAAGGCAGGGAAAGGCAGAGGGGGCATATAATGAACTGTGCCATGAAGCCTTAAAAATGTTGTTCCTTTGATCCAAAAACAGTGGCCACCGTGCTGAAGCAGAATGATTAAAAAACAAAAAAAATCCCAAAAGTATTTCCTTAAAATACTTAATGCAAGGAAAATGAACCTTGATTATATCCTTGACAAGGAATTCCACCTCTAAAAGAGGCCTGGACATCATAACTATGGACATATGGGATGGTTTGCAAAGGGGTAGCTGGCCCTTAGGATCTTTCCTCTGCTTCTCATTGCAATGGCTGTTTCTCTCTGTGCTGGAGCACTACCTATACCACAGCTCGAATATTAGATTAGGAAACAGAAGCCTGTTGTATTATTTTAGAAAGCTTATCTGGTTTCTAAAATTCAAAGTTCCTCTGCTTAGCACTGTGATTCTAGGTCACTAATCTTTAATGAAAATGCTGATAAACAGAATATGAAATTAGCATTGCACTGGAAAGGTGTTTCATCATGTGTGTGCTTCCATCAGGAACAAATGGAAGCCTCTGCTTGTAGATAAAGGAATAGAAAGAGTTCTGCTGTCCAGAAATTTTCTGTGTGGTTCTGATTTTATGGTAATACACAAGAGAGAAGGGAAATATTTTGCACTAAAGATGAACAGCTTCTTCATCTCTGTATTCTGATTCTCCACTTTTCAGTGGAGAAACTCCCAGCTTTTTGATCTAAGAAATACATAAGCCATCTGTTTCCTAACTTCTCACAGGCTTGGGGAAGCATGATGTTATCCCTCCAGAGTCCACACAACCCCAGCATCTGAGCATGCAATTCCATGCTGCTCTCACTGTTTTGAAAGCCTTCCATACACTTCACATGTAGCAGCCTGCTTCCTGGGATTTCTGTGTTTGCTCAATCTTTTATATCCCACATTTGTCAATAACACATTTCAAATTCAATAAATGTTCTGCATTTACATGGTAGGTTATGGGGAGATAAGCTATCTCTTTACAATCTTTCACAGTTGATCAGGATCAGAAGGTGACCTATTTTAAAGAAGTTGAGGTAAAGGAAAATAAAGATGAGAGTCTTAAGTAAAAGGCAAATATTAACTGCTAAACACAAGAGCAATAAAGATTTAGGCATAATTCATGGCTCAGTGTCCTGACTGTCCAGTGTTAAAAGGTGTTGTTTGCCTCTACAGATTTTGTTACTCTACATACAAATTTTAATTTGTATAAAAAAGGCAAGTTCAAAGCTTATTATTTTTTAATAAAACATTCCCAAAGCATTCCCTTAGCACTCAGCTTTGCATAGATTTGCTTAGTGCTTAATATATGTATAGTCCATCCAGTCAAGCAGACTGCTCCTATGCCCAAAGGTAGTCTGGAATTGGTCTGTAAGGCAGTATTTAAGTAATTCTTTATAGCTTAGCTTTGCCATTCCTTATGACTGCATTTTATCTCCTTATTAACCCTATCTAATTTCAAGTAGTCTTTATTTTTAAGACTCCACTTAGCCAGCAAGGTGGTCTCAATGGAAATGCAGCATTTTGTGCAACCAACTTATGGACCTCACTTACTCACCGAAGTTTTGACTGCATGCAGAAACAGAGAGCCAGGACAGCCTGGATTTCTTAGTTATCTAATTTTTGCAAGCTATGATGCACCCTGAAATAGGCTGAGGAATGTACATAATTTTCATGTTTGGTTTTTGGAGTTTTTTTTCCCTCCTTATTTAAAGGAGGATTTAAACAGATTAAAATCCCTTTCTAGCAAAAGAAAGTGTAAATCAATACAAAAGCACTTTCAAAAAAAGTGTATCCAAAACTTCAAAACAGATACATTAATTAAATCTTCCTCTCCCCATGTTACTTAGTTTAAAATTGGAAAAGAACATAATGTCCATAATTACTGTAAAGGGTCATGGGAAGACATTTCATTTGCAATTGTATTTGGTAAAGAAATCCCAAACCAGGAAATTGTTCTTGTTTGGGTTGCTCTTTTTCATGGAATTGTGACCTTTTGTAATTTGCGTGAGATCCAAGCATTTGAAATATTCACAGATTAGTCAAACAGTTCAAAGCCTTGCTGCTAGTTGTATTTGAATTTCCTGTTTTTTCCTTTCCTCAGATTCCACAGAGTAAAATTAGCAGTAGTTTGTTTCATTTCAAAGTGCTGAGAAGCTGCTGTCTGCCAGTTACCCAGTTAAAAACAAGAATATCTAAGAACATCTTTCAATTACCATCTACTGCAAATTTGCACTTAGTGCTACACAAATATCAAACCATCATTGAATATGCAGGAAATAGCTTTTTTTTTTTTTTTTTTTTAACACATACCAACAAAAAATGGGTAAAGGACTGCTCGATTGGGATTAAAATTGATTATTGACTGATCTTCACACAGGATAAAGTTACTAGATTCCTCTATTTCAGATCAGAAAGACACTCCCAATATTTAGTTTTAAGACGGTGTGTATCTGTTGGTTTCAGCAGAATTACATCGTGACTGTACTACATGTACACTAGGTGAAAGTCTAGAATTACTCTTACAAACATGCTTTTGAAAATTGTTAATCTTGGCATTCTGAAAAAGCTACACAAGCAGTAGCTCTAAAACACACTTATCAGCTTTTGCTGTATAATTTTGTGAGAAAGGAGATCAGATTTTATTTTGTTCTGGTTTATGGTTGAATTTAGAACATGACCTATTTCTGTGAGTTACTTTCAGCTTAAACACTGTAATTTTCCATATCATAATTTGAAGATAGTTTGGGTAATTGCTTGGTCTCCAAACTATCAGAATCCATTATGTCCTTACTGGTATATTTCTTGAATTGGAATCTTGAAGAATCAATGCCCAATAACTAGAACTACTACTGTGGTGCCTACCCTAGTGAGCAATTGCACTGATGCCAGAAACACCACTGGAGTTTTTAGCTTTATAGGCAACAAATTTAAGGTGGATTAAAAAAAAAGACAGATTTTTAATTTACAATGATATGAAAATATAGGATGGTCTGAAATGTTTGGATCATCTGATCCAGAATATATCTGAGTGCGTCTGTATTTGCAGTGTCTCTATCTGAACTATCCAGGATCAGTTCAGTTCAGATGTTGTCTAGTCTACACGGTCAAGGTCTTTGAGTGGTTTAGTCTACAATGCCTCTGGCTTCTACTCAAATACACCCTCCTGATATTTCCCTCTTGAATCTGAAGTCATAAAATAAACTACCCTGGGGTCATTAATTCCCCAGTCTAGTCTGAATGAGAATGGATAAACCAGCAGCAATAGATAGTGTGGGTTTCAGCAAGCAGCAGCAAACTGAGGTGGGAACTATGCAGCTGCATCTACACTCCCAACCAGGCAGTTGTCAGAGATACTCGTACACCTGGAGAATGTAGCAGGCTGCTAAAATGACTGTTACAGTGACTTTTCATTTTTGACATTTAGTCATTTAAAATACATTTAACTTGTCAGATGGATTTCCCTCAGCATATCAAAGAAAAGAAATGCCAGTTTGTGTGAGTCCGGTGGGACACTGCCTTTAGTAACTTTCAGAAGCAGGTACTTTCCTTTGCATGCTGTTAGTGAGTAAAATTTTCAGAAGAAAGGGCTTGGGTGGTGTCTCCTGTCATGGATACAAAACTGTATCACAGGGGCATCATTAGCAGAATCAGGGAAGGATATCAGCTTTATTATTTTTAGTATCACTTCTTTCCATTTCTTCTTGAGTCCTGCAGAAGGATGACAGAAACTTACTGCCTTGATGTATGTGCCTGCAAATGCTGTGTGTGACTATAACATTTTCTCACCTATTTATAAACCAGACACTTCTTTCTAAGAGTGCCTATTATTACCTATTATAAAGGATGGTTTTACACCTGAGCAGAGAAATAAAATCACTTTCCAGCTTTTAAATCTTCCTGGATTAAGCTCATCATAGGACAGTCTGCTCTTACTAGGAAACAAAACTGAGTAATTTTAAAGCAATCCGCTGCATGGTTCATCTTTGTACTATCAACTGGCAAGCAGTAGTCTGTTTCTCTGTGGGCTTCTAAAATCCTCTACAGGAAATGCCAACTGTGAAAAAACAAAGTTGGGTGTTTCCCCCACTCTGATACTAAAAAACATTATTCTAGTGATTGTAGAGGCAGAGAAGATATGTCAAGATTACATTAACATCATCCAGAGCTACTTTCTTCCTTAGTTGGTTTTGGCCTCTGCCATGGAAAAATGTCTCATTGCACTGGAGATGCAGATTCTGAGATGTCTTGTCTTCACTGACAGTATTATGTTTCAAGCAAATTTCTCTCCTTGTGATTTCTGACCAACACATACATCTTAAAAGAGGAGATAAAAAGATTTACATTTTTCCCCCAGATTGACCTTTTTTTTTTTTTTTTGTGTTCTAGCAGGAAGATTTTTCCTAGGGAATAATTTCCTACATGGATATTCCTACTCTAGAACAATAATATTTTTTCCAATGTACTTTAATCCCTCAAATATTACTGATTTTTCTCCAGAGGAACTTCTGTCTATAGACAAGCCTTTGTACTGAGACCAGAGACTATCCTTTTAGCATAAGAGAGAAGAAATGAATGATGTTATTCTTCAACACTTTTTCCCTGCAGTCCCTAAGACCATTTTATTCATACTCTGAAAATTTCCAAATGTGATATATCACTGACCTGAAAACAAAGAACACTGAAGAGTGTTCTGAACTACCAGTTAATTCCAAGATGATGTGCAAGTACACTGTGAAATACTTTGACTTCTTTGCCATAGGGAAATGTCTATACCTCTTCTCAGACTAATCCAAATTTAACTTAAGTTAGAAATTAATTCAAGGATTGCCACTTACAGTGCAGTGGCTCTGTTCTTGCTCTAAAAAGCAGACTCCACCCTTGACAGCGCATTTGCAAGAGCATTCTAAGATTGTGATAAAATACAAACAAGCGCTGACTTATGAACTCAGTAAATAAATATTTTTTCAAAACAACCAGCAGAACGAACTAAGGATAAGTGCACTCTTTATTGGCCTGATGTGACAAATTCATGAAATTTATGCAACATCTACAGGAAAATCAAAAGATGATAAAGTGTGAGAGGCCAAATCATGTTCTGCTATAAACTTTGCATCCATGCAGAGCCTGGAGCATCAGAGTGGGGCCTCTGTGTGAAACAGCTTTATAAGAATTCTGATGGTTAACTCATAACAAAACCCTAGATAGCGCTAAATGGTAATGCAAGGTACAGGGTACCAGTAAATTATTGATCTTTAGATTCCTCACTGCATGCTCAGTATTCCCATGCACTGAGCATCTGAGCTTCTGTCAGCAGGGAAACTAAGGGCACTCAGCATTTAGAGGAGTGCTTGTGCTAGAGTGTCAAAGAGGAGAACTAATGTTTACTAACAGAGAAATGAACTTAATTTATGTTTTGGTTTTGGAAATAAATGGCATTGTCTTTTTCAGAAATAGTGTCGTCTCCCCTGTCATAGATGTCATAGACTGGAAGACCTTTCAGTACTATCACTCTGTGGGCCTGCACCGAGGTGTTTTTGATTGGAAATTAGATTTTCATTGGGAACCAGTGCCGGAGCATGAAGAGAAGGTACGACAGTCTCCCATCAGCCCTATCAGGTAACAGTCCATCAGACAATGTGCCTTACTCAGCTCAGCAGCAAAACTGTTTGGGTCATCTTGGGCCATCTTCCAGCTAACAAGAGAAAGGTGTGGTTACTTGCACATGGGATAGGTTTTTTGTTTGTGTTGTTTGTTTTGGCCTTTACTAATCATTCTAACTAGATTGCAGTCACACTTTCAATGTGACAAATACTTTCCACACATTCACACAGCTAGAGTACAGCCTCACCAGACAAGGTGTAGAGGTTTGTAGGGAAAGCAAAAGACAGGTCATACAGAGTTAAAAGAGATGTCTTAATCATGATCTGTTTGTGTCTTGTTTTGAATGTACATATCTGCAATGTTCCCCACTGTTCTGAGTCTTATTTGATAATTCAGCTCTTAGCCTCCTTCCCCAAGCAAATCCTAGAATTACACTCCAGTTGTTCTTTATTTTGGTTGGATTATCAGTTCATTCAAGCTTATATCGAGCAGTATTGAGTCATTTTGTAATATTCTTTCTACAAAAATGGTAGATTTTTCACCCTCTGTGTAATTCCTTATCCATAACTCAAGGTGTTCACTTCCAAACTGTTTTTTTACACAGGAGTCCTGCAGTAGCTGGTGCAGTGGTGGCCATGGATCGACATTACTTCCAAAATAGTGGAGCTTATGATTCTGACATGACCATGTGGGGAGCAGAAAACTTGGAACTATCTATTAGGGTAAGAACCTTAATTAAAACATCAAGCTGTGATAACTATTGCAATTTTAAGGAACCTGAGGGAAAAAGCAAGAAGATATTTGTAAAAACAGTGCAGAACATGTTGGGTTATGGAGACTACTACCTTCCCTGCAGAAATCTATCCCCACACTCCACAGCCTGTCTGGACTATACACGAAGATGCAGCTGCTGTGAATTAGAAGCATTATTTCAGGAGAAGGAAGTTTTGCTGGCTATGACTATCTGCTTGAGGCCTGAGTCACTGCTTCTGGTGCACTCTGAAAGCTGCCTCTTGTATTCTGGTATGCTAACATGAACCAAAGGCAGAGTAGCTTCTCTTTTTTTGGCCAGCCTGTAGTTTTAATCGCAAATTGTTTATTTTAAATCTTTTGTATTGACTTGCACTGAATACAAAAAGTATTCATTGATATATTGATTGATACTGATATTGAAACCAGTGAAAATTGAAGGCACAAAGGCCATAGCATTTTTATTGTCCCAGATAAGGAAAAGTGTGCACCCAGATCTCTCCACAATTCTGCACTGTTTGTGCACAGAAAAACATGAAAGCACACAAATAGCCACACTGGGTCAAATCAGAGGTCTGAATGCCCAGTATCTTCTCTGGGTCTGTGAGGAGCAATGTATAAAGAAGTATATATAATGTTCCTGCTGTTTCCAGGATTTCCTGAAGCAGAGTCTGGAGCAAAGGAGCTTCTCCATTTCAGATAGAAATAATCTAAATAAGGTAATCTCTTTTTGTGCTTTCACCTGTGTTTCAGACCTGGCTCTGTGGTGGCTCTGTAGAAGTTATCCCATGCTCCCGAGTTGGACACGTCTATCGAAGTCACTTCCCCCGTGCTTTCTCCTATGAAGAGGCCATTGTGAGGAACAAAATCCGAATAGCAGAGACCTGGCTGGGCTCATTTAAAGAGAACTTCTACAAGCATGACACAGTGGCTTTCTTAATCAGCAAGGTAGAAACATCTGTAGAGGTTTATTTCTGAGGACTGTGTTGAGATAGGTGAAGGGAGAGGAATAGGAATGGGGGTGTCTGTATGCAGTGATGCAGGGGATAATCTTTTTATTAAACTTCCCGGTGAAAGATCTGTCAGACCAGTAAGGAGAGAGAGAAACTTGTGCCTAAATTCAGCCTTGTGCTGAAGTTATCAAACCTTGTAGAATATAGCCTCTTCTCCAAATGACTCCCCAACAAGCTGTGGTTTGTTTTTTCACTGATAGTACATGGAAGGCTGTGATGCATCTGAAGTGGAAGCCTGCAGCACTGTGTGCTCAAAGGACTGTCCTAGAGGGTTCATTCTTGGTAACTGAAGGTCTTCCTTACATGGTTCCTGAGGATATTCAGTATTATTCACAAGCGAGTGGTAAATTATAGTGCCTCTCCTGGAAGGAAACATATCAGAGTGGTCTACTGACAAAAGAAGTGTGGTTTTTTTCCCCAGACTGATGTATCTAGAAGTAACTGAACTGGGAAAGTCAGGTCTCAACACACCACTATTTACAAGTTACATTTTCATTAGAAGCATGGTGCAGACATCTGACTAGACATTTCTCCAGGAATTTGGATACCCAGCAGCCTGTAAGCTAGGACAGGCTTGCAGGCAGGTGTGTAGTATAGCCCTGGCATGCAGCTACACTTGAACCATCTGCAGGTTACACAAATCTAATAACTACAGAATGTCTGTATCTGTTTTTTGAGTACGGTCTCCATGGCAGATCAGGGGTGGTCAAGGAACTGTGTATCCTTCATATTACAAACAAGTGGATGTTTGCTTATTGAGAGTCTTGCAGCTGTGGGGAATGTTGTTGGTGTAGTTAATTTTGTTAATAATGTTAAAGTTGCTGCAGTTCTCAGGAATTCTCTGGCTCCAGTACCTTTTTCTTGTAATCGTATTCTTTTTACAAGGCAATGGACAAACTTGTGGGCAGTTTTGAATGAAAATGTATAATTTATCTTCCTGTTCATTAAAAAAATGTCATGCTTTTAAGGAGAAAAAGATTCACTGAAAGCACTGAGGCAGAGCATGGGTAGGTTGCTGTGCAGTTTCCCAATCATATTTGCTCCTGCATTTCATAGAATCATAGAATCATAGAATCAGAGAATAGTTTGGGTTGGAAGGGACCTTAAAGATCATCTCATTCCAACTCCTCTGCCATGCACAAGGATGCCATTCACTAGATCAGGTTGCTCAGAGCCCCATCCACGTGGCTTTGAGCACTTGCAGGGATGAGGCCTCTACAGCTCCTCCATCCAACCAGTTCCAGTGCCTCACCATCTCTGAGTAAAGAATTTCTTCCCAATAACTAATCTAGACCTGCTCTCTTTCAGTTTAAAACTACTGCTCCTTTTTATAGAGTCTGCTTTAGGTACTGGGAGGCTGCTCTAAATTCTTCCTGAAACTTTCACTTCTGTTCAGTTTCATCAAGTGATCACCAACTTACTCTTCTCTTACAGGGGGAGGGACTTCATTCACCTTCCCCACTCACTTAGAGGATCAGAGTCTTGAGAGAATGGAGAGCCTGACTGCTAGCAAAGACTGAGGAATACAACCCAGCCTTCTCCATATCAGTCACCACCAGTTCACTCTTCTTGGTTATTGGAGGGGAGGGGGTCACATTCTCCTTGTCCTTTCTTTTCTGACCTATGTATTTATAGAATCTCTTTTTGTGATTCTTTGTGTCCCTTGCCAAGTCCTGTTCAGCTTTACCTTGGCTTTCCTGACCCCACCCCTACACATTCAAACCATATGCCTATACTTTCCTCAGGTCACCTGTCCTCACTTTCACTGTCTGTGCATTTCTTTCCTGCTCCTCAGTATGAGGAGCAGATCCTTGCTCAGCCATGCCAGTTTCTGGCCTGCCTTGCTCAATTTCCTACACACTAGGATAGAGAGCTCTTGCACTGTAGGAAAAGTGGCTTTAAAGAGCTGCCAGCTCTGGTCAGCACCTCTGCCCTTAAGGACAGTTTCCCAGGGGATCTCCTTCACCAGCTCCTTAAACAGCTGTAAGTTTGCTCTTGCAAAGTTTAGAGTCTTGACTTTGCTCCTCACCAGGCTCACACTCCTTGAGATCATAAACTCAACAGGGCTTGGTCGCTGCAGCCCAGGCTGCAACCAATCCTGATGGCTTTAATGAGCTCATCTGCACTGGTGAGCACCACTGGCTCCAGTAATACCTGTCCTGCATGCCTCAGTCACTCAGGGCTGGCCATCACCCAAGAAAGCCAGGTCCTGCAGAAGCTGCATTATAGTGGGGAGAGGAACAGGATTGTACATCAGCATGACTTCTCTCTTGTCACCTAATTCCATCTCCTTATGCTCCACCAGTGGATCTGCCTCTCCAGTCAGCCTACTAATTGTTGAGTCTGGAACTAGTGTGTTTCCTTTTTTACTCTTATTTTCACATCTTTTTAAAAGATCCTCCCTCCTTGTCTGTGTTGCAGGTTTGAACTCCACTGGCCAGGAGCTTGTCAATTGACTCAGAAAGGGTATAGCCATTAGACCAAGCCTTTTAAAATGGGCAGTGAGGTCTTTAAATCATTTAATAATTCCCTGAAGGCTTTCCTTGTCAGCTCAGAAGCAATTTTCTCTACTAAAAACTACAGTCACCAATGATACAGCTTGCTAGCTGTAAGCAGCATGACCTTTTGCCTGAGTTTATTCTAGCCAGAATACTTTTACTACTTCTGAGTACGATGCTCCCTCAAATGATCGATTTTATGATCTGTGTGTGCAGCATACCATAACATAAATGGCCCTTTTCGTGTGTTCCTTTCTGTCACAGCCGATGTTTTCAGCCCGTCAGTGCAGCGGGATGTCATTCAAAAGGCACACGCAAGCACAAGGACATTATTGCCACTCAGCAGCAAAGGGCCCTGAGGGGATTTATTGTGCTGAGAGGGTGAGCAGAGCCACCTATGGGCCACTATAGAATTCTTCATGAGTCTGCACCACCACCATTGCTCACTGCAGAAAACAATCAGTGACACCCATCTAGGTGACTTTATAACCCTTCTTGGTTTATGGTCTGAATCACATCTTGCACAGGATGCCCATGGTGGGAGCATTAAACAGGTGAATTAGGCTCTTCCCAGCTCTACTACTTCAGCCATCAGCTCTTTTGCTCCTTTTCTTGTGTGGTTTGCATATTTAATTTACAAGCACAGTATCCTTTCAGATGGGTTTACAGGGACAATGAATTTCTTTACATTATTTACACCATTTATTCAGCATCAAATGCAGACTGTAACTAGTATGATAAAATGAGATTTACTACCACTGCCTTCCTCAGCCAAGGCAGAGTCTCAGGAGAAACATCTCTTTTTAGAGGAAGCATTTTACTTCTCTCTCTCCCTTTTCCAAGAAAAACTCTACAGGACGGTTCTGCGTAGTGCAGAATTGCTAAACTTTGTTGTTATGCTTATTGAATCTAAGACTGACACTGAAGTATGAGGTTCTCTTTAACATATTGCAACTGTTGAGCTTTGCCTGTGGGGTTTACAAAGGCTGGCAAACAGTGCCATATGGAATGATTGATCCCTGCCTTTAGAGACTGATACCTCACCTTTGATCTCCAAGGCCCTTCATTTGTCAATGTTTTCCATGCTGTGAAGTCTTTTTATTTCTTTCTTTCTTATGGATGCAGAAAAATAGCTGGTCTGGGGAAAAGTTATTTATGGGCAATTGTCTGCTTACCATTGCCAATTCTAATTATTGACAAAGAAATCCAGACCAGTTTCCTGGCCATCCCAAACTGCATTTTTTAAAAAGTAGAAAAATGAAGAGGGGAGATCTACTGCTGGCTAGAAAGAGGAGAGAGACTTTTAAGGGTTGTTAGACATTTTTAATATTTGGGCACTGAGAGATTCAGAAAGGTTTTGTTTAGAAAAAGTTTTTAGTTTTGTGTGGTTTTGAAACTAAAGAATTAGACACATAAGTGCTTAGAGATTTTGAGAATCCTTTAGTGCTAAATACTCTCAAATATTTAGCCTGTCAGTTCTTTGCAGTACAGATGCCTGTAGCTGCATCAAGGTTTGAAGGCATTTGTCTTTTTTCATAACAGAGTTGCTACCAGGAAAGTTGAGAGCTGATATTGTGTCTTTAAAATTCAAGAAAACAGAGAAATCATAGCAAAGGTTTTATGCCTTTATAGCTGCAGAACACCTTGTTCATTAGATTTAGTAACTGCCAGATAATAGACAGATAATAGGTGATGGACTATATTTTGGGCTAAATTCTGTCATCACTTATTCCCTCTGATCATAGAGGACTGTACTGGGTAATTTGGGCTGCCAAAGGCCAGGAAATTGAGTTATTATCAGTGGGAGAAATTCTATATTAAATGGCAATCTAATACAGTTCCACTGAATTTCCGTGCAACAACTATCAAGCTTGGTCCTGACAAAGACTTACTTATCCTGCAGTATAATGATCATTTTTAGAGGACATACTTATTTTCACTTCAGAAACACTTCAATCACAATGCCAGACTGTGGCTGTTATAGCACAAAGTTTGAGGAAGGCTGTAGCTGGATCTCCCCCTTTGCATATATTATAAGAGCTACATATCAATATCAACAACATTCAGGATAGAAAAGGTGGTAGAAATAATTCCTGTGTACTCATTTCCACTCCTAGCATCTGTAACACAAATACACCAGTAACCTTGTTGCCCTTTTTCCATAAAGGCAGAGAAGCCAGACTGTAGTGAGCGCCTTCAGTTACAGAAGAGACTGGGCTGTAGAAATTTCCAGTGGTTTGTATCAAATGTGTACCCTGAACTCTCCCAGCCTGGAGACATACCAAGATTTTCTGGCAAGGTAAGAGGAAACACACTATAAAGAATGATCTTTTTTTGCATTGTTCAAAGACTCCAGTGTCACTTCCATGTCCCGAGTACTCGGTCCAAACAGGCAATGCAACCAGAGTGGGGGGAGAAAGAAAAAGACAGAGACAAAGAGCTGGCCCAAATTCTCACACAAATGTTGAAAACCAGCCAGGAACTGAACCCAGTGTGTCTGACTCAGTTCAGTGTCACAGCTCAGAGGATCCTAACCTTAGGTTCTTCAGGTGCCATTAGTAAAGGAAAAGGACTCTGTTGCCTCATGCAGATGGCAGAAGTGACAGCAGCCAAGATGTCTCTGTGCTGACCCATGTGCATAATGAGGGGATAAAAAGCATTTCTTCAGTCCTGCACTTCCCAAAGGACAGAAGTGATAGCAATAGCAGTTCCCTGGCTGACTGTGTATAGGACAAAATATTCTTAATGTCTGGGGGGTTTTTTAAACACATAGTTGATAATTATAATTCATTAAATATTAATTTATTCCCAGCAGCCTTACTGGGAGTTCCCCCTAACAATGCAACAAGGTCTAATTAACACTCAGCTATCTTTAGCTCAGTGTCCTTTTACTATTTTATGTGCTCTTTATTTTCAAGGTTAGCTTGAGAAGAGTGTAAGACCTGAGTGTGGATCACAGGAATTTTCACGACTTTTCTTCTGGAATATCTTGTGTTTTTTCTGACTACAGTGTCCCGTTGACGTGCAATTTTCCACTAGCATAAACATTTTGTTACCTTTCTTCTAATCATCATAATAGTTAAACCCAGAAGTGGATCTCTCTAATTTAAAACTCACTGGGTTACACTGACTCTTGGTGAAACTCTGCCTTTTATATCACATTCATTTGCAAGATCAATATGCAAGATCAAGTCTGAAAAAAAAAAATAGTGCCTGATTTATGAATAAAATCATATATCATAAAGGGATACAATCACAAAATATTAGTTGAAGGATATTTTGTTTGTATCCAATTGTGATTTATTTCGGTATAAACCTTTACTTACAGCTTTACAATACTGGTGTTGGCTTCTGTGCAGATTACAGGCCTGGAAGAGCTACTGCAGAAGGCTCTATTGAACTCTCCCCTTGTAGTGACAGTCTCACCCAGGTAATGTACACTTTGAGCATACAGGCACTGTGTCAGATCTAGGGAGCCATGCAGAAGACAGGCACTCCAACATGTAAGGGGCTGGGGTGACACTAGTGGAAATACTGGCATGTTCAAAATTAGTGTGTGCTAAGGCAACGCTGCCACTCTTCCACAACTGAGTGCCACTGGAAAAATGCAGATGTCCCATGTGTCACTGAGGCAGACACCCACACTTTGCTCCAGACTACATCATTAAGTGCTTATTTGTTTAGTATATTTGGTAGTGTCTGGGGAACAGAAAGCTTGTGAGTAAAAAATACATAACAGTTCCAGAATATTTTGGGGGAGTCCCCATTAGTGACTAAATCTGAAGATTAATGCCTAAACTACAGTCTAAGGTGGGAGGTGGATTCATTTAGGCTCCCTACCTGGCATTGGTCTAGCTCAGGGTGAGCTACAGGCACATTTCAAACAGCAGCATTTGAAGACATTGTCAGAAACACCCTTCTGTTCAAATATTTATTAAACTGGAAAATTTTATGATAGGGTGGGTTTATGTTACACATTATCTTAGTTCAGAAGGCCTTTCCTTAGGTAAACAGTTATGCCAGAATTAGCTAGCAGGAGGGACTGCTTTGAAGGGTCAAGGCTGTTGGGTCTCTGTCACTCATGTTTGGGTTGCACCTTAACAAACATGCACAGGAAGTTGTCTTTAGAATTAGCATTTAAAAATGAACTGGGATGTCCATCCATCATTGTTCAAACAAACCCTTCCTTTCCCAGCACTTTGAATACAACAGCATGAAGGAAATCTGGCTTGGTTCTGCTCCGCTGCTTTGCTTTGATGTCAGACACGGGAAGGTTATCCCTCAAAACTGTACAAAGAAGACAGACAACAGCACCCAGCTCTGGGATGTCCAGGAGGTCAGTAGTGGCTCTGCCATGGGGAAAAGGCAGCTGATGGTGACTGTGGGATCACTGGGTGATTTCAGGATTTGTGTGAAGAAGGGATGAAGTACCTGAAGGGCAAATTTCACTTCTGTACCTTTTTAACCCAGAAAAATTGGGATGTCTCTTGCCCACTAACACTGTCTATATAAAAAACATTTGGTTTAGAAATACGAACTGCAGTAATCCTACCTAAAGTCCTATGTCTTCATTTTACCTGTTTGTCATATTGGCCTTAAATGAATGGAATCAGAAACAGTGGTTGTGAAAATAAGAGCAGGGCAAATCCTTTCCCATTTCTTTCAGACTGAGGAAAGGTTTGGAAATCCTGACCCCTCCCAAATGAGACCCCTTTGTGGAGCTTTTAATGGGAAAAATTAAATTTTCTCCTGCATTGTAAGAGAAGAGCAAAATTCCTATTAGATGAATTGTTTTTCATTGTTTTTCAGTGAACTTTACCCAGCAGAGCACGAACTCCTCAACAAGACTGAAAAATATCGTGCTCTGGGACAGCCTGGGAAAATAGCAGTTACTGTAGTTGTAGGGATGCAGCAATCCTCTGGAACAGTCCTACTGTAATTTGGTTTGATTCCTAAGGCAAGCACTCGTCCTTAAGAAATGTCATGGCCTGTAGTACTGAGGTTGGGGCTGATGACAACCGGTAGCCATAGGAAAAAAAACAGTGGTGGAAAAGAACTCTGCTCCTACCACTTGTTAGCTTCAAAAGGAACTACCAATATTCACCATTGCTCTGGGCACAAAGCTAAATCCAGTCATTGTATTTGGGGCATTGCTTAAAAAAATTTGAAGAACCAGTTATTACTGGTGATATATTGCATATAAATTTTCTGGAACATGGCCTAGCTTTTACTGGAAATCCCTTTTAATTTGTTCTTTCTTTCTTTCCCTTCTTCTCTCATCTTGTAGAATGGAATGATTGTCCATGTCCTTTCTGGCAAATGCATAGAAGCAGCAAAGAGTGAAGATGAGAAGGACTTGTTTCTGTATGCATGTAACAAGAATGCAAATCAGGTGTGGCAATTTGAACGTTCCCATGGGATACGTCAGAGGTGACTGACAGGTCTCTGCAGAGGTCAAGTCTCCAAAGTTTAACATTACTTCTGCTTGGCATTTAAGATGCATTTCCTGCAAGGACAAGAAAGATGTTTATGTTTGCTGTAGCATGCAGGGAAGTCAGGAATGTCTCTTGTTTAAAAGCCTGGCTCCTGGTTAATCCAGCTCTAGCTAAAATTTCTATTTATTCTGTGAAGCGGGGAAGAGATTATGAGAATCAAAAAATTCTCAACTCTGCTATTGCAGAAGACAGTTAAGTTTGCCCTTTGAAGGAAACATGGAAAATTGGCTGCCAGACAGCTTGTCTTCAGTATATGCTGTGACTTCTGAGGATATAGGGAAAAAAGTGAGATTTTTGAAACTAAGAGGAAGCCAGCTAAACCAGGACAGGAGTTTAGCCTTGTTTTACAATGCCCTCGACTCTTATAAAACAAAGTAGATTTTGTATGTATAAAAGTAATAGATGTTCCCACAAATAATTGAAAAATTTTGTTTTCCAATTAGCCTGAGCCAAATTTCTACTCTTTGTGAGATTACACAGAGCATAAATTAACACTTAATTAGGCACTAAGTGCTCTAATTGACTTGGACTACTAACAGTCCTCAATGTTTGGCACACCCTTCCTTAAATCCTTGTCCACAGTCTAATTTGGATGGGAGAATGAGACTGAAATATTAACAACTTTTTGTTGTTGTTGTTTTAATTATATTTAAGGACAACTCCTCAGGAAACTTTTGTGGTAGTAAGGAGGGTAACAATTTCTCTGCTTATTTGTGAATAGAAAGATACGGTGGCATCCATTTGCTCTTTGTAAAGCCATGGGATGAGCTTACTACTATCATTATTATTATCATTATTATTATTACTATTATTATTACAGTAGCAGAAGTGCTGGCTGAAAACAAGTGAAAGGAAACAGCCAGTTTCAACAGTGGCTACCTAGGAAGAAAATACTGGTTTGCTTCCATTTGCTTGTAGCCTGAGTTAAGTCTTTCAAGCTGTCAGTTTTAGCCAAGATTGTGTAGATTCTTGCTATCATGGGTCTTCAAGATGATCCTGAAAAGACCAAATTTTCTAAAGTAGCTTCTCCTGTAGAGCCTGCATTGTTGATGACCTGTTATCTTTCAAAGGAGTGAATGAGAGATGAGCTTAAGTTATAAGAATTGTCTCACACAGAATGAACTTAGCCAAGCAAACTTCCACTTCAATATCTCATTAGGGTACCTTCCTTTTTGAAGATAAAGTCAATAACGATGACATTTTCCAAGAGCCTGCTAAGACAGAAGAACAAAGATTTGGGAGTCTTCCTACATCAAATATCTGATTTATAGCCCAAATCAATCATAATCCTATGTACATATTAAAGAGGAAGGGCATCATTAATGAAACTTACTTAGGTTTTGAATTCTTTTCAAAGAAAGAAAATTGTGGAAAGTATTTTTTTTTTTTAATGTAGAGCACATTGTTTAAACTTCAGAGAAAGGAGATTATTCTCTCAGAGCCTTCCAGTCACCTGCTTTCAGTAAATTATATTAAATTTGTATTAAGAATATAAAATTGGTTACAAGGACTCAAGAGGACTCAAATAGTATTCTCTGTTGTGTTGTCCAAAACATGTCACAGTGTCTAACTCTCTCTACTTTGAGTTCTACAGATTCCACACGATGTTCAGGCATCACACCAATCATCTTGGTTACCACTTATGCTTTCTTTGATAGCATCAGAATCTATTACTATTTCTGCTGTGTCATTTAAAATTTCCCGTGACATTCTGGAAAATGCTTTAATTTTCAGCTAAGATGATGATAGCAACCTCTTCCAGAACACCAGGTGATCCTTGACCATTGCCCAAATCTAGGGTGAGAAAAGAGAATTTTTAAAGTTGCATAAAAGCTGAGTAAAATGCTGTTTTAATGACATGTGATTCCTTTATTTTAAATTATGAGTGTGCCAGATTTATAAATTATGTTTTATTTATTATATTTTGGACAATACACTGGGAATATAATTCCTTCAGAATTTAGGTAAATGTTTAAAAAATGTGTATACAAATACGGTAATTGACCACAAGTTATATTTATCACAAAGAAGACTGAAAAGATTTTTGGTTTAGAGAGGAACTGTTTGGAATTTCAGAGACATGGACATCTTCATTTATACTACTTTTTATCATAGTGGTAAAAACCTAGAAAATAAGGTTTGCTGTAGATATATGTACAATAGAAAAATATGTAACCTAATACCTTTTTGAAAAATAAAATTAAGATCTGTGGTGCAGTACCATTTAGAAAATAATTGCTAATGCACTTGTTTCACTTAGTAACAGAGTAAATGTGTTTTTGGTTTCCTAGGGAACTAAATTCCAGAGCATGGGCCAGAAGGGAACATGGATTGTGGAGCACATTTCCCTCTAGTATCAACATAATTTACTACACACAAATTAAAAAAAAAAACAAAGGGAATGCATCTATCCCTGTTTTTCCTATTTTCCTTCCTATATAGCTTTTAACGGTTGTACCATTTTTTAATGGTTGGTTGTACCAATACTGCTTCTTCACTGTGGTCATTTAGACTTTGCCCCTGTGGTTACATCTATCAGCTAAATTCTTCTCCTCATGGAACTGGGCTCAACAAAGAGTGGTGGCTAAGCATGCTGGAATGTTTTCCTCATTTTTATCCATCTTTCATGCAATACTAGCAGACAATGATGCTTTGAGCACCACAAAATATGGAATTACTTTCAGTTCTCTATTTAGATAAGGTCAATATTTCATGTTCCACTAATTCCCATGACAGGAGAGAAACGTAAGGACAAGAAGTTTCATGCAAGAATGAAGCAGTTTAAACTTTGAAGGCCTCCAAAGCAGAGCCTCAGGCAAGAGCAAAAGAATTCCAGCATAACACAAATAAATATCTTACAGTGTAACTCCACCTGTTTCTTTGAATTTTGCAACCCAGGCACAGTGAGTGCTTTGAGCCAAACCCACCCATGAAGCTGAGCTAAAAGGTCAGATTCAAGAACAGGTCACCTTTTGGTTGACAGCACTTACTAAACAGCCTAATTTATTCCTCTCCCAGCTCATGGTAAATGGAAGAAAATAAAGACTTGAAATATTATTCAAAATACTTTTAAACTGAGCCTGTTTTGCAGTTGGTGTTGGCTGGGGTTTGTCCTGTTAGGTGAGGTGCCGTGACTGGCACAGAGAAACAATGACAGCATTTCTCTCCATGTGTTAACCTGAAGTCTAAACAGGGAAGGAAGGTTTATCAACCTTCATGCTAAATCCTGTAGTAGAAAAATGTTGAGGATATCTCTCAGTCCACCTGTAAGTGCTTCCAGGTCCTACCTTGAAGATGTTCATTGAGCTGTAATACTGTCAGCTGATTAAAATGCAATAGCTTCCATTACTGATGTCCCCAGGAAAGAATGGAGCTATGTTCAGGCATCCAAGACAAGAACAATAACAGCCTAGGTTTCCATAACAGCTGGAAGGTGACATGTGAGAGAAAGCTTTCAGATTCTGATTTTGTATCTCATTTTATCTCAAGAAGTTTGATTCAAATTGCAAACATATTGGAAGAGAATAAAAAAAGGAGTGTTTTGCAACTAGGTAACATGTTTTTAAGCTCATGTTTTTAAGTTATGCAAACTGCACGTGTCTGCCCTGAATAAAGTGTATCAGTGCACAGAGAAACATGTTTTTATTTCCTTCATTGTATTACGATTTGTTAATACCTTGTTTTTCTCATGCTGCAGCAGAGCTGGCCTACAAAAAACCCAGTCAGAAAGCATCCAGCATTCAACCATCACTTAAGAGTCTTACAGAAATGTACAGGACTTCTCTTGGCAGCATCTTAGAGGGGGTTTGATTTTGCAGACCTTTGCCATAATTTCCATTGGTGTCATTGGAAAGGTCTGAGTAAGAACTTCAAAGGCAGAGTCCCTGGAAAGCGTGGACTCCAGCACACCCTTCAGGAATCTCACAGCTGCTAATTCACCAGGTGGTTTGGAAGGATGTTTTGGAAAAACAATCTGGCTACATGACTTGAGATAGCAGCCATAGTGGTTTTGCTATCTTTCTAGCTGCTAAAAGAATTTTATTTATTTTTTAAATTAGCTATCACTCTTGAAGATGATTATGCTTTAGACACATGGAACAGGATTCACCTCTGTTAACTGGGGCCACCTGAACAGTAGTCACAACTAAGGTAGTTATCTAAGTTTCTTCTACTGGTGAGCAGAGAACACTTCCAGAGGGAACTAGTAACAAGTATTTAACCAGTATGGGTAAATCAATATCTAGAAATGCTTGTTTCTCTACTGATTAGAGAGGGGTTCTTGATGATTAATTTAGATTCATGTATAAATTTTAAACTGGGGTTAAGTGGAAGGAAAATAATCACAAAGGGTACCCAGGCTAAAAATCCCTTCCAGGTGCCCAACCCCAGTGCCCAATTCCCCCAAGGTCTGGCTTTAGGCACAGAGATGACAGCCAAGAACAAACTTGCCACCATCTGCAGTTTCCTCAAGTGAGTTAAATCCAACAGCATAGTTTTCCAAGACAGCTTTGTTCATAGACTGAGAGACCCCACTGTGTAGGATGCTGTGTTATAAAGCATGATCTGGTCCCAAAGAAACAAGAATTTAAATTTTCAGAAGTGTCTCTATAATATTTTGAAGATGTTAACTCTAACATTAATAATAAATCTTCTATATCTTTCTGCTGAGTAGGGTGGAAAGCTGCAGCAGAATTTTCACAACACAGAACAGGTACAGGTTTGCCAGGATTGTTTGAAAGGTTCTTCTTTGCTTGAACCAAAGTTACAGACAGACCAGCCTGAGGGCTGAATGCATTACTCACTTTCTAAGTAGTTGCATGATGACCTTTCTTAGAGTCCATGACCTTTGGTAACACTATCTTGATATTTATTTACACCAATGGTAATTTTGTGTTGCATATTGAGAAAAAGGTGAAAGTAATAAACTTTTTAAAATATGCATAATATAAAATACTAAATATATTTTAAAATATCTAATCTATTTTATGCAATTACTCAAAAGATTGCTCCTGCATTTATTAGTCCTTCAGCATTACAGACTGATAAAAAATAATCTAATAATGTCACATTGTTATAGGCATAAATGAGCTTTAAAGGATTACATCCCTTAGTATTGTATTTTTCATGGTATTTTTTATTCACTTCTTATTATGCTAGTAGGTGAAAACTGCTTTTTTTAAGCTCTTTTTTATCACTTGATGTAATAATTACAGAAAAAAATTAATTGCAGCTTTGATGTATCAGGAATTCAAGATGGAGAACATCAGATATTTATATCTGAGTACATGCCCTTGGGAGGCTGCTTCTGTCAATCACCCTTTATACATCTACTTTGGGATTACTGAACAAACCAAAAGTGGTCAAAAGCTATAGCCAAATCAAAATGTTTGATGCAAATGTGTCCTACAGAGACAACACGTCATTGCATTAGTGTTGTCTTCTTTTGCTTTCACTTTTATTAGCACACACTGTGCCTGGTTAGAAATCAAAAGCCAAGCAGTGAACAGAGTTTAATAATCAAAATATTTCAAGCAGGCAGACACATAGAATTCATCATGTCAATTTAAAGAAAAGTCTTGCAGTAAATTTCACATTGGACAAGTTGTCTTATAAACCCCTGGCTTTCTGTTGTCTTACCTAGTTTGTGTGTCATACCCATCAAAAACTTATCCTCTGTGGTGCCAAGAGCTGCCTTCACTGATAAATCAGTCAAAAAACACACTTAGTCTGGCTGAGCAGTGATGCTCCCTGAGCCCATGCAGTCCAGGTGATGGATCCCTGGCTGCCACAGCAAGCTCCCACACGGTGGCAAGAGCCGCTTCTTCAGGGCAGTTTGCTGTTGATTCCTTTGCAGAAGCAAAGGAAACATTAATTTCCTAGTGCAGCAATCTGTGGTCAGTCTGTGGTGTCTGCATGGATTGTGCACACACAAGCCCAGGAACAGAGCCTGGTGCTGACGCTAAGGAAATAACTTGGAGTTTCGCAGCTTTGACTCCAGCTCCTGCTGTTGGAACAACTTCTGTGTGCAGCCCGTGACAGAACTCTTAAGACTCTCTAGTGCCAAGAACAACTCTTAAATCAGCGATGAGAGGAAAGGATGAAACAAAATAGGTCTTGACACTGGAAAAGAACTTGATAAGCAAAATAAGAACAATGAGACCATAATTTGCTAATTACAAGATATCTATCTTTTCTATAAAATATGCGATTTTGGCAGTTTCATTCAGGATTAGATGTAACATGATGCTCAGACTTGGCAGAGAGTGGTGATTCCATTTTGAGGAGTTTCCAAGGTTTCTGAATTTGATTTCAATGTGGAACAAGACCCACCATTTCCTTTGCTCTCTGGAACAGAGCTGAGATGCTCACACAGGCAATGATGAGAGAGGCCCTCAGGCCAGGCTGCCCATGGCAAAGTGCTGGGCTCTGCTTCCTTGTCATCCATCATAAGAAAGAGCAAAGGTTCTTTCCTCTGGGCTGTCTTGCTTTCAATACACTGGCAAATTTCAATTAAAAATTGTTTTTCTGGATTTTACTGCTAGCACTTGTAAATGTGTCTGCAACAATTACATGCCAGCAAAGAATGCAGACTCAGCAAAATGAGAAAAATGAGAAAAATCTATATTCGATTTTTAACAGAGAAAGAATAAAGAGGCAAATGGGAAAATTTCCCAGTTCCCAAGTCCCTTCATGCATTTCTTCATATGGCACTGGAGTACTGCAGAACAACCCAGTTGAGCTACTACAACAGAAGCCTCAAGTTTATGTTGCAAGTACTGGTTCCTAATGACATGCCTGACAGGGAAAGGCTTTTTTCACATTTTCATGTGTAGAACTGAACATATTTGCTTCCTAAAGTGGCAGCAGTGAAAATGAGAATGAGGATGGCTCATGAAATGACTGTCAACCTCAGTGGCACAATTGAACCAGGTACACAAAATAACTGGCAATCTCTGATTGGAGTTCAAAGTTAGGCCACTTTGTTCCCCAGCAGATGTTGCTGTGTTTAGTAGCAATTAATTGCAGAAAGGGTTTTGAAGTTTGTGATGTAAATTTTTTTTAAAACTATGTCTTTATTCTCAGTCCTAGGCCTCTGTAACAGTGTCAGATTTTATGCAGTTCATGTTGATGTTGTGTTGATTTAAATAAAGTGGCAGCTATTGGCAGAAACAGCTTACATAAGAATGTCCATTTTCAAACATCCTTCATTTTTACTTTGAATTACTGTGTTAGAGTGAAAAGCAAGAAAACATTAATTCAAAGGCAAGAAGCCTAAAAACAGGAGATGTGGATATCTATAACCATGATGTGCTATCCAAAGACCCCAGATCATAAAGTCACCTCATGCATTTGAGAAACTTGGTGATTTTTGACCATATGCCAAGCTAGAGAAACATCTTCTAATTTTTTGGGTCCAATTCTGATGCCTTTCCTTCAGTCTGCCTAACATTAACACTAATATATGCTGTCCCCCACACTGAGGGTTTCAGGGACCAGACACTCAGGTCCAGCTTGTGAAAATGTTCTAGTCCCAAATTAATAGGTATGCTTTGTCTCCATTTTTTATTGTTTTTAGGACCTCTAGTGGCAGAAAAAAAAAGGCATTTGTAGAGAAGGTCATCTAGAAAGCTCTTAACATGAAAGCAAGTATGGCCAGTATGGCCATGAACTCCAGCCAGTAAGAAATGAATGTGAAAATACCATTTAATTAAAATTCTGGATTTTCTCCAGGAAGAATTATCTCATCTTCTTTCTCTTTATACTGCAAAATGAATAAACTGAAACAGAGCTCTACTCTTTTGAAGGGAATTATGCTTTTGTGCTAACCAAGGAACATCATGGTACACTGATTTAAAAAAAAAAGCCTCCACTTTCTCCTCTCCAGCACCCTAAAAAACATCCTATTGTTCTTCTGTGCAAAAGTGTCGAAATCCAGGGCTCCTACTGCCTAACTCAATGAAATACTGAAGTCTGCTAGGAAAATGTCCAAGACATAAAATACATTCATAGTTACTGGTGACTGTTATTTCTTGCCTGTCAGTAATCTTTTTAGCAAACAGCTACCCTCAATTATTGATTCTTCATTATGGGCTTTCAAGGTGACTCTGGATGACAGGTAAAAAAACAAATTTTCTGCTTCTCAATAGGAAGACTGATAAACATTGGAAATGCACACCATGAAAATCTGTCTCTCCAAATAACTCCCATTTTGACTCTCGACAACAAAAAAATACTGGGTTCTGTCTGCACCCCTTTGCCAAATCATTGCAGCTGTGCCAGTACTGTTAAAACCCCTCACCCTTGTGGATCTAGGATTTGTCTCTCTAAACAGAAAATTAAGCTGCAAAAAAGGGCAAGAACAATTTATGCCTGCTATGTTTAAAACACACTTGCAAAGTAAATAGCAAAATTAGTAAAAATAAATAAAAATCAATTTTTATTAGTAAAAATAAAATGTGGAAAAAGTCCACAGCCATCAAGAACACAGGAGAGCCGTATCACTTTTTTTTCTGGTTTTGGCAATAGAAAGACAGTCCTAATGGAGAACACAGGAGAGCAAGTACCAGCAGAACTGACAAGATGAAGAGGTATTTCTCAGACAGTGAGAATGTGCAGGTGGTCATTTGCTCTACTGAGACCAAGATTTCTCTTTTTCTGGCTGGACATGTCAGAAAGATGCACAAATCTGTAACTGAGGTTTTGTCCCTGCCCTATTTAATAGGCTCATCTCATTTACCATGGACAGTCTTGGAACTGTCATTTTTTGGCAGTCATGAGCAGTGAATTATAATATGCTACATCTGGAGGAAAATGCCAGAAAGAATCTGAACGGTAAAGATCAGGAAAGTACAAGAATGAAGAAAAATAAACAGTATTTCATACTGATAAAACATATTTGAGAAGCTCAGTAAGAAAGCAGACTAATAAAACTCAGTAGTTTCAGATTTTCTGAAAAGGCTATTTCAGGTGTGGATGTAGTTTCAGGTGTGGATACGTCTCCTCAAATCTTACCAAGGTGTTTTGCTCCCGAGTTGGTGTTGGGCAACTGCTCAGGTACATCAGGAACAAGTGTAACACAGCAGGGGAGTGCTCAGGTGCATCCAGTGGTGGGGATCACAGCCTGACCTCATGAAGCAAGGTCACCTTATGGTGACAGAGGCTAATTCTAATCAGGTATCTTACATCTGAAATGTATTGTAATAGAGATTGTACAGCTGCTGAATTTAGTAAATGAATAGAAAGAATTCAACTGTAATGTAAAGGAAGAAAATAAAAGATAAAATAAGGTTCATTATGCACTGAGTAACATCCCCTGAAAAATTAAGTTTTGGAGGAACCAAAACTACTCAAGGTTGGTGTCAGGTGCCAGCTTGGGTGGCAGGATAGTGCAGGGTGAGAAATACTGTGAGGCTTCATATTGACTTCTTCAGAATTAAGCGAATCACTTCCTAAATGCAGAAATGCTTCAATTGACACTATGAGACCAAAGAATATAAAATTGCTTCCCCTCTCTCCTACCTATTTTTCAGTTCTGCAAGAGATAAAAAATAAACAAAATGGGAGCTGTATCTGACCTAGAGCAGTCACAGAATGTGTCTTGAGGCATTTCAAATATGGCTCAGGTGAGGACAATGTCATGCTCTTAGAAAGCAGGGTTTTGTCTGTGTTTCTGCCTCTCCCTGAACTCTTAACAGCCTCAGATGTGAACAGCACTGAAATGCACTTGCTCAGTCTGGTTTTTTGGCTGACACAGTGAAGCAGCAATCAGACTGAGGCTGAAACATTTATGAGAGAGAGTCATGAAAGGCAGAAAACCCAGAAATGTATTATTTACTGCACATGTTCTTTATTCTCTCTTCATGGGTAATTCATTTGAATTCTGTTCTTCTGTTGGGTGAAGTGGATTTGAAGTAACATCCCTGAAGCAGCCTGTGTTACTCCAGATTTACTCCAGCTGTGCTGGATGGCAGGATCTGCCTTGGAGCATTTTATATTAGCTGTGTCTCAGAGGGTGCTCTATGCCTAGGGCTCAGAATATTCCCAGCCAGTTTAATTCTCACAAGCTGCCCTTGCAAGGCAAGCTGCAAATGTATTTATAGATCTAGCACAATAATTTCTTACTCCTCAGGTTGGTTAACCTGTCAGAAATGAAGCTGTTTTTTCAGACTTCTATTTTTGCAGGTGCCTCTGCTATAAAGGCCTCAGCCATACAAAAATGAACTAGACAAAATGTGCAGACGCTTTATTTGGCATGGAAAGAACCCAAGGACACAGCCCTGCTACGGCTGCAAAAATGAAAAAGAATATGGGGAACTTGGCCTTCCTCAGTGGAAATTCGACATTTGGGTGGCCCTGCTGCAGCCTGTGTGGGGCTGGCAGTCTTTGTCTCTGAATGAAGAGGCTGCCTTAACCTGGATCTCTATCAAATCCTCCCTCTGCAAGACTGTGCATTTGGCAGAGGTACTGACAGAAATCCTCTGGACGAGAAAGTGCAATCAAATCCTGTTAGGCACAGTATCTTGAGAAGAGGGTCTATTAGTTTAAAACACTGAGAAAGTTTAACTGCGGTTGTTTGGCAGTTACTCCAGCTGCTGATTTATTTGAACTCTCCTTCAGTTACAAAAATCCCAAACTTGAAAAAAAATTATCAAAGGGAAAAAAAATGGATCTAAGGATCTGCAAGAATCAGAGTGTTTTTAAGGGGGCAGATTAAATTCTTTCAGTGTGTATCTTCTATACATCACTCCTCACCTGTGTCTGCACAGGAGATAACCAAGCAGTCCTAACTACTAGGATACTTGTGATGTTTACTGAGAAACAAATTCTGAGGCTAGTGCCTGAACAAACAGCTGGGGTGGGAAGAAAATCTTTCCTCTCCTAAGTAGAAGGAAGTGGGTTCTGAATCATTGTATCCCCCCCGGCTGCTCCACTACCCTCGGTTCAGTGTGCATAGAGGAAATCCACATAGGAAAAGCTTAGGTATCAACCCTCTCTGCTACTCACCCTTGCTTCCACAGAAAAACCCTACCTCCAGGTTACTAAGCAGTTTGTGGTGGAGATGTAGGGACCACAGAAGCATATTTTGATGCCCAAGGCAGGGTGCCAGTTTGGTGTGCATCACCTGCTCTCTTCTGGGTCTTATGTCAAGGGATATTAAAAATACAATCTTCATTCCAGTTCAAAGCAGAGCTTGAACTTCATGAACCATCCCTGGCAGGGACCATGTTTCTCTGCTTGCCATGTCCTTTTCACAGTTCTGTGAGGGACTGGATTTACCTGTCACTGTCCCACTGCGCATCATCTCCAGATTTGGGCATTTTGATGTTTGTCTCAAGAAATGTATTAAGCTCCCAACTCCACAGCTTTTATTTGCCCAAGGAAAGCTCACAGGCTCTGACCTCGGGCTGTTTGCAAAGCCTGTCAGAATCCATTTGTCTAGGAGATTGCAGCAGCAAATATCACAGTTAAGGCTAAAAGGCAATTCTATGCCAAGCTCATTCTAGGTCACTAACTTCCTAAGGGTATTCTTCCAAGAAATAGCTTCATCTTGAGTAGCTCTGCAAGAGGAGATAGACTGTGAGCTATAATTAACCCCTTCTTCACAAGGAAAAGCAAGAATCCTTCAGTCTATCACATTTACCATTCAAGATTTATTCAGGCTAAGACTTATCCCCTTAGGGCCAATACTAGGAAGTAAAGTTATAAAAAAATAGTAGATTTGAATGAAAGAAAATATTATTTCAAAAAGCACATTATTTTATATGTGCATCTTGAGACTTTTTTTAGGAAAGTAAATACAGCATATTCAAAACTAAAAGAAATTTCACATTTAAAAACTGCATCAACTCAAATAAAAGCCTTCATTGCCCAGAAAACTCAGACACCCCTCAGGAAAGCCACTGTAACAAAGACAAGGAAATACAAGAAGCACAGAGATGCAGCTTTGAAGGAAGAGATGAAGTAATGTAAGAAGTGCAGTAGGACTAATTAAAATGAACATGAGCAAGAGACAGGAGGAGAAAGACAAGGTTATCCTAAGGTTTAGATTCTAAAAAGTTATTTCCTTAATTAAACATAAATTCTAAGATAATATCAGCCCAGTGCTCATCAAGTGTCAAAAAAAACCCCATCATGTTAGGAACTTTTTGAAAATAGAGAACAGAATATAGAACAAATATCGCTATGCAAATGTATGCATGATGCACCTGTGTCTAGAATTGTGCACAGTTCTTGTCCTTTCAAAAATGGTGCAGAGAAGTAAGAAAAACAAAATCTTAACAGTCCTCAGTAGGCTAGAAAGCTGAGAGCAGGAGACTGTCTCTTCCTATCCAAAAGGTGTCTTGAAATGAACCCCAGTGCAATGGGTTTAAGAGAAACAGAGACATGTCTCTTCATAAAGCACTTTTAACTTGGGCAATTCCTTCCATAGGATGCAATGAATTTTAAGTTGTGGTATGGATTCAAAAAGTGATTAGACAAATTCATGGAAATATATATTGTTCATGGTATTAAACAACAATGCATCAGTCTCAAGAAGTCCGTGACTTTTAAATTGTATGGGAGAGTTGTAGGGAAGTACCCCCAAATGTTTGCCCTGGTCATGGACTCATTAGCTGCTGGGCAGTGCTGGGGATGGATGGCATGGAACCAAGAAGACCCTTGCTCTGCTCTGGGACAGTCAGTCCTGCTCTTATGCACTCACATTTTTTGCTGCCACTGCCCAGCTCAGCCTCACTCAGAAGCTGTCCTTACTGGCCCTGAAATGACCCTCTTCAGTAGTTCTGCAAGAGAGGGACTGTGAGACTGACAGGTGTTTTGTCTGGATCTCTGCCTCTGGACTGTTTACATATCTAAATTCACAGTCTGGTTCTAGCTAAGGGAGGTACACCATAAGTCATCAATGTGGGAACACCTGTGCACAATGCACTGGGGGCCACAGAAGCCTCTGCATAATATAAAAAGTCTAATGTGTTCTACCCTACTGAGTGAAGAAGTAGGGTAAGTAATGGCTCATATTTTATACTTTCTTTTTTGCAATTAAGTGAATATTAATCTTAAAATCCATCACATGCTACAAAATCACTTCTAATCTGTTACAGAGTTAAAAAATGATAAATTTATGCTGCAGTCTTGCTATTATCTAAAACCAAATACCTTAAGATGGTATTGCTTTGCATAGGCACGCAATTTTTATGGAAAAATCAACAGCAGGCCTGTGATCAGAGACATGCAGAAATAAAAACTGTAAATAGTATCTTTTTCAAGATATTTGGAAAAGAAACAAAAAACCAAAAAACTCTCCCTTGAAAATAGTATTTTTTTTCTAGGCAGTATGGAATAATCATCATTCCTAAAACTATACCACAAATTTGTATTTCATGTAAACACCAAAGATCATGTTAAAAAGTGGTGTAGCTATTTAGTGTTCTGGTGGACAGAAATCTTTTACTTGAAGTACTGGATGTGTCAAAAGGTTTTTCTCTGACTTGCCCAGGACAACTGAGATCAAAATAAAACCATTTGCTGTGGAACAGGAAAGTACCTGAATAGGTAACAGAAGAAATTACTTACTGCCAGCTCCTGTTGATTTTACCCTGAGTCTTGAGAATTGGAACTTTTCCTTAAAGCAACAGCTTCAGCATTCAAACAAGATAAGTATCTTGGTTTTGATATAAAAAATGACCACCCCTGGGTAAGGCAGCTCTGCTCTGACCTTTGCACACCACCGTGCCTTCAGAGTGATCTTCTCTCAGCTGGCTGCACTCACTGACAGGGTCAGTGGTATGGCAGTGACTTTCCACATGACAGGAAGCCTGTGCTGGACTGGTGAGCTGCCAAGAATTTTGGAGAGGTGACCTGGCATGCAAACAGCTCAAAATAGTGACAGCAAGGGGTGGGAAGGAGTGAGGATGGGCTGCTTAAGGTTCTACCTTTTTGGCTGGTCCCTTCTGACCCACTTCCTCCCTGACCACAGGTGACACTGTGACAGCTGGTTTCCTTCTTGGCACAGCCTCTGTCAGTTGTTGCCTCTGTCACTCAACTGGTTTGACCAGTTTCAGGGCTGGTGAACCCAGCACCTTCACAGGATCCTCCCTGTCTCCTCCATGCCATGGCTACTATAGACAGACATTAAGAAATTAGCGTTTTAAGTTACCATGAAGTAGAATCAAAGCAATCCACATGGAACTGCTAGGAGAAAACTCATGGCAAACTTGGACTGCACTAAATACTTTGATAAATCCTAATTGTAAAAATATTTCAAGAAATTTTCAGTGTAACAAATACCTATCCCTACAGTTAGCATGATCTGAGTGTTAAATTGGAAGAGATGGAGAAGGAACATGCAGAAACTGCTTGTTTTTGTGACAATACATAGTCAGTTCACTATCTTAAACAAAATTTTGCCAGTTTATTTGAAATTAATCAGTATCTGCTTCTTGGTAGATAGACTTGGTAATCTATGTAATGATTTTTAATTCTGGTGCTCTACAAGGAAACCTGTTAGGGTTTTTTTTGATGGGTGCTGAGAATCAAAATTAAAAACTGTGATGGAGAGAAGATATGTCAAGGTACTTACAAAGGGTCCTTTAGGACACTAGGACTTCCCTGATATATGGACAATGAAATAAGTGCAACAGCAAAATTAGTGGCCTAATGACCTCAGCTCTTGGAGGCTCTGTGCCACAGACTTCCAGAGCAACTATTCAAAACTAATCATGTACACCACTGACACACAGGCACAATGAGCCAAAAGTACAATTACCTTCTCAGCGAGTTTCTTTGAAATGCAAACAAGAATCTGATGGATCAGGGAGGCTAAGCCTCTTTAGTTTAATGAAGAGCAAATTATTCTCCATTTCTTCCCATAAAATTGTGGCAAGAGAGTGTATTGCTTGTTCTCAGCGTTACACAGAAGTTAAGAGTTGTTCAACAACATAAAAAATTTCACAGCTTGAGTATCTGAAACTGCCCATAAATTGTTTCATCCTCTCTAGTCTCTACAAGTATGAATTATTTCATTAACGTTCATGTGATGCTGTTTTCACCACACTGGACTCCTCTGTGCAGACCCATGGACCTAATCAAACACATAATCAATCAATTTGCTTGTCAGATACAAGCAGCAAACAAGACTTCTTTGTGTCCTACACAATTGCCTTTTGAGAAAAAAAGTGAGCTACTGGTTTGTGAGAGCGTAATACACAAGTAATGCGTGAGGGGCCAGAGCCTGTGGCACTGTGAGGAAACCTTGTGACTGAATTCCTGACATGGGACATTTCTGATGGGTTACTCAGACTGCCCTGACTGGTGTTCTGGAATTACACAGCATGAAAGAGTATTTTTAAAAGATGACTGCAATCACAGGAGTCAAAAGCTTCTTACAAGTTAACAAAAGACAAAAGTGGGCAACCCTTTGGCTTCAGCATCGCTGAGCTTTTATGAAGGATGAACTCTTGCTGCAGAACTCCTCTCTGCAGAGCAGAAGGGAAAACAATAGAATAGCTCAACAGTTTTTAAATGTCTCTCTCAGATTCTCAAAGGGCAACAAAAAGAGAGAAACATGACATGCATCCTTGTTTTGCCTCCCTTTTGGAGGGGACATCAACAACTGTGTCCTTTGAGATGCTGCAATGAGACGAGTTGAAAGTAATTTAAGTGGGCAAATGGGGCCACATCCTTTTCCCAGTTAGCCACAACATCCTTCTGTTGTTAAGCTGTAAAAAAACCTCCAGAAAAGCAAACATGATTTGCATAGGTACACAATAAAAAACACATAGCTATGCACTTTGTTAAAGTTTTGATACATACACTATGTGATCAAGTAATTTTAATGTGCATGTAAATTGCATTCCACGACTTGGACCCTATTCACACCTGGTAAGAAACTTCAAGCCCTGAGAGTCCCAACTTATGTAATGAACTGCTAATTCTGCTAAAATTACTTTTTAAAAAGCCATTACCTGTATTTCAGATGAGTGGAAAACACTACTAAGAATCAATTAAAAGCTTTTTACATGCCATGTTTTCTTGGCAACTGCCAAGTAAAATCCTATTGACCAACACTTTTTACAACCACATAGGAATTCAACCATATAGAGTACAAATAACTCTCTCCACAAGTTTCCTAAATCAGAAAGGGCCTGACCTTCACTATACAAAAAAATCTGGTCAATGATTTCTGCAAAATCTATGCACTTTTAGAGATAATACACATGGCAACTTACTTTGACGCATTACATCAGAGCACACATTCCCTGGTCTTGCATTTGAAAATTGCTACAATTCCTCTTTATGTAGAATACTTGTGGGAAAATCATGAAGGTATTTATTGAACGGGGGTTTAGGTAGGGTTCCTGTAAGTTTATTTTACAGCATCTACTGATAGATTGAAAAAATTTTTATAACCACTCTGAAGAACCTCCACTATCATTACCCCAGCAGCAGCAACTCCAGACCTCTGGAAATCATTATGTCTGGTGTAGAAACAGAGTAAGTAATGGGACATTGTAACCACTGATGGAATCTTAAACATCTTTATTTAAATAGTCAAAATAAATACTTGATAAGGCATAGCTAACCAAAGTACCGCAACATTTTTTTTTTTTAAGCACATATGTCAAAGGAACACGAGTGCCACCTCCTGGTTTAGGCATGGAAAATATGGGTTGTGCTTACTGCATTCAAAACTTCCAACTAGATGTAGGGTTTTTTCCTCTCCTTTTCTTAAAATAACTAGAATGTTCAACATTCAAAAGAACGCTGTAAGAACAAAAAAAAACTAAATGCAATAATGCATTAAAATTTGCTTATCTTTAGTGCCTGGGGCAAAACAGCTATATAAACTCTTCACAGATACTTTTCCCCAAATTTACCTTCACAGACGCCAAATCCTATTAAAACACAGGAGTGACCACAATTTTAAGTAAATATTCAAGTGCAGTGGCTTGTAATTCAAGAAGCAGTCTTGGAATCAATGTGGAGTATCTTCTCACAACTCTTTTCTACCCTATAGAATGTCTTTATTAGTTAAGTGAAATGTGTCCATCTCCTATCCAGGAAGTGACAGAATCTACTAAAGAAAGGTTGAGGAATTTATCACAAATGGCACAAAGAACTGCAGTCCATTTTATGTCTACTGCAACAGTCAAATCACAAAGTTGTTGAGTATACAGGGGTAAAATACAATCCACTTCGAGTTCCAGTCTGTCTGCACGTTAGTAGCTGTGTAGGGGTAAAAAAAAAGATTGACTCCATTTCACACAAAAGTGTATCATTATTATGTCATAGTCATTTGGTAACAACTACCAAAGTTCTTTCAAAGAAACTTTAGAAGCAATTTAAGAAACAAATCTGCCCCAGCTCAAGTGTTGCACTCACTGCACATACATGGACAACTGCACCTTCCCTGTGCTTACAGGTGTAAAGACAATTTACCAACACTGGGTAAATGTTGACTCTGGTCCTCATTTTCCCTCCATATTCAGTATGGGCTGGAACTACATGAGCCCATATCCTGGGAAAAGCTGCACTGTGTCAACTCTGTATGGCATTGTGTCCTATGGACTCCTAAAACATGCCTCCCAACATTTCAGCTCTGTGCCATTTCACGCTCACATATACCCACATAAGCCTGTTTTTCTCCATAGGCTAAGAAGCCCCTGCTACACTAAATGTTATAGTTTCCTAACTCCACACTCTTCTTCTGTGTATTGACTTACTGTAAATCAGGATCAAAATCCTCAAGTCTTCTGGAATATACAGAGCAACTTTTTTTTTTTTTTAAAAGTTTAACCCTTTGGAACAAAACACACTCATGTGTTTGATGTCCCAGTAAACTCTCATTCATGTTAAGAAGATAGATAGTTATTGCACTTGTATCCCACAGCAGTAAGCACTTCCAGAAGGAGAACCACAACTCTTTCCAGTCACCATCCCCATACTTTCTCATTCCAAAGCAGCACAGTCCACGATGCATTCATCAGCACTTGACCAATTCCTTGTTTGGCAAGGGTTCTGCCACGACTTCATCCCGCATGAACTGCTCCTAAAGACAGCAAGCAGGGATTTAGGCGATTTACATTGTTTTTGGACCTCCTCTACCTCACAAATACCACGACATACACGCAGGTTAGGTAACAGAGTGGTTATAAGTAGCATGAAGCTGTCTCCCAAAACAGGAAAGCAGTATCGTGCCTCTGAGGTGAGAAAAGCTGCCAGGGCTGCTGGAGTCAGCCACAGGAGCTCCTCATTCACATCACTGATTTCGTCCCGCCTGTCTACTACCCCACGCCCTCCCAGGTAGAGGCGTCTTTTAAAGGCCAAACACGGCAGGAGGAGACCAGAAAACGAGACATCAGGCAGCAGATGTAGTTCCAAACCACGGATTTTTAAACGCTGCCCCGCGCTGCCCGCATGAGGCAGCGAAACGCGACTCAGAGAGACCCGGCTGGAACCGCATCCGACTGCCTCCTTCCGCACCCACCTGATCGTAAATGACGCGCAGGATCAGGGAGCAGCTGGGGCAGGTCGCCACGTCCTCCCCGTTCTCCAGGTCCTCCTGCAAAAGCGCCGGCAGAGCGGTCAGGGCCCCGCCGCCCGCCCGGCCCACGGGCCGCGCCGCCCCGTTCTGCCCCCAGCCCCGCCCGGCCGCCCCTCACCCGCGTGATGAGGAATCGGTCCCCGCAGGGGCACGGGTAGCTGTAGGTCCCGGTCTCCTCGTCGTACTCGAAGTCCTCGATCTCCACCTCGTCGTGGAACACGGCCATGCCGCCGGGAAGCGGAGGGAGCCGGCTTGGGGCGGACGGGAAGAGGCGGTGCCTGAGGGGGCACGGGGCGGGCTGCCGTGACGTGATGCGGCGGCGGGTAGGCGGGGGGCAGCGGGCCGGGATCCCGGGATCCGGGGGGGCTCGGTGGGGAGGAGGGGCTGGGGGGACAGGAGGGTGAGGGGCGGCGGGACGAGGGTCAGCCATTTCGAGTCTCTTGGCTCGCCCTTTCCTCACGGGGGGAGCCCCGCACGCCGGTCGGAAGCGGTGGCCGGGCCGCCCTCTGCGGCCGATGGCGCTGCCGGTTCCAGCCCTGGCCTCCTGCCCGGAGATCCCGGGGGCTGCGGGGCAGTGGCCGGGCACTGCCGCGACCTTGTCCTTGTCCCTGTCCTGTCCCTTGGCTGTGTTCTTCCCTTGCCCCTTGGCGCTGCAGTGCAGCCCGCCCCGGCTGGGCACAGGCTGCCGTCCCCCCGCCTTCTTCCAGCGCTCACCGTGCTCCCCTCAGTCCTGGGAAAAGGCGGAAAACTTCCTTTTCTGTGATTACTTTTGCAGGAAGGGCTGTTTGTCTAAAGGAGTGTTTTACCGAGAGAGAGCTTTTGAAAATACTTTTGAAAACGCTTCCTGTGTTGCTTCTTTTAAGTACCCTTGCTGCCCTGCTCTGCACTCCCTTGCATTAACCTACGCAGTAATTTGCACTTCAGTGTGATGCGGGTGAAGTAAAAGTAATTCTCCCTTCAGACAGTGGGATTAGTGATGTGGGATTGGGAGAAAGAAGAGATGCAGATATATATCTCAAGAGATACTAACCCAGGGCCGGTGGAGGGGATGGAAAATGAATGGCTCGTTGGTTTTAAGTAAGGAGAGGAAGAAGTCATGAAAAGTAGTGCTTGTTTCGCTCTGTGGAGCAAGGAGGTTTATAAAAATACGTAAATATGTAAAGGGTGGGTGTCAAGAGGATGGAGCCAGGCTCTTCTTGGGGTTCCAACCACCAGAACAAGAGGCAATGGACAGAAACTGATGTACAGAAAGCTCCACCTGAATGTGAGGAGGAACTTCTTTACTGTGTGAGCGACCAGGCACTGGAACAGATTGCCCAGAGGTACTGGCATCTCTCTCACTGGAGATATTCCAGAACCATCTGGATGCAATCTTGTGCCATGTGCTCTCAAATGGCCCTACTTGAGCAGGGAAGTTGGGCCATATGGGACCACTGTGGTCCTTCCAACCTCTGTGAAAAAAGAGGGTATTTGGCGTGGCTGTTCCTATACTGGCTTGAGTAATAAAGGGAGAACATCCCATCTGACAGGAGCCTGTGAAGCTAAAGCACAGTGCTTCATGGAGGGCAGGGAATTGCCAAAGAGCTGGATGAGTGAAAAAATCAGAGGTGACAGATGGGGGAAAAGCTGTTCATGTTTTGTAAAGGCATGAGTCACACTTGTATGTGGTAGAGGAGAACCAGGACTCATTAAATGATATTTTGGAATTTATTGGTTGCAGAGTAAAAATTGCAAATTATTTTAATTGTGTTTTTCATGTTTGGAAAGTGATGATATGGAGCAAGTTTCTTGAACTACTGTTCAAGAGTTATTTCTAATTTAGGATAGAGACTCAGCCTTAAAGTAGTTGTATCAATAAGGTCTTTCAGCTGTGAATGTAAAATTAGGCTGGCATTTCTTTTGTTTCCAATATTATGTATTGATATTGAACTTCAGGTTGGTTGGAGATGTAGATGTCTATAACAGTGATGTGCTATCTGAAAGATTCCAGATCATAAAGTAATCTCAAGAATTTGAGAAACTGATTTTTGAGATGAGTTCATAGATAATATGCCAAGGTAGAGGAATGGGACTTCATTAGATTTTGGAATTGTTAATACTTTTGTTATCAACAGCATCTATACATTTGATGTGGAAAGTACTAAAATGTTTTGTTTAAACACTTAAGTACACTTTAAGTACTCTGTGATGCTGTGGAAAAAAATTTGCTCACTGGGAGTAGAAGACTTTTAAATCCATTTTTAAAGTTGCAGGCTGCTATGGAATTAAATGCTGAGAAACTATTAAAAATTATGGACAGTTAAAAGCTGAAGGAAGCATTTCTTATGCTTGAAAATGGGCATTTTGAGTAGTGACTGTAAATGTATTCCATTTCTGAGCAGCCTAATTTAGGGAAGCTCTGCCTTCATTCATACAAGACTACAAACAGGAGAGATTACTAAGTGACCAACCAATGCAGCTATTAGTGAAATCCTAGAGAGTGTAGAGTTGATTAGTTTTCAACAAGCTAAATCAGTTCAATTTCAAGGGATTCAAAATGAAAAACATCTTGAAAATAAATTATATGCCTTAAAAGAATGCATGGAAAGATTTAAATTAAAGTAAAGTGTTAATGCTTTAAAGAAGCAATGGACTGCATCATGGAATAAATAAAATTTGATGGGTGATGATATATGATAGAGAGTTGTGCTAATCCCTTTTAAGAAAAATTAAGGTCGATTTACAAGGAATATCTCTTGGCTCTCTATGAACCTGTTCTTACACTTGAAGGGTAGTTCTCACTAATCTTGAATGTTGTGCATCAGTTTATCTTTCTCTGCCATACTCCAACGTGTGGTTTTGAAGCTTCACACCATGTTTCCACTGCAGTGCATATGAGTGTCCTCCACTTTCTTTACTCTTTAGAGATGTGTTATGTAGGGTATGTGGAAGTGTGAGGGATTAATGTGCTTTTAAAGAAACCTGTGAACAAACAGGCTTAATTAAAGTTTACAAAATTCTCCACCCAGAACCTTTTTTTTACCACTAGAAAGAGAATGCATAGTCTGTGTTTGATTTTTCATGCATAATTTAAAATCACTGATATGTTGGCTGGCAGGCACTTTTGAGCATCACTCAATCAGAATTCTTGCTTGGAGCAGGACAGTTGTTCACACTGGATTAAGCCAGTCACAGGTGTGTAGACATTTGTCATGAGGCTTCTGCTTTCCAGCCCTGTTTCTCAATTGCACTTTGAAGGGGAGCTCTGCTATTCTAACATAGTATCATCCACAAGTTTGCAGATCATAGAATGGCCTAGAGGAGACCTCAGAGATCATCCAGTTCCAACCACCATGCCATGAACTGGGACACCTTCTGTCTCATCATCCAAGTTACTGATAAATTTATTGGCCTGTATCAGCACCAATAACAACCGCAGGGTACTCTTACTGTCACTAGCTAACAAGTGAAGCAACTTCAAGCCATCAGGTCTTCAATTCTTTCTGCCCAGACAAGTTTTCAGCCTCTCCAACCATCCATCTGGCCCTGGTAGCTAACATATGTGTGTGCTTTAGGGGCTGGTGCCAGGAGCCACAGCACACTCAGGGTGTGTTGCATCCTGTCCCCTGAGCTGTGTGACCAGACCTTCATCACAGTAGCTGTTCAGATTTATCAAATGTAATCTGCCCTTGGTAAATCTGAGCTACATCTTCCTGACTGCTGTCTTGGTCTTCACCCAGCTAAGGGGACCAGCTCTTAGCATTTTTCCAGATACTGAGATGGTGCTGACTAGATGTAAACACTGCATTTTGCCTCCCTGAAAAATAAGCACGAGTAGGTCTTTTCCCAGTCAGTTGGAGACTATGTGATAAGTGGTTTTCCTAGGTAACAGACAGTTGCCTGACAAGCATGTCAGCTGTATCTCTTAGCAACCTTGAATGTAACCCATCTGGCTCTGTGCATTTGAGTACATCCAGCATCTCCCAGCAGGTGCTGGCCCAGCTCCTACTTATCCCTCTCCTTTCCAACCAGCACTGGTACAAGCAGAGGTCTGGGTGCAGGCTTTGCCTGTAAAGACAGAGGCAAAAGGAACGTCGAGTACTTCAGCCTTTTCCATATAATCTCTGGCAAGGTGCAAGTCTTCCCTTGTGGAAGACTGAAACATTGGTTAATGGCTCAAGCAGTCATCCATTTGGAAAAGCTGCAGGGGCTTTGCTGAGGCCAGGTTTGCCCCCCTGGACCGAAGGGTAGGAGCAGAAATTTGTGTGTGGTGGGTATCCTCTGATCTGCATAAGAGCACCAGGGGCAGGGATGGTGAGCACCACCACCAGAGGATGGCCACAGCAAACTGACCTTTGTTTAGCAATAAGCTGGGTTTGAGCCACATAAGAGAAAAGGCCAGTAAGAAGCAGGTGCTGCTGAGGTGGGAGAATGCTTTTTATCATTCCAGTGTCCTCCCTTACACAGCTGGGCCAGCTGTAAATCTTCCCTCCCAGAGAAGGGATCAGGTCACTTGTGTTCACACCTGGGCCTGAAGGTATTCATCCCTTCCTTTGGGGCAGAACTGGCTCAGATACACTGGCATGAGGCAGCTGTCAAGGCTTAGAGGGTGTTATAACCCATCAAAGACCCTAAAGTGCCCCCAGACTTATTTCTGGGGCCTTCCACCAGACACTGCACATGATCCCCAGTGTTGGAACAGCAGTGTAAAACTCCCCCCAGGCAGGTGCCTGAACATATTGAACCCATTGAAATCTGTGTTTTGTGGTCTTCCCTCACCCCTGATGGATCAGATCTCCATCACTTTGACTAAGTGAAATTGCAACAATCAGTTCTTGTCACTGGATCCATGGGTGATGGTATCTTTCCTCCCCACTATCTTTTCTTATCCTTTCTTTCTCTTCCTTTCTTTTCCTTGTGTATTTTCTTAAGTGATTCTTTTATACTTTTATATTCATTATTCATTTATATTCATTTCTGTAGATGATAACCAAAAGGGTTCTGTATCTCCTTTACATTGCAACCAAATTGTTCTAAAACAAACCTGCATTATACATATATGTGTGTGTGTACATATATATAAACACTGGTCATTCAGCATCATTTCACTCTTATCTGCCCCAAGGAATCTATTAACAAGAACCTCAGTTATCCTCACCTTTAGGAGTGGGCATAACATCCATTCACTTGATGGAGCACATTTTCACTTGTTAATGAAACTTTCATGCTTTCAAAATTCCCTCTCATTATACTTTGTCTGTTGCTAGTTTTAGCTCCAGCTGAGATTTGGCTTTTCTGATTTAAGGGAAATAAAAGCTGAAAACAAGCCATGTCAAACACTGAATGCTTAATTTAACAAATATTTACAATTTTTTTCAGGAACCAGTGATTCTGAAGACTGCCTGGTCATGATGGCTCATGCTACTGTTTATGTGGGTTGCACTGTTCCTCAGTTACTGAGAGGTGCTCAGAGCAGGATTTTTCCCTCTCATTCTTCATTGGGGGTGTTGAGACACTCTGCTTTTTGTTACTGCACAGGAAACGGGTAGGTTTTATCATCCACTTCCTTGTTTTATTTAAGAGAATGCCATGGTAAGACTGTCAAAATCAAACTGAAAAATTGCTACAGACCTATAAATGCTTAATTTACCTCCCAATTATGTATTTATTTAGTATTAATTCTTATTTAGATTTATGTCATCTGTAGTCTGGATTACACTGGTAAATTGTTATGTTAATAGAAATTCATATCAGTAAGGGACAGTAGCACAGCTGTCAAAATTACAATTATCTTTGTTTGCTTTTTCTTGCAGCACAATAAAATCAAAAAGGAAAATGGATCATCTAGAAAGGACAGCAAATAATTTTCGACAGGAGGTTAGTGTTCTGTAGTTTAGGATGTAAGTAATTTTTTTTCTTTTTTGCTGCAAAGATAATTATATTGGATTATAATATTCAATTCTTAGGCTCCATTTTGCCTCTTCCTGGAGTCTGGTTTACTTCTTTTTCTCCTCATTTCTTATATTTGTCACTGGTAGAAAATTAGCATACTTAGTGCTCAATGGGTGAAATGTAATGAATTTTAAAAAAAATTTCAGTGATATGATGCTGTTTACTTTATGTTGGACAAGAAACAATAGATTTCTAGCCAAGTATGGATTATAATAAATAATGAAATCACAGGGATACCCATCATCTCTACACAGACTTCGCAGATTTTTATGGATTTCTACAATTCTAGTTTAGGTTTGAGATTAAAAAATGTAGAAAATGTCCTTTTATAACACAGGCAGTAAGGCAAAAACTGTAGACATTTTGAAGGGAGAGATGATAGACAGCTGTAAAAAAGATCTTCAGTTGTATCTATTTTAATTCACAAATATAAGGAAGATAGAGCATTGTTCTCCATCAAATCCAGAAATGCTTATTCTGGATCTGTTTTGAGCAGCAAGCATTCTTTTTCATAACATTCAGAGGGGAGCATACCCTTGTATTTCATACAGATATTTCCTTTCTGTAATAAGCTGAAGTAGATGCAAATATGCCACACACCTGTCAGTGGGTGTACATGAGGTCCTTCTCTGCTAAGTTTTTCCCTAACTATAGTGGAGAATAAGTCACATTCTTCCCAAAAGGAAGGTGAGTGCAGGGGATATATAGAAGATTCAGCACTGTGTGACATGGGCTGTAGATGGATAATCTGTCTGTCACCAGAGCTGTGAGAACCATGGAGCTGTGCCTCAGCTATTCACACCTAATGCCAGCTCTTCCCTGAGTACAGATCAGCGTTGCTAGTGGACATCCAGCTGTTCTGGTGGATCTTGTTTACCCCAGAAAATGGGTATAGAGACAGGCACAGACCAATGCAAGTTCTCATTTGCTTCTGACACAAAAAAAATGTGCCATCGTTTGACTGTTGCAGCTATGGGAATTTTTTACTATTTATTGCTTGGCTTGCTTCCTTTCTCTGCTCAATGTCAGTACCTGAAAAATACATGGAAAATGGATCCTTATGAGGTGTTGGAAGCTCAGGGTTGGCGCAGGGAACTGTAAGACATGAGGAAGAGAAGGAAGCTGTATGAGATAGGTGAAAGAGCAGGGCTCAGTTCTTGCTACTGCACATTCTCTGCATATCAGAGGATTATGCTGTTTCTTTTTTTTTAAGGCTTGATTTATTCTTTGTTGCTTTATTTCTGACCACTTTAGAATCAGTTTATTTTAAATCCTCTGCTTGGTTTTAAATTTCGTATAATCAGCAGTTGGCTTCCCTCAGCCAATATTGCCTTATTTGGCCATTTCAGTCCTGTAAAAGATGAAAGACTCATAAATCTGTGTTGTGTTAGTGTGAATGCTATAGAACATTGCCTGTTGAAGAGTGATAATGTGAAGGATCAAGGCAAGGAAAAGTGACTAATGCTTTCTTGAAATACAGCTGTAAAATCCAGAGTCCTGTGCCCTCCTGCCCCTCACTGCAGCCTTGCTCTGACCAGTTGGATACCCTTGTGATGGTCCAATATACTGGCTGAATGTCTTTGATCACCCTGACTCAAGTTTAATTTTTGAAATAACTTTATACCAATTAAGAATTGAATTTCCAGTACTCTTGCAGCTCTCTCAGCCAAAAAACAAATTAAGGAGTGTACTGAAGAGTAAAGAAGGGAATGAAGAAGATCCAAATTTAATGTCCCTTTCCTACACTTTTCCATCAAAACAACCATTGAAGTCATGTATCTGACATTTCTCTTTAACTTTGACTGACTGCATTCCTCATTTAATACTGTCTGGTAAAGTGGAACAGGAATCCATGCTACTTCATTTTAAATCAGCAAATGTCCTGCTGTTTAATGGGACAGGGGTTGTGTTCAGATGTTGCTTTATGAATAAATTAATTTCCTAACATATGTTTTAAATTACAGCATAGTTGCTTAAAGTTTGTTGGTTTTTTTTTTTATCTGTTTGATCTTAGACAAATGAGAAATAGTAGAGTTGTGGTGGTATTTTGAGTATTTCCTTGTGTGGTAAGTGACATCAGCATTTTTAACAGTAAAATCTGTGTATTGCTCTGTGTAGAAAATATTTAGGACATTGCTTTCTTTGTAGAGGAAAAAGGTTAATAATTATGGTCCAAAAAAAACTGAAAAGGAAGGGTAGGGAGGGGATGAAAAATCCATGTTGCACTGATGGACATCAAAGAATTTTAAATGGGGTGCTCATCCCCAGTGAGTCTTTCTGCAAAGTCTGCTTTTCAATTTTCTTTTTTTGTTTTTTTTAAACTCCTTAAAAGTAGTATCAGCTATGGCTCTGATGTCTCCTCCCATGTGGCTGCCAAGCAAAATCTGCTCTGTTACCCAGCCAGCAGATCTTATGTCTTGGTTTCCCTGTGGTCATATGGGGGTGTAGGGAGTTAAATGCAGTAGCACAAGGCTTGTTGGTTTTCTTTCATTGATGCCTTAACATTAGATGCATTAACATTAGATGCATTTTAATGATGCATTTAGTTACTTGAATCAATCTAGATCCAGAATTCTCCCTAGGACTTCATCTGCAACTGATTTTTTACAAGTTTCCTTAGTCTTCATAGCAGAGATCTTTTTACTTTATTGCTGGAGGATGCAGGAGTGTCTGTCTTGTATAGATACCTGAAGAATCTGATAAGTGATAACTAGCAATCACCTCTCTTTACAGCTATGTTCTCTTCAACTGAAATAAAGTAAGTTTGTATATAATCTTAGAGAAAGTGACAGACATGATAGACTTCAAGTACAAACACCGTTCTCCACTCAATGACTATTTAAGTGAATCATAGAATGGTTTGGGCTTCAAGGGACCTTAAAAATCATGCAGTTTCAACCCCCTACCATGGGCAGGGACACCTTTCATTAAGCCAAGTTGCTTAGGGCCCCATCCAGCCTAGCCTTGAACACTTCCAGGGATAGAACCCATTTTTGTTTCAGTGAAAAATATTGGTGCTGTAGGTAATGAAATGCTGTGGGTAACATGGGAAGTGATGGATGTCTCATGCATGACTTCTCGAGTGCTTTTGCTGCAAATTATCTACATATCATAATGGCTTCTTTTTCTTTTGTTAGGTAATTACACAAGCAAAAGTGTGTGGAATCACCAATGAATCAGAGACAGTCAAAAGGCTTCGTTTGGCAATTGCAAATAAGGATTTTACTTTCAAAGCAGGACAATGGTAAGACCTTCTGGTATATTTAGAGGGGAAATTACTAGTCCACTATAACAAAGTGCTGAAAGGTCTCTGATCCTTGGGCCGTGGACAAAGTTCTTAATTTATATAATACAATGTTTTCTTATTGGATGCTCTGTCAAAGAGCTGATATTTGGCATAATTTTTAAATAGTCATTATAAAAAATGGTAATACTACTATTAAAAGGGCAGAAGTGGATATTCTTTAAATGTTCAGTTATACTGTTTTGGTGTTTTCCTGTGGTTTATTATATCACATTGTTTTTTCAGGAGTACTTTGAAGTTCACTGCACTTTATTCTGCAGGCTGTCTTTATTTTCTAGTTGTTTTTACAGTAGAGCTGAGACTGCTGATTTGCAAGTTACTTAGTTATTCTTTATTTCTCTTCCTTTAAGTTTCCACTCTGAAAATTAAGCCTGTTAGGTTGGATTAATATATTAATATAAATAGGCAAATTTGAAAATAAAAACCTTGAATTATTAAGCCTTTGAAACAATTAGCTGTTTGTTTAAACAATTTTACAATTTTTTTCCCAAGGAAGTAGTGGATTTTCATGTTTGACATCCTTCCTTGTTAAAAATACTCTCACTCAGTAACTTTTTTTTGTCTCTTAGAAATTAATTTAAAACTAGGAGTAGTTGCTTTTGGCAATGGACATTTAAATGTTCTTAAACTTTTTACTGGCTTTGGCCATCTGAAAGTGGTTTTGCTGAAATCAAAGTATAGCTGCTAGGGTATTAACAGCATATGTTACTCATGGAGTGTTAATATGCTGGCTTTTAAATTTAGAACCAGAACACAAGATGCTGATTAGCAATAATTTGTTTGTGAAGTAATTTGCTGCAGTTTTTGCACATGTGCAGTGACTCATATTAAATTCTTGCTTGCCAGTACTTGCAAAATACATTTACCCCTCCAAAAATGTTTTTGAAATTATCATGCTGAAAACTGAAAGCTTTAATTATAATTACTCTTCTTCATTTTCTTCTTCCTTGAAAGTGTTCTAATGCTAAGGTACACACCAAATTCTCTGTACTTGTATTTATAAACTGGGGTTGCATTTTTTTGATGAGCAGTACTAAACAACACATTTTCCTGAGCAGAAAAGGCTAATTTGTTAGGATTTGCTATAGTAAGATGTTACAGCCAAAGATTGTCACTAAAATGTTTACATTTCCTGAAAGTGTTTTAACTACTGAGTTTTTCAGAAGCAAAAGTGAATTTTTTTTGCAAGCACTTTGCCAGATACTGGTCTTTATCTGACTTCAAATAATAAGAGACTTGTTGCTGTTACACCTTTTGATTTACTAAAACATGCATTGAGGTACATGCATGTTACAAATACTTTGAAGTAGCAGCTTTATGGTTTTAGTGTTTCTGATATCTTACTCCAGCAATGGGTAATTATTACTAATTTCTTAAGGTTAGGTGGGTTTTAAAAGGAGGGAAGTGAAAAACCACCCTGAGTTCCCTAGTTTACATTTTTTTTTGCCTCTCCTTGTGGGTTTTCTTCCATTTTTTCCCTTCTGCTGCTCTTTTCCCTTAGGTTGTCACAGGCAGCATTTCTTCAGGAGCCCCTTCAAACTTCCTAACGTGGCTGAGACAAACCATCAGAGCTAGTCCACCCACTATAAGACAGTAAACTGTGCCTTGAAATCTCTCATAGTTAAGTACTTGGCAAAGGAAAAATACATCTGCATTAGTATTTGGGAAAGGTAAAAACCATGTTTGATGTAGGTTTTGCAATAATGTTTGTGTGTCTCCCCACCAGGCACGGATAAGGTTTCCCTTTACATGACAAGGAGAGCATTTTGACTTGAATGTAAATTGTGACTTTACAGCCTAAATTCTCATGTTTTTCCTTAAGTTCATCTTAAGTAGTAAGAATATTTTCCACCAGAGGGAGGTAAAGGGCTTCAGTAGCATCATGAGATGTCCTTTGGCAGGATAAACACTGCAATTGAAGAGTCGACCTTTCTCAGCCCCCTGAGCCTGACTGTCAGTAAAGCTGGGCCCCACGGGCAGTGGGGCTGCACAAACTGAGGACACTGAAATAAGCCTTCTCCATTTCTTTTGGCTGTAGACCATTCTTTTGCAGTCAGGTATCTTTATGCACCATCAAGATATGACAAGCATAAAGTTAAAAATTGTCACACTATATACATTCTTTGAGAGAAAAAAGTTTTTCTTCAAAGGGTGAATTTTGTGTGAAGTAAGCAGACAAGGTTTTTTTCTCTTCAAAAAGTGGTGAACTACTCAAAGTGCTTCTATCTTTCCTCAAGCATTTGTGATCTCTGTGAAGAATACAGCCTTGCTGTTTAAAGAAGATACCTGTGCAGTAGAAGCCAGTCTGTATTTCTTGTTGCATCCTCGGTTAACTAATACTGAACCAGCCTAACCCAGGCTTGAATTGAATAATGGTTCTCTAGTACATGACATTGTTTATCAGTGTGATTGTTTCCTTAGGGGAGCAGCACAACTAATTATAAACATTTGGTTTATTTTGAAATACAGGGATTTTGTTATGTGCTGTAGAAAGCAGAAGCATTTAAAGATTTAAGGAACATAGAAGAGTTCAGGTGATAGATCACAAACCAACTTGTAATTTTTTTCTGATAATTATTTGGAAGCCTCATCAAGGCTTATCAATACCTTACTTTCATGAGACATAATTATAGTTCATATATAGTAATGGCTTGCCTTCCATACTCTCTAATGGCTGGTATTGCAGAAGCTTAGCTACATGTTATCTTCTTATCTGTACCAACTCATGCATGGTTTACTTTTAAGCTGAAAGAAACAAAAAAAGTAGGAATTTATTCCGGTTCAATTTCTTATAACCTAAGAAGCAATATCTGCCACCAGAGGGAGCTGCAGTTCTGCTGCCAGTTGTGGACTTCTTATATGAAAAATCTTTTACATACTGTTGATTTTATTTCAGATATTTAATCTACCCAGGAAAAAAAAAAAAGTGTTTAATATAAATTCATTTCCCTAAAATTAGAATGCCAATCTTCTTACGTTTGAAAATTGAAGAGCCCATCAAAGGGACCAAAAAGAGTGGGAATTAAGCTACTCTAGCAGACCATAATCTTATTTTTGTTCTAATATGCAAATAATTTATTTAAAACACTTAGAATTCTAGTCTGTTGTGAGATGTGACATCTAATGCTAAAAGCAGAATGGTTTGAAAATCTTCTAGTTTAGCAAACATGATGACATGGGTCTAAAAGAAAATAATTCTAAGGAAATGATGTTACTCAAGGTTAACTCCCTTTTCAGAAAACGTTACAGAAATTAGGATGTTGTAAAGGAAAGATAATTGAAACAAAGGCAGCCACATTTTTTGGCTATTGTTGTCCATGTTGGCTTCTGTTTTTTAAACTTTTGTGTTTGATCTATTTCTAGGGTCGATTTCTTTATTCCTGGAGTATCTGTAGTTGGGGGATTCTCAATATGTTCAAGCCCTGGCCTGTTAGAACGAGAAGGAATACTAGAGCTGGCAGTAAAGCACACTGTTCATCCTCCTGCTCACTGGATTCACACTGAGGTAAATGGAATTAACTGTGAGATTTGGCTTGCTTTTTTGTTTTGTTTTGAGGTAAAGGGATGGTGTGTGTTTTTAGACCATTTTGTGCTATTAAATGCAAAACTCACATTGACTCTTCTTCAAGCACTTTGGATACAACATAAATCCTTTTTTTCAGTAAGGGACTGAAACTGGATGTTTATATGAAAATATGGTTATTGTGATCTTTTGACACAGCTTGTGCTTAGAGTGAACTTAGTGATATTATAGTTGGTGTATATAAGGGTTCTCACTCCTTTGGAATTAATGAATTTAGGAACTTTGAGAAACCTCTGTTCTAACTTACATTCCTGAAAACAGGCAGTTTTATACATTACAAAGTTACCTCTGATAACCTTCCATAATTCCTATTTCTGTAAATATAAATTGGGAATCATTGATAAATCACAGATAGATCTACATTATTAAAGGGGAGCCAAGGAAGATTCTTAGATCGGTTTTTCTGAAATGATAAAACCTTTCAGAATATCTATAATATTCTTTAAAATACACAATATTTTTCTAATAAAGACATAATACAAGCCATGTTTCATCAGTGATCTGTCCTATCAACTTTTGTTCTTTTCACAGTCTCTGGAAACTACTTAAGAATTTTTGATGTTGTAAATCAGTTTTTATTGCTGAGTTTTTTGCTGGAATTTATAAGATAAATCTGTAGTTAAGGGGTAAACTACATCAAACTTGATGCTGTGGAGAAACCTCCAGGGTATACATGGACTCTTCTAGCTAAACAAAAGTGCATGCTTTTCTTTAGGAAACAAACAGGAAAAACAGCAACCTAGAATTTGAAAATGCTGTATATATGGTGACAAAGCTGATGCTTAGTTGTTTAAAAGTTACTAGTAAAGGAAGTTGATATCTCAGGTTAAAAATATTATTGGAATAGTTAGCACTCATTTTCTCACTGTATCTGTGTTTTTTACAGGTATTTTTTCTTAACATTACTGTATGTAAAACAGTAAATTTTAGCACCATGTACTTTATATAACTTTGGGAAGATGTAGCCTTTTTCTTTAAAAATATCCATGTAATGTATTGATTTGCTTCACTTCTCTGCCTGAGCTGTGTTTAAAAACTAGGCTAAAGGATGACATTTTCTCATGGTATTACTCCAGAATTTTACTATTTTTTCTTGTATACTGACTTACTATTGTCATTCTTATGGCCAAAGCATGGAAATACCTGGAAGACTGCTGGTTAAGAGAGATTCTTCCCAAATCCCATGTCCAATCTTGAGGAACTATGGCTGCTTAAGGGGCAGGTGTGAGATTTGTTTTTCCCTAAAAATGCTTATTTCCTCAAAGGGAATATTCTGTGTCCTCCTTAAGCCACATGAATCTGGAACACATGTGGATTCATGCTTCTCTAGACCAAAGTAAAACATGGTGGAAAAGTCTGGCAGTGTACTTCACAAGGAAGAGAGAAATCAGTTTCAGATAATGAATGCTCATTGTCCTACAGTGTACTTGAGAGACAATAGTTCTGCAATAATTAAGAAAAGCAAGAAAGTTGTTGGGTGTTTTTAATGATCATGCTCACTATCTTAGGAACCCGTGTGTTCTTTGCAATACATCCAAGGGCATCCTTCTTGCTCCTGGTGGAATTGTTACACATTTAGACCTTAGTTGTCTGTGCAGCCTTCATTAATTGAACTCCTTTTGTTTCAATTTACTGTTTCTTGCTATGAAAATAATTCTTTGAAGGAAGTGTTTTCATTCTCTAAGGTAATTTTTCAGCAGCTTATACCGTGTTTGTCTTTCCTCCATTCCCACCTTCCTTCATTTCCCTATCCCTCTTCATTTCATCTTTTAAAATCTGTATATTGGCCTAAGTACTCTTATTTATTCTGTCAGCTTGCAGTGATGTAGAACTCGCCTGACTTCTCTGTACTGCAGCTTCACCCTTCAGACCAGGATGCAGTGCTGGTTTATCAAGGAGAGACTGACCCAAGTGGATTTTTTGGTCATAGCTTTTGTTTTCTGTGTATAAAAAAACATGCTTGGACACATTTCTTTAGGAAATAATTTCTTGCATACAAGTGGAGAGTAAGAGCGAGGATTTTCCCGTTTTTTCTTCTTTGTCTCTGAAGTTGCAAATGCAGAAGTGATTCTGCAAGAAATATTCTTGTGGATACTTACTTCACTTCTGTGTGGTTTGTAATTTTAAGGAATGGGGATGGAAAAACCTTCTGTGTGCGCAACTTATTTTAAGCTTCTGTGACCTCATAAGAAGGCCTTTTTTGGCATGAAGCTGGTTTTGGGTAGAAGTGTGATTTCACATGTTGAGCTTGGGTTTTCACAACCACATATTGCTGTTGGAAAACTCTATGTGAATTGTTCCTCTTTCAACTCTTATGGGGATAAGAAGGGGGAGTCACCATCCTGCCTTACCATAAGACTGAAACTTTTTAAAGTAGAACTAGATTCCCTAGAGACACTGGGGTACTTCAGATAGCTGGAAAATGTGTGTATATTTTAAAGTCCTTCTGTTTTGCCTTCACTGGTCAATTAAAATAAAAATCACAGCCTGGCAAACCTTGTGACTGGGATGCAAAAAGAATAAGGTTTCAACTTTTGCACTTAGTTCTGAAATTAAATATCTTCTTTTCCATCCTAGTGTACTCTTGACTCAGAAGTGGCTCTGCGAGTGGGAGGTGATTTCTTCTTTGATCCTCAGCCTGGTGACTCCCCAGTAAACCTAGTGCTGATAGCAGGGGGTGTTGGAATTAACCCATTGTTTTCTATACTGCTGCATATAGCAGATCTTCATGGATACCAAGAGGGTAAAGGAAATAGACACAAATTGGGAACAGCAAAGCTGTACTACAGTGCAAAAAATACAAGCGAGCTCTTATTTAAGGTAAATCAAAAGTTTTTAAAAATACAGATCTCAGCTATTTACTACTAGTGTGTATATCAGTGTTACCAAATTCCAGAGAGTCCTTCTGTGTGAGACACTGTACAGAGACAAAAGTCACTTCCTGCCTCAAATCCCATGTGTGTTTTGTTAACTGCTTGTGCCAGTGTACAAATTAAGGCTGTTACTGGACATACCTGCTCCCATTGGTTTTGGTAAGTTAATTACCCCTAAATTTTACTATATCCCTGCATTTTACTATGATCTTGTAAAAGCATCATAGTATACTAAAGATTATATATATATTTATTTATATATATATATATATATGTACACACTAATAGTATGCATGTATACTATACTACTGTAACCACATAGTCTAAGTAAAGATTGTATTGAATGTAAAGACTAGAAAAGAGTAATTATATCCAAAGGAAATACTTCTAAAATAACAGCTCTATTGATAATGCATTAGTTGCTAATAAGTACTAGTGTATGAATGAAGGACTTATAGCTGCTTTTAAAACTGCTTGTGCAGTACTTCACCAGCATTTACTCAGCAGTTAAAGATCAGATGTGACACTCAGCTGTTAAGGGTTATTGACAATATTTTACTGTCAAATTAGCACAGCTTCTGTAAAGAAGCATCTAAAATTATTTATGGATTTTTTTTTAAGTACTGAATGCTTTTGATTGTAAGATAAAGACGAAGAGCTGTCATGATTCCAGAAACTGTGTATAGGATCCATCACTAGTTTTATTTCTGTACTTCTACCGTGTTTATAGATAGAGAGATATTTGCTTTCTTTGAAAAGTCATTTGTTTGTTGCGAGAAGCAGAATAATCTGCTCTTCCTTTTGGCCACCTACTGATCTCCCAGTCTGTTCCAAGCATGCACAGGTTTTTCCGGTGCTGGTGCTGACATTCTTGACATTCACTTAAGCGGTTTTATGACAGCAGAACTTTTGCACTAAAGCTTCTGGGACAGAAGAGAACACAGTGTCATGCACTGTGCTTAAAATATATCCCTCCTTCATTCTTCACATGTCCCTCAGATCCAGAACATGTCTGTCAAAATTCTTCACTTCTGTGCAGAGGATTGAGGAAATATAATCTCTAGCAGCCGTTATGCTATTGTGACAAACATCTGTACAGGATGTGTACAGTCTCCAGCAGGACCTGTTGGGTTATCACTGATGGTCTGGAGGATGTGGTCCCTGAAGGAGCAGCTGTGTATGTGCTGACAAGGGCGAAGGGAGGTGCCACTGTGGGGTCTGATCCTCACTGTAGATGTGTTCTCATGTCACAGGCTGAGGCACTGGAAATACCCTTAGTGCAAATGATAGAAGCAACAGCATTAGGGGTACAAAGACAGCAAGTCAATAGTAGAGGTGCTGGTGGAACACTGTACAGCAGTGGCAGTATGTGCTGCTCTTCATCCCATGTCCTTGAAGGGAATCAGAACAGATTTTCTACAAAGTAGAATCTTTCTAGGTTGTTTTGTTAAGCAACTCAGGGCAGACTCAGTGTAGTAACTAGTTAACAAGCAAACACTTACCAAAATGAGCGAATCTACCTAGAAATTTTTATTTCAGAATATTTTAAGGGATTTCCAGTGTCTGTTCCAGCAGTGAATGTAATATATAATGCTGAATCTAGACAGTAGCTAAATCCTGATTTCAGAACTAATTACAGCATCGGACCAAGACATTCTTTTTTTTGCTGTCATTTGAACTGAAGCTATTGGGGGTTTGGTGGTAACTTACCACAGCTGTGAGTTAGGGAACTGAAAATGATTTTATACTTTCTACTCTGGTAAAAATAACATTAGCAATATGTGGTAGCTGGTTTTACTTGAGAACATGAGACAGTAAAGAGTCTAGTGACCTTATCAGACAAGACTCAAAAAGTTCCTAACTAATGGTAAATACATACTGCAAGGGGTTTTTTAAATTGAAAACCCCTATGGAAGTGGAAGGAGGAAATACTGAGAATTCATAAGGGGAAAAAACTGGGAAATTACCTAACTGGATCTTAGATCCAAATCTTGCAGATTGTAATCTATGTCAGAAAAGGAGAAAAGTACTAACATAGCTGGCAGGGTATTTGCATTCCAAGTGTGGGAATTCTCTGTGTGTGTGTGGAGGTCAGGCCTGTGGAATTACACCCATCAGGTTCTCAGTGCTGAAATGCAAAGTCTTGGTTCTCAGTAATAATCACTGGCATTCTGGGACTGCGTGCATACATCTGCTTTGATTTAATGGCCTGTGGTGTAAGCAAGTGTGTTTAACATTACAGAAAAATATTCTTGGTTTGATGAAGGCGTTTCCTGGAAAGATCACATGTTGTTTCCATGTCACCCAGCAGCACTCACAAATCTGTAAAGAACTGCAGCCACACATTACAGGTAAATGTCAGGGCATTGTACAGAGATGCTATCTGAAGTCCTAGTTTGATTAGATCCTACAGGATGAAGCTGTGCAGAATAACCCAGCATTTTTACATTTAAAGGTTCAAAATGAGATGTGAGTTAAACAATTTTTCTGTACTTATTCCGCTTTGCAGAAAAGTTTTCTTTGCAATTTTTGTTCTCCTCTGTTAATCCTAAACTTCACACTGATATTTCCCACTGCAGACTTGATTCCAGAAACTATTAAGCAAATGCTGTTTACTTTGCTTAAGGTGACATTGATGAAGGATAAGCTGACTGTTTTTAAGACATACTTCAGCATGTTTCCATTTCTGCTGTATCTGTTAGATACCTACTTTCTTCATGAAGCCATGTTCCTCCTCAGTGACTAATACCTTCTGCATTCCAAGTGGAAGAACTGATCTAAATCCCCTGAAAAACAAATATTTTTGGAAGCCCCAAATCTCAATACCTATTATCCTTAAACAGGCCAGGCATTTTTAAGAATGAGTGCTTGAAATACCTCTAACCAGACATCATTTTTGAATTGACTTCATGATTAATATTTCTGATCTCATTTCCTACTTTTTTTCTTTGTCAGAGGGAAGAATATCTGAAAAGGATCTAGAGAAACACGTATCCAATGATACTTCATGGTACATCTGTGGTCCCCCTCCAATGATAGAATCTATATCCAAACTACTCACTAACATTGGTGTTCCAAGAAACTGTGTTTTCTTTGAGAAATGGTGGTAGTGACACTGCTGAAGAGAAAATTATATTATTTTTTCCAGTGCATTTTGATAAGCTAAAATATACAGAAATGGACTATGAATTATTTGGAAGATTTTAACAAAGATGTCTTCAATGATGAAAATGGTCCTTTAATTTAACAGTAATACATCTGTAATACAGTGCTGCTGCTTTGGGGAAAAGTGATTTTATATTAAAGACATTAACTGTTCTGGTTTTTTGATGATCTGCCTTTTCCTATGGGTAGCAGTGTGTTTTCACTTTATACAGTTGATTGTTAGTCAGCTTTTTAAAAACCTTCAATGTCTGATTCAGCACTTGTAGAGAATTAGTTGTGCAGCAATGCCAGGTCTGTTTATAAGGATAATTCAGGTCACAGCCTCTGAATCTTCTCCAAATGAGTATACACTTCCCTCCCCAGCTCTATATAATACATCTACTGTCTTTATAGAAGAGGAGTTGCTGTGTTGTGACTTCCTTCTCTTGCCATTTCTTCTCAGAAACCACCACCTTTATGTGGTTTATATAAGTAAGTCAGTTGTGTTGACAGATATTTTCTCATAATCCTGTTTAGGCCCAAGTTGAAAGTGTTGAGTACAGCAGTCTTAGGAATTCTTCCCCTGAACCTGTATCCAGTGCTGCTGCTGAGGGTGTTCAGCCAAGATTGTGCTTGCATGGGCTGTGTCCTCAAAAAGCACTGGCCAGCAACAGCCAAAATGGGAAATCTCCACAGTCCTGCTGCATAAAGTACAGAGCTTCAGGGGACTCCAGGATGTACTGCTTGGAGAGAAGTCCTTGGAAAGGTTTTAGAAAAACTCATCATAGAAATTATGATACCAAAAAAAGTCTGTGAGTTTGTTAATTATCTGCATAGACAGTTCAAGTATTTAAGTGGCAGAGACTCCTGTTGTACATTTGAAGACCTCAATCAGGAACAAGATCAAAAATACTAAATTAATATTGAATTAGTAAAAACGTTAAATGGATAAGGCCTTCCTTTTTTAGTGGATCCTTTCCTTGAGTTACATGTTTCAGACATAGTCAACTAGATAATGCAGCAAGTTCATTGCCATCAGTGTCTCCCTGCTCTGCCTTAAATAGGGTTGCAGAGACACTGAACCCACCAACCAGTTCCAGCTGTGGTTCTGTGAAGCACTTTGTTTTTCAAGCATAACCTCCCTGTGGTTGACTAAGAAGGCCTCGAGCCCAGCTGTTGGTTCTCTCCCAAGAAGTCACTTCAGCTCCAGGGTACTCCAGCTGTATCCTCTTTTTGTCACTCTGTTACCTTGTACAGCTTGGGGGCTACTTACTGCCACACCCATGTGCACGAGAGGCAGCCCTGCTGGGAAAAGCCAGGCCTTGCTTTGAGTGAAGCACAAAGCTGCTCCTGGGACTGTGTCAGAGCTGATAAATGAAATAATGCCAGCACTTCCTGGGTGTTGCAGACAGCAGGCCATACCTACTGCTACTCGGAACACACAGGACTTGAGGACAGGCTCTATTTTCCATCAGGAGGGGTGAATCTGATGCATCTTTAAGAGTTGCCTTTTTGGGACAATACTGTCTGATGTCGATGAAGCTTTGCCTCCAAGTTTGTGCCTTCTGCTGCCTACACCTAGGTCTGTGCTTCTGTTCCATGCAGTTCCACTGCCAGCTGCCATTGCTACCCCACTGCACGCCCGGGGGGATGTCTCATCCAATCCCTCCTCTTCAAATGAGAGGAAGATTCCTTCCGAGTACCCCCACTTCAGTGAATGCCTCCTTGTTTGTTCACTCTAGAATGTACATAGGACAGCGTGCTTGTCACAAAAAATAACACCAAGGGGGCTTTGTGTTCCCAGAGATCACAGTTGACACGTCAGAGTTTGATGCTCAAAAGCAGCAGGGTTTTCCTAGGAACGTGCAATACATTGCTACCAGGAAGTACTGGTGCCCTAAAATAGCCATGCACCAGGCTTGTCTGTATTTTAACAGTGTCATGGTAAAAAGATCTGAGAAGCCTTTAAATGTTGTTTTTCTTATGACTTCTAGATCATTTCATGAATTATAAACTGGTACAGCTTTCTTCCCTTAATGCAGAGGCTTTCTGCAGCCCAAATTACATCTCTTTCACAAACCCTTCCTCAGACCTGCACCAAAATGTCCATTTAACAAAAGGCATTTTGAAACCCTTTGCCTCTGTCATCATCCTGTTTTCCTTCTAACCTCCTTCTGTCATCCCCTGTTACCCTCAGCCTGAGTGCTGTGAGGCAAGGACACATCTCTGTAATTGTGTGGGCTCACCCACTAGAAGAGCTGGACAAAACACACATAGACTGCTCTGAAACATGGACAAGAACAATTACTTCATACCCCCCACCCCCCAAAAAGTGGTAACCTCTGTTACAGTGAGCAAGAATTCCTTTCTTACCTTGTAATAAATGTCATTTCTGAGCCAAGAAATTGGGAAAGTTGTTAACATCCCCTTCCTCCACAGCCTTTTCCTGTTGACACTTAACAATCTTTTGGAAGTCTCTTTCTAAAGAGTTTAGTGGTCTTTTAGGGAGATGCCAGTTTCACCTTTAAGTCTGTTATAGGATCTGACTCTGCCATAATTGAAGATAAAAATAACATCCCAGAAACATTAGCCCATATAAATGCACGGTGTGCAAGTAATTCAATAAACCTGAGATTGGCCTGCACTGGCAGGAACAAAGAGCAGCTGCTGCTGTTCAACTGCTACTGAGTCAGAGAAATATTCTCATCACTTTGGTGAATCTTGTCATTGTAGAAAATGTTTATTCCTCTTACATTTGTGCCATCAGCTAAGGAGAGACTGAAGGAGAAAAAGTAGACTGATAAAATTTTTTATGCAATAACAGATGAGGAGTGAGAGATGTGTCCATCTATACATTTATATTTAAACTTAAGGAGATGGGAGTGTAAGTTACCTGGTGTTGCAGCCTTATTAGACTTAATCTTTCTCTTCTCCCTGTGACACATATTGTATCAGTTTGCTGTGTGCTCATCTGATACAATGACTATCAAATATTCCTATAGTATTTGCATCAATTAGCTGGGAAAAGAGTGGCTATTCAGTAATCATTACATCATTTTAGTTAGTAGGGTGCTTTTATAAGTGAGTGACAGAAAGCATTTAAAATTGAAAAGCCTTTTTTCCCCCTTCACTGTGTAGGTAAGGTACTGATTAGAGTCAGCTGCCATATCCAGCACCACAGGCACCTTCCTGAGGATGGAGGCTTTGGCAACGTTCACCTTTTAAAGCCAAAAGCACATCTTCAGTAACAGCCTCAGAGACATGAATTGTGTCGACAACTACAATTCACAGGTGTGTTGTTTGCTGGCATTCCTCATACTTTTGAGAAACATTTATCAGCAATAGGTTAGTATTTGCTCTTCTTATGCTCTTCAATTCTGTGAGGATGAAATCCCTGCATGAAAGGCTGATCATGCTTCATTTCTGCCCTATAATTGGCTCCCTGAGGCAAATGTAGAGTCACAGCAACTACAAAGAAAAAGCAGGGTATCCAAATGCAGAGCCCTGCCTCTGCTCACCTCAGAAATCAAGGCTGACAGAGGAGCCAAATTGTTTTCTACTTAGCTTCATTTCCACACATATATTAAGCTACTTTGGGCTATTTCATTTATTCTGTTTTCAAGTGCACAGATCCAATAATGAAAGAATATTGCAAGTTGAAGTACCAGTCCCATTGTCTGTGCACTTAACCCCTCTTAACACACCTATTTTCACCATGATCCTTCAAGAGTTTGGACACCCTGTCCATCACAGTTGTACCCTTCTGCCTCCTGTTTGTTGCAGTTTTAAAACCCTTTTCCATCTTTCATTTAATTCAGCCACTCCTCTTTGACATTCCTCATTTGCCTCATCCAGTCTTTTCTTAAACACCTCCAGGGATGGTGACTCCACCTCCACCATTTGCCTCACAACCTCTGCCTCGGGCAGCCCATTCCAATGCCTGAGCAGGATTTTCTCCTTTGAACTTCTCCTATGTGACAGCTGGGGCTTGTTTGGGCTTGTTCAGATGAGCACTTGCTGACTGCTGTCTTTCACTTCCCTGGCCACTCTGGTGGTCCTGCTCTTTCAGGCCCAAAATGGCAAAGGCAGCTGATATAAAATGCAGATAACAGCTGTGGAGCGTTTCTGCTGCACCACAGGCCTGCCTTCCCCAGCCCTCATCACATCTGGATCATCTATCTGAGAGATGATTTAGGCTCTCTCACTCTCCTTGGGATGGGGGCAAGCACGTGCACAACTTCAGAGAGCTGAACCAGCTCAGAATAATTCAAAGTCACAAGTCGGAACTGATGATGAGATTATAAACCCCAAACCAGCTGCCCTTTTGAAACTGAAAAAACATGTTCTCTTTGACTCTTCCCAACCATAGCCCGGCTTTTAGGGGAAAAAAGTTTTAAATGAAGCCTTCACTTAAACAGGTGCAACTTCCCCACAGGCCCTTCTGCTCTGTTGGGAAAGGAAAACCAAGTAGCCAGTTCTGTAGCACCAGTAACTACTGCTATTTCAGTAGTAAGGAGCTTCCCCTCATCACCACTTAGCCGAGTTCCTCCTTTTGGGGATGAATAATTGGCATTTGTGCAAACACCACAAATAAGGAATCTCCTCATGACCTTTATTTCTCTTTAGTTTTGTAAGCACTTGGAATTCAGTTAAACAAGGTCAAATTGCAATCCAATAAACGTTTTCTATTAAAAAGTATTTGGAGAGGTCTTTCTACTGCAACACTTTGTACTAGCAAAACGTTCATTAAATATAGTGATAATAATAAAATAACACAAAGCTGGTCCTTGAGATAGAAACCATCAGTAAAAAGATCTTATGCTAATAAAATCTGCAAACAGGAACTTAAAAGTTGTACAAAGCAGAGACCTTGTATTTAAGCAGAACAACTGCAGCAACCTATTTTTGAGGCTATTGGAACCCCAGTGTAATCTAAATACCAAATGAAACAATTGAAAAATAGCATCAGAGCATCAGAAACTGAAGTTACTTACAGTCCTCTGGTTAAACCACTGAATTCAAAATAAAACACTCTTTAATCAATGACAAAACTACCACTGTGCTTTGTGTGTGTGAAATCAAATGGTTTAAACTTGAGTGCCTTCATCCCAATTAAATGAATATTTAAGTGATGTAATTTTTCCCTTCTCTGCAATGTTTTGCCAACTGAGTAATTTTTAGGCATGAAGGATGCATTTAAACCACTCTAGATGCACATCTGATACAAAACATATTCCTTTGTACAGCATTTTGATTTGAAGACTAAGGAAAATTATCAAGCACAAATCAGTCAAGGGAAAAAACAGCAAACCACTTACAGAGCTCTACCTCTTGCTTTAAAACAAGAAAAAGGGGAATTTACAATGTTTTTCTCACCTTGTTACCAGATTACTTGACCACTTCTAAATAAGGATGAAGGTGGTTAAGAAGAGAGAAACCATTCCTTCCTACATTTGTTAAAATACTGAAGTACTTGGAGAACATTGGCACAGAACCTATATTACATGTACATTCACTTGTAAATATTTTTATGTAACTTCAAACATAAAAATGTTGGTAATTTTTACAGAATTCTGTTAGGTATCAGTCCAGAATATGGTTACTTGTATGAAAAAAGGGTCTGCTAAGGTATTTTCATTTTGGAAGGTCTGTTTAGTAACATTTGTTGGCCACGGACCCCTGTGTACATTTTCAGTTCTTTACCACAAGGTATTTCATAACAGTGAGGAAGTGGTGCAGAACCACCTGGAAAAGGTAAAGAGGTAATATCTAATTCCAATTTTAGTGAGGATAACCACTGACAGAAGTACTTTTTACCTGCCTTTTCGTTTCCTGTTTTTCTGTCTTCTGAAGCCCCCACAGTTACTGATGAACTGTTGATTGGCAAAGACCAAATAGGAAATTGCATTTTGTAGTGGAATCATCCATCTCACAGATTCACCATGGGGTTTGTTTACCCACAGGTACACGATTTGCTGATTGCTTAAAGATCTGTAAGGGTTAATAAAATTCAGAAGAGAGTATTGTCAGTGAGTGTGCTCCTGGAGAAATGTATGGATAACAGCCATCTTACCTAAGCTTTCCAACTTCAGATTCAACCTCTTGAAGTCCAAGTATAATTTTTATGACATTACAAGCCTAGTGACAAAAAAACATCTGGCACAATAACTTCTCCAGAAAGTGGACAAGAAAGTACTACATAGTAAAATCTGACCGAACGGAACACTTGCCCTGACCCAGGCTCAAAGCTGGCTTGCTAAGTTTGGTCATGGAAAAAAGTTTGATTTCTGTCCCTTCCTGCTTTTTAGTTTAAAGTGTAGCTCTAGAAGAGCATTTCTCAGTACGTACAGTGAAAGGAATTTTGCAGTTTCTGTATGTTGAAAGGACTGGGCCCTGTGGATACTTAAAACATTAAGATACCAGAGTGCTAAGGAGCAAAGTAAGTCAAAGAAATGCAAAAGAAACGCTGAGTTGAGCAATGGAGTTAGTGGTGGGGATTATCAAAATCTGTTCTTCTGTCTTTGCAAAGTATCAGCCACTCACAGGGTTCCTGGACAGCAGCTCTTATTCGCAGGAGCAGTCCATGTCCAGCGCTGCCCCGTCGCTGCTGCAGCCGTCCAGCCCTGGCACGCAGCCCCCGCCCTCTGCAGCCTCCCCCGCAAGGCAGCTGGGCACGCTCTGGCTGAGGCAGCCCTGCCCAGCACTGTCACCAGTGTCACAGCTGCCACTGGCAGGACACGTCTCCGCTGACGCCCCGTTCTGGTGGGCACCTCTGTCGTTGGCCCCGGCCACCTCGTCTCCCAAGTCTATGACATCATCTGGCTGCTGTTCTGGATCAGGCTTGGCTGCTCTTGACATCTGTGCTTCTAAGTTTCTCGTGTTCTCAGTGACTTCAAATTCCTGCTTCTCCTGTGCCCTTTGCTTCTCCCTAGTACTTAATTTAGCCTTTGTGGAATTCTTCATTTTTCTGTTGTGCATGTCTTCTTTGGAGAACCTCCAGTGAAACTACAAAGAAGGGATCCAAATGTTAAAGACCATTAGAGGCAATCTCACATGGACATTTACTTCCTGAGTAGACTTGTTTTGATGAGTTAGTTTTAATTCCAAGAATAAAGGGTTTGACGAGAAAGACCCAAGATTAAAAGAAGTGCCTGACCAAATCAGATGGCCTAAGATTATTTCTGCCCACACAAGTATCTGCTACGCAGAGGAAGGAAAGCTCAATGCTTTCTGCTTCTGCATGTGCCTGATGGATTCCTCTCTACACTGTGTGGAAGGCAAGGATATGCAAAGCTGAATACGTACAGACAGAAGAAGCAATCCTATGGCATTATTCCAGTGTTTTTCACCAGGTTAGCAGAACTAACACCACATCCACAACCATACCCAAACAGAAAAACATTCTGAACCATCTGTATGAATGTCTTTTGATGAGAAAGTGAGGGTACTACTTGCAGCACTCCCCTTGCCACAGCCACCATTTCAGAACTGTTTTAACTACTATTAAAAAACAAAAAGGGAACTAGCAATACCTGAAATACTAACTTGACAGGTGTAATGTATATAAAGGCTGACAAATACGTTACTATTATATCTGCTTCATTTGTCAAAAAATTAATCAAGCTTTCCAAAGAAAGCCAGACCACACAATCATAAAAAGGTTTGGACTGGAAGGACCTTAAAGGTAATCTAGTTCTAACTACCCTGCCACAGGCAGAGACTCCTCCTAGTTGTTGCTCCATGTTCCATCCAACCTGGCCTTCAACAGGGAGTCAGGGGAGTGGGGCACCCACAACTTCTCTGGGCAACCTGTGCCAGTGTCTCACCACCCTCACAGTAAAGAATTTCTTTCTACCATCTAATCTAAACCTGCCCTATTTCAGCTTGAAGCCATTAAAGAAGCTGGCTTGAAGCCATTTCAGCCATTGAAGCCACCCCTGTCCTATCGCTACACTTCCTGGCCAAGAGTCCCTTTATTACTTCCCTGCAGGCCCCCTACAGATACTGGAAGGCTGCTGTGAGGTCTCCATTCAACCTTCTGTTCTCCAAGCTGAACAGCCCAAACTTCCTCAGCTTGTCTTCAGAGAAGAGGTGCTCCAGTCCCCTTAACAATTTTGAGGCCTCTTCTGGACTTGCTCCATGATTCCAAGCCACTCCTAAGGCATCCTACACAAGTTTGCTACCTCTGAATGTGCACAACCATTTTTTCACCAGTGTCAGTTGCTGATGGAAGCTTAGGAATGGATTATGAAGCAATATTTGGATGGATAAATAATCTCAGGACATTCAGCAAACCCAGCCATGTTAAAAAAAGACATTTTCTCCAGTGAAACTGGGTCTGTGCTGAAGTTGGCCAAAAGATTTTGTATTCATAAATCTTTGATCTAGCTATTTATTCCTTAATCAAAAAGCCATTCAAAACTTCATATTAGATTACAAAGCTGGAACAATGTTCTTTCCTCCTGGTAGCCAGAACTTAATGTAAAAGGAGAAGGGGAAAAAAAAGAAAGAAACTGGCTTTCACAAAACTCTTCTTGGTTTTACTTAAAGGAAGTTATCTTTCTCTTCAATAGCACTGCAATTTAGAGAAAGAGGAACGATAACATCTCAGTTCTAGAGCTCAGCTGTTTAAAATTCAGACACCTGAGGTTTTTCCTCTTTGATTTGCAGAAGTGCTGGGCACCCACTACTGTACTTAACTCAAAGCTCTCTTTGACAGAAGGTAAGATCAGGGCCCTAAATGTGAGAAAGATCCAGCTGTAGGAGGTGTGAGTGCGTAAATGTACTCAGTCAGGTACTTACACCATTATTTCACAAAAATACATTCAGCCAGTTTCTGCTGAAATAAGCAACAGTTTTGTATAAAGTGAATGAACACAATTACCTCATCTCTGAATGAATATTACACTAATAGAAGTACTTTTCAATGAAGAGAGAAGTTGTACCACTCCTTGCATATTTCCTTTTCTGTTCCTCTGACTACCTTGAACAGCAGTTTCTTGATGTGCAAAGATAGGACAGAACATTTTCCATCACTGCAATATCTTTTTAATGTTATCTTCCTATTTCCTTCCTCTGAGGGTTATCTACAAAGATTTTAGACATGCCATAGCTTAAGTTAAAAAAAAATCCCTGAGAGCCTGGGATGTTGTATGTGCAGAATATTCAGCAACTTTTAATCAAATGCTTGGGTTGGCATCTTTGATGTGACACAACAACCACGTACGGACGTTGAACCAGTCTTACATCCCTTGACAGAACTATAATCAAGGTATGTCATCCTTCCTTGACCTTTGGTATGAAAATGTGCTGTAGTGATTCTTGCCCTCAAATATGCCTGTATATTTAACACTGCCAACAAGTGAGTCCTTTGTTTTGTCATCCAGACATTGTTAAATAAGTTTTTATAACCCAGAATGAAAAAAACTCAAAGTTTTAAGTCATCTGGATGGTATGTATGTGTTATTATAATACAAGAAATCAGCATCATACTTCTTTCTCTATTTGAGGATGAGCAACCACATATGGGTTCCCATCCCTTCCACTAAAACCACACACACAGTGGTAGAAAAAGAATGACCAAATACAGGCACTCAAACACTAATCCCAAGATCTCTTTAATCACTTGAAAACAGAGAGAGAAAACAAGGAAAACAGGCCTTGTAACAAGTTCACACAATATTCTGGACTGCAGCTTCGCTAATGAGAGAGGGTAAATCCTAAATCAGTCACACTCCCAGCAGTTCTCTCCTGCTTCAGTCAGTTCAAACACTCCCCTGGTCTGCACTGTATCAAAAAGACAACTTTCACAGAAACAGGCACCAAAACAGTGAGGGCTTCATAGATGAAAACTATCTGCAATTATCTGAACTGTTGGGTAAAATGCTCCTGGTGCTCAGCTCTGCTCAGAATTTCTGATCTCCCATTGCAGCTCAGCTCTGCATGGCCTCAAGCACCCACTGCTGCAGGTGACACTGGGCTAGCAGCACTCTCCAAAGCCCACAGAGACAGAACAAAAACGAGACTACACTGGTCAGCAACCTCACTGTCATATGGTTCCAGAGATCTTTTCCATACTTCACCTGGCTTTCCTGATCCCTTGCATACTGAAAGGGCAAGGCAAATTCGACCACTGTAGGAAGGCCATCACTTTCTCAGTTTCTAGTTCCTGTATTTCTGTCTCCAGCTGTATGGCATGAGAGGTTTGGGCAGGGGCTCCCACAGCTATGTGCTTAAAAATGGAAGTGGAAATATGTACACATATTCACATCCATACATCATTAGCTGCCAACTATGCCTTTGGATAATTTAGCTGGATTCTAGAGGCTTTTCTTGGGGAAACTGCAGCAGAATTAATTAATATTCACATAATATAAACACCAGCCAAGATCAGACCTACACTGTGCCAGGTTCTACCAAAACAGAGAGAGAGAGAGAGAGAGAGAGAGAGAGAGAGAGAGAGAGAGAGAGAGAGAGAAAGAGAGCAGTTTAAACAGAAAATACAGAAAATGAGTGAGAGAAAATATGTTGGTTTCATCTTACAGGCACTGAACATGAGAGAATTTTAGGTCTAAATTGAGGTGTATGCCTGGTTTACATGAAGAAAAATCTGCATTTCTTATACTACTGTGAGTTCAACAGAGAATGAAACCTCGGAGCTTTGACACCATTTGAGCATTTTTTGTTTCTTTCATTTGAGCAGTTCCTTTCCTTGTGTCTCACTACTGTATCACAGAAACATTGAATAGGCCATTTTACTTCTATGGGAAATCAATTTCAATATAAAAATACCACCAGCAAAACCCAAAGAAACCAGAAACTCAAGGTTATTTACCTTAGATTCTTTCTTCTTTGCTTTCTGGGGCAAAGAAGGTCTCTGAAGAAATACAATTTGCTTTGTAGATAAATTCCCCTCCCTGAAAAGAAACAAATGCACACTCCTGAGAATGAATTAAATTCACATCCAGCATCATTCAAAGCAAAAATCCATCTCAGTCATTTATTTCTGCAGGTCAAAGAACAAAATGAAGAATGATCCTCACATTGCCTGTCCCTGGTGTCTCTGAGCAGCCTGGTACTTTGTGGGGCAGGGAGAGGGGAATGTTCAGAGTGATAGAGCCTGTCAGCCTATGACAGAGTTTTGCTGAATGTTTTAGCATTAGTGTGTAAACACAGAATAAATTGTTTGGAAAAAAATGGAAGAAACCCAAGAGCCCCAGTGCCTGTGTCTCAGCAACACCAGAGTATTCCCTCCCTCCCTCCCTCCTGGGGCACTGATCTGGAATGGGGCTGGGTGCTCCCTGTGGGTCTGCAGCATGGCAGGAGGAACAACCTGCACTGACCTACCTCTGTTACTCAAGGTATTACTGGGATACAGAAAGTTGGAAGAAAATTATATATATCTTTAAGAGTCAGGGATTACAAATCATAACTGTGATTTTCTATTCATTCTTATATTTAAACATTTATGTAAAACTTAAATACAGTTTCTCCCTCAACACAGATGGCCTTTTACTTTTTAGGTTTTCATGTGTAGGAGTAGTCTTCATCCAAATCTCAAAGAGCTCGGTATATTTTTACTCCTTTAAGATAAAAAAATCATGATTGATTATATTGGTGTATAGGTACATATATATATATTCCTGACCAGTGAAAATTCAGAAAGCACCACCTTCAAGATTAACAAGAGGTATGATTGTTTTTCACCAGTTACGAAGATTAAGTGATTTGCATTTATATTTAAAAACTCAGAATATAAATAATAGCAAAGTAGACCACAGAATTATTATATATCTGCACACAAGGCTACTAGAGCAGTGACACACTAATCTCACAGGGTTCTGCTCAGCTAGACACTATCAGCAGCATTAGACAGACATCTATTAAGAATAAAATTACTTTTCTTCAGCTAGACAACATCTCACTCCAAACATTATGACACATTTTGTCTTTGCTCTAAAGGACTTTATTGGAAGATCCAGAGCAGGAATTCTACAGTCACGGAGTTAACAGAGAGGCAAAAACAACACTCAGAAAATTCATGCAGAAACCACATTGCCACCTTGCAGTCCTTCTGCCCACCAGCCATGTGCTTCCTGCCACATGTGGCTTGTGATGCTCGGAAAACCCCGAGAACAGCTGCAGCAGGCTTTGCAAGGAAATCCACACTGACTGCACGGGGAATTGCCTGTGCAGACTGCAGTGCTTGTACAGCAACTTCCCTGGCCCAAAGGCAGCACCCACCCCTCCCTACCTGTTTGTCTTCACAATAGGAGTAGGAAGCACACACGTCAGCTGCCAGCCGTACATGGCAAGGGAATTCAGCAGCGGAACGTAATCTGTCTGCACTTCAACTCCCTGGGGAAGGAAAAGCAACAGTTGGCATCATCACTTGGAGTGCGACATTCAGCTTGACACCAAAAAAGAAAACAACCCAAGAAAAAAATACATGTGTAGGTTTTCTCAGAGGGAGAAAGGGGTTTTGCATTGAAGTGGGTCATGTTTTACGTTCAGCTAGGCAGGAAGGAAAACGTTCAAAAACATGAGACAAATGATCGACCGCCCATGCATCCCAAACTGTTAAAGGAGTTTGTTTAAAATGGTAAACATCTGTGATCTTGTTTTTACACTGCCTGACTCATCCATCTAGCTTTAGATCGTTCCAGATCTGAACAGGATAAATTCATTGTGTGTTATCAATTATCTCCTCCCGAGAAAAATTATGTTCAAGTATGTTAAAAAATGACAGTATTGCCTCGCTCGGATTCTGCACTTGTCTAAGCTTCAGCAAATCCTGAATATCTGCTCTGAAATCAGTTGTGTTACCCTACCATGATGGATCAAAAGGAAAAACTAGCCAACAACAGCAACAAAAAATACAAGTATGAGTCTGTTCCTTTTATCGCCCACAAATACGCATCGCTGCCTTCTTATTTTGAATCAGGAAATCTGTGGGCGAGACAAAAAGCTTTGCCTTTCAGTGCAGGAGTCTGGCTCCTGCTGCACATGTACCCAGCAGAGCCTTGCTCATTCCCTTTCAACTGAATGGCAGACCCTGCAATCCACACAGAAAGAACCACTGGTGGTTTCACAAAGATTATTCCAGTGAGGTGTCTAATTACCAAGACTGCCAGTAATTTAATGAATAGATGCTACAGCATATTTACTAGTTTTTAATTTTAATAAACACAAAGCAGACAAATGCTAACTACTAGTTTCTACAAATATAACTAAATTTGATTGGAATAACAATTACATTTGCCAAAAAGCTCAGGCACTTACACTGGTTTCGTGTGCACGTAAGGAGTTTTAACTGCCAATTCGCAACACTAGGGAAGGCACAATAGTTTTCCAGCTCCAAAAAATCCATTTATTCCACAGTAATGAAACAGTCATTTGATCAGAACTAATCCAAATCCTGCTGTAGTTATTTCAAGGTATTTTAGTGAATTCCAATCTCAGCTGTTCCTTTCTTCTAGGGAATGTAATTTAGGTCACTTATATCTTTATAACTGAATGGCTGCCTGACTATACCTATTAAAAACCTGATCATGACTACAAGTGCAAATAGCTGAAGAAGCTGCATCTATCCTGCTTAAAAGGAGAATGTTTTAAATCTCTACCCCAGAAAGTGCCTGCAAGAGAACACTGTTACTTCTGTACAGAGGCTTGTGGGGATTTAGAAAGGTGGTGCTACTTTAAAACATCACCCTGTACAAACTGGAATTTGTAACTCTGGGAGAGGAATGAGACACCCTGTGAGAAGGGCGTAATACTACATGGCCCTTAACTCGTGTCCACTGGAGCAAAGAGGACTTATCCTGCAGCTGAGATCATGGTACATTCAGAGTCTCCTTTGACTCCCACTTCTCTCTGGAACACAGATACTTGTGCACTCTTTCCAGTTTTTAAAATAGAGTTTCCAAGTGTAATAAAAAAATCATGACATCTTAGATGCCTTTAAGCTGTAATTTCTCAAAAAGACATATTAATAACACACTGAGATTTATGAGATTGGTCAACAACACCCTCAAAAAATAAAGATGCAAACACACAACATGATGATTAAGAATAAGGTAAGAGCATCCACCATCACAAGCTCTTCATGAGGTGCCACATAAAAGGACCTGTCTAAAACATTCCCTCCATCAAACAGTGTTTGCAGAGGAAAAACCAGAAGGAGCTCACTCATTTAGAGGAGGAAAGCAGATCAGGAAAGACTGGCACAGCAGAGCTTGTCTGTGCCCTGAGGAACATCTTGTGTTGTAAAGAGTATTTCTATTTTGAATTCATTGCCTAAGGTGGGTGATTAGCAGGGAGAACCTTCTTCTTGCATCAGGATGTGCAACAAATGTCAGAAATCAGAGGCAGATTATGGCAATGAGGAAGGACATCAATACCACGCAGAGCTCATTTGGCTGCTGTAGAAGCCAAATTGTTTCAGGGACATGCCATCACTCCTGCCACAGCCCTGTCCCTGCAGGCTCTGAGCAGCGAGACAGGGCTGGCTTTGGACCTGTCTGACTTGTCAGGATGAAGCATCATCTGCAGCAGATGATGGTGTATTTCACAACCCAGTGGTGCGGAAAGTAAACAAGCAGGTAAGCACATTCAAAAGGATAAAGTTATCAGAAAATAAATTCAAGTCAATTAGGCCTAAAAAAAAGGGTTTTTTAAAAAAATCTGGCAATGTAAAAAAATCAAAACCAACCAACCTATTTAAAGAATTCTACACAGCTGTTACAAAAAGGTGACCCTCTGTTTTTCCCACATGCTGGTAGCCAACACCCCAGTGTGCCTGTTGGGCTGTCTGGAGGCAGGAGGTGTGTATGTGATGCAGAGGTGTTCCCTCCTCTGAGCTCCTCAGGCCCTCTAAGGAGCTCCCTCCAACTCCACAATCTTCACTGAAGTCAGACACTGCACCTCATCTCCTGTTCCTTGGGGAATAGATTATTGCCAATTATTGGCTGAGTTTGAAGATGACAAGACAAGAGGAAGGAGTCACTCCAAAACAAACAGGTTAATCCACATGGGCTTCGAACTCCCTACTTGCAGATACAGATAAGCTTTTTTTAAGACCACGTTAAATTATTTCTCCCTCCCCCTCCTGAATCATCAGCTGTAATTCTATCCCACGACTGGAATTTGTGTACCAGCAGGAGTCACAGTTATACAGACCTTTAATTGGTGTCATATTAAATGCTTTCTAAAGCAAAAATGCTTCTAAACAAACAGTACACTGGGGGTTGGGTGCAGAGGAAAAGAGTAATCTTGTACTCGTTTTATATTTAATACAGTAATTATTTTATCTACTATTATCAGAAACAATAGAAATGAAATTTCAAACACACCGTTCCCTCAAATAAAAGTGCAATGCTCTTTCTAACTAGCAAATACTGGATTTTAACACAAGTAGAAGTAGGAAAAAACCATGCCAGAGCTCTCCTGAAAAAGAAGTGTTTAAACAATGCGTCTCAAACTGGGAGACATTTCATTCACTGAAAGGGTGGAAAATTTTAATTAACTTGTTTCCCACTCTCCTGTGGATGATAAGTAATCTCTGATCACACCTTGAGTGTCAAGAAGCCAGAGCATATTGAGCTAGGATTTTCCCTTGACTTGCATCACATGAAAAGAATTCTTTCTATTTGTAGTTGTATTGTTTGTTTCCAGCATTTTTTCCTTTCACAGTTGTTTCTGCTCATTAGGAAAAGAAAAAAAAAAAAGATAAAAAAATTACAAGAATAATATCTAGGGCAAGCCACACAAACAACTGCATTAACAATTTTTCTTTTCTTTTCCCCTCCTACTGTGGCAATTTTAACCACAGCAAGATAATAAACAAGACAACTACTAAGCTCTTGTGAGACAGAAGTTCTTCAGAAATCATTCTTTCCTGGGCTAAGTGAATGTGATTTAGTTAGAAGGCAGCTATGGATTGTGACTATTTAATATTTTTTTCCAACATGGATTAAAGAGTGGTAGATTGAAAATCCCATTAAATAAAACTTAATAAAACCTTTATCAGCAATCCTAACAGACTGCATACCAAAATCTACTGACAGATGGCAAAGAGGATGGGAAGTAAAAAAAAAAAAAAAAAAAAAAAAAAAAAAAAAAAAAAAAAATCAAGTTGCTTTGAAAGTGTAACCTACTGTTTGTTACAGAAAATGGGCACTGCATTCAAACCCAGCTCCTTACAAAAAATAGAGAGGAGAGCCCACGAGGGCAGCACAACACACTCCCAGCCAAGGCTGGCTACCACTCCCCAGCTCTGCTAAAGCCAAAGCTTTTCTGTCCCTGGCCAATGAAGGGAGGAAGTGGAAGTGCAAAGGCAGGACTTGCACCATAGTGGAAAAGAAAGAAAATGCAATGAGAGAAATTGAGTATCTGGACTGTGCAGGAATGACCCAGTAAAATCGTGCTGCAAACGTTTTATGTTTGCAGTAACACAGCTGACAGAGGGACTAAATTCAAGCTCTAAATTTGTGAATTATTTGCCTTTTTCTTTTCCAGACTTCTTCCAAGAGGTAACTTCTGATGACAGTGTAACAGTATTGAACCATTAAAAATATTTATTGGAAGCAAAAGAGAAATTTCACAAATGCTTCAGCAATAAAAAAGTTGGACTTTGTTCTTCTAGTACTGAGATGCTCCTGAATTTCCATGTGTAGCACACCACAGCACCTTGCTGGCAGACACTTGCTATACATCCATTAGCTGTGGAGCAAAGGGCTGTGGGATGACTCCTGCATCCTTGGAAACCACCACCAGTAGCTTTGGGAAGCAGATGGGTCACTGACCAACAATGAGTAGCTGCCAAATGGGGATCTTAGTGGAATGGTAACAGAAGAAAAAAGAAGAGAAATAAATCCACATGCAGGCTTTTCCCTCAATATTCTGGGCATATGTAATTTAAAGTTATTTACAATTACTAATATATATTAGTGAATTCCCGCAATGTGAAATATTTTGGAGAGTATAATAAGGCTGTAACACTATATGAGGCAGCATCTTGTTAAGAGAGTGTTTCTGCAATTCAGCTGTATCCAGTCACAATTTCAGTACACACAGGCTGCTGAGGAACATTCACACCTGGCTCCATATCTAGAGTAAAATTAAAACAACCAAAAATTTCTTCTGTGCTCACAATGCCTGCTTCTCTCAGTGACTTCTGTGGATGCAAATCCTATATTCTAGCATATAAACTAATAAAAACATCAGAGTGCTCCTGATACTGCATGCACCTGTAACACAGAAGTATATCTGCACAGCAACACAATTCTGCATTTACAGAAGCACAGGGTCAGCAGCAAAAGCTGGACAATGTAAATGTGTTGACACAGAGAGTTCTCCATACTGGAAACATTCTATGAAATGTGTTGAACTTACCACTGCACAGACAATGTACAAATGATGAAACAACTCCATGTAACTGTCCATGAAACACAAGAAATAAATGTGATCTAGCAATCCATCAGTACAGTTTCTTCAATAAATCTGGCATTTTTACTTTCACAATTCCTGCAACACTTAAAATGCCACCTTAAGGTGAGCATTGATTTTACTGTTTGTCCATCAATTTTCCTCTGGGGGAAAAGAAACAACATAAAAAACCACTATCTGAGAACTTACACAGCCCAGTGTGCCCTACACACGCAGCTTAATCATCCCCAGGCAGCTTCCCTGACACAATTCCCTTTGGTTATAATTTATTCCCAAACAACATGTGGCTTTTCCCAAAAGGCTCTGTGCACCACTCCCCAGTTATGCAAGTAATCATCTATTTCCATGCAAGCACCACAGCTGAAGCCTGGACCCTCTGCTGCCAATGGCTCACACAGTAGGAAGGCAAGTGCTGTGCTGCCCCTCAAACTGTGTGTGGCCTCTGGGGTCCCAGCACCCACTCCACAGCCCTCAACATCCTCACACATGCAGTATCCAGGGCACTACTGCCCAGCTGGAGTCAGCTGCTGGGCAAACAAAACCTGTGCCCTGTGTGGTTTTATAGAAAGTATAGAAGAGGACTGAATTACTTTTCCTCAGCTTGTTTTTAAGTGGGAAGTTTAGATCTGGGATGTTCACTTTTCCCTTGAAGATTTTATGAACAGAGAACTAATTCTTAGGAAAATGTGACAGCTAGGAACAATTTTTTAATATATATTGTGCTTTTCAGTCCCTATACTTCAAGTGCCCTTTACTCCCATGGAAGAAGCATTCACCTTGTTACATGTTCACTACCAAAGCCACAGGAAATCACGGATGTTCCAAGTTCATATTGCTAGATTTTGTTACTACATTAATCATCAAAACCAATGAACATATTACCCTATGGATTTTAAAAGATTTTAAACCTATGTCTACTGAGTTCAGCAGACAAATATGTATGTATATATGTGACTTTCATATCTTATATAAAGGAATGAAACAAGAATTACAGAACCTTTGAAAGATAAGAGGCTCCTGAAGGTTTTTGTTCAGTTCTTCTTAAAAAGCAACAAGAATTCAGAAACAGACATTGCTGAAATATTATGCCCAGGCAGCACATCTGTCCTTTGAGTGGTAAAGAGGGTCACACACATGACTCCCCTGGGCTTTTCATGCCATCAGCTCCTTGGCTGACCTGGTCATGCCTTTCTCCCATGGCCAGAGACAGCAGAACATGGCTTAACTGACATATGACCTAAATCAGATTTACAGACAAATCAAATCCTCATTTCCAGAGAATTTGTTCCAAGGCTTACATTAAGGCAACTTGCAACCTAGGCTCAGCAGAGATAAATTTTTAAATCTTTTGTTATGTCGCACTTTAAAAGGTTTACCATGCCTTTGGTGGAGACTAACCCCATTCAAGTCTGCCAGGGAAATGGCAACACCACAATATATTTGAGATTTTAATTAATGTCATTACACCAATGATATAGCATAGCAGCAAATTCAAAGTGATGAATCAGCAGCTCAAGATTTTCAGTGAGAAAATACGTGTAAATTAAGGACAATATTTTCAAAATAAACACAGCTTCAGAGGCAGAACAATGCAGCAATATAAAATAAATGTTATAGCACTCTGTTTTAAAGACAGTATTAGCTATTTTGTCTTGGGTAATGGGGAAGGGAAGGTGACAGATTTAGAGTTGGGGAGAGGGAAATCATGCAGGCTCTGATTAATCAGAACTGTCTACCCACATTTGCCTACACAAGCAGAATTAAAACCATCAAACAAGTTTTAGGGCCAGATCTCAGAGACTGCAGTGGAAATAATATGTCCTGACATTTTTAGAGTTAAAGTGATAAGGATGAGTGCAGTATTTTGTCATAACAAGTCCTGTGGTCATTTGTAGGGGATACCACAGCTCTATGAGAAGAAAGAGTTAAATTACTCAGAGCTATTACATCCTGTCTGCTGCTTGGCGGGACCACATACTGTGACAGCTGCGAGCTTTACATCCTCTACAAACTGACATTTTACACACATACTGAGTGCATCACACTGTTCAGCTTGTTTTCTCTATTAGCCTTAGCAATTAAAAAGGCAGCACTTTCCCTGCTAAGAGGTGTGCCATCCCCTCTCTTTTGTGTTAATGGTTAAACAGCAACCCTTTACCTTTTCATTTAGAAAGGTTTTCTTTCTAAAGGGCATTGATACATGCTACATGTCTCTCTTTCTAAAAAAGCTTTCTTTTGTTGCGGCTGGGATTCTTTTGTTTGTTTCTTCTTCTTCTTCTTAATTAGGATACAGCACAATAAATTTACATTCAGTTCAGATCACATCTGAACAACTCCAAAGCCCATTCGGATAACCAAATCTGATACAAATTTAAAATAAGGATCCACTATATAAATTTATGTCATGCTGCCCATCAGGGCTTCTTCCACTGCCTTGGTAGAAATGGAAATAGCAAATAGAAAATGTTAATGTAGATCAGAGCTGAATGTACACCAAAAGAGCCCAAATCTTCTACATAATGAGTAATTTACTGCTCCATAACTATCTCTGTAAAATTATACTTTGTAACACTCAGAAAGAAACCTTTACTGGCTCTTGGACATCTTCTGTCACCTCTGAACTCTGTCTCCTTCCCCATATTACAGTCCCTTCCTCTGCCACTGCATTATTCCATGTTGATGGTAAATAAAGGTGAATTCCAACAGGGTTTAACACTTGGTCTTCCGGGTACAACACTGTGCAAGTGCCTACAGATCCCCCAGCTTCCAGTCCTTTCATCGTTTCCATGACTTGACCTACCCACACCTATTATGTCCCAGAAAGCATGAGACAAGATATATCCTGGCAGTTAATCAAACTGCAGGAGGAGAAAATCAAGGTGGCTCTGCTCTTTCTCTAAATAGGTAAGACCTTTGCAAGACTTCCCTAATGCCTCAACTTTCTTCCTTCAGAAAGTTGTTTCTTCCCCATATTCTTCCCCTTTCAGCTTGCTGGGGAACATTTTCATAATGCCCACAGAACAGCCACACTTGACCTCAAAAGAGCAAAACTACCAGGGAACACCCAGCATCCAAATTTTTAATTACAGCAGAGAATAATCTGATCACACTGACGAGCTCCGTACATGCTATTAGTCAGTTTCTGAAATTGCACATCCCAAATCTTACGTCTGGGACAGGAGATTCTCCGCATTAGCCCTCACAAAGACATGGTGTGTCACAGTACAGCATCGCCTGACACACCAGATGGCACTGGGAGGTTCATTCCTTAATCTGCTGACCAGCTGTGTTCTCCAGCATGGAATTTCTAGAATTGAAAGCGAATTATACTCCACCTACGAGGCCTCTAACACTTCAAAGAGCCCTGCTAGAAAATACTCTCTGCTGTGTCCTGGTGTTTGGTCAGTGCTCTGCCAACACAAGATCCCCATTGTCCTTGTCATACAGCTTGACAGAAGCTGTCTTGTGTCCACACAGATTATGCCTAACTTTGTGACAATATCCTACTGAGATGGAAAACCTTGGATTGGTTGTTTGAGATCCAAACTGGCTCTGGCCAAGAATTTGTTTATAACTCAGAAAGCTATTTTCAACATGGCTCTAAGTGATGGTTAAGGAAAAGTAATATATATTAGGTCAAGCATGCCCCAAATATTTTGCGTACTTAGCGTGTCTGGTTTAGTTTCTATGCAAGAAATCCGGTTTGTGCACTGTGGGACCATTCTGTGAGGTGAAGTGAGGCATATCAAGGATGGATCAGTGGGTTCACGTCAAAAAGGCACCTCTGATCTGAATTAAAATGCTTCCATTGCTATCTGAATCCACAACCCTGTCCAGAAAAGAGTTCCACAGATCTGCTGCATAAATAATTATTGAAATATCTCTCTTTTGTTTGCTTCGCACCTGGCCCTGACTACTGCCATTTGGCACTTACACTGGAAGAGATGGCAAACAATCCCTATTTACCTCTTTCCCATGTTTTAGGAGCTCTCTACCTATTCCATTCTTTTCTTTTCCAGGCTGAAAGGACACACATGTAAAATCTTCCAAATATGGAAGCTGTGTGTTATCACTGACCATGCCCACTCTCTTCTCTGGACAATTACTGTGCTAACACAGCCTTCTGAAATAAGGTGCTGTCAAACACAGCTTACACAGTAGTATGAAGTTGTATATACTTGCTGTTTCACCCTCTATTCATTTCCTAACAGTTTTAAACATATGGTTAACATTAATGCTTCTTAACATTTGCCTTCTTGATCAGCCCTAAACTAATGCACTCAATGAAATCATCTGTCATTACCCCAAAACCTTGTTCCTGAGTGGCAACACTGCAATTTGACCCTAAAAATGAACAAGAAGTATGTCATAACTGGAATAACATTTAATGCAATAGAGGAATAATTTTTCAGACACATATCAGCAACAAGAAAAGCTGCTACTAATGCACAAAACCGTTCTGCAAGTTGTTTGTAGCTATTACCATTTGGCCATTTATTGCTGCACTACAAAATCATCATCTAATAACAAAACTCTTAATCTTAGTCTCCTGGAATTTTACACACATACTCTAGCATCTGTCCATTTTCCCCTAATCTGTTCTTCTGGCGTGTGTGTGCCAAAATGAGGGATTATCTGTCTAAGGATTTTACAACCTTTCCAATAAATTTCAAGTGAAATGATCAAGTATTTCCTTTATAGATACACAGCACCTATTTCTAGCAGACATCAGACTGAACAAAAAAAACCTTCTAAGAGTTAAGCAACTACTTTCCCCCCCACCCACCACCATGTTCAGGTCTCAAAGAATTTAAGCCCAGCTTTTCAAACACAGAGGTACTGTGTGTATCAAATTTGCTGTGGAAGATGGGTGCTGACCAATCAGGCCTAAGCAGTGCTTCTACTGATCTGCGTGGCCACCTGGATCTGCAGAAGGCCAAGTTGTGACACATGTGGTTTGTCTACAGGGGCCTATCCAGAACATTCAGATTTTCAGCATATGAAGGAAGACAGACAGAGCCAAGGCAATTCTCCATGCTATCCTGCTGCAGCTAAACCTGCCTACCTAAAGTGCTGCTTTCTTTAGAACTGCAATGCTACAACGACTTGTGTGATCATGTTGCCCTGACAACCAATGGAGATCCTCTGTGCAGTTAATCTAACACACATCTGTAATTTTGAGACAGACAGCCCTGAGTGGCTCACTGCCACTCACAATTCCTACCCTCCAAAACAAGCATGAGGTCAAGATCAGAAGTGTGTTGTACAAATCCAGAGAGTGGCGATCTGGCATTACTGTTAACATTGCATCCCTTCGTTCTGGCTGCCCGGCTGGTACTACTGGAGCACAGATCAGTACTTGAGAGTCTGTCTCACAGTCTTGGAGTGTTTTGATTTACAAAAGGAGGTCAAAGAAGAAAGACTGTACACATACCTTCAAGACAGTCCACTGCTCTACCACAATTGCATCATAGCCCTGCGTAGTTTTACTGTCTTCCACAGCAACATCTTCAAAGATAAATACTCCATCCATTGTCCCGTGTAAAGAATCTGTGAAAACACAGGGCTGCCTGTAAGCTTTACAGTGTAGTGAGGCATCTGAATTTATTAATAACATATTCTTCCCAGGAGATTACTACAACGTTCAAAGACATTCTCTGATAGTCTAGCTCTATTAAATGAAAGAGACTTGTATCTCTAGCAGTTTTAAGAGCAATCCTACTCCCTAATAACAAACCTTGCTGTCCAGTCTCTTATTCTACCCTCTGCCATCAAGAAACTATACCTCCCCCATTCTGAGCAGGCAAAAATGATTCAGTCCTCAGTTCAGCAGTACTGCTCACCTACCTGAAGTTATAAACACACTAAGGATCATGGATTATGTCAATGTATTATTTTCAAGGGGTTTTGAAGGTATACTGATTTATTTTTATGATATTTATGATATTGATACTTGTGACTATATCCATTTATTCACACAAGTCAGAACCCTGCATATGGATCAGTCATTGCAGATACAGTGATCCACACGGACTAGGGATGATCTGGCATATCTGAACAGTCTGAGAGAAAAGATACATTCATAACTATTTAATCAATTTACGAAGGCATTTTGACCATCTGGTTTAGTGCCTCTCTGTTCTCATTTGCATTCCCTACACATTCAGCCTTTTTTCAGACAACACATACTCTTAAAGTTACTTGAGCAGCACTTTCTCCTTTAACTCAGCCACACACTCCATAACCTGCAATCACTCCCATATACCAGAACTGAGGTTTTGTCGGCTCCATGACAGAACAGAAACAGAATAACTGGGGAAAAAAAAATATTCATCTTTCTTTGTTAAGATAAGCTGATTGATGGAACAATAGAATTATGTTTTGGAAAACAGTAAATAAGCAGGACTGTGCTCTTTATAAACAGAGAAAACTCTTCTCACATTGTCAAAAAGTGTCTTTTTCAGCCTTTCTAATATGAACAGTATATTTACCCTTTCTGACTGATTATAAAGACCTTGCTTATCCCCTCCCCAAATGCTGTATTTTGCATGATAGCTTCCTTATATTTCTAGCAACACTATATTTCTTGAGCTGGTATGATACATGTTTTTGAAATGCAGTCACACATGCCAAACTGACAGATTCTTGAACTGACAGGGAAGTCTTCTGGATAAGCCTGCTTAGGTGTTTCATCAGGGTCATCCTGCTTTCCTGGTGGATGTTACAAGGTCAAGAAATGCCAGCAGGAAGGAATCACTGCCTCCAAGAGAAAACATATATCAAACTCAGAAACAATTTTCACAAAGGAAGCAGTGAGAAGGATTAAGAGGCTTCTTACCTCTTGCAGACACAATCTCAGTCAACATCTTCCAATGTCATTATATTATCTAAATTCAATTTATTATCTGGAAATGACAAATCTGCTGCAGGCAAAGCCCACAGCAGACCAGACTCCTACATCTGGAGGCTTATGTCTACACACACACACTGCAGCACGACTGCTGCTGCAGGTGTCAGTGCACAATCCCTCTGTTTGTATTTGCACAGTTCCTTATCCTCTTTTGCTGCTGTTGCAGTCAAGCCATTAAGTTGCAAGTCAGGAGATGCAAATACTTGTCTCTAAAATAACACAGCTTTCTTTTTTTTTTTTTTTTTTTTTTTTTTTTTTTTTTTGTTCACTTGTAAAAGAAAAAAGTTGTAAACCACTTACTAGGGATTAAAAATCCCTGAGATTCTGTTCGGAGTCTGAAAGAAGAAGAAAAACTCTTTGTCTACTTTCACACTATTTCCACAGGCAGGTTTCCTGCAACTTTATTTAAAAGAGAGAGCCAAAGACTCCTCGCCACTACAGCAAGCTGGGATTACACACTGCTCCAAGGTGGATGAGCTGGACTACAAAGCAGTAACTCCTGTCATCCAGACAGATTTCTCATCCAAGTGAGAAGAACTGACATTTTTGTTGTGAAATAACAGGCCAGAGTACTAAGTAACTGGGTTACAGGTTTGAAAACACAGGGAGAGCAAGCCTGCCACATACCAAAGGAACAAGATTTAATTACTGGATTTCATTCAAAAACAGCACTTTGTTAGATCCGACACTACAAAGAGGGAACCAACTCAATTTCTGTAAAATATCACATTCCAACACCCAAACCCATATCCAAATCTATTTCAGGACACTAATGCACAAATAGCACTTTAATTTTCCAAAGCACGGATGACAGGACAGCACCTAAGATTGAAAGCAGATCCCTACTAGACACAAACATCCAGATCTTGCCAGGTCAGCTTTATACAGCACCAGTGCACTGCTCCTGTACTGTGAATTCCCTTAATGAAATTCAGTGTCACACTGTTGGCACAACTGCAGCTTGAGCTCTCCCCTCACCACGTGTTTGCCAGCTAATTAATAAGCGATCAAAACACAATCAGCAGGCGCGTGTTTGCACTCACTCGTAAATCATCCTTTATGTTTCATTCTGCTGCACATTCCACTCATGTAATTTACAGCTTCCACATATGTGAATATGATGGCACATATGCAATGTTTTAGAAACCAATAGCTGAGCTCAGGAGACCCAACAGGCAGCAGAAACTTCACTTGGCAGTGTTGAGTTTATGGCTGGACTCGTGATCCTAAAGGTCTTTTCCAACCTAAATTATTCTAAGATTCTGCTTCCTTGTTGGAAGTACAATGATTACTGTCGAAGGCTACATCCATCAATCACACAATCCATTCATTTTTAATGACGTTTTTTGCTAGTAAAGAAATCCATGGAAAATGAGAAAACTGGAAGGTGAAAATTGTGACGGAAAGACAGCTGCAAATGTAAAGAACAGTGTCTATTCAACAGAGTGATGCTGGTGAAAAACTCTACAGAAACTGGCTGATGACAATCACTGAGATTTCCCTCTCAACCAACCTCCTCTACCTGTCATGCCACAGTGTTTTAAAGATTCATGCCATGAATGCACACCTGCCAATTCTCACATCTCACACCCTGGCCACACATTTTACCTTTTACAGGTCATGTACTACACTTCCAGAGAAAAAGAGAGGCACAGGAAAGAATAATTGGATCATTAACTCCTTTACATGTGAAGCATTTGGGGTGCTGAGAATAATGGGGGAAAGGAGAATGCAGAAGAGAGAAGGCTAGCAGAGTCAAGTTTTGAAGAGAAGGCACTTATAACCCATGCTATGTGGTCAGGATCAGCAGAATTTCAGGGAAACTCTTACACAGAGCTGTGGAAGGGCAAGGAAATTAGCAGATGCACTGAGTGTGTCTGCAGTACCTTTATCACATAGATCTAAGAGCAACTTCAGTTGACAGTCACATATTCTAGAGCTGGCCCACTAAGTGAGATGTTCCTGATCCAACAGTTTCATAGAATCATAGAATAATTCAGCTGGATGGGGACCTCAGGATGCTCAAAGCAGGTTCAATATACAACTGCAGACCAGACCACTCATGGCTTTATCCAGCTGCATCTTCAAAATCTCCAAGAATGGACATGGCACAACTTCTTGGGCAGCCTCCTCCAGAGAGCGACTGCTTTCATGGTAAGAAAGTGTTTTTTTATATCCAAAAAGGACCTCTCTTATATTAATTTATGTATAAGTTTTCCAGTCCTCCTACCACACACTACAATCAAGGGCCTGGATCCACCTTTTTGATTGTCTTCTCATAGGCACTGCCAAGCACTGTTAGGTCCCCCAAAGCTGTCCTTTCTCCAGGCTGAACTAACTCTCTCAAGTGCAGGTTCATCTTGCTTGCTGCCTACTAAAATTCCCTGGACCTTTCAACAGAGCTGCTACCCAGCCAGGCTGGGGAAAGCCTGGATTAGTGAAAAGGCCTCTCCCTTCCCAGAGGCAGGACATTTGTCCTCATGGAATTTCAAACAGCTCCTGCTGGCATGTTTTTCCAGCCTGCCCAGGTCCTTCTGGACAGCAGCCCAGTTATGAGGCACAGCTGTCTGTCTCCTGAGTAAGGGATCATCCAGAAATTTGACAAAAGCAAGCCTCGTTGCCTCCTGTGCATCATTGATAAAATTCTTAAACACAACAGGTCCCAGGATAGATCTCTGTGATACTCCCCTTTTTACTGCAGGTAAACTGTGACCTATTAACCACAAACCTGAGTTTTAGCCATGTAACTAGATCTTTTAGGCTGCATGGTCCTAGCTTGGATACAAAAATATTGTGGGAGCTAATGCCAAACTCCCTTGATGAATTCACCCAAAATGACATCTACTGCTTTCTCTTCACTCACAAATCATTATTTTATCACAGAGGACAATAATTTTCAAGTATGTTTTACTCTTGTTAAATCCATGCTGAATGCCCCAGTCACTGTCCTCTCCTTCATGTGTCCAGGAGGTCCAAGAGGACCTACTCAGTGATCCAGCCAGAAATGAAGTGAGGCTGACCACTCTGTAGGTCTCTGGTTTGTCCTTTTGGCCTTTTTTTTAAAGACAGGTGCAACCTTTGCCTGTGAAGACTAAGGCAAAGGAAGTACCAGGTATCTCAGTCTTATCTAGATGTATCTGATCTCTTTTGCACATCCTGATATAGGACGAGGTGGATCACAAGACAAATCCTAACTCTATCAGTCCAAGCCTACATTTCCACTGATTACACTGGCACTTTAGGCTGTCAACTCATACACAGATTCCTGCAGGCCAGATTTTAGAGATACATTTATTCAACTGGATGCTACCTGCCTAGAAAGATCAGTTATCTAAAGCTTTAGATGGTAAGTTGGTTTTTCCAGTTTTCACTGTTTCCTATGTAAAGTATTTCCTGATTCAGATGCAGTTGTATTCTCCTTTAGTAATCCCTTGTTAGACAAGATTCAGCTCCTGGAATGTAGCTTAAGTTAAGACATTACTTGGAAATTCCAAATATTCATCCACTTGCAATAGGGTGGTAAGAAATGCCAATAAAACAAAACATTTTAACTTTGCTGTTTGTAGTATCATTTTCCAATCTCTACTCTTGAACTTCACTCTTTCTTAAAGAAAAGGCTCCAAAAGTAGAGGTTACAAACAATGTCCTTCCTCTGAAAATGTTCCATTACCACTGCATCTTTTATTAAGGTTTCCTACTGTGCACAAAAAGCTATTTTCACTGGGTTGTATAAATATTTGATGTAGCTCGATTGACAAAAACGTATTTTGATGTTCTTGCTTCTGATTTAAAGGAGGTATATGGGAAAAGATTACTTACTTCACCATGACAGCTGTCTTAGCAGGCGACAATTTTCCCCCTGCTGTCTTTGAACTACAAATTCTCCTTATCTACGAAAACTAACCTTTAGGCTGCTGTTGCTCTCAATGAGGAAAACTAGCTCTCTGTGGCTTTATGGGGCACGTGACATGAATGTCTGCCTTTTCTTTGTATTTGCATTCCTGCCCCCTTCTGAATCTTTTCACCTTCAATACACACAGAGAGAGTAATTCCATATGGGTGATAAAACTCCCAGTACTTCAGTGGCTAAGGTGACAATAACTGGTCAAAGGGATCACCAGCACATCTCTGTTGGAGGCAGATGACAGAGACAATCAATTGGACTCTCTTAAAAACCTTACTACTTTCCTCTTCCAAGCAGCTCACGTTTTGCTACTTTTGCTTTGTGTTTAAGAACTGTCAGTGTTTTCTGGCTGGTTGGCTGGCTTTTTTGAGGTTTGAAAGGCAGAAAATTCACAGACAGAATGGTACAACAAATACAAAAATGCTAGGCACTTAAAGAGCTGCAGTTCAAAACAACTGAGGATGAACCGGCTTGTGATTACTCTGTTAAGGCATCAAAATATAACCTTGAAGAGGTTTGACTCTCCCTGCCTTCTCACAGTGCTGACTGGAGACTTGCTGTTACAGGAACAAAGGAGACCCACCTGTTACTTCCTTTCCATTTGGTACTAATCTGTAGCTTGCTGCTACAGACTCCATTCCCACTAGAAGAGGGCAAGGGTGAATTCCTACAGTCACTTCAGATCACTGGGTAGGATCAGTTTGCATCTGGGACTATAGGCAGAATTATCAATTACATGAGCTGGATGAAAAACACCAGCAAGTAACTGAAGTGCAGATTTAAATAAATAACTGTTATCTGCCAACATAAGAACATTCAAGGACCAAGCAGGCTGCTGTTTCTAACTTACCAACAAAATCTGAATACATTTAATATATGGTGTAACTCTGCATGGTTTATATATTGCGATCAGCAATTGTGTAATATTTCTGTTTATAATTATCTGCTACAATAAGCAAAAAGAGACAATTGTTACCAGTGAACTTTAAAACTCCTTTAAAGACTAATTATTAAACTGTTAGCAGAAGGAAGAAACAGATTTATGACTACTGACAATCTGGAAATCTTCACTTCACTGGGTATTCCAAGGACAAGGGGGAAAAGAAGAAGATAATAACCCTGCTTTTAAGTCTAATAAGCAAAATAATGAATTCATACTTTCATCCAAAAAGAAAATCAGCCCCCAGAACAAAGAAATGTGATATGGCCAATTAAAGAAAGTATGCTGATACTACCTTAATTTGGAGGAGGATTAATCAGCGAAAAAGACCAGATATGAGGAGCTGGACAGGCTACCATAGAAGTCTAGACAAAAGCAAGGAGCTGAGAAGTCCTCAGACCCCTACTTCTCTCGTCCCTATTCTGTGTTGTTCGACTGGCATATGAGTAAAAAAGCTCTTCTATTTCTCTGCAGCATAGAAAAAAATTAGGATTTAAATGATAAATCATTTAACTGCAATTAATAGCAACTTACAGATATTCTTAGTAAATGTTCTTCTAATAGCATAATACACTTTTAGAAACCTTGTTTCAGCTTTTTGATTTTAAAACTTGTTCCTCCTGTAACCATAAAATGCTAATAAAAATGTTTATTAATTGTTCTTCAATCACTAATCTAACTTAATCCTGAGTCTGTCCACTTTTACATAATTTGTCACCCTGTTTGGTTTGAAACTTTATTGCCAGCACTCAAGCCTACTTTATCTATGTCCACAGGCAGTTATCCAGCACTCCTCACTCTGGTATCCAAGTACATGAACCTCCCACAGGGCTCTGCTACATAAATGAACTCTAAAAGTTTAAGTAACAGAAAAATGCTGTGTTTAAAACATTTTAGAAAGAACTGACAAGCAGATTTTATTTAAAAAAACTCACTGAGTCTGACAACTGAGCCTGATAGAGCCAATTAGGTTTGCCTCTGTGCAATTTATATACATAAAGCAAATGACCATTTGTTTTTAAGCAAGTTAACTAGCAATTACAAGGCTTTCCAGGAAGCCGTGTGAAAGCATCCCATCAGCTGAACTTTAGACCTTCCTTTTTTTTTGCTACTTGTTTGTAAAATGAAAAATTAGGATTGCCTGTTAATTTCCTGATTGACTTTTACCAGAACTGAGTCATATTCCTGTGTTTCATCCTGGGTTCTGGATTCAGACCAACAGTAAAAGATGCTCTGGAAACAGCTGCCCTGTAATTTTGAGGCATAAACCAACTAATCTAAGTAGGAACGTGCAATCTCTGGGTTACCACCATTCCTCTTGAAAAATGCAAAACCAACCAAAATTATGCTAAAGATTCAGGCGTAAGTACTTTAATCATGAAGTACACCACTCACATAATTTTCCAATAAAGTTAATCCAGCTGCAACTTCAACATTTTTATGTTGAAGTAGTTCCTGTTCTCATGGCTCATTGGTTATGTCTCTTGGATCTCTGTACACAAGTCTTTATCTGTACAACAGGCTTGCCTTCAAAGCCATGATGACCACAAGTGTGGTACAGACTGGCTACAGTACTAAGCTGGACCCAGTGCCACTCTTCCACAACATGCAAAAATCTAGGAATTTAAATCTTCTTAAATTAAAACCAACATTTATCCATCACTCATAGCTAAGATGAAACAAACACAGAAGACAATTTTGTAAAACAGTGTACCATCCAGGTGGAAGAGGTCTCTGCAAGAACTGGAATTAACTGACTTCTTGCTGGACAGATAAAACTCCAGTCCTTGCACTGACCTGCAATCAGAGCCAGATGCAGTGTGTGGTCGGACAGCAAAGTCACTCTTCTATTTATGTCATCTGTTTTGCAATCTTATTAATTTAATTCACTTTACTTGGTACTGTTTATTAACTCTGTATATTTCTGCAATTATAAAATAATCTCTAGAATGTTTATAAAATACAATACATGATCTGTTTTCCTTATTCAAATGCCAAAATATTTTTTGTACTTTCATTCCATTTCACTGAAAGAGGATGATCTAATAAAAATCTGCCCCAAGTCTACATTAAAACACCTCCCAAATATCTTCTCTTCAAAGATAATGGCCTTTATTAGAGGAGAAAGGAAAATAATCACAGCATAATGCTTTCTGTAATTTCCATACCATTTACCATTCCAAGGCTGAAGATGGCGTTTACCAGTGAGCCTCCTTTCCTGAAGTGATCTGTCATGTGCTCCAGCCAATTTGCTTCTAAGCTGTTGACAGTCTGCCCATTCCTGGAGATCCTCATAGGGATAGTCACTGTATAGTACTGGCTGCATTTTTGTGGGGTTTTGGGCTTGTTGAAGAGAGCGAAGATCTCTGCTTCTACCAAAGAGTAAAAAAAATGGAATAATGCAACAACCGAACCATAAAATTTCACCTACAATAATGCATAACCCACTGTTTGACCTTGACTAATTACACTATGCAACTGCAAAAAATTCTTCTCCTTAATACATTTCTGCAGTCCAACACAGTAGGACTCTCTCAAAACCCAATACAGTATTTTGTTTGCTTTTACAGTATTTTTTATTCACAATGCATTCACTGTTGATAATAAAACATTTAAAGACAGTAATACCTGAGTACTAATGCAACATTCCTCTGTGGGAATCATCAGTTCAAACATGAAATCTTACTGTAAATTTAGAAGGAATTGCATTCTGTAGATCATGGCCATTAAAGTATTAAATAACTTGGTTTTGATAACACAAAAGCATGGAACAAGCCAATGGCAGTCTCATCTCAAGAAAATGCAGTGAATCATTTATGTAAACTCTGGTATCTGCTTTGTTGATTTATTCTAGATCTGAGCCAAGGTGAGATATTAACATAACAGCAAATGAATTTTAAAAATGGAATTGTGAAGGGTCTCAAAAATTAGAACATCTAGATTATTTTCCATGTCTCCTCCAGTATATTTTAGGAGCAGTTACTAGAGGCAAAAAAGTCATTGCTGACAGAAAAGCTGAGCTTTCACAGTCCTAAACTGGAATCAACTTTAAAGCAGATATCCCTCTTGGAAGGGTATAACCATAATTAAAATAACTAACTAACTAAAATAACTAACTAAAAAAATTTTTGAGATTGTCATTTTACTTATTAATGGACATGGAAAGCAGCAGTAGAATGTCTATTGACTTCCAAATGCCAAAAATTCTCCCCAAATATATTAATATGAAAAGTAAAGACATTACATGAAATTCCTTCACTCAACAAGATCCTCATTTCCAAGTTATTAGGTTCTAACCTCAAGCAAAAGTAAACAAAGAGATGTCAAGAGAAATGTTAAGATTGCTCTCTAACAAAAATCACTAAGCAAGAAGCAGTGTGGAAATTGAAAAAGAGATCAGAAGGGAGATGCTCAGAAACAGGCTGGCAGCACTTGAAGAGAAGAGCTGGAAGCTCATAACCAAAATGAAAAGAGACCTGATGATCTCAGACATGAGCTAAATTTCAAAACAGTAGAAAGGAATAAACATTAATGTGAATCCTCTTGCTGTTCATCACTTGTTTAGAAAGAATGAAATTATGATAATCCTAGCTCAGAAAAGCACACACAGAATACTTCTCTCATCACTTTGATTCTGACCTCCAGAACAGTCTTTTGTTGGAAAAGGAGATCTTTCTGGTGGGTATTAAGACACTGATTTGAGAAGCAGGACATGACCCTGCAATGTGTGTTCACAGCCCTGAGATCCAACCCTACCCTGGGCTGCACCCAAAGCAGCGTGGCCAGCAGGGCCAGGGAGGGGATTCTGGCCCTCTGCTCTGCTCTGGTGAGACCCCCACCTGGAGTACTGCATCCAGCTCTGGGCTCCCAGCACAGAAGGACATTTGCAATGCATCCAGAGGAGGCCATGAAGATGATTAGAAGAATGAGGTACCTTTTCTGTGAGGAAAGGCTGAGAAAATTTGGGCTGTTCAGCCTGGAAAGAGCTCAGAGCAACCTTCCAGTACATGAAGGGAGCCTAAAAGAGAGCTGGAGTGAGACGTTTTACTGGGCATGATAGGACATGGGGGGACAGCTTCAGACTGAAAGAAGGCAGAGTTAGATTAGATATTAGGGAGAAATTCTTCATGGTAAGGGTGGTGAGGCCCTGGAACAGACTGCTCAGGGACATTGTAACTGCCCTGTCCCTGGACAACCTGGTCTAGTGGAAGGTGCTGTCTAACCCAAGTCACTACTAACAACAATTTTCACCAGTGACACCAAATCCTCAAGCATAGCCAAACACACCCTTCAGCTTGGTTCCAAGTAACACAGCACTTTAGGATATATTATTGGAATATCTGTGCCTTGTCCACAGGCAAATATTTTTCAACATTGCATTGAAAAGCTTTTTAAAAATGGGGGAAGTGAAGGAGCACTACAATACATTCAGGAATCAAGTGAAGAAGCATAAAAATAACACTTGAATAATATAAAACCTAAAATAAAGAACATATTTAAGATTCCACAAGTAGTAAGGAATATTAATTTTTTTCCTGAAGTTTTATGTAGGGGAGAAGCAGTTTAAGAATGGTAACTTCCTACAGAATACGTAGGAAAAAAACCAACCACGTGATGCTTTCAATCTTCACACTCCCAAGGAAGGATGGAGAACTAGTGCCAAAAACTGAAATACATTTTCCATGGGAGGAAAAGGGAGTGCTGTAATAACAAAAATTAATTCAAGAGTAATAAAGAAATCAGCAGTGTTGTACAGGATTTGGAAAAATTCTAACTTACATGAGCTATCACATAAAACTGCTTTCTCAGACCTTGAGTCTTGGAAAGTATTTGCATAACTCAGCAATTAAAAAAATGCATGAAAAAATAAAGCCAAAAAGCACCCAAAGAAAGATAATTGAGGAAGCTTAATACATTTTCAAAATAAACTCTCTTTTCTGGAAAATCAGCCGCAATCCTGGGGTGTTACAGACAAAAGTTGGGAAGACTGGAGGTGATCAGCTTCACATTATGCAGAAATATTAACAACATGGTTACTTGTAGCAATAGAATTTCAATATTGAGTAAGGAGAGGAACAGAATCAAAGAGATAATTAAACTTGCTAAGTTAACTCTCTCAAAGACAGCATAAGAAAAAGAGAAAGAACTATATCTTGTTAGACTCTGGTTAGTTAGATAACTAATTTTTAACTATAAGAGACGTTTTACATGTAAAATTGTAGAGTTGGGACAGCCCACCTCTAAGGCTGTAGACCAGAAGAGATTGTTTAAACAACAGCTATGCTTTAACCCAATCTGACTGACCCCTTGCCCAACAAAAACTGAAAAAAGTATGTTGGAAGGTTATTAGAGGGTGATCCAAATTGGATCCAAAAGCTAATTACACCAAACTGCAACGGAAACCAAGACAATAATCCAACGAGCACAATGCAAAGTCATTCTGGGTCCTATATACGAAATTCCCAAAGGGGTAGGATTGTTTGACTGAATCTATGTAGAGTCTTAGAGAATAGGGATAAATTAAAGTCAAGGACAGTACCAGCTTTAGAAATTTCACCTACATTCCCCCTGCATAGATTTGTAGCGTGTAAGGAAATTAAGGAAAGCAGTAAGAGAAATTAGTGTAAACATGGTTTTCTTGGATTTAAACAAACATAGAAATGTATTTTGAGGCTTAAACTGGAAACAGAGCAAGAATATTCTTCATTTCAGTTTTCTAAATTACTCTGGTCTGCATCCTATTTTGAACTACAGTTCCTGCTATGGAAGTAACCTTTGAGCAACAAACACCTTAAGGAGGGTATTTTAGACCTCAGCTAAGACTTGTAGTCTTCGATGGCATTTAAAAAGTGGAAAGCCCACCTGAGGAAAAAAGATGTCAAAGAAATGAAAGAAATAAAACTAGTATATGGGTAAAAATCTTTAAAAAAAAACCCCAAAAACTGGAAGGCAAATTATTATGAGCCCCATTACCAAAATTCTAATATGAATTAGCAAACATGAGTCATTAACATAAATAACTGCTGTTTTCCAGTAATTACAATTCTGACTGGAGCACTGACCCACACACTGACTGTAGGATACCAGGAGATATCAGAGTCCAGATCACATATATTTATGCTATTCCTGAGGTGGTTTAATTCCAGCTATCTATTCACCTGCTACAAAGGGACTAACTGTGACAAGTCTTTGTGAATTACTCCTTCTATGGCTGCAAAAGCTTGTCAGGCAGATTAACAGGGCTTTTTATTCAAACAGACAAAAAGGACACAAAGATCAAGAGCTCTTAGGGTATGGCAACAAATACAGAAATGAACCAATTCAGCTGAACATCAGACAAAAATAATCTTCACACTCAGGCATACATATAGGCCATTACAAGGCTGCACATGCTTATATCATCTCCTCCTTTGCCATCTGACTCCTGCACAGTTGTTGTGAACTGTGTAACCATGCTGAAATCAGGTTAAGTGGCTCATTTTGGGCATCTTTTCTTCACTATCTCAGTGGCAATGTCCCCCCTGCATCCCCACCCCCAAAAGGAGGTGGGAATGTAACTGAGGTGATTTTAACTTTGCTTTTATGTACAAGAGGTCACTGCAGTACTTACTGCCAGTAAGTGGTTTCAAGCATCGTGCAGGCGTTTCACTCTCTGCAAGTCCATTCGTCTTGTCAGCTGCTTCTCTCACACTCGGGCTCTCACACTGGGACTGTTCTTCACTTCCCTCCACAGGTTTGGAATGCAGCTCTTCAGTAGCCTGTCCTTCACCTCTACAGCCCTCTCTGGATGTGGCACATTGGTCAGCACTTTGCTCACTCTGTGTTGGTGTACTGCATCCATCAGTGCTGTCTATTTTCTCGCCATCCAGTGAAGCATGATCCTCAGGGTAATTTGAAACATTTTTATTATCTCTTGATTGCACAGAGTTGTTACTGGCAGGTGTCAGGGAGGTGCTGACAAGGCAGTTCTTTCGGGAATGGTACTGAGGTATAATTCCAACAAATTTCAAGCCTTGACTTGCAGCATCTTGAATCTACAAGTTGAAGAAGATTAGATTTTTAACTGTCAAGCTGTCTTAGCTAAATAGAAACACAGAAAATAACACCCTTCAAGGCAGTGAGCATGTAATTTTGCTACTTTTGTCCACTATCGCTAGAAATTGCCGTGTTGCATTTATATAAAAAGGTACATTCTAAAGAAGCAGGATGAAAAGTTGCCCAAACCATCTGATATAATGTGAAAATGGGAGGGGGAAGGAAAAAAGAAAATGCCTACATATTTCTTCACAAGAGATAAAGCTTATTTATAATAAAATACTAGAAGTGGTATTTTTTACCAAAAAAAAGTTTTTGTTTTGATCTTAAGAAATCAGAGACTTATTATTTTATCTTCTGCTGTATTAGGTGTGTGATTATGACATTTATGCAAGGAAGAGCTTATTAATTCTATAACAACAGTTGTTGTTTGTCCTATTTTGGATTGAGACACAAATGGCAAACTTTCACATAATGAGCGCATAAAAGCAAAGCTATTTTAATACACCACTTTGGGGAAGATACAGAACTCAGAACAGAAAAAGGTGTTGTGACATGAGCTAAGAAGAAGAAAAAGGAAACTAAAAGGCTCTATAATTAACACTTTACACTTCAGGTAAAGGAGGAAAATGAAGGAATCAGATCACAAATGATCCTAAGAAAAAAATGATCAGGCTAGTAGTAATGACAATTAGATAAAGCCAGCATTAGCTAACGAATGTTTGAGATAAAGCAGAAAGAGAAATCTCTTTCAGGCAGGCTCAGCACTGTGGAGTCATCAGCCTCACACTCTTCAAACCCAGGAGAAGTGTGAGTGCGAGACAGACTTCTGTGAAAACATATGAGTGTCTACTGCTTCATTTATCAAAACCATTCACCAAAGTGAAAAGGCTTCCATTTAATGCATACTCTTCACATAATGTAAAGTACAAATACACATAAATCTTTTAAAAATAAATGCTTGAGAATGGAGAAATAATTTCACTTTGCATAACACAAAATTGCAGAGTTAAAAGTCAAAATTCTTTGCCCGTGCTCAAATTAGCATGAATTTAAGAAAAGCAGTTCAGCCGGACTTTTTTTGGTAGCAAGTAAAAATGAAGAATTTTGTATCTTTTTCCAATTTAAAAGGAAGCTCATTTTTGCATCTTCTCTACACACTTTTTTCCCCCCTTAGTCTGTTTTTTTTCTAGTGAATCATTTACTTCCTGGTAACATGTTACTGCTCCAAACACACAAACCTACAGATGACTGATCAACAAGAACTTCCTCTTTCAAACCTCTATTATATTTTCCATGTTAAATTAACTCTTAATTTCATGATCACAGGAATTTAAACAGAGGCCTCCAGGAAACAAGGCAATGGCCTTCACAGGTGTTTAGCCTGGAAACATGGGATGCTGACTTAAGTAAAGCTCATTGCTAAACAGGACAATAAAAATACCATTAGCAGTATCCTGGCCAAAAGGGTATCTGTCTACAAAGAAAGTTAGCTTTTACTTTGCTCAGGAAGGTTTAAGTATCAGTGACAGATGCATTTATATTGTACTCAATGGTCCCGGCTCTCCACTGTATCTCAATTAACTTTTATACAAAGTTTATATACTTAGTGATAGAGTTAGAAATTAATTTCATCTCTTAACACTCATGTATAGACACAACACTACATTTGTTCAGTAGGCTGCAGGGCAGCTAATTATAGAAATCTAACTAGTGTGCAACTGTTAGAGAATTTGAGGACAGTACATATGTGGTAATATTACTGGTCCTGGTCAATAAAGACTGCTTGTCAATCTACATCAGACTCCCACGCTGTGATATGGAGGAGAGAGAACAGCTTTCACAGATACTGCTGCAGTGTTTTACAGTCTTAGCTTACTCAAAAACATTGTCCTTGTTCTAAAGAATACCTGAAGCTGAGGTGTTTCTTTTGAGGCTCTTGTTCTCAGAACAGAAATGTGAGGAACTGAAAACCAAATTACAGTCTTACCTGTATTGGCCAAACAGCTTAGCAGGAAGATTGCAAAAAAAGAGTTTGCATCTTCAAGGCCCTTTCCAAACAAAGTTAATACTGTACACTACAGAACACAAAATCTTATTTAAACATATATTTCAAATTTTCCCAATGACATATGGCAAAACCAAACATATCCTTCTTCTCAATAAAGCAAAATGTAGCAGGAAATGCTACATCAAAAGTGTGATGCAAACTGCAGAACAGGAAAGTGATGTATCAGGAGACACAGTCTCTCAACTTCTCACAAAACCATGAAGAAGCTAGCCTTCATTAGAAAGTGTAAAGACTGAAAATATTCAAACTACAAGGGCAATTTGTTTTTCAGGATCCCGCTGAGAGCTTAAATATTATGCAATTTTAGTTGCCTTCACATCCAGACTGGATCATGCCATTCAATAGAATCATATTTTCTGTTTCCTGCATTTCAAAGATTGAATATACAAATTTAAAAAAAAAAAAAAAAAGAAAAAGAAAAAAAAGAAGCAAAACTAACCCAACTGACCAAACAAACCAACCAACCAATCAAACAAAAAAGCCCCACAAAACCAAACCCACACCTCAGTAACTGGAGATATACAGAAGGACTTTTTCTGCAAGCCACCTGCAGATTTTGGACCTTCTTGTGGTATTCTGTGCTGGTACACAGACAGTTATGTCTGTCACAGCCTTCTGGGAAAATATCTCAGCAGATGTGGTGCTGGGAATGAGTGAGAAGGCAAAGTACAGGAGAAAGAAGGGGTAAAGCTGAAGTGGATGGGAAGAACATGATACTACTTGGACAGAGTCACCCAAGATTTATTCCAGCTCAGATAAATAACACAATTACTTGTCTTTACACGCCAGTGTAGAGCATTAACAAAGAGGCCTAACAAAGGTCTGTGTCACACTGCACTGTTTGACTAAATGAAAAGAAAAAATGTAGAAACAACAACTACATCGCTGCCACTTTTCACATCAGATAAAAATCTAGATTTTAAATACCCTTATGCTAAGTGATCAATATTAACTTCAACTGTTTTATGACAATGTTATATCTCAAATATACTATATACTTGCTCTTTACACCTTGGGAAATTTTGTAAAGGGAAATTCCAGCAAGATTTAAAAAAGAAAATTCTTTGCTTCTTTCCCCAGATGGGAACAGAAACATTTTCACTGCCTCATAAAGTGCTGCTTGGATGATATTAACTACAAATACAAGACCAGATCTCCATCACAAAGGACGTTATTGTTCAACCACAGAAGCAGAACTTAACTCATTTATTTCAATCTGGATAAACCCTCAAGTGGGTACATACAAATTCATTTGCAACTGGCTCGCAACAAATTGGATTTATGGCAGTTTAAAAATAGAATCAGCTTAAAGATGGGGTGAAATTTCATGTGTACAGAGGGCCAAGGCAGTTAAAGAATTTAATGTCATCCCTATAATTTGCTTGATTAGAAACCTGGCATTTTCCCCGAGGGGAAAAAAATGACAGATTTAGCCTTCACTGTCTGTGAAATAAATACCAAATCTCCCACGAACTTTAGAAGGAATAGGAACAAGCACCATGTCCAACCCTGATGTCACTACCTTAATTGAATTTTAGCTGGGGCACTTGTGTTAACATTCTTAACATTTGGGAAGTGTTATTGTTTATTTCAGAACTGCCTGACCGCTGTTTTAATACTGCATTTGGAAGAAAAGGAACCTTCAGCAGCACAAAGCAGTGTCTCTAAACATTATGTTGATGTAGCAAATTTATGTCTCATCTTTTTAAATACTTCTCATTCTCTTGAAGGCTCCCTACTCAAAATGGCTGACAGTCCAAATTAAAGATCTGTAAAACCACACCTGGCAACAGCACGGCTGAATGATGAAATCTTCTTTTCTGGAAAGTACTTGCTTTACTCTGTGGCTCTTACAGTCATGTGAGAACTCATGTTCAAAAGCTCATTTTGAACAGTCATATACAGCCCACATAATATTTGATTCTGTTTCTTGTTCTGTTGTCAGCTCCATAATAATCTCCTATTGACAGCAAGCACTATGGTACTCTTATAAATATGGAAACTCAAGGATATGGATCCCATGCTGAACAGAATCATACACTTTTGTCAGCAATTGCTTACAAGGAGATCCTGATCACATCCCTGTGGGATGCCACACAGAGTATCAAACACTTCCAGCAAGCTCAGGGTAGTATTCCACCAAAACCCATAAAAATGTGAAATTTAATAATGAGGATCTCTCCCAGATAAGAATCTCGAACAAATTATTTACTAAGTGTTAGGGATTTCTCTTCACTCTTTAATGCCAGGAGCTGGACATTTCTGAGATGTGTCCAGAGAAGGAGCAGTTTTACTAATATCATCAAGGCACTTGAATTTACAGCAGTCCTAAATGGTCTCAAGGCTTACACTTTCTGACGACCTAGAGAAAAAACACCTTCAAAATTTAGGCACTAGGACTAAACATTTCATTAGCAGGTTTGTTAGATGGTTCATTAGATAACAAGGTACCGAAAGAATTTCACAGAAACACAGAAACAATTTATGAAGAGCACACGTATCAAAAATGCTCTTAGAGGAGCAAGGAACTGATTTTCTGATGGTCAGATGCATTTAGTAAGCTCTGCTGTGAACTTTGGGAAAGACTGCTACTTAATCATACTGATGGCCAAACATATGGCCTTGGAAACAATAGCTGGTTAATTTTGCTCAGAGCTGTCTATTTAAACAAAGTATGAACAGCTTAGCAGTAAAAGAAATGCTTGCCTGTCTGTTTATTTAGTTGTTGTTTTTAAAAGAACCAAGTTAAAGACATTAGGTGTGTCATAATGTGCACCAGAAACCAGATCAGTACATTTCTCTACCTTCTTCTTAGGATTCAAGCAAATCTCCTTTGAAAACAGACAGAACCAGGGATCTTCATGCAAAAAACACGATCTTGTGGTTTGAGGAGAATGCTATGTACTGCATGCCAGGAGTTGGAACTGGAAAAGTATGCTCAAGAATACAGTCTTCCAACTCTGTCCTCCTTCATTAATATTTAGTAGAACATGTTTCATCATAAATACTGCACATCCCCCTCCTAGTTTACTCATTTATGGAAACAGATGTTTAAAATTAAGACAAGCTTTTAGTCTGCCTCTTATATTTTCCGTAGGTCTCATATGCTCCTTAGCAGACAGGAACAGTCATCAAGAGTTTACTGCTTATTTTAAAACCAACTAAGCTTAGCTAATGTTCTAAAGGAGGATTTAGTTCTTTCTATATGACTCAAAACTTCTGAAACTTTGGTATTTTTGCATCTCAATGCAAACACATTACAAAAAAAAATAAAAAAGGTAATTCTGCTAATCAAATAGCAAAGCATTCAACTTGCTCATCATTTTCCTATCTGATTACTCTGGACTAGTTCACTGCTTGCAGATTTCCAAACCATGAAACCCTTCTGACTAGAATGCCTCTTTGTTTAAGCCTGTATTTCCCCTGCATTTTTAACCTGTTCCAGTTTACATTCATCAAATTTTGAATTTGAGATGGATGGTTCACATTCATATACACAGAAGCAAATATAAATGCAGCTTTTAGAAAGTAAAATCCCAGTCTGCATTCAAGTTTTCAAATTATCAAGTATTTTCACTGACAATTACATCAAAATAGGCCATGAGGGATAAAACACTGGAGGGATGCCTTGGAAAATGCTGCCATAATCCCATTGATTTGCCATTTTAAGATCTCACTGCAGTTGTGGCAGACGCACAAGAATTAGAACAGGAACAATGTGGAGAACAAGGCACTGAACAGGGTAAGAAAGCAAGCTTTGAGTTTTACAACATGTTTCTTGGTAGTAGCCTCTGCAGAAGGGAACTGAAGCCTACAAACAGCACAGGGAGAAACGTACTGAAGCCAGGAGCTACTGCAACTTACTGCTGTGCTGAATGAAACAGAAGGTGGGATCCTAAGGCAGTGCTGCAGGAGATACTAAATTACAGAAAGCTATACATCTCCTGCTACTCAAGCCAATAAAGTAGTGAGATTAACAACTTGAAATTCCTCTCCAGCTCGCATTGTATTCACTCTATAACCACGCTAAACATGCAGCGCAGCATGGCACAAGTACACTGGCTTCCTTCAGCATATTTCATTACATGACAGATCTTGAAACCAGTCTCATCCTCTGTGGTCCTGGGTATGATGATTCTTCTCAAATCACCTCCTTTTAGCACCTTCGCTGAAGGCAAAGAGTGAACATTGCTGGCCACATGCTACAAAGATTCAGTGAGTGTGGTATTTGTCCAAAAGCAACATAATGTACCTGCATACTCCCACCCTTCTCCTAACTCTGAAAATAAAGTCTTGAAATTATTCACATAATCTAGGATTTATTCCCTACAATCTGTTTTAGACTTGGGAACAACTGCTAGAGAGCAGCCAGCTATGCTCAGTCAACTCAAATATTTGATATTCACTTATTTTTAAAGTGTAGAAATTGTGTCCCAAGCTCTTGGTCAAGAGAACTATCATTTTTAAAATGCAGACCATGTTCTGTGCAAGAATCTTTTGTGAGTAATTCCTACACTAACTGGTGAACACAAGCAAGGGGAAAATACAGATTTACAGAGGAGTGTCGTTGATGGTTGTATGTAAAAACCATTTTAGCAAGTAGCAATAATGTGATTCATTGTGAGTGATTCTAGTCCATCTCTGTTCTACGCAGTGGAAACAAACAAATAAAAAGGTTCAGGACAACAGGGGTACTTTAAAAAGTAGGAATTCAGTCTGAAACTTGCAGATTTTACATTTAATTTGCAGGGAATACTATTTTCAACTTTATATCAACTGAAGAGTGTTTCTTTAAAATCACATTGTTTCATCAACCCATCTGTTACTCATAGCCAAAATTACAATTTGAACAATTTGCTGGTAATTTATTTTAGCATGGTATAAAACATTATCATATTTACTGTTATTTAAAAAGCTATTTTTTCCCACCAGACAGAAGTAGGATCATTAAAAATATCAACTGCATACTTTATAATATCTATTTTTATCTTGGGCAAGGGGATGACTCTGAAAGCTGATGGGGGCAAAGGATTATAAAAGCACTACCAGACTCCTGGGAGAGTCCTGAAAATAGTTTTGCAATGTCCATGGAAGATATATATCAACACCACTCTTACAGGGCTTAGTCAAAAGAACACAAGTTGAAAGAAGCTTAAGCAGGAACAGATGTTTCCCTTCACACCAGGCTGTTTAAAATAGAGTATATGCTATTTTTTACCATCTCTTGTTATATATACACTTAGAAAATGTTAACAAAATGCACTTTAATAAATATTATCACAGCAGATTACAAACAGCTGAACTATTGATGTTGAGTTTTAAGTTCTGCTTCATGACCATATCTACTGCTAACATCTAAATGCTTAAAAAAATAAAATAGGGGTTCTGCTTGCACTGGAAACATGCAGAAAACAAAGCTGTCAGCTAAGTGCTCAGCAATGGTTTTCATTACAATGCACTACAGAAATAATGTTGTATTGTTCTCCTGCAAATACCCTAGAGAGTGAAGGTTTTGTGGTGGGATTTTTTGTGTTTGTTTTAAAGGTGGAAATTATTTTAGAAGAGATTGAGATCACATTTAGGTAAATAATCCTAGGTAATAAACAAGACTCTAGAAGGGTCATTTTTTTAGCCACAGAGATAAATTTGAACTGCTTATTTATTGGAAGAACAAACCTCTGTGCAGTATTAAAGACTCAATTTTTTCCCCTTTTCTCTTTCACTGCCACCTGCTCTGACTGTACACCCTGCAGAAAACTTCTGAACAGACCAGCTAAAGCATATGTGAAATAAAGAATAAAGCTTAGGATTACAATAACCATCTAAGGACCCCTGGTACCAACAAAGCAAACACAGACTTCACAGAGAAGATCCCTGTAAGACTGCAGCATCCAAGCCAAGAAATCCACCAACATATTAGTGTTCCTTAGAACACATAAGCTGCATCTCTTTGTTCCTTCTAAAACATAAATCTCAATGTAAACATTAAGAGATGAACAATAAGTAATGAAAGAGACAAGACAAGTGCTGGAACAGTTATATGAACCCCAGCATTTTTCTTCTTGCTTTTCTTATTATAAGTAAAAAAATACAGTATCAGTACTTTTCACATTCATTATTTTCTAGGAAATTGCAGACTTTTGTCTTTTCATTTCTTGTCAGGCTTTTAACAAAAAAATAATAATATAAATACATATTATTATGGAGACATTGATATGTTTCTCATCTTCCACATCCTCTTGCCATTTCCTAATAAGATGCTGAAGAGTTTAAAAACTCAGAAGCTGAGAGTTCAAAATAATTTCTTACTGCTCTTACAAATAATACAGGTATGTGAAGCCCCTTGTTTTTATCACACAAAACAAATGTTCATTCTGATGAAAATATGTAGAAAATAAGTGAATCACTCCCCTGACTAGAAACATTCACAGAAAAGATTTTTAAAGTTCTTGACAATTTCAGTAGGTATTTAGCTGTTATTTTAGAGGAGAAACAGAAGTCCTCCTAAATACTTCAAGCCTGCTTCTATCTTGCAACTTCAAAGAAGCTGGAGAATTAACCTATCTTTTAAGAGCAACACTAACACAAAAATTCTTCACCAGTTAGAATCGTTACACAGACGACTCTCCAGAAAACAATGTGCATGAACTAAGATAGCAGAAATCCTGAAAGCTCTGAAACAGCTACAGATCAATGGAAGGGAAAAAATCAAGAGAGCAGGAAAAGAAGGCTCTCAGTATTTTAATTAAATTACCAAAGCAGAGACACATGCAGTGAGAGTGACCTGTAGTTTTTCAGGGGGTGCAGCAGTTCCTTATCCAACCACCAAGCCAGTCTCCTGCCTGAGGCTCCCTCCAATGGAGAGAGAGCAGATAAAAGGGCAGGGGAATCAAACTGCTCCACGAAATGTCTCGCCCCTCAGGAGCACACTGAATTCAACTACAAATTAGCAATGCATATTAATTTCCAGTGCATAAACTTGAAACAGACTAATACCTCATGGCAGTTTATTTCTGGCAACATTTACTTTTCAATGAAATTGTCAAGAAGGGGTTCAAATACAGTAGATCCCTTCAGCAATGGAGGATGAGAGCTCTTCACACAAATCTCAGTATTGTACAGCCTTTCTTTCAAAAAGTGCAATTCTCTGCTCAACTTGCCTTTGTACCAGAGAGAACTGAGGATCACTATTTCAAAGGTCAATTCTAAATCAAGTACATGGGTAGCAGCATCCTTGAAATGTATTCTGTTGGCAGATTCCCCCTTGGGGTCCCACTCACTCACATCTTAGAGGTACCATTGCTTCCATAGCCCACCAATGCTATTATAGGCAATAAAATAAATGTCAAAAAACTTACTGGCAAAATCACTGCATCTGCAGGAGTCAAGATTATTCATAGAGTGCTTTGGACTACAGAAGTTGTTCTGAGGATCAGTTAAGGCAGTGACATGTTACTGGCAGCTTTGGCACCAGTGGTAATGATTTGTACTCACTGAACTTGACCAAGACACAAGAGAGGGAGCAGCAACAAGCAGAATTGACGCACACAGTCTCGCCCAGCAGATTTCATGGCACAGTAAGCATTGCAAGGTGTTTCACAATGGCAGGCCAGTTATAAGTGGAACCAGTCCACATCTGAAAATGCAGAACCAATTACTCATCTGTACTGCCTTAGGTTTGCTGGAAGAAATTAGACTCTGAATTTCTGAAGCAAGTAAGGACAGACATAGAGAAATCCATGTCTAGTCAAAACCACAATGGAAGATGCCTGCATTTGGATTTCAGTTAAGCTGCACCATTTTTAAACCACACGCTCTTCTCTACTTATCATGCTTCCTGCTTCCACAAAGACAAGAAATGTGAATCCTGCAATGGTGTCACATTGAAAAAAAGATACTGTACAAGAATTCCCTCGGATGGTGCATTATTAAGGAGATAACCAAGGATGATCCAAGGATGTACTTCCTAAATTTTAAGAAGTCAAAACTGGGGAGACATGGTACAGAAAGAATCCTCCATTTCCTAACCTGTCACCAACCTGTGAAAGACGTGAACATAGGAGTAAAACCTTCTGCCTGTTACAGTTCTAAACATGTACCTCAGATTGATACAGAAAACAGAGGTCATGAGAAATATATTTGGCATTCATAAATGACTTTGTGTCCAAAAAAACCTTTACTTGGGATGTCAGCCTAGCTTCTCCTTCCCTTACTTGTCTCCACAGACTCCAGAGAACACTCTCAGAAGAAAAAATGATAACAGGATACATAGAAACAAAAAGCAACTAGGGAAGTAATTAAAGGCTATCCTATTTGACATGAGATATAAGTCTAAATATTACAAAATATGGTACCCTAGAAGTAACATCGCTACTTTCCACAATTTCAGAATGATCTGAGCCCCGGTGATCAAAAGTTCAAAAGCTAGCTTTGCTTATTAAAAAGCAGATGAGCCAATCTTTAATCTCTGTTTAGCCTGAGAGCTAAAGACAGGAGTGTTTACCCAACACAGCAGTACAATATATACATAACAGTTTAGTTACTTCTTTCACTGCCCACAAATTATGTATCAAAGACACCATGGGACTGTTTGAGCTCTTTAGGACAGGTTAAGTTGCACTAGATACACATGGGTATCAAAGATCAAGCACAGTGTGGTATGTTCACATGATTTTAAAGTAGGAGTAGAGTGTATTTTATGCTACATCATGTCCCCAATATTAAAATGTTGCCTGCCTTGCCACAGCCAGAGACCATGGCAGAAAAGCAATGGAGAGAGTGAAGAACTGGAACAAGGTCCAGCAGCACAGAAAGATCTCAGCAACAGAACAGAGGTTTGACCAGAGAGTCTTCTTTGACTTTTCCTAAATGTTTTATAGTCAGCACTAAGGTACTTTGTTTCAGTGAGCAAGAAGTGTTCTCCAGGTGAAATAACCTCCTTGTTACACATTTATATAGAGCTACAGAAGAAAAAAGCACATATTACCTATGCTGCATGCCACTGCAAAACTGTATTGTGTTTGCAGAAAGAAGCAGTTAATATTCAATATTATGTACAATTTCAATGCAACAAAAAGTCAATCCAGAAAAGTTATTAAAATTGCGTCCTTGTTCAAACTCAAGGTAAGTCATACTTGCTCAGCAGCACACAATAAAATTAATAAAATTATTTTTCTCAGTGTATAGGAATTTTTTTAGGAAGCTCAGGGAGAAATTCCTGTTATTCTGTTTTGAAAATATGGCTATTCTATTTGGTTTGGGGTTTTTAAATACATTAATTTGCAACACAGTAAGATGGTAAGCCTGTGCTAAAAGGCTCTGTTATGAAAAGCTTATGAAAACATAAAGGATTTCCCTATTTAATTAAAATATTCTATTAACTTCAATTGCATTCTACAGTTTGAGAAGAATTAGAAGGCTGTTCATTTTTTAAAGAAAGGAATTGCCTTCTCTAACAGTTCTTTGTTACTACTTTGTTTGAAGAACATCTTTTCTTTTTCCATTTTTTTTGTAAACATCTAGTTTATATGCCCTTAAAAGCAATGGATATTTTTGTTGCTCAGACAAATTAGTTAATATGACAATTAATTCCTACTCCCAAACAAGTCTTGTTTCCTGAATTAGATCTGCATAAAAGTGTTGAGACTTTCACAATGTGTATAATCAGATACAGTGACACAGCATGCACTTGACAGCAACAGCTTCAAAGAGCTTCAAATTTCTCTACATCAAATAACATCTTAGGATGAGCGACATACTCAACCTACAGAGAAAAAGTAAATATACATTCTAGCTATTAAAATTTAAATTATTATCTTTCAAAAAGGGATCTTCATAACCCCATAATCAAATGGCTTCTATCAACAGAAACATTTCTATGTCTAGAAAAGCATTCTAAAGAGTCTCAGAATTGGATATTTATGGAAATAAGATGACTCCTGGATTGTCATTTTGTTTTCATGTTCTCCATACTCCTTCTGAAGTTACAAATGCAAAGAAATTTTCTGTTTCAATGATGCACAATTTTGCTACCAGTTGTGACAGTTATGCCTATATTTCTACTCTGACTCAAAGAACTGAGGAACAAAATCAAACATGTTGAAACTGGTACACAATAACTACACCAGTTTTTCCTGAGTGTGAATATATTGAAATAATCCAAGATAACATCAGAATAGTAGTGTAATAACACAGTTAAACCTGAAACAAAATTTGGGCTCAAATTTTTGAATATTATTATGTGTTCAGAAAACTTCAGTTTGTTCTGATACTAAAATCTATAATGTTTAAGTATTAGATAGTTACAGCTGCATTATTTTTCATCCAGTTCTTACAATTTACAGTAAAAATGGAAGGCTGAAGATGACTGTGGTCTGTCAAGCTGAGTCCCCTTTAAGCTCATAAAGCCTGTGCTGTAGTTTATTCTAAAAATTTTCTTAACTATTATCACTTCAAATGGACTAAACTTAAACCAGTATGCCTACCCACACCCTGTGGCTAAATAAATACACTACTCAGTGCTAGTTTATATAATATGCAACCGGACACAGCAGATGCTGCAGAATTTGAAACAAGCATAATCTGAATAATTTTTTCATTAAAATGAACATAAACTGCTAATTTCCGGTCTGGCAGAATATTATAGTGTCAATAATAATTTTTAAAAGGAGGCAAGAGATAAAGAATTGCAGTATTCTCTTCAAATTCCCAAGTATATATTTAATACTTCATTGTAAGCAACACTCTTTTGGTTCACAAAAGTATATAGGTTATCAATACCAACTCTATCAAACACCATGTGATATTGAAACAAAAATTAAATAATCTGGGGGTTTCCCAGGAGGTAAAAGGCCTTTTAGGTAAAGAACTATCCAATAGGGTATCTGGACACTAAAATGGGAACTAGATATATTGTTTCAACATAAAATGTTGTCCATTATAGGACCATTTTCTATATTGATATCATCTGTAGGAGGTTATTCTCCTGTGACACTACAAATATAATAATAGTAGTAATAATAATAACAAAAATAATAATAATAATCATAGGATCAGACCTGTTTCTCTCAAGAAATATAACTGCTGTTCAGATACTTAAAATTCACCAAATTCTAGTGCAGTATTTCAGCTGGTCCAAATGATACGTACCCCTATTGCCAAGCTGACAGAACTAGAAACAGTAATTATAGTGCAAATAAAAGCACACTGTGTTTTGGAGTTTGCCCCCCCCCCTTTTCTTTTTACTCACTTTTTTAATAAAATCAGGGATCTCCTTTTTCTCTGAAAGGTGGTTTAAAGAGGAGCAGCATTCTACCTCCAAGACATATCCTTCATTATTGACGTCACCTTTTGAAGACCTAAAGAGGCAGACAAAAAAGAAGGATCAATTTCTATTGTTACAACTGGATACCCAGACATCCCATTTATAAGTATTTCTCGTGGAGAGCTAAATTTCAGATAAACCTTTGATTCCAATGCATTCTCCCGCACTGAGCTCAATACAGTTCTGACAAGTGGCAGCTACAGTATCGGACCCCCATGCTAGGGGATCACTTCAGGGACTTCCAGACTTCTTTTTCTGTCCAAGAAATATTTTCAGCAGCATGGCATCTAGGGCCAACACCAAGGAGATGCATGGATAATATAACTCAGGATATACAAAAAGAATGTTCCAATGCAATGCTCTGACAGATGCTCTGTGCCCCACAGGGCAGCCTGACAGAAGATTTATTTCAGACAGCAATTAAAAGAAACCCCATCTCTTTATCTAGAATCATTCCAAGTCAACATCTGAAATCAGGGGCTAATCAAAATAGTTTAACCTTCAGACTTACGTTCTGTTTCTGAGAAATATAAAGTTGTGCCTGAAGTCCCTTCTCTTTCAGAAGAAACTAATTCCTAAAATAATTCAAAGCAAATGGCACCTGCCACATGCATTTGCTGAACAAATGAGCACTGTGGAAATAAGGTATTGATCAAAATATGCCACGGGAATGTTTGGAAGTTATACTGAATGATCTTCAGAAACAGTCTGCAGGCAGTGTTACTGAAGGCAGTTTTCTTCTCCTCCAGACTCCCATGAAAGGAAACTGATACACCTGATCAATAGAGGACATCTCAACAACCACTCACTTTCTCAGTTTTTCAGAAAAATGCATGGAAGAACATTAAAAATAAAACCTAGCCTGTCGTTCTTGAGATTAGTAACAAAGCAGTTATCTAACACTTCACAGAGAATCAAAACATCTAGTTCCAAGTGAAGAACTAATCCTGGCCAGCAGTTGTTTCATACCCAGGTACCTAGAGGACAGGAAGAAAGGTACAGAAGCTTGAACTGGGAGCGCTGAGGAAGCAGCAAACCAGCAAAACAGGGGTTGGCAGGCTTGCCATGCTTGCAAAAGCAAGCCAGTGCAAAAGGGCTGTTCTGGGGACTGGGACTGTGTGACACGTAGGACACGCTTCAGCTACAGATGGTCCCAGGGGCTTTCCCGAGACATTTACAGCTCCCCCGAGCCAAGGGATGCGTAGGCTGCTGACTGCAAACTGGCAGTGTTTCCTAGGCAATACTGCAGACACCTGCTATATTTGATCCTCCCACTTTCATACAGGCTACACTCTCACTTCACTTCTCTTCTCTCACTTATACCTGAACAGGTGGTAGCAGACTGTGCATTGTTTGGTAACTATGAAGTCCTTTCCTTATTTGTTTTTCCCCTCTTTTCCAGGTTCTTCTTATAACTTGTGTTCCATTCTCTACTTCATTCTCGACAAAAATGAAGCATTAGTGTTCATGAAAATTCTCCAAACATCTTTACAGAATTTACACAAGTCATTACTGGGGGACTAACAGTATTCCAGCACTACTCCTCTGCAACAGGCCCACATAAATGAATTTAAGTAGCGAGAACAACTTTGTCAAGAAAATAAAAAATCATTTTGAGAGGGACAACACGTGTACTGCACACAACCATTTTTGGTGCTCTAAAGTTCTACATAAAAAAACCTATTTTGTGCAGACTTTCTGCCACAGATAAACTTGAGAACAGAAATAAACTTCAAAAAACTGCCCTGCTAGTGTTTTACTGCTTACAGCTGGAGCTACGTTTTTTTTTTTTTTTTTTCAATCTGAATATGACTAACAGGAAAAGTAGCCCTGATGTTATCTAGCCATTTTCCAGACAGAAAAAATATGAACTAGGGCTCTCTGATACTCAAGCAATAAATAAACATCAAAATTGCCATTCAATATTGCAGTCCATACAACATCAAGTGGAGCAAATATAACTCACCAGTGCTTTGGCTGTTGCATCACAAACCAGAAGTGTGCTACCAGCAACAGGCAGCAAGGAACCAAGCCCTTTTTAGACAACCAATCCCATTTTAAGGGGTTAACTGCAAAATTCTACAAATGCAAGGAACAAACATCTCCACTATTTCACTTCTTGGATAGAAGCTCCCTTCCAGTCCAGCTGAGGAAGCCTCTCCCCTCCCAGAGACTGTAAAATACGCCAGCTCAAACTCAAAGTAAAGATATCAAATCCCAGAAATTAAGTACATGTCATGCTATTTCTGTGCCCACCCATTTGGCAAAGGCTGTTCACAACTCAGGCACTGCTATGACCTACATGAAAACACACTATTATAATTACTCTGAAAGAATGAGAAAGACTATTTTAATGTTTGAATCTCTTGGCTACCTGAAAAATAAATCCTTTTCAACCTATATTGGTAAAGTTTATAGACAGGTATAAGGAATAGAGAAGCTGGCCTTGAACCACTCTCTCCTAATTCCTCTTCTCTCCTGAACAGCTTCTGAGCTCTGATTTTGTGCAATTTTTTTGAGAACCTGCCTCCAAACTCTTTGAAAGGAGTAAGAGTTATCTGAGATATAGATTATATCCATAAAAATACAGTGATTATTATTACAGCTGATTAAAATGTCCCGTTTAACTCCTTCAAGAAGCACTTACTTTAAAATACACTTCTGCTTGGAAATATTTAACTGGAAACAATTCCTTCTTTAACAGTTTGAGGGCTACCTCTGCACTAGGGCTCATGAAAGATACGGTATCAAATACAATTGCACTCTGTTAAGAACATTATTTTACAGAACACACTTAATAGATCCTACTAAAAGCTATAAAAACCTTAGTTAAAATCTTCCAATAGAAGGACTCTATATTTCCAAGAAGTATTTTTCTATGTTCTCAAGTAAATTATGTTTACATATGTTAAAAGCAAGTCTTTGTCTATACTGGTAGTTTACATCTTTTTAGGAAAACTTTAAAAGCCTCTTATTCTGCCAAAAACAAACAAACAGAATACGAGCCATAGCTTTTCACACAAAAATAACAAATACCTGTGGATGTCACAGACCACAAAAACAATTTTCTAAGCAAAGCAAGGTAAGCAAGTAATTGTTCCTAGTCTCTATGCAATAAATGGTGCATTTCATACATGTATCACAAAGTAGTTCATAAAGATCATAAAAGTCTGTCATTAAACTCTGAATATTGTTAATATAGTCATAGAGAAGTAGATAAATATAGGTACAGGTAACTTCTGCATTAACAGAAATTAATATAGTTTTAGTTTTATTAATTTAATGGGACTACTTTTAGGACCACTTTCATTAGAAACTATGAAATAGGATCCCCACAAAAGGTACATCTATCAAGATCCCAGAAGCAAGAGAAAGAGTCCAAAGAACACAGTTCTGTGCACTTGCATTCCTCTGCTCTCTTCTGAAAAAGGATTGATGTCAATCGTGAGAAAAAAACCAATAATCCATACCCTGGAGTCTCTTACCATTTTTATGGCACAGGAAGTTACTGGGTGTCCAACACATAAAATATTTTAAAATTAAAGCAATGGTTTTATGTAAAGTTGATTTTTACTTTCCCATCATAAAATATTTCTCAACAAAAAGCAGAAGAGAGAGAAATGCTGAGATCAGTTTAGTCAAAAATACGCGTAAGCTTCAGCTGCTCTAAAGATCTTCCTTTTCTTCTGGATTAACAGTCAGCATGTTCTTCCTTTTCCTTTCATCCTCCTAAGTTGGAAAATTGAATCTTCCTCCTTTCATTCCTGCAAACATTTGGGGGTTTTGTACTACACTACTTTTATTCCTCTCATTAAAAAAAAATTGCTGGGTTAGTTAAAGAAGGTCCAGCCCTGAAAGAAGCACACCTGGATACACTAATGCTGTACCCTTCCTGGAAGCCAGGATGAACTGGAGAAGCTGCTACATCCAGACTCACTCCAACACCCTGTACTCACTGCAACACATTTTGGGATTCCAGAGAGGGAACACAAGGGACAGCATGAACAATATGAGCACTTTTCCCGCAGTGAGGAAGGGCAGTCTCCTGCCTCCTACCCCAAGAGAGGACAACCACTGGTTGATTGGCAGAAAACTGCATTGCAACTTATACACCCTGGGCTTTCATTTGTTTTTCTTCATTATACATTGTTTGCTTATCATTTACAATTTACCTGAAGAAGAGCTCTTCTGCCACTGTAGGTGCCCCCAGTGCTCACCATGGACAACTTTAATTATAGGATGGCAAAGAATTGAGGTGGAATTTCAGTCCACCTGATGCTGAGCAGAGGGACAGCATTTGCAGGACTCTGGGGTGGGGGTAGAGAGTACTCCGAAGTTTTACCAATACGGAAAGGGCTCAGTACCACAGACTTCCAAAGTGTCATCCTGAATCCTAAAAAGGGCTTCTAGTGCCACTAAACAAGAGGATTATACATAGAATAAATAAGATTTTAACTTATAATTGTAAATTCACTGGCCAAAAATATGTTACAATGGTTGTTTCACTAGGTTATCATTTCCTGCACAGCTGTTTGCTGTTAAGCACTGTTTCATGGTAGAAAAACCATAACCAGCTGTGGTGAACCAGTAACTTACAGAGTAACTATTACAGCTGACAACTTGGTGTCCGTTACAAACTGGATTTACAATCCTTTTCAGATTCAAGAAGGAATTGAGAAAGCCAACATTTGGTCCTAATCTTCCTGAAGTTCCTTATGCCCATGAGCTCAGCAAGCCAAAACACACTTGTAAATTGCATAGGCACTCTAAAATTACTATTTCATTAGAATGATGCTAAGAATGTAAGTGCAGTTTTGAGATTTTCCACTACACTACACAGGAAGAGCTCTACCATTCAAATAGAGCTGTAAATTCACAACAAACTGGTCTACATTACAAAATCAATAAAACCACACCAAAGTGATTAACATGAGCAGCTGGTATCTCTACTATTTCAGGTTTAAAATCCAGCAAAATTCTGAAAACCAAGAAAGCAACAACTAAAAATCCATAGGTTTTATGATGTCCAGCCAAATACCACACCATTTTTTATAAAAATAAAAAAGCAAGTTTATTGCATCCTAAGAACCTGAAGTCTAACCCATGTGCCACTGTTTTAATGTTATGACATAAACATTTTCTTTACTATAGGAAACCTTAACACTGGAATATGTATTATTTGTTAGCAAAATTTATAAACTTTTTTTAATGGCAGTATATAACGTTTCTTCAGAAAAGTTTGGGCATGTATTGATACACAGGCATCTTTAATGTGCAGTGTTTATAATGTTCAGAATACAGATGAAAGAACATTTATTTTGGGTCACTGTTACAAGTTATTGTGAGGAAATATGTATTTCTTTGAACTTGTAACAAATAACAAGCCTTCAAAACTCAAACCATTGTCCTTTGAGCTAAAGGAAGATATCTGTTGAATCTTGGGCATGGAATAAATATTATCTTTTCATTACATTGAAATCAGCCTGCTGAGAGCAACAACACACACTCCACTTGCACAAAAACTTGTTTGATCCTAATGCTCATGAAGATAAATTCAGACATTTCTCATCTTCAAGCTTAAATCCTACATGAAAACCAAACAGACACACACGCATACACATTTATATTAAAAATAAAAATATATTGTATCAATGCAGAGTACCCACTTTCACCAAAGTGAAAAACCAGCAAAATCAGGAAACCGTAAAAATCTTAATTTACTATTAAACTTTTGAACTCACTCTGTCATATTCCCTTGCAGATAAGCAGAGTTCTTGTTATCCAAGTGATGATAGTTTGCATTTTGCCAGGACTAACGGATACAGGAATTACAGAAATAGAATTAGACCTATCTCATCAAGTGAATACCTGACACCTCATTATTTTGCAGAAAGGGAAAACAGCTGCAAAGCTCTTTGAAGTAAACAGAGAAATTTAGAACATTTAGAAACTCTAAAAAATCATGGTTAAATTATACTACTTAGTCTACTTCTGCATAGCAATGTTTCCCCGTTGGTTGCTTTACTGACTGAAGGCAAAACCTGTAGATGGAATGTCCTAACACATAGGTGGAACAATGGAGAGAAATTCTTTGGAATACTATTCATATGCCCTGCTTCTCTATCATGGTGAAATGAAGCATCTGCAAACAAGTCAAAACTAATCTAGGCAGACAGTTTATGAGACCAGACCCTATATCTTTTCTGGTAAAAGAGAATGGAGGTTGCCTTCCAGTGCTGAGTACTTAGAAGAGACACCAAAACATTTTGCCTGACATTGAATTTCAAAACATTAAGATACCAGACAGGGGTATCATACCACAGGTTGCTGGGAACAAGTTAAAACTGCTTTGTTCTATGGTTTTGTCATAATTTTGTTCAGGGGCTGACTTAGCAATTTCTCTGCAGGGAACAGGTAATCTGCAACAGCCACAAGCTGTCCAAAGTAAGAATGCACCCAAGACCCCTGCACAGAGATTGTTAAAGCAAAACAACAGTGAGTGTGGAAATAAAAGGCCAAGGAGAAAAAGGTTATTGTACACACAAGAACTACTGATTTCTGTTCCTCAGGGGAATCTAAGCAACATGTGTTACTTTCCTCATCTTGGTTATCCAGAACGTCCAAATACCCGGACCTTCCCCCATCCCTTCAATCAGCAGAGATGCACCGTCACATGTTCATGCTTCTCAGCTTTTATTCCCTTTCCTGAGATTCTAAGTGTCAGAGTGAATCTACTCTTCTCAACTGCAAGTGTGAACAGCAAGCCACATCTATGCTTCACTCCTGTGGCCTTCCCTAAATTCAGAAAAAAAACCCCTGTAAAACCCTGGGCTCTAAGAGTTTTCTTCGCACAACTGATACAAGATTTTTCAAGATTTCTTCTTCAAGAAGCCCACAAATCTCAGAACTCAGCAAAGACAATAGAACAGACAACTGCTTTTTAGTTAAGTCTACTAAAATTTAGAGGGGGAAGAAAGTATTCATGACCATTGAATTTATTATTTTTTTATCTGACTCTATTCTATGTAACTTTCAAAGCACTTTCCAATCAACTGCTTAGTGTATGCCATTAGATGCTACAGAAATATTTAAATTTATTATGTTAAATTTAATGAGAGCAATGGCAGAGTTGTTTAGCAACTTGGTAGACTACCTTCATGCCTAGTGCCTCTAAAGAATTAAACACTCCTACATTTAAATGATTATGCCTTTTGCACTGCAAACAATTGCACCATTGAGTTTTTAAAAATATGTCCCTTAATTCCCTATTTTCCCTAACACTTCCAGTGGATAATCCTTGGTTTTCAACATGTACAACTCTCATGTATGTTAGGGATGTGTTTCTTCAAACGTCCTACAGCAGGAATGACTCCTATTCCCATATTTACCACACATGATTACATAGCCAACAAAGCCAGAGATACCAGTACAGATTAAACACAAAGCTATCAAAGTGACTTTAAAGTCACCTTAACGTACAATGCCACATGTACAATGTAAATTCACTAGAAGTATTTTGAAACTACAGGACAATGGCAAAATAGGATAAAAGTAACACTAACAGGTATTGTTTCCACAAATTCTAACTCACAACATGCCTCAGCACTACCTTTTCCATTTTATTGTTGAACAAATTCAGTCACTGCAAATCTCATTGACAGCAGCAGCGTGGTGTTACTGATACCCATCATCTGCTGCAGCTGGCATAGCCTTTTTCTACCTTTGGAGAGGCAGAGCTATAAAACCAAGTCCTCAAAGCACAAGTCAACAGTATTAATTTTACACCATGAAACTGACATGGAAAGGTGCAACAGTGACTAAAGACTAATTCAAGCATGCAGTTCTGTCTCTGAATAGATGGAACTGGCATTACTGTAGGCACTAACACAATGATTTCATTCCTGTTCCATTCAGGGAAGAAAAAAGGAAGATGGAAAACACACTCGGTATCTGCCAGACAATGGACAGATGAAGTGCAGGGTGTTGGAGCCACCTGTGGTGAAACACCTGCAGTGAGAAAAGAGCTACAACCTCAGGTGTTCTGCACAAAGTGCCCAGGAAGCTCAAGGGTGTGCCCCACATCACCAAGGCACAGAGTTTTTTATGACACTTGGCTCCCCATGAACACCATACCACCAAAGGGATGGATTTGTGCTCCACAGCATAAATGACGTTACCAGTAATCCTACAACTGTGGCTGGACTACTTTCACTCCTAAAATCTTCTGACAGAAATAAACACTCATCTGATCTTAGCCTAAGCAGACCTAACTTCTACCCATGATTAAACTGTTATAGACAGAAACTGCCTTGAGATGACAAGACACTTGACAGTCCTCAAGGGAAAAAATATAATTTAATCATTATCAGCAGTGTAATGAGAAAGGTTAATTAAAAAAATTAACAGTATGTCTCTTTTTTTTCCATGCTGTTGCATATTTTTAGTCCTCAGCTAATGACATAAACTTGCAGTTCAGATACAGGTGGACTCTATGCAGGCCATAGTCATCATCTGAAATCTGTGCAACACCCATCTCTCTTCATCACACTTGGCAATGCAAATATTTGTTGCACCCACACACGATGGGAGAAGCTGCTTTCATACTCTCAGCCAAATTCAGGAACATTTAAGCTACATGAAACATCAAATTGATGTAATTTCCCTTTCTGGAACTTGTTTTTTTCCTGCTTCACCACGTCTCTTCCGCTTCCCTAGGCAGTCAGAAATGACAGATAAAGAGAATGCAGAGAAAGAGACTGTGAATGTAAAAGGAAATATAATTGGTTCAAGACTCTCTACTGTCTTCAATTTTGTACAGTCATTTACAGCTGTCTAAAATGTGTGACACTGGCACCCAAGTGATTGAGCAGGCAATTAAGATTTTGTACTCTTCCACAATCACTCTGCACAGATGTAAACTATTGGATACAGTGTGAGAGCAGTGACACGCTGAGTGTTCTGGCTTGAGGACCACATCACTCCACTGAGAAGGAAGCTGCTCTTCCCTGACAGGTCTTCAGAGCTCAGACCTGGAACATGTTGAACCCTCAGACCCTTAACTAACAGAAGTCATTAAGTGCTTGCTTAACATTACAAACTCATGCATAGCAATACTTTCATTGCTTGCAGCAAGGTATTGTATAGGCAGGGAAGGCAAGGCCCCAAAACCACACAAGCTCAGCCCAACATCACTCAGCAAGGCCACTGCTCGCCAAACACTCTATGTTTTAACCACAAAAATGGAAGCCATTTAAACAATAATATCAGGCAAGCCAGCATGCAGTTCTGTATGAATAAAACTAAAATCAAGTCAAGGTAAATTAACAGTTATTTTAGAAGCTCAAATTGCCTGTGACACCTAATGCCTACATATACTTGCTAACAAAATGCAGAACTTTTTCCTTAGGTCAGAGGCTGAGTTTCAACTCTGTCCATAACCTCTATCAACTGACTACTAAGCAGAAGCAAATTGAATGGTGAATGGTTTGCTTTTTAAATAGAGGTATAAACAAGTTACATCCTTTCCTTCAAGCATCAGCACAAAGAGAGGGACTAGGATTGGCAGATGGGAGGTTTAATTATCTGCCAGCTTTCAGAATTGGTAATTTTAAGAAGGGCTGGACTGGGGAACACAGCTAATGTAGGAAACCATAGAGAATGACTGCAACAATACAGCTAGTTGCAGAGCTGGGAGTGGTCAAATAATATTAAATTAAGTTTTAACCATAAATCATATGTTTACAAATATCCACATTTTCATTTTCTTCTGGGCTATTTAACAGCACATCTTTTTTTTTTTTTTTTTTTTTTTTTTTTTAAGAAATCACATTAAATCATAAAAGAAAAGAATTCCTGTTTCTTTATTAATCTTCAGACTTTGATTATGAAAAATATTCTTAATACATTTTAAGAAGTGAATAAAGCAGGGAAGCAATCTTATTTATGGAGTTTGCACTGGCTAAAAATTTGAAAGAACTTGTACTGTTTAGAGGAAAGAAGGGCCTAAAGTCTACACATAAATTTAAGAAGTATGCTTTAGTACTACAGCTCTCAAATTAATTGCGTTAACTGCAACCATCTAAACACAAAATATGCCTTTTCTAAGCAAACAATCCTCCTGCCATAATTTAATCTAATAAATTCTTAAAGGATACCAACAAGACCATCCTCACAAACTGTCATGCATAGGGCTTGTTTGTTTGCCTCTCATGACAACACATCCCAAAATACAGAGCGTATTTCAACTTATTATTCTCCAAGTCGCCTGCCAAACTGCAGACAAACTGTAAACATGAAGAACATGTTAAGCCTATTCAAGCCCACAAAAAAAAATCCCCCAAAAAAATCTTGCACAGTAAACTCTGCTATAATTTCCTGATGTAGGTCAAAACTCAGCAGGAAATCACATTGTCTATTTTTATCCCAGTTCACTGGAAGTGCTTTACCTTTCTGTTTTCTTGATAAGCACAGCCCTGAAGATTTGTTCCTGGGGAGTTTTCTCTTTTTCATCAGTTGGTTGCACAAAAGGGTGGACAGCAGCCAAGACAAAGCCCTGCTGGTACAATTCTTCCAGCTGAGCTGGAAGATCACACAAGGAGGATAGCTTGATTGCAGATGATCCTGGCAGCTCAGCTGGAAAGAAAAAAAGAAATTGGTCAATAATCTGACACTGGACTACATGTATTTTAAAATCCAGGCTCTTCAGAGTCAAGTAGGCTTCACACTGATCTACAATATTAACACCAAAACTGACATTTCCTGAGACTCATTTTGTATTTCATATTTTACACAGGCAGTCTTGGCGAAGGACTTGTATTACACAAGAGACTCGTGCAATTAAACAAGAAGTCAGATACATTAAAATGCCAAATTCACTACACAGTCTGGCAAAGATAAGGTGAAGAATTTAATAAAAACAAGGCAGTTGGTCAAAAGATATTCTGGGCTTTAGCAGTCATCATAATAATGCAAATAGAAAAGAGTGAGCCATGAGTCAAAAACACAAAACGAGAAAAGAGATAGTCGATGAAGGCAGAACATGTCAAATTCAAAAGCTACAAAAAGAAGCATCCATCTAAACAAAATCAGACTAAAAGATCACTGATGTAAGATGCTGATAAGACCAAATATCTGCCAGTATGTCTGAAGATAATTTTGTAGGTATATTGATAATAGGAACCACCAGTGATACATGCTCATAGCAAAGAGAAAACCTTTTAGAATAAACACTAAATCTTATACCTCAGGGTTTAAGCAAACCTATACATATTAAGAGATGAGGATGAGACATAGTATATGAAAATAATCCTTCCTCAATCTGCTTACTGCAAGGTTTTATGCCTTCCTGTTGCTGACTCCTGTCAGACACTTGACATACACATGGATATTTCAGTCAGTATAGCAATTGCCCTTATTTCTTTGGAGTCTTGTGGGATTCAAAAGAAAATCCCATAAATCATCTAAAACAATCTTTTATTCTCTTTTTCTCTTCATCAGTAATTCCTCATACACTTTTTATATTTTATAGGAAATGAAATCTCTCTCTCCTGACCTTTGCCTCTTCATTTCAATCTCACTTGGAGGATATTTATTATTTCATCTAAACCACACCAGGGCATACAGGGTGGTGAGGTGCTGGATGCTCTTCCCTCCCACTGAAACCAAGAGGGAGGGGATGCTGCAAGAAACACAACAGAGGCTCCCAGCACCTTGCAAGCCTTTACTAAAAAAATAAAAGCACTGAAGAATAGTTTGTATGAAAGAAGCTGGCAATGCAAAATAAGGTTTCATTGTACTGCTTTTTCCATCAAACCGTATGGCTACCCTTTATGAATAATTTAAGGGGTTATCAAAAAACTAATAAATATTCAAACCAAATAATACCAAGGAATAATTTAAATAATAATAGAATAGATGTGCTTGGTATGTTTTTTTTTTCTCATATACAACCACGTTCCAGAAAGGAATAATGGAACTTTTTGACCAGGAGTTTAAGATGTAGAATTTTTTATTATTTTTACAATTTTTAAAAATAAAATAGATCCAAGCAACATGCACATTGACAGACAATAGGGCTCTACCTTCTACAACAGCATACAAATCACTTCAGAGTCATAAAAAGAAATGGCACAATGAATAATGCATAATAAATAATAAACCAAACAGTTACTTACTGGAGCCTACTGGGATCAAAATAGGGAAACCCACATTTTAGAACTCCAATTTCCCTCTTGTGCTCAAGACTCCAAATATTTTTTACTACACTACAACTAATTAATTTCTAAATGAGAGGTTTACTTGGATACAATGGAATGACTAAACACAACTCAACACTGTTAATTCCGAGCATAGTGCTCCAATTTTTCACTATCACCTAAGAAAACTGATCCTCGCCTGGCATATGTAGGTATCATCAGGATTCTTCTGAGGATAGCCTGAGTAAGATTAGCAAAAAGTCTAGTCATTAACATGGGAGACTGACTGCTTCCTCCAAAAAGATAAACATGAGGAGAAAGTGTGGAAATGCATGTAATTGGAGCCTTGGGATGTAACTTGATTAAAAAAGAAACTTAATAGAAAATAGAGATGGGTGGGATCATCCAGTTAGTTCATCCTACTACCTAGAGGCAAGATCAGTTCTAGTTTAGTTACTTCTCTTTTTTTCTCATCTATTTTTAAAAACCTTTAGTAATGGAAATTCCACAAGGCCCCTAAGTCATTTTTCAGCACTTCTCTATTCTTCCTACTCAAAACCCTTTTCTAGCACGTGGCCTAAATTTCCCTCTCTTAAATTAAAGAATTGCTACTTCTCCACTAGAGTATTTCTTTTCTGCAACAACATTTTATAACTCCTAACACAATTCACGCCTTAATCTTACTTACTTCCTTTACACTGCATAAATTCAGTCCTTTCAATGTTCCTGTTCTCATGTTTTCTGTATTTCTACTTATTTTTTTTATGTTCTCTCCTGATTCTCTTCAACTGGCCCACATTTTTCTTCAAGTATATACTAATTTTGGCCATGATCCAAGCACAACCCTCACCAATGCTCTGCAGAACAGAAAACTCTAACCTTACTACATCATACGTCAGTTTACATCATCCAGGGGGAAAAAACAAAGGAAATTCTTCTCCCCAGAACTAACAGTGGCCAGTTGTCCTGTTCTTCATAAATTTTAGGATTTTTCCTTTCAGTTTTCAAGGGCCATTCTGGATTTGGATTTTCACAGTATGAACAGCACTGCTCAGACTGGCAAATGGTAATAAATATACTCAGCAGTCAATTGTTGGAATGGTTAATTAAAATGATTACTTTTAACAGACTCTGACCAGAACAATTTTAAGCCTTATAGTTACCATATCTTTTTGGTTTGATGCTGAACTATTACTGGTTTCTCCTTTGACTAGATATCCTTCACAGCAGAAAGACAGTTCCAGTTACCCAATTAATGCTCACAAAGTCTACAAGGTTTCTGGATCTACAGACCTGTGCTGTGCATTCTTGTATAACACCAGTGCTTAGAAGCCTTTATTTTGCCAAAAGATAATGCTGACTTCTTTTATCAGCCTCTTTTTTGCTCTTGAATTGCAGTTGGCTCTAAGTTTTAGATTCTGGTCGGTATTTCCACATTTTTTGTTCTATTTCTCAATGTGACTTCAAAAGATTCCTTTGGTTATCATCCAGATGAGCATGTACGAAGTTTGTAAATTTAAAAAGCCACATCTATTCTATTTGGTTAAGGTTGAAGAAATAGTGCTGGCTGCTTTTGGACCAGATCACTGGACAAATTAGTTTGTTGCCTGGCTGATAACTGAAGCTGAGAACACTTCCAGCAGTGCTCAGATACATACAGAAAACTACAACTTTACAGACTCATTAAAAGGAAAGAAAGTTTGTGTTATACAACTGATATCTGTAAGGTGACTTTCCTGGGTCTAGGGACTTTGCTTTGCTGCTAATGGAAAAACCTGACCAGATATTCACACTTGCCCTCATCATACCACAGAGAAATCAGTAAGAGGAGTGAATTTCCGTAAAAATCTACAGGTTGTCATGTATATTTGAAAGCAGTTATTTCTGTAGCTCCAAAAAGCAATTTATGGGAAAAAGAGAAAGGAGGTACAGTCTACCACCAGGATCCCGAGGGACTGAGAGCAGGCTGAGAAATGAGACTGGGAAGACAGATACAGATATTGAAGAGGACTTGTTGTTCCTGTGTTAAGGAGCTCCTCTTTCCCACCCAGTGGATCATCCAGCACTTCTACCACAAACAGCCATTGACTGGCTTCAAATTGAAGCATCTCATGTGACCTCTGACAACTGTGCTATGGGCCACACTAACAAGGGAAATGTCTCCTGGTCAAATATTAAGAGAGAAGACAGTTTCAGCAACTGTCTATAAAAAGTAGTCTGATTTTTCTATATCAAAACAATGATTTGGGTACCTTTGAGATGTTGTAAACCAACACTCTGAAATAAGAAAGGAATACTATGCCTTATAAAATAATCCCTGGATTCCCCTATTAGCCCATGCTTAATGACACCCATCATCAAGTACAATACATCTTTATAAAATATATACTCAACAGAATTAGATTGTTTTAACTCTATTCTATTTGATAAACAGCAACTTTCACTTCCTGACACTTACATTTAAGACAAAGATAAAATGAACTTTATTATTTTTTCATTTCTTATTAGGTGAATGATAGCTATACTCCAGAAAATCTGAAATGTTAAATGCCAAAATGGCACTTATTTAATTTCTCTTTACTGAAATGGTCAAATCTGAGGTCACATTTGGGTCTTAGTTTCTTGGCACCTATCCTTAATACTTTATTTAAAATAGCAAGCATACAGTTCTACTTTAAATTTCTATTATCCTGTGTATCTACTACCCTTTAAGATTAGCTTAGTTTGCTTACTCCAGCAAAACAAATGAAGTGTTGGGATTTTTTGGTCTTCATTTTTCAACATGTTTTTCTGATTAAGCTTTTATGCTCTTATTCCAGTCACAGCTGCTAAAGGCGGATGAAGCCCTTAATGACAGTTCACATTACAGTTTAAAATGTTCCACAAAAATAATGGGGACTCCTTTTAACTATTCCTTGTTACCTTTTAAAGTTTTCATGTTCATCTGCATTTTAAATGTTCCTCAATTTATTACGGAACATTAAATAAGCCTTTTTCATAAAATGACAGAATAGTTCAGGTTGGAAGAGAGTTGAAAGATCATCTAGTTCCAGTCCCTCAGCCTTTGCATTAAAACAATCCAAGATCATATTCGTATGTACACAGACTGTACACACTCTCTGTCCATACCAGGCACAGAAGAAAACACTTTGCCCAAGGTGTGACACATCACGGGGTCTGAAACAAAGGCAGATTGGCAAACTCAACAGACCCACACTATTAAGTGATGTAGCAACTCAGTTACCTGGTAGCTGCATCCATTTCACAAAATTCCTAAATGATTTGGGTTGAAGGCTCTTTAAAGATTCAATTCCCACAGCAAGGCCCATGGACCTCTTCAACTAGATCAGATCACATCCAATCTGACCTTGAATGTTTCCAGGGATGGGGCATCCACCACCTCTCTCAGAAACCTGTTCCAGTGTCTCACCACCCTCATTGTAAAAGAATGTTGTCCTTAAGTACAATTTAAATCTATCTTTTTAGCTTAAAACCATCACTCCTCCTCCAACTGCAACACACCCTACTAAAAGCTTTGTCCCCACCTTTCTTGCAAGCCTCCTTAAGTACTGAAAGACTGCAATAAAGTCACTCTGAGGCCTTCTCCAGGCTGAACTAGCTCAACTGTCTCAGTCTTTCCTCATAGGAGAGGAACTCCAGCCTTGTGATAAGCTTTGTGGACCTCATTTGGACCTGCTCCGATAGGTCCATGTTTTTCCCATGCTGGGGCTCCAGAGCTGGATGCAGCACTGCAGAGCACTGCAGCTCTGGTCTCACCAGAATAGAGAGGGGCAGAATTCCTTCCCTTGACCTGCTGGCCACTCTGCCTAGGATGCCTTGAACACACACTGCTGGGTCATGTCCAGTTTTTCATGCACCAGCATCCCTAGGTCTTTCTCAGCAGGCTGCTCCCAATCCCTTCACCCCCAGCTTGTACTGGTACTCGGAGTGGCACTGACCCAAGTGTGGGACTTAGCACTTGGCCTCCTTTAAGGTTCACATGGGCCAACTACTTGAGCTTGTCCAGGGTCCCTCTGAATGGCACCCCATCCCTCAGGTGTGTCACCTGCACCACTCAGCCTGTTGTCATCTTCAAACTTGCATTCCATGTCATATGACCAGACCTAACACATATTATCAGGCTCAGACCTTCAAGAAATACAGGTCCAACTGTTTCCATTTTCAAAGTGCAGGATAAGACTCTTCCCCAATCCATGGCCATTCCTGATTGAGGCACCCATAGCCAGTGAATTATGGACCCACTCGTGCTCCTCTTGTACCTCCTCTGTCTAGCATCACAAATCTTGCAGGCCCTTTCACAAAACCACAGATGCTTCAGATCTCTCACAGAAAGAACAGCATCCTCTGTCTCCTCCCCAGGGGAGTGCAGAGTCCATGGAGCCCTCCTCAGAAGAGGAAGGTTTCTGACAGAAGGGCCACAGGGGCAATCACAGCGCAGCTCTCCCACTGAGGGCTCAAAGCCACATAGCCACCCCTGAGCAGGGCTGAGCCTGTGAGTTACAAAGAAACAAACTTCAGGCACACTACCCACTTTGTCACTCCTACTAACTACCTCCATGCACCTCCTTACCCTACTCAGCACAATTTTTTTGCTGCTGTCCTTCCAAAGCACCCAAAGCTCTTTCCTGCACTACACACAGCACGTAGGAGACCATTCCAGTCCAGAAAACCTCCCATGTTTTCACACAGGACACTTTACAAGCACGTTTATGATTGTTTATAACAGCCCTGATCATTCTGTAGAATTGCAAGGCAAACACTCTTCCTCTATTTAGTATGAGGATTGCTGTTTTTTAATTTAATACTCATTTCTTTCCAGCAACTTTAATCTAATTTAAAGAAATCAAATCTACAGCAGACTAACTTCTAGAACAGCAAAACACAGCCTTTATATTAGGATCAGCCAAAGAAATTTAACTAAAAAATTTACCCTGAGAAGATGCAGTTTCACCTACCTTAAAAAAAAAATTTGGTAAGAACATGTGTCAACTGCACCACAGTTTTTAATCTGGATAATGTTCAGAAATAAAAATAATGTATTCATGCTTTATAAGATCAAAGTGGTTAAATAAGCACTTTTTTTCAGTGTTTCTATGAATTTCCACTCCACTTGAAATTTTGGAATTAGCTGTATTACGGGAATTGTGATTTCCTGATGGAAGGTAGAACTGCATTGGCAGAAGGTGCACAGTCACAACTAGGATACACAAGCAAACAAGTGCCACTAGGAGCAGCTAGTTTGGGTAAGCTGAACGCTGACAGCTAAATGAAGGACCATCCTGTCAGGCCACCTTTTGGTTTGCCAAAGTCCTTGGGTTTCTCTGAGCAGGCCCTGAGGGCTGAATGGTACCACAGCCCCTCTGAGAAAGCTGGGGATCATCAGAATTGAAGTGAAGGAAGGTGCACGGTAACAACCTATTGTGAAGTATTAGCTTTTCTCTTATAATGCAGGACAGACTATAAAAGATCCCCTCTCTGTACTATAAATAAGAAAGTTTTTAAGGCACTTTTCACTGAGTTACTCAGCAGTTAGTTTGGAACAGCTGAAGGAATCCAGATCATCATCCTTTCCAACTATTCAGGCTTGCTAAGGCAAATTTGTTACTCTGGAGAGAAGATAGCAAACTGTTACTTGAATATTCTCAAAACACTTAAAAGATTCATCCTGAGAGAAGGTTATTTCCATTCACTGTCAATTTCCCCCCCAAAAAAAATTAAGCCATCTATTACAAATTTTCCATTCTTTGTTACGAACACTAAGGAACTCTTCTTTCATGTAGCACAAATTGTTTGTGGGCCAGAACAATGCAGTCGTGCTACTCTCACTTAACTATAATTATTCTTTCCTCATTCAACTCACAAAGTTTCTTGTTACTGATGACAACACAAAGCTATCAGAGTACTTCTAATGAAAATAAAGACAAACATACTAATAATGTAACTTAAAGAACATAAAGCAGGAAATACATTTCTAGCAAGTTTTGTGATGAGTTCCCAATAATAGTTTCTGAACTAAAACCTATCAAACAAATGCTAAAGCAGTCTAACCAACCTAGCAGAAAATATATGGTACTTGTGACACTATCACACGGTTTAAATTACCTGAAACACACTAATGCTAGAACTAATGAGCTAATAGCTCAAGCCGTTGGAGTAACAACTATACAAGCTGTACTAGTCTCTTTTCCTTTTGAACAGAGCTCGAGCTTCCATAAGGTGCATATATAGGTTCTTTAATTTTAAAGAGAAGATGGATAGTCTTGGTGCACTATTCTTCAGACTGTCAACAGAGGCAAGATACTGGATGTTAATAAAAGATGTGGATTTTTCAGTTATGCTAAATGACATTCTCAGTGGTTTTTCTCTCAGTCTTGAAGACAAATACAATAAATGTCTCCATAAAAGAAAGTAAGGATGAATATCCAAGAGCAATCAGTACTTCATAAATGAAGGTGTCTGTTCAATAAGCTCCTAGTGTTTACTTTTAGTGAAAATGTAATAATGGAAGTTAAAGATATTCAAAAGCAAAGCACTGTATCTTAGAGTGGTAGAGGAGAGAAAATCCACAGAAAGACTGTGAAACTGCATATATACCTTTTGAAAGCATGTAAATACATAGAAATGTACATATACATGTATGTGTATATGTATACACTGATATACACGGACACTCTTTCCTTTAGGAAACAACAAATGTGTGCATTAGTTACACTGACAAAGTCCTAAGATAACTTACAGATGCAATGAGACTACATGAACATGTCTGAACAATTGTGTTGTTGAATCTCATGGCACCTGTGAGCTATCTTGCTTGCTGCCCAGTCAAAGTTTCCTTTCTTTTTCTTGCAAGTATAAGATAAGTATCTTAAGAACTGGGTATGTTTGCCGCAATGATGTGGTTATGCATGGGATGGCTAAATTTCTGGTGTTTCAGAAAAAAAAGGAAATACCCAGGCTATCACCTCCACTAGGTTAAAAAATGATGACTAAACAGAAGCTTAGTAACCTAAATAAATTAACAAGCACTTCTTAAATGACTCACAGCTTATACCCATTAGTTAGTAGGCAGAATTATGCAAAATGGGCAAACAGAAGACCACCTACTAGAGGTTAATGAACCCTTGTGCAAAAAACAAAATTGAAGAAGGTGAAAAAGGGGAGTGATTCTCAATTAAACTTGCACAGAAATAAACCTAGGAAATCCTATCCCTTCTGCACTTAAATAGCTCTTCAAGATACTATTTTTAAAATTTGTCACTCCCTCCTGCTTGGTTCTGCTTCTAAATTGAAGACCAAACACAGAGACAACAAAGACAGGTAATTTATATGTTACAAAAACAAGGAAACTCTAATTATATCCAACCAAACACAGGGAGGTTCGAATTTACATTTTATCCATACAGACTTGTTATCTGTGTAAGTTCCTAAAGGCAAGTATTACAGTGAACTACAGAGGAGAAAATGGGTTAATTCTGAATTACAGGAAGGACAAGCATGCTGACTCACATGTATTTCCATCCCCCTCACAGCCCCCCAAAGTACTGGTTCCCTCTCCTAACTATTCCTTTAGACATGAAATGAATCTGTTGATGGCAATACTTCAGCTGCCAAAGTCTAACACTGAACGCTGCTCTTTAACAGCTTAAGGAACAGTGAAACAAGACTTCCCATCACTTCCACCAGCAGCACAGCAAGTCATGTCTCTCACAGCAAGTAGCCAGTTATCAGATACTTAAAAGGAGGGAAAGGAGCTACCCAATGAGCAAAAAATAGTACAACTCACTGAAGAGCTCTGATAGAATCTCTGATTCTATCTTAGGAGTTGGTGGCATCGTAAAATTTGAAGGGCTGATGCATCTTTTTTGCTTTGACCCCCTCTCTAACTAATGTGCTTGCCATTTTTCCTAGCAGCAATCATAATGAATACTGGCAAGTTTCATAGCTAACTCTGCAGCCTACCAAAGCTTCATTCCCTCCCATACTTTTTGAAATGTATTTTGTCTTTTCCCCCTGTCACAACCCCTCTTTTTCCTTTCCTTCTCCTCTCTGTTGTATGCTTCACTTCAATGTTCTTTCCATACTTCTGGCAAATTTTCATTTCAGATCTTAGAACTGCAGAATATAACAAAGTAACACTGGTTTCTTTGTAAATTTTACAAAAAGCAAACCAGCACTGCAGTAAGAAGACAAAAAACTGTAAGAAGCACAGATAATATCCTCAGAGGAGTACAAAAATTGTCTACTTTATTAAGTTTCAAATTATGCAGAATTTATTCATTTTGTGATATACTTTTTGCTGGATGAGATAAATCTTCTCTGAAATGGAATTTTTAGCTTTTCTTAGCTTTCCAAATCACTATATCCTATTGTCAATAAAATGCTGACTCTTTAAGGAGGTCATAAGCAGAAAAGTACATATATCCATCTTTGTATTTCCATCCAAACCAACTGAGAATAACCTTGAGGTTACTGTTTTCAATTTTAATCAAGCAGAGATGAACAAAGTAGCTTCCATTCATTACATGGGATTTCTTTCCATACTCACAAGATAAGTTATAAACTACAAATCTGACTGAAGCCTAGTTTCCAAACTGAAAAATGACAAGAGGATTTCAAACATTTAAGGAAAAGGGAGGAGAAAGAAGTTAACAAAGTAGTAACTGTGGCTAAATACACTTGCTATGATCTCATGCAAATTTTTCATGATACAGTGATAACTGTGATTAAAATCAATGACTTGGCACAGCCTGACAGACAATAAGATAAAACTACCATCAATGTATTTTACCATCAAGGTTTCCTTTTTTTCCCCAATTCACAAGATAGTTGCTGCATACAATAAATATGTGCCAGGAGAAATAGCTAGAATCTAGAGAGAACATTTTAAAAATCTGAATTTTATAAATTCAGCCTTCAACACAAAGATTTAAATTTACAGACATATCCAATAACCTCAGGAAGAAAGGTTAGGATTTATCAAGATAGCTCTTATTCCCCAAGCCAATCCGTGCAACAGAGAACTCCAGATAGTCTCCAGGGAAACCAAAATCCTCTTGGCAGGTCATGCCTGTATATATTTTATACATAACACTTTGCATTATATATACGGAAAAGGACAGATAGCTTTAGAAATGCTTGAAGGCTTTATTCAAATGTTACCTGCTGGTTCCTGTTTCTTGTCATTTTATATCACCAGTGTTTCACATGCACTCTCCCCTTCTGTTCCAACTGATGTTTTAGACCTTCATGTAAAATCTTATTTAGGATGATACTGTGTGCCAAGTTTGTTTCATTTTTTTAAAAGCTAGAAAGAGATTTTCCCCAATCCTGTCTCTAAAGTCCATATATTACCCTGTTTCAGATGTTCTCATTTCTTGACTGCATCAACCAATGATATTCCTTTTCTTCAAAAGGCAGTCATAGATACTAAGCACTTCATATTTTAAATTAGATTAAGTATCATAGCGACTTTCATCTTTCTATCTTTTTCCAAGCTTGAAATACTATATATTTTAGATAAAGAGAAGACACTTCCAAATGATATATGTTTTTCATTTGGAAGATAACATAGAGTGTAACTTCTCACTGTTCTTTTGGTCTCCATTAAATCAAAATCCCCTATTTTTAAAATGCTGTCATTTTTCATAGATGTTAAATTGTCTTCAGCTTTCCTGGCAAAACTAAGTAAATGTTTAAGCAGCCAAAAATGTAACACAGGTTGTATAACCAAACAAATAAGTTGGGTAAGACAATGCTACAGGATTAATTCAGTATGAGCAGGAGATATTCATGGGCAAGTAAATTAAATTCAGACGAAAGGGCTTATAATGTATTTGGATTTTTAAAAACATATTACCCTGCAGCAATTCTAAGATGAACACTTCTGCGGACAACTATACAAAACTCAGAACACACAACAGCTGTCAGGTCAAAACTGCACTATTTAACTCCATCAAAATTTCCAGGAAAACACCAAATTTTAAAAAGGAATAAAAGCTAATTAGATCTGGCTTAGTTTCCAATCACTAGGCCTGCTTGGGGAACTGCAGGAAAAAAACAAATGCAAAATATTCTACGGTATTTATATTGTGCTCAGCTCTCCTGCTCTGCACTTCTATTTTTTGTTGTATTGATAATGGGAATATATTCCCACCACTACTAATTTTAAGAACATCTCTGTCAGGGCACCTGAATTTCATGTGAAGAGTCTGTGTCTACAAAAGCAAGATCAAGGTTTTACTGTCCCAGCAGTCTCATGTCACCCTCATGAGACCTATCCTCAGTGCCACTGGTGATGCCCCACAGCATCAAAGGGAGCCATCCAGCCTTCCCTGGAATTAAAGCTGTTCTGGTATTTGCAGCAAAATTTGCAGGTCCAAATCCTTGTTGTTTAAAATCATCACAGGAAATCCATGACAGACTTAACATGTAAAGATTTGCATGGGAACATACAAAAATACAGGGTGGCAGAAATACCTATCAAGCAAATTCCCCAATGGTTCCTGATTAATTTGGCATGTGGAAGAGCCATGTATCACCCCATTTATGATTTTTAGTGACCAGATAAACTAATTTCAGAAAATACAGAGCTAGAATCACCAAATGGATCAGTTATTTTGCAGTGAATTAAGCAACTGTTAAATGAGGCAAGAGGTTCCAGCCATCCAAAGAGCATCTATTTTCCTGTCCATATGTTTTTGGATTTGCCAACTCTGTTGGTACACAAGGTTGGTCAAAGACCTGATTAACACTAGCAGAAGATAAAATATTTCTTGCTGACTTTTTGCAACCTGTGCTATTACACAAATTCCTACTCAAGTTTTTCTCCATTAGCTAATGAAGAGTGGTTCCCACTAATGAAGCTTTTGTTCTTCAACCTTGCTGCCACAGGCTCAAATTTTCCTTTGGCTTTTTTTTCTTCCCAACCCTTGGATTCCTCAAACTGATGAGAAACAGTGATTATGTGGCTACACTGGAGCAATGCACTGGCTCACTGGCCAGCGAGCTGTCAGTGCACATCTTGGTCCTCCTCACCTTTCCCTGATTAATAGAGGTCTCAATCTTCTGCCCAACCGCCAGTTTCCACAAAACTAAGTGCAGCCTACATTTCTCACAAATTGCTTTGAAACTGTGTGGTTATAATTATTTGGAGGAATGAGACAGACAGACTGTGAGCCTTTTTTAACTCTCGTTTCCCTAGGAAACCAATTCAGAAACAAAACAGAAAATCCATCACACTACCACCTACAAACCCTCTGAAAAAAAGAAATCCTTCAAAAATAAAGACCTCAAAAGTAAATCCTGCAAAAGGTATTACAGGATACTGCCTTCAGTAACACCTCTAACAGAGTTTTTAACAGTGATGAGGCTTTCACAGAATATTGAAAACTACTAGCAAGCAATAGTTCACCACTGGCACCTGAAAGCAGTATGTCACTGCCAAATACACCACATCACTTCAACTTGGCAAGAATGCTTGATAGGAAGCCAAAGAGTAGTGGAAAAGGCTGTTAGAAGTTAACAAAGCACTTCCCAAAAGTACTGTTTTGTTTTTTTAGGCAAGTCTGCTAGAGCATGGGTGACGGATTTACTAAAGAAAAAAGTTTTTCTTGGCTAAAAAATTCCGCTTTTTTTGCTTAGAGCAAATTTTCCTGTCACTCTGCAGAATTTGAACTCCTACTCCCTCGTTTCAGAAAAATGTGGCCAGTTTCTGTTTTCAAGTGAAGAATTCCCACACAGTGATACTGATAGCATGGAAATCCATTGTTTAATATGGGTCATGGGAAAATGGCCACAAATTTAAGCATCATTACAATGGAACAACCGTAGAAAATTATATTTTTTTAGTTTATTTTTTTAAGTTGCAATAAAATGGTTGTTGTTGCAATTTTTTTTGCAAATAGTAGCAGAGTGTTTCTCCAAGAGTTTATGAGAAGGCACTGTTTTACCCTTATTTCTCAGAGTAGTTCTGTCAGAAAAAGTGCTGCAACTAAAAAATTTATTGGAAATTAAAAGGAAAGAAGCAGATAAACCTTATCTTCAAAGCTGCTAAGGAACAAATTAATGAAGTAAATATAATCTAATACCAAAGTAGTAAGTATATGCAATAAAGATGTAACAGATGTCCTGTCCAACAGGGACAGAATACCTTCATGGTATGAAGGTGGTAATTAAAAAACATTATGGAGACAATCTTAAGATATAAGACTTCCCTTACCCCCTGGACAGGATACCTTTTGGGTATCCAAAATTAATTTGTTAAATGCATGTTCTTACTAATTAAACAATAGAACACAGAGGCAAATGAACAGGTTGCTTTCACGGTTCCTTTTACAAGGAACATAAAATAAACTTTACAGGTGGCAGAATGGTGTGTGACACTGCATATTCACAGTTAGCATACAACAGAACTGCAGGCTGTTATTCCAGTCAGCTCCTCCTCGCCCAGACAATACCTCAGAAGCAAATCTGGGGAAAAGTGTAAATAAAGCACAGTGCCTCTGTGCCCTGGCTAATAATGTTTTCTTGCTGCTCCTGGTAAAGCAACCCAAGAGCCACACATGGCTCTAACTTCTGATCATATGACAGCCCACGTCCAAGACACTTTCACTTCTCCCCAGTCCTAAGTGGATTCTGCAAAACAGAAAGAACTATTTCTAACTTCTCTTACATCAAAAAAGGCCAGACCTGCTATTGGCTAATAATGAAATATCACTGATAGTAGTAGTCTGAACTTCCACCAATGTTTCTGGAAGGGTACCCTGAAAGTATGTGTTGATGAGGACCACTTTTTCACAATAATTTACTATAATAAAAAAAAAAACCAACAAACTAAACAAACAATGACAACAAGCAGTGCAGGAGTGCAGCTTGAAAACAAAGTGTTACAATTATAAAGTGTTGTATTCACTGAACATGTGGTGAAGAACAATGAAAATAATCCCACAAAATATGTCCAATTTTATCTATTTGATCACTTGAAATGCTTCATCAAGGCATTCAACCCAGCTGGAAAAATAGGGTTATAAGGACTGCAGAGAAAGACAGATGCTGCATCTGAGCTGAGCATTCCTGAGTAAATAAACAACAAAAACGAAACAAAACAAAAAAAAAGCAATTCTGACACAGTTCCAAACTTTATGAGACAATAACTTAACAAAAGACCACTTATTCTGTCACTCTCTTTTTGTTCTTTTGTTTTGTGATTTGAAATAGAAATAGATGCTAATTTTTTTTTGCTTACTAGTAATCTGTACAATAACTGCTAGTGAATTAACCCATGCAATTTTGGACTATTTGTCAATTCTTTTACCAGTTGTTATTAAGAAATTCAGGAAACAATTGTTCAAATAGAAGAACACCACAAAGGGCTGAGCAAATGAGGAAGTACAGCAGTAGACTGCTGTTTATTTATACTTCACTAGTAACCATGTCCTGGCTTATCTCTAACTTTCTCAAAAATTCCACCTGTTTATTTGTAAACCTCATACCTCATTCTCTTTCAGATTTAAGGCCTTTTATCAATTCATTTGGAAATGCATGGCACCTTTAGGACTTCTCACATCCTTGATGTCTTTAAATTTTTATGTGCCACATCGTACACAAAAGGCTCTGTATTCTCAGACTGAGATGAACTCTTTCAACTGATGACTGTTTAACAGAGACAGATAATATTTTTGCAGTTCTTAACTCACCTGATGACTGTCAAGCTTGTCTTTCGTGGGCTGATCAAGAGCTGCAGCTCACAGAAAAGGCTTAATGAGATTCTCTTCTCCTTGAAAGGACTGTTTCTTTTAAGAAGAATCTGTAGCTAATCACTGCAAGTCTCAAGTAGAGAGGATGACTATTTGGGGGGAGACAGAAGCTGTGAGTTCTGTACAATTCAACTAAAGAGAGCTCCATTTATATGAAATGAGCAGGTTTTGTAAAAACCAGTTGGCTGAGAAGCCTTAAGTTTGCAGTTCCTGTGCAAGACCTTATCAGAGTCCCTGTGTTACCACATACCGGGAAGAGCCACACCAGTTCACTACAGCGGCTGCTGAGCAAGCATTGGACTCAGCCGACACTTCTCACATGCCACTTCATATCTCAGAAACTCCCCTGCTTTTCCTAAGATTATCACAGAGTATAGTGTGTCACAAGTATCAAGTCATTTGCAAAACCATTACTGTACACAAACCAAGAGTCTGCTGGGTGTGCAAGTTATATCACAGAAAGCAGGCTGCCATTTCATGAAGTAATTCTGTCACTTGGACTCCTCTTAAGTCCAGGATATTACATACACTTGTATGACTGCAACAGGATAAAACCAAGCCACTGAGACTGTTTAAAACACAGGACAAAAACATGCAACACATGCTAGGGTTTTGCCAAGATAGCTGAGCGAGTGCCAAAGGAGCTAGCTGGGGAACTGGAAGCAAGACTAGCACAGTGTTTGGCAAATGTTAATAAGTTCTTGTCCTCTACAGAAGCAATGAACATATTTTCAGGCTGCCTCATCACTTAAAGAGAAGGCCACAATCTGGAGGCCTGGATCAATCTTTATCAGCTTTGTAATATGTTATGGCTGCAAGACAGTAATGATCAAATGGTATTTCACCAAGTGACTATACTGAAGAGCTCTGACACTGCTGCAAACTAGCCATGAACCAGCAAGCTCCCAGAAGGCAGCACTAAACTGAGACCTCTGGCAAAAAGGTGCATTATACCAGTCCCAATGTGAGATGCTTGCTTGGCAGTGTACTTACATCTTCAACAGACTTACTGGGCTACCTGCCACCTGTGCACACACACAGACACTGAAAAGCAGTAAAACCAGCAAAAAAGGCCTGAAGCAGGTAAAGCACCTTCACAGGCACTGGATCAATGCCTCTCTACGTACCAAGTCAAGGTAAGAAAACGCAGAGGTGAGGCATTCACACACAAAACTCATGCAAAAGCTGTAAGAACACTAACCTGAAGCACAGTTAAGATTGAGACAATCACTAAGGTTTGCAAACTGCATTATTTTGCTGAGTACAATATTCACAACCTTAATTAAAACTGCAGTCACAATTATGCTTGTTGCTAAAGCAACGTTCTGCGTATCTACAGAACGAGGCAAACAAAGTGAGAAATTGTGTAGTTTCCATGATAGATTTAAACTACTTAAATGTGCTCAGGTTGTTCTTTAAACAAAATTTTAATTGAATGTTGATCTTTTCCAGAAGTGACAGCATTTTAGAGTTTAAAGTAAGCTTTCCCCTATTCAATAATGAAATAAGTCTAACACACTCAGAGGACATTTTTCATGTCACTCACATTCACAAAAAAAAAAAAAAAGTTGTCATCAAAGACCCAAAGGGATCTGAATCCAGAAATGTAAGTTGTCTTCTTCAGTAAAAGACCATGTGCCTGCCCCATGCATGATACAGTGGGTTTTATTTAAGCATAACTTGATAGCAAATCTTGTCAGGATGACAGTTGCAGTCCCTGCCGGGCTTCATTGATACAACACAACAAAAAGGCATCCCTCTGGCACTGGAAAGCTCCCAAAACACTGAAAACTCAATGCAAGGCCATGTCTTCCCTTCCTGATAAACATGTCAAATGCTATCTGTCCCTCTATTTCTACAGTCACTCATGACCCTCAAATTCTTTTAGTTTATGCGTTCAGCAACTCCCATCCTTTGATATTTTCCCTATTTCATCTGCCCTATTTTCTCTTGATGCCCACTCCTTTCTGAAGATCTTTTCTCTTATCCCCACCACGCACGAGTGCTCCCATCAAGTGAGCAGGCATAACACAGTAAGGTGTCAGGCTAACACCTCCCTCTTAGGCTTCCAGACACAGCAAGGTGCTGCTGTGAAATCCTCTCCCTGTCCAAACACAGAACAGAGCAAGGGCATTACACACAATGTTTGGGGCCTCCATGTCCACGACCTAGAACTGGTCCAGGCCAGGGTGGCTCTACCTCTTTGGAAGAGGTAGGTGGCAGAGGCCTCAGGGCAGTGTCCTTTCCCACAGCATTCATGAGAAACCAACTGGTCAGATACCCCCCTTACGGGAACAGCAGCACCAACATGGATCTACTCCTGGAGTACTCCTACTCTTCTTAGCTCAGTGTGGGACCCGCTGCAGAGATACCCTGAGCACGGAGGCCTCATTTTGTACTAGGGGAGGCTACCCAATGGAAGGATGTTGGAAGATTTGCTTTTATTCCCTCCATTTCAACATGCAGCCTGCAGACAGGGTGTACCTCTCACGTTCTCTCCACGACTGGAGGTGCAATTCCAAGCACTAAAGCTGGTCTAAATTTTGTTCCAGTTAATTCATGCTGATCCCTGGAGGAATGTTTCTGGTGTAGGCCATAGCAGCATCCCATCACCCTTTCTCCTTGTTCCTGTAGTTCCAGATCCCACTTTCCCTCCATGTTTTTCTTACCACTTTACTTGTAACTTTGGGCCACGGACATCTTGTCTGACAATACAGTTAGCCAAAATGTTACTTGAACTCTTTTTCTGCCCCACTGCTGTTTAGCAGCAGTTGTGCCTTCCACTCCACACCTTCAGTGGAGAAGCCTAAAGTGTCTGTGCTGTCTGGGGCACAGCAGCAGGAATGCTATGGCAGGGAGCCTGGGCTAGGGATGTTATAGCTCATCATAAGGATGACAGATATCTTGATTGCAGGGTTTAGTTTTTGGTTTGTTTTTTTTTGTGGGAAAGAGTGTCGAGGCAGTTTCTAGGATTGAAGGATTCTGGCTATGAAGACCCTTTGGAGCTTCATACGAGCTGACATGTCAGCTGAGTGTTGACAGCTTATCAAGCAGCTGACAGGGCATGGTCCTCTGAATAAGATGCTTCAGCCAAAAGCCTAGGAACAGGACTGGCAGGCCATTTCCTCTGTAAGCTAAAAGAAAAGCAGAGAAGGAACAGATGCTTCCCAGGGAGAAATACATGTTTGCTTATTGAGAGTAGGGGGGCAGCTGATCTCCATACTACAGGACTTTCTCCTTCATCTCCTCTCTCCAAGCCAGGGGAGCAGAAGGACAGACTTCATCACCGTTCCTTTTGTCAGTTCTCCCCCTTTTATCACTTCTCATAAGAGCAGAGCACAAGTTTGACTCTTACCCCTCCCTTTCCTCACACGGTGTGGTGCTGCTGCTACTTTTCAGCCGTGTTTTTCCTTAGCAAAAAACTCAGTCTGAAGTCTGCTTCGATTCCCAAGGGCCACTGAATCAGCAGCCAAAGGCATCTGCCAATAGGGAGGAAAAGTCAAGCACTGAAAGCCAAGTAAGAGATAAAGTAACTATGCCCATATAAAAGGGATAAACAACCAAATGCCACCAGGAAAAGACTGGATCTCCTCACTTCTAGACACTGCTGAGCTCTGCTGAGCCTCTCTGCAAGAGCAGTGTTTGGAACAGTGTTTGTAGGATGACACTGCAAAGCTGCCCTCCCTCCTCAAACAACCTAGCTACTGACCAACAGGTACTGCAATCATGGGACTCCACAGGGCAGCAGCCACACCTGTGAACAAAGGTTTGGTCGCCCAGAATTTCATCCAACAATGGCAAAGTCACAGCAGTAGCTTGTACAACAGCAAATTCTGACCTAACACCATCCTCAGTGCGGAGAGGCAAGCACTAGCCCTACCAGTCCAGCTTTGTGTCCCACACCCACGGTACCCTCCCCAGGGGGTGTAGGGCAGAGCACACAGAAGAGCAAAAACTCATAAAAGTAAAAATACAGTCCATGTCTGCATCCTCAGACAATGGTAGACAGGAAGCAGTCAGCTCATCTGAAGTGTGCTCACAGAATAGCTGCCACAGCTGCCAGTGGCAAAATGAAGTCAAGAGAAGTCATCAGGCAGTAGCTGGATTGGTAGCATGTATGAAAATGCAGGAACAGAAAACAAACCCAGAAAAGATGTAGAACAGAAATCAGACATGTTTCTAAAACTGAAATCTCTTTACAAGTTTTACTTGGGCAGAGCAATGACAAGTAGAGTCATAAGCATGAGACAGACACTGAGACAAAACAATACATCCTGGAGCAGCTCCCAGAAGGGTCTACAAGTCAGACAGGAGCATTTTTCAGATACCTTTCCTGCAGGCTCTGAAACATATGCAGTGGGATGTCCAGTGTACAGCAGAACACATGACTTGTCCAAAACAATACCCTCAAACACACTTAATGGGGAGAGTAAACTGCAAAGAAGCAACTGCTCCAACCTGGCTGTCTGGTCCTCCTGCCCCACACTACTGGCTTAAGACAAAGCACAGCCTGACACCAGCCTGTGCTCTGCTCTGTGGACTCTTGGACAACACTCAGCAAGACACTGTTATAGGCTTTGTGAAATTGCTGAATGTTGATACCATTTCCATCTTAATAGAGACTTTTTATTCTTCACATTGGAACATGAGGAATATAAGCAATTTAAGCATTTTTAAAAGAATATTAGCGTTAAAAAAAAATCCTACACAATAAATGTACATTTGTTTGGTGCTTTCACTATCTCAATGTCAGGAGCAGTTGACACCAAAAGTTCCTTTATTCTCTCAAAACGGCTATACTCTATTCAGGATGAGCCAACCCTATACCTTTCATTTGCATTAAATTTTAGCCAAACAACAATAATTTATTTTGTAAATTATGTTAAGAACTCTATTACAATACTGCACAGATTTTGTGTATTAACTTTTATCTGGATGATGTCAAAGAATTTGTAGCAACAAGTCCTAAAAAGACCCAGCAGATTACTACAGAGGTGACTCCTAATCACTTCTCTCCCACAATAAAACCATGAGGCATTTACTAGTTGAAGTTACAAGTTTGAAGTTACTGTGATCTCCTGCTCAAGTTGAACACAGGGCAAGTTTTGCTTCTGAGAAAACAGGATTTGGCCCCTGTGGCTTTAATAATTTCACCATTCCACCAGAAATGCCTGTCTGCCAACCTTGCAGACTGCCAAGTCTGGCTCCTTGACTCTTGAACAGCATCAGGAGTACGAAAACCACATGAAGATTGGAAAAATGTGCAAAGCCAGAGGCCAAAGAAAAGACACAGCCACTCAGAAAGATCATGTGCAGTTCTTGAGTTGCTGATAGAAAGAAAAGATTACTTGGAAGTTGAGAGCTCTTTTTAGACAGTGTCTGTACTTTTCCATTATGTGAGTGAATTACAGCATTCATGTAAATGTGATGTAGGGAATGTATCTCTTGGAAGAACTCAGTAACTACATTAAGAAGAACCCTGAGCTAACAGTAGATAAAATGAATGACTGCATGGTAAGAATGGAGTATTATAGGAACCCAATATTCATTCTAACATTGGGTGCAGACTAGAAAGTTAGCACCCACATGACTATTGTGGCACACATTTTTTGACAAAGTGAAATGTGCAAATAGAACATCCTACAGATGTTCCTTTCCTCCCTAGTCCATTTCTGGTTTGCACACACCCATTGTCTAAATACACAAGCAGAATCCACACAGAAGAGGTGGCTATGACATCACTTGATATACTTGATGCATCTAAAACAAAACTATGTTTCTAAGCACAAGTTGAAAACAGAGTTCCAAAACACATCACACTTATATTCTTTAACATATTTGAGACGTTCTAATATACACACCATATTGTATCTAAGGTTTCATCTAGTCTATAATTCCAACACAAAATAGCAGTGTCACAGTACAGCTGGATCTTGAGGGGGCCGAGAAATGCCAACAAACTTCAGGCTTTTTTACATTTGAAATTTTGTGAATGGTACAGCTTTTCTGCAGGTATGTAACTGTTAAGATTTGGGCTAGAATAGTTAATTCATACTATTGACCAGTTTCTTGCTTTGAAGGCCATGATCTAGCCACCAGCACAATGGACTGCCCAGGATTTATTCCCAGCTGTCACAGTCATCACAGGATTTTAGATAAAGCTCTTTGTACTTTTTGTTGTGGTATAATTAAGTGTAGAAATAAAGTGAAACTTAAGTGATTGAAGGCTCATATCCCCAGGAATCACCCCTCTCAGTGATATAAGGGTATAAAATACAATACATACATGTGTCTGTGTATTGCACACTTTACTGATGTACAGATACAGAATATATATATATATATATATATGCGTGTTAGAAGAAAAAGTGAGTGCATGTAGTCTATCACAACAAGAAGCTAGATACAATAATTATGGAAAGTAGAGCTTCAATTTAGAAACTGAAATATATCTCACAGTTATGCATGCTTATTTAAAAAACAGTAAAGTTCAAATCTAACGACTCTTTTCAGCAATTACACTTATGATGTAATTTATGGCATTTATTAAACTCCCAACATATGGAATGCTCCTTTTTTGTCAAATTACAAGCTTCCCAAGATACACAAGTGGGTTTTATAAACTGCTACAGCAGGAGCATTTCATTCTGCTGTGACTTACAAGTGGCAAGTCCTGAAGGGTTACTGTAGATTATCTCAGCTGGCTGGAGCAAACCAAAGTTGTGGATTTGATCCCTGCCTGGGCCATTCACTTAAAGAAAGAGTTGGACTCAATGATCCCTCCAACTGAGAATATTCTGTGATTCTGTATTGCTACAGACTGGAATTCACGTGAAACAGAAAACCAAGCCAAAAAAATTCATTTCTTTATATTTGCATTAATAGAAAGGACAGAAGCACAGATTCAGCAAAACCCTTATGCTGATTCTTTATATCACATACATATAATCAAACTAAGTTGAATGAGATATGCATGTAGAAAATGCTTTAACAAAGAGGAAGCATTAGCAGAATCTGGGCTACAAAGAAGTGATCCATTGGCCTCTCCTGCTCATCATCTTTCTGCTCTGAACCTGCTACACATTAATCTGCTCTGAAGCATTGCTCTAGTCAGTTATAGACAATCTATACACAGTCTGGTTCAAGTTATCACATCTCATTAATAACCTAACAATATTTTGCCGTGCTAATTTTATTTCATCACTCCTGAGGACTAAATGGTGGTAAGAGACCTGGTCAACCTGAAATACAAAACTTGAATGCTAATTTAATTTATGTTCTTCTGCTTACAGAAATGAAAACAAAATTAAATAACTTCGGCAATGGGGAAATATTTGCTTTTATTAGTCTTAAATCAAATAACACCTGCAAATGCAGAGCTGCAGGTTTTGTTCCTTTTTCAGTCACACAGCCACTTGCTTTGAGTTGTTTATTTTTTATGTTTGGGTTTTGCTTTTTTTCCCCAAGTGAATGGTGAAGTGAAACAGAAAGCAGAAGCCAGGCAAAAATAACTGCTTAATATAATATAAAAATTACTGATAGAAAGAGAAGGTAAGCATTGAAATCAAGAAGTACTATGTTCTACAGCAAAAATAATTTCCTGACAAAAAATGCATACACATTTTATAAGAAAAAGGCTTCTCTGTCCTCTACTTGCACTTCCAGTGTATGATACTTCCAGTTCTGAATTAGACTTCTTTCTTTCTCTGAGGAGAAAACTGGAGGGACTTCTATTAATTTAAGCCAAAATTGAAATTTAATCTCAAATAAAAGATTTCAGTATGGACATATTCTTAACTATTGATTCTAACATAATAATGCCCTCTATAAAGGTCCACTAACAGATTATCTGTGTCTTTTATTAGGAAAAAAATCAATAAAAATCAAAAGCCCAGTCATAGCAGTTTTAATAACACCATAATAAGTGGTTTTTAAGCAGTATAACTGTCTCCAAAACATGATGGTAAAGTATCCATATCCTTGTCAGAACTTGAAAGATAAAAATATAAATACACTTTCAAATTTTATATATATATATACATACACATACATATACATATATACATTCCAAAATGCCTCAAATAAGAAGGTTTTATGTATGTAGTAAATTTACTAAACTGGGAGTACTGTCCTGGTAAAATATATGTCGTTACACTATAACACTTAAAACATTCAAGCAAAAAATATGGTGGGAATGTTAGAATGTAATTGATAACCTTACTTTAAAATAATTTTCCTCATGCTGTTGTTAGTTTTGGTTTTCTTTAACTAAAGATACAAATTCTTGACAATCAGGATAAAAAACACATGCTTATGTATTCACATCATAATTTGAAAACTTCTTTGGGACATGTGAAGTATTGCTATTTTTCATTCCATCAAAACATCTGGATTTTAGTGGTTTTACAGCACAAATGGCTTGTTCAGAGTATAGCCTTTCCCCATTTAAAAAAAATTTATACCCCATTCCATTCTCATCACATGGCTAGCATATGTTTCATGCCAACTTTATTCAAGGCCAAAACCTATCGTAACTCATCAGGCCAATGAATTACTAGAAGAATGTGAAGCAAAGCAGAAAAAAAGAAATTCAATCAAGTCAAAAAATTTCCCCTAAATACCAAAAATTCCACACTCTTCTGAGAAGTGAAGAGATAAATTACTATCAGATTCCTGTTTTTTTCTCAGAAGGTCATCATAACTGAAGAGATGAAAGAAAAGAAATAGAGGATAAATAAGTTAGCTTAGTTTCTGTACGATCTGTCAAAGCAAGTACAGTTTTCCAAAATAAGTAGATCAGATAAGAGCAAGGAAGGAATGTAGATTATTGAAATATTTCTCTTTCCAACAAAATACCAAAACAAAACAAACCAGCTTACCCAATAGAGGCACTGTTGAAAACATGGTTGCTTAAGACTATTCCATTTGTCAGCACATACTCTCCTGAGATTTGCTCACCATTTGCCTCATTTTCAATAAAACTTGGAGATAGCAGAGGCATAAGATGATCATTCTTCATCTCCTTTTACTTATGGGGAGAAGGATGCAAAACAGAAACAGTTTTTGACTTTTGGGCAGCTGATACAATCTTTTATTGTTTTGGGGTTTTTTCAGTAAAGGCCTGAAGTATTACAGAGTAGACTCTAATTTGTCCCTTCCAGCTTTGTAGCAAAAGGTTTGCTGAAACTGTCTTTTATTTTCCTTGGTTTTTTTATTGTTATAAAATCCAATCATTGCTACTTAATATTAGTATTGTCTCTAAGGCAGACGGAAGACAACTTCCTCTGCACTTCTTCTGACATTTCACTGAACCAGCAATGAATGACCCACCCAATTCACAAATATAGTAACATCTTCTTCACAAGGAAAAAAGTGTGATGATTTTATTGATTTCATTTGGGTGAAAACTGATGTGGTTTCACCTTAGGGAGGAAAGCAGCCCATAGGCTTTGGCCAGTACAGACGACTAAAGGATAGAACACAGAATGACACTATCAAGGGACAATACAGAAGACAGACTAGGATTTTTTGGAGGAGGTCTCCTTAACAGAAACAAGCAAGATCAGGCTCATAAGAAGATTTAGAAAGACAAAAGCTCAAAACAAGCATGCCCACCTTAAGTCTGAAATGTCTCATCAAAGTGTCCCTTACTCCTCAAGTGCCAATCCACACAAGAGAACCCTTTGCTGATCACAGTTTTCATACTTTTTTCAGAAAGTAAAGGACAGTGGCAAATCTAACCACTTTAACTCTGGAGAACCACACAGATTATCAGTGTTGTGGCACTCGATGGAAACTGATGGGTTCTTCACAGCCTGCTTTCCTTGAAAGCTTGGAAAGTCTTTCCCTGGACACTTCACTTTCAAGTAAATCAATTTCCAACAGCAGGAAACATAAAAATGAAGCTTACATTTGCAACTTTAACTCCATCTTTTGCATCTATTGCATTATTTACAGAGTAATCAAGTAAGTGATCAAACACTGTTTTCCACTGGACATCTGCACCAGTGCAAAGCAAGGCAGAAACAGAACATAATAGAAAAATGTAATAAAGGAGCATATTTGCTTACATTCTTTTAGCTGTGCATGTCAGAAGGTAAACAGTAACTAAAGACAGCAAGCAAGCAAAGTTAAGTTTCTAGCTAAGGTTCCAGAAAAATAATCCTCAGGACAGTATTTTATCCCTGTTTTCAAGAGAGTGATGCTAAGGGAATGAGCACTGCCAGAAAGTCGAGGGAGGTGATCCTGCCCCTCTGCTCAGCCCCGGGGAGGCCACACCTGGAGTGCTGTGTCCAGTGCTGGGCTCCTCAGCACCAGACACACATGGAGCTCCTGGAGCAGGTCCAGCACACAGTTACAAAGATGGTCAAGGGTCTGAGGAATCTTTCTTACAACAAAAGGCTGAGGGAGCTGGGCCTGTTCAGCCTCAAGAAGAGGCAATCGAGAGGGGAGCTCATTAATGTGTATAAAATATCTAAAGGGTGGGTGTGAAGAGGATGGAGCCAGGCCCTTCTTCGTGATGCCAAACACTAGGACAAGAGGCAATGGGCAGAAGCTGATGTACAGGAAGTTCCACCTGAATAGGAGGAAGAACTTCTTTACTGTGCAAGTGACTGGGCACTGGAAGAGATTACTCAGAGAGGTTGTGGAGTCTTCCTCACTGGAGATATTAAAAAAAACATCTGGACTCAATCATGTGCCATGTGCTCTAGGATGACCCTGCTTGAGCAGAGAGGTTGGACCACTGTGATCACTTTCAAACTCACTCAGTGCTTCTGTGAGTTCATAATAGTGTGAGCTGATTTAAAGAAGGTCCTATTTCTCTTCCTGAAAATATGCTCCCTCCAGTTCTACCAACTCCAGCATTCCTCAGACCCTTCCACAAGACACAGATATGTCAGAGTACAGCCAAACAAAAAACCTGCATAACCTGCCAGATACATGAGTTCAATTCATCAAATCAATTCAGAGTCAATAGGAGGCAAGAGAGGGGAGCAGGATTTCCCCACATACAGCTGCAAAAACTTACATCAGCCTAGCTGCCAGACAAAGTGCACTTTAATCATATGCCACGTTTTGGAACTGATCTCTCATTATCTGGGTATCAAATTTGCAAATACATGCAGTTCTAAACTGCAAATAATACGAGCATTCACCTTTATGTCTGAAGTAAGTAAGAGCTGCTTATGGAACACGAGGAAATGCTAAGAACCTGGAAAACTTTAGACAGTAACCTGTGAATTAGCTCCCACAGGCAACATGGAGATAATCACATCCTTCTCACCATTAAGATTAAACACTTGTGAGAGATATAGTTATCAGAGCAATCATTGCTATAGAAAAGCTACAGAGAAAAATTAGCACCTGTCTGCACTGCCAGGCTCACTAGCCTTGTACATAAGACCTTGTTTAAGAATACAATAAAATATTCTGTAGCCACTCATAATTTAACATGGCTTATTCTAAAGACCCAGTGAAAGAAAAAACCTGTGGAAAAAGTGATGTCACAATATATATATACACGTTGGAGAGGTTGAAGTAGATTCACAGAAGACAGACTTCACAACCCAAATGTTCTTTTTACACCGCTAGGAGCATTTCATTCTTAGAAGCCTCCAAATCCATGCAGATATAGGTGAAACACTCACAGTTAACCCTGTGTATCTGCAGATGTTATTTCTCAGCAAAAACATAAATGAACCAGTGATGATGAAAAAAGCCTGGAATGTCATAACACTACATAGTTAAACAAGAGCCTTCACACAGCCAACAAACATAATGGGGACGAAACTGCCATCCTGAAAGCACATAGTCGTAGGTGATAACTAAGGAAAAAGAGCAGGAACAACAGCTCCTTCCCCCCCACATCTGCCTATCTGCTGACATCTTCAGAGACTGGAGTGATGGGGATACAACATGCCAAAGCAGAACTCAGTAGAGCTGATGCTCTTTGGCAAGCCCAAGAACATGATAGAAGTGCTTCTACTAAAGTCTCTTCAAAGCCATGTCTCCTGAAATTGTATTATAACAATCTATGATGAGTAAGAAAAACGTATACAAGTATGCTTTACAACAAACCTATGCATTTAATCAGACTTGGAAAGGCTAGGTTTAATTTTTTCTCTTTACCAGACATCCTCTGTGCCTGAGGCAAGCCACATTGCTACCACAAGTACTGATTATTCCTCCGCAGACTGCCAAAGATGAGACTTCATGAGAGAGCAGGAGAAAGCACATGCTGAAGTTTGAGAGCCACTCAAACAGAAGAGTGATGAACATTCCAGAAAAGCCCAGAGAAGCGTGTCCTCAATATTAATTCATTTTCGCAAATGACACAACTTGCAATACATCTCAGTAAAAGCTGTCAAACTATCAAAGGACATAAATAGTTCACTTTGAAATAAAAACACATAAATGTCGAAACAACTGCAATACATAAACATGAAAAAATTCCTCTACCATTTGCTTGGTGCTCTCAATAACAGCAGTGCATCCCAATTAGTGTATCAAAAAGCATAAGAGAACACAAATACAGAAGACAGGCACTCAAAATCTGCAAAGACAAAATTTCTCAACTCTCACAACTATCTACAAGAGCACAGTCCTGTCCAATCACTTATTCTAAACCTCCACCTTTTTCAAACTCAGGTTTACTGGCAGCAGGTTTTAAGATCCAACAAGTTCCCACTACTCTGGGCTGACACGCTGAGCTGCATGAGGCGTCTCATCAAGTGAAACACCAGCAGCATTTTGTCTCACACCATGAGAGACTCCTGGCTCCAGCTTCTCCTTTGACCTGACTTGCAGCACATGAGAAGTTGCAGCACACTGCAGGGCAAGAGCACTGAGGCTCTACCTGGCATCCTGCCTGCCAGCTCTAGCAGATTTTGGTACTGGGTTGTTTTATATATAGCAAGAAGCAGGTCCCAGCCTTCTGCTCAAGCTTCAGATTTCCAAATGGTGTGAGGAGTAATTGCTTGTAGAACAGGCTAATTCTGAAGTGAAAGAGGGCACAGGCAATGGTGTGAGCAATACTGACAGAGATGCCTGACGTCAATCAGCAAGGAAAAAAACTGAGTATCTATGGATTGTCACAAGAATTAAAACAAGACTATTTCAGACTGAAGGGGAAAAAAACAAGGTAAAAATTGCATGAGACCAGTTCTTCACTCCTTTGATGTTGTAGGTCTTTAGTGTCTCCCACTATCCTGTTTCCACCTACATGAATGCACCTGTAAGTATCTATAACTGTGTAAGAGTTATTTACAGCAAGTTATCAAAACTGAAGCCACTAACTTCAGCCTTTCAAAATACCCCTCACAGAGCCAGGCAGTACAAGGAGAACAAGGAAAATGAGCAGTAAAGTACATAACCTTGCAGACCTGAGTTGCTTTACCACATGAAAATTGGATTAAATGCAAATTAAGGAAGAAAACGTCCTAATCAGAGTAAAAAATCAAAAAAATCCAAGAAAACAAAACAAATAAAAGGGGAAGGGTAAAATAACATAAAGCCTGATAATCTGTAACTATCAGTAAAGCTAAAAAATTCACACAAAATTCTCACTAAGATCTCAGCATGGAAGCATTATGACTGAAGAGAAGGCATTTACTTAAAGAAACTGAAGATGTTATAAGAACTGAACTACTATTCAAAAAACATTATGGACCAATTAATACACTTACTTTAATACAAAAAAAACATCTAAAGATAAAAATTATGTACTTACTATTATTTAGTGTTGTGAAGTCCAAGAATCGATATTCATAGCAAACATCTATCTTGGTTTCTACCTGGGGTCTCTTCAAAGTTGAATAGATATTACCAGGTCGTTTTTCATCATGCTTCTCCAATTTGTTCAATCCACAACCCATTTCAGCAGTTCCTGATACAAAGAAGTAGGGAAAAGGAAAAATGCATAAACATTATTGACTTCGGGTTTTTTTTCTTCTGGATTCATGCACCACACTAATACATTAGGGAGATTTTTAATTTTTAAATACAAGCTGCCTACAAACTACATAAAACTGTAAAATTAAATAAATCCTCAGACAGTAACTTAAGTATATACTACTCATATCTACCCTCAGGCATACTATTATTTTATTGGAAAATTGACAGTTTAATGCATGTATTTTGCACATTTCAAATGTATTCAATGGTAGACTCTGGAAGACACATATTCCATTATAAAAAAATAGCTGAAAATGCAAAATAACTTGCTAATATTAAGATTGTCAACCTAGTAACAATTTCTATATATGCAGTTACTAAGAGAGCACCTAGTATTAACTTTTACACAGATCTCTGTAATATTTAAATTAATATCTATAAATGAATTTAAAAAACAATCTCACTTCCTCCCACCTCATTTTTTAGAAAATGAGCATTTTACAAATCTGTTTTCAAAACAGAAGAGGCACCTGGCCACAGAACTGCATTAGATAAATCTAGTTCTCTTTAATAAGCTGCCAGCCCACAACATTTTAAAGGATTATTCCTGACAACCATTCCTGCTACACATTAAGTGTTTCTCAATATCCTGCACATTACAGCTTATCTGAGTATGAAAGAATGGAGGAATTACTTGGTGAAAATATCCAGATGATCCAAACCCTCTAATTCCTCTCAACAATACCAGTGGGGCTCAGGCAAATTATTTCAACCAGCAGCAGCTACAAAAACCACAAGTATGAAGACAGACCAGGTAGGCACCTGAGGTTTTTCATTACAACCCCCCCAACATCCTGCCTCCGCCTACACAGAGAAAATCATGCTCTGAGGAGAGGGAGGGAAATGCAGAATAAACACTCAGTAACGGAGTGGCTCCCACAGGCCACCCCAGACACCTAAAGGCATGGGATCCATTCAGGACACGGAGCATCAGGAAGGTCAGTGTCACAGCCTTCCTGCAAGCTCTGACATACAGCAGTGAGCACCTGTGTAAGTTCAGTCACAGATTAGGGCTGCCTTTACCTTGGCAGTTTATAAACCTAAAGCAGAAAATGAAAACCTTGTTCAGATTCACTATCTCCAAAGAGCTGCTAGTAAGCTTATGCCACAGCTCCACCCCTCAAGAGCTTAGAAAGTTAGTCAAATACACAGCCCCAATGTATTTGCAAACTACTTGCAGAAAATTACCTGCATTCTTATTTATACTGTGCTTTAGCTTTCATAAATTTTATCCCTCCCTCATACTTCCTTGCACAACCATTCTTATTAATAGTTACCAAATCCCTTGCTGTATTTTGCTATGATGAATGCATTCAAGCCCTTTTCTGCCATTTCCTAGACAGGATCTCTGCTCCCTTCATCACCCCACTCACTCTCATTTGCATCACTGTTCTCGTTTCTCTACATGAACACAGGTGGCCATATGCTCAAAATGAGATCTTAACAAGGCTTATGAAAATAACATTCATGCTTCCCTGTCTCTACTGCAAATAATACACCTACTGCACCTAAAATCATCATTCACAGCTGAATCATCACATTCACAGTTTACCGTCAACTTCCTAGCAGAAGAACCTATTTCTCCTTATTTTTATCCAACAACTAACTGAGAAGTTTCCAACTCATCCCTAATAACTTTGCTCTATTCCTTGGTGCTTCTACTGCTCAGAAATAGCCTCACCTCATTCTCCAGCACCCTTGGAAGAAGGAGCTGGAAGTCCTTCTGGGCTCAACAATACCACCCACCTTCTTATCATGTGCTAAGTCCATAAATGCACACCTACATCTTCCTGCAAAGTCCCTAATAAATAGGTGAAAATAGTGTAAACAACAGCTCAAACTTGAAACAAGTAACATAGTCAATATTTCATCCCACAGAACCTGGAAGAAGAAAAAATATTTGCTATAAAGACCTCTAGCACTGAGAAAAAAAAGATGATGTGTCATTTGTATTCCTAAAGTTTCAACATTTGGTGGACTCATCTAGCAGAAAACAACCCTCCCTGATTATTTTGAAAGAAAGTTAAAAAAGTACTTTAACAACGAAATCAAGGTTTGCAGACTCAATTTTTTTTCATTTGAAATTTAAGGTTAAAAACCCTCATGATCTTTTTATGTTCCCAAAGTGACACTTTCCGCCTTTTATTTTTTTTTTTGTAACGACAACTATTACCATTAAAGGATTATTCTTTCATATATACAGCAGTTTATTCTTTTGCCTGTGCAATATTATTTGCTTCAGTCTAAGATATTATTTATTTTAATACATAAACATGTGTTGCATATTAATGAGCCTAAGAAGAAACTAGGTATTTTTCCATGAACTATAATGGAACACATCTAGCAGTATACTTGTGCTAGAAATGAATTAAGATAGCAGTAAGTGCTAGCAAGTGCACCAAATTTCTTGTTTCAGCTATGGCCCAGTAGTTCTTACACATCATAAGTACACAGCATTTCATAAAGGAAAAAAATCCATTTCAGAGGTCATTCTGCTGCAGTTCCTGCAACCTTTAGTTGTATAAACAGTCTGAAATCCACAGGACTCTTAGACAGTGATGGCTGCAGAAGGAGGCTTTGGGGACTCTGCATTTCAGATTGCATTCTTTCCCAAACTTGGGTGAAAGGGCTAGAAAATAAAAGCCTGCGCTTCCAGCAGCAGCCAGAGACGCTGCTGTGCCTGTTCAGCAAACATTTTCTCAGCCCTCTGGACAAAAATTCCTCCACCCTCACTACCCATGAGAGCAATGACCTCTGCGAATAGAGACAATCCACAAGTCATACGGCATGAACTACCCGCCCACTTAGGAATGGACTGAAAACATGCTTTTTTTGTTATTAATTCCCTGAGTGACTGCTTCCTAGAAGACTGATTTTCACCTTTCTGATGTTTAGCTACAACTTCAAACAGTATCCCTGAGGATAAAGGCTTCCTCACATTTCGCTAAGTATAGGCAGTCATGTTACTTAAAGCATGCATATGAAAAAGGATGATGAAAAAAGATGCTTTCACTCGAAAAAAAACGAGGGATCAGGGGACAAAAATTAAGTTTCACAACATCACAATCTTTTGCACTGTAATTAGAATACAAGTGCTACAGCAGTAGAAAACAAATCTTAAAAAATAAAGTTCCTACTTCAACAGAGGAATCTCAGTATGAAAACAATTCCACAGAGGTAGGAATTCTTATAAGTTTTCTCAAATATACTGATGATGTGTGTATGAGAAGTCATCATTCAATCACCAAATTCTGCTCAACATTATCCCACAAATGTCCTTCTGGGACAGTTTGCTTTATAACCTTTCCAAGACTTTTAACAACAGTTATAACCTTCTTCCTTTCATTCACAGCAAAGTTAGTGCTGTTCGGAGTCTTCCCACCATCACCTGAAAGTATCTCCTTTTCACTTACAAATCTACTTGTCAACAGGGCATTATTCACCTTCTTAATTTTCTACGTGGCAGTAATCAAAGAGTGCTGTAAGAAATGTTCATCACTGATGCATTCGAAGTAATCTAAACCCATTTAAAAAAATTAGCACATTTTCAGAAGATGTATTACTTTGGTATAAGACATACTTAAGGCTACTTTACTACATAGATTTATCCTGGCTTTCTATACTTGCATGTGAATTCCACTTTTATTAATATTAAACCAAAATATTACCACTAATATTCACTTTTCAGTAAATTGAAAAACAGTCCTTCAAAGACACTGCCAAATTTTCAAATTATTTTTGCTCCACAGTAGGTTCTAAGACAAACATTTTCTTTTTCATTAATGCAGAAATTAATTATCTACTCAGAAGCTCTACACTTAGAAAAAAACCTTGAAAAAGTAGCATTTAATGAAGAACATTAACCCCTAAAATTATGATTTAGCTATGGGCTTTTACAGTTACACATGCCAGAAAAACTAATTCTGTCCACAAACTCACTTAGATTGCAAATTAATCTTACATGTGCTCTATGATCTTGTTGATCTCAAACTGTTCATGTGCTCAGCCACGTGATGATAAAACTAGAACTGAAACCCAAATCTCACAACAGATTGGGTTTTTTAGTCTACATTTCACTTCAATTCCGCAAAGCATCAAGAATAGAAGGTATGCTGAGTTGCAGAACAACAGCAGAGCCTAGACAATTAATTCCTTAGTTTCTCTTGTGAAGGACAGCAAAGGCCTTCACTGGTAGGGAAGGAGCAGCTTGCTTCTGCAAACTGAATGCAAAATTTAACCCAGTATTTGTAGATCCCAAACACACACCCAACTCACAAGCTGCAGAATGAACCTCTTGCTGCCACCTCCTCCTCTCCAGTACTGTCCTGCACTGTGTACTTTAGGAGCAGAGGAGCTCTGGGGAGCAACTGGAGGAACAGGACAGAAACCCATCCCAGCATATCAAACTACCTGCCACTGAACGCTCCTTCTTAGAAAGGCAAGTTTTATTGAAACCAGTACCATCATTTGCCATGAAAAAAAAGAAAAAAAAATTACAACAAATTGTAGTCAGCAAGAGAAAAAAAAAAAGTCAGCAGCATTTCCCCTTTCAATCACCTCTGTGATCCACGAAAATGAATATATCATAGGAATTTTTACAGCTCTTTTAGAGATGTGTCGAGTTCTCAGCTGATGATCTCTGAACCTCAGCTTTGCTAATATACCCTTCCTGCAGCCTGAATCTGCTTTCTTTCTCACATTGTTAGTGTGTTCAAAATAGATGAAATACAACAAGTTCAGAATTAGCAAAGAAAAAGGATAAAATAATGCTATGTACCTAACAACTTATTTTCTTGTTAACAGTGATTCAGGCCACAGGATCCTTTTCAGAAGGAAAAGAGCACAAAGAAAAGGGAAAGGGAAAAAAAACCTTGCCTCTATCTGATTTTCTTTTGGGGGTATATTGGGGAACAAATGAGGCTAATTTTCTGATTTATTGATCCATCCTTTCATGAAACTCCATAACAATCTATCTCCAAGGAATAATAATGAAAATTACACTTAAATGTAACAGAACCACATGGCTAATGGAAGCTTGAATTGATTACCAGAATAAGTAATTTAAGGGATGCTTATCAAATAAGTACATATTGGCTAAATAGTTTATTTCAACTAATCAATGCATAATGTCAATGACTACTTAGAGGGATGACTTGAAAATAATTCCAAAACAATTCTTTTAAATACTTATAATTTTAGAGTCAACTGCTAAGTATATAGCATTAGACTGAATATTCTAGCAAATGTGCAAGTGAAATACACTTGCAAGTGAAATACCAGCTGAAATAGGAACAAGGTAATTTTAGTACTTACAATGGCATACAAGGAAAACGTGCTGTATGGAAAATTAATGCTTGTCAGCTTGTTTTTAAGCAAAATTAGTGAGAACAAGCTTGCTTGCATTAACATATTTAAAGCATTTATGGGCCAGGACTAGTGAACATATTTTTTTAACCTTATCATGCACTAATTTATTTTTTAAAATACATATCCTAGATTACTGCTAATGTTCTTTTCACAAAATATAGAATATAGTATTCTTACTGATGAATGCAGCAGCTGGAAAATAAGATAACTGCAAAGTATTAATAGGCTTTCTCTCTTGATTTTGGTTAAGACCCTTCATTCTTCCTTCCACGGGTAATACTTAGGTACCTCACAGGGATGCTGGAAGGCATTTACAAATAATTGCAGGACTTTACATTTGTTGTGCAGTAATGAGACACGCTTATTTTCTTAAGCCCTCACTCCTGCAATCCTGACCTTTCCATTTTCAAAATAATAAGCACTTCATGCTCACTTCACCAGTTCACTTGCTGGCAAGTGGTCACTTAATTCTTGCATCCTTCCCAGTCCACAAAACACCAGAGTGTTTAGTCCCCCACTCAGCTCCAAACAAACCCTGACAAAGCCTGCAAATTATAGTCGAGTCCTTTTCCTAGCCTAGTTAAAGCAATGAACCAGAGGAGGAATAACAAGGCAAAAAAACCAGCATAACTGAGGCAGAGAATTAAAAACACCAGACCTGACAAACTGGGTGTACAGGTAAACAAAGAAAGCAGAATAGGATGCCAGGATGATCCTTTGTCAGTTCCCAGAAAAGAGCCATGCTCCTGACTTCTCCTCATTTTTCCCACCATGGCTTACCACTGCACAGGTTTTTTTGTGAGATTACACTATCTAAGAGGGAAATTCCTTATTAAGAGAGACCCACGTAGACTTTTTTTTTCAACAGTACTACCATCCAGGAAGATATATAAGCATATATTCAATAAATACTGCCATAATTTTTATTTGTGAGGAAGGATCTATGCTTAAGTAACAATTTGAAACATTTGGAAAAACTTACAAATACAAAGAACAATTACCATAAATCAGTCCAATCTATTGTCAGATGTTACAGCTGACCAATTTTTTTTTCACCACATACTTATGAATTTGACCAGTGCTGTCAGGATTTTAGACTTGAGGCTGATAACTAAATCTCAGCTTATAGGAAGGTTGGTGAAAGAATAATCCCAGATTTATCCCTTATGATTGATTTGATTTAAATTAAACTGCCGAGCAACCCAAGTAAATCTTCAAGTAAGGTTTTCAATTTCAAAAAGTAAGTCTCAAAAACTAAGGAATTCATTAGTGAGATGAACAGGAATGAGCAATCGGAGGATGTAAGCACAGGGGAGGTCTGGAACATGTTTAAACTACAATATGAGTATCTGCACAACTTGGAACCCAAGGAAGTGACAAGAGAATTCATAAGAAGGTTTCCAGACACAGTGAGATGAATTACCTAATAAAGAAGGAAACGTAGAATAAGCAGAGAGCTTAAGGGACAGGAACAAAGTTCAGCAGAGGAACAGTCTCGGATCAAGAAACACCAGCATAAAATGAAATGTGCCAGAAGCCAAGGCAAGCTGGAGAAGCCAAAGATACCACAATTCAACAGAAGCAGAACACAAATCAGGTCTAATCTGGATTCATACCAAGAACTCTGGAAGACCTGTCAAAATGAATTGCAGTTCCAATTGCTAGAATTAAAAACCAAACTATTTCTTTAGGTTTGGTACTGTCTCCCAGGGAGACAAGAAAATATACTGACTACACAAAAAAAAAAACCAGAGAAAAACATAATTTGGCCAATTAAGACAATTGCCAGTCTAGCTTTGAGTTTCTAAGCGTAAGGAAGAAAGCAAAGTAATACACGGATAGCTATGATACAGATTCAAAAAGTTAGAACAGACTACCCTGACAGGCCTTGTAAACACAAGTCACAAAAAAAGCACAGCACCAGCATGCAGCATGTCAAATAACACAGCAGCATGATAATGTGATTTCAACAAACTCTTATTAGGTGCAATTGTTCTCACTGCAGTGTTCACATCACTGATTTGGGCTTGACTCTGCTGCCCTGCACAACACACTTACTTTGCTCTGTGCTGTCCCTGGGCCTGCAAGTCACCAGGCCACCTCTGTGCGCTCCCTGCCACCAGCCACACTTAAACCCCTCTAGGGAAACAGAGCTGGTTTGTGTGGGTGGGCACGTGAGCAACAGGGGGGGAGGAAAAGGAGCAAACAGGATCAGGGAGAGCTGCTGGAGGATTAAGGTGAGCACTGCACTAGTGATGGGGAGCGGTGTGAGGAACAGTAGGTTGGTGGGAGAGCCTTGCTTCCGACACCTCCCACATCACCCTGTAACACTCATCCAAAATATTTAATACTTGGTGATACCACGATGCTGCCTTTTAGTAAAGCAAAAGATTCAGATAATAGCACATCTTTCTACAAAATACTCCTAGGCGGTGTATTTTTGGTCAGGATAAGGAAGTGTTAATGTCACTGAACAATGCACAGGTACAATTTATGCCAAAATACCATATGCAAACGTTCAAGCAAGTTGCCTCCATATGACAACAGGAGGCTACCAGGATGCTAAGACTTAGAGAATTACTATCAAGAACATCAAGAGAAACCACAGCAGCTTAGAAAATAAAGACTGAATTAACCTGACAGAAGCACGCACAGGAATGTTAAGATATGAATCCAACTCTCTTTTAAAGTTAATGCCACACCACTCTGAACTCACAGAACACTGGCATGAGAAACAGATGCATATTGCAATGTATGCACAGCTGCTTAAGACACCATGGTAAAACACAAAACCACAGACTTGACAATCCTGTGTTTACTGTCTTTTGCTAGCTTGCCTTGGAGTAGAACCCCAGCCACCTGATGAAGGCAAAAAAGTAAAGTAGATCACTAGTGCCAGGTGTGAAGCTGTGGGATCTCACATTAACATTAGGCATGGAATAATGGTTACATGAATATTTTTTACTTCCTTCAAGCAGAGACTTCATCAACTTTGATTTCTATTCTTCACAAGTCTGTAACCCCAGCTTTTCCACCACAGAGTCTAAGGCCAGTTCATTATACCCAATATGGTATTTGTGTTTCCCAGTATCACAGCTCAGAACTCCCTTAGGTATTTAATCACAGCTGTATATACTCATTTCATGCTTCTTTCTCAGACCGGGGAATGCCAACATTCAGGAGGTGGAAAGCCCCTTGTCTAATGAAAGTTACTTGAGGTTAAGCTAGATTCCTAAAATAACCCTTCATTCTGAGACTTTTCTTTTTCCCTAGAAAAACAGAAATTAAATACACATATGTGACCACTAGCATTGTGAAAAAGAGGGTTATTGCCACTAACTTGTTATTCAATACCAGGACCTGAAATGAACTGGATTCATTAAAACATAAAAGTAGATGTATAAAAAGATCTCCCTTTGTAAACCAGAGACCAGCTACATCTTGATAAGGTCATTCTTCCACAAAATAAATAAATAAATAAATTTTTTAAAAAGGGAATAAAAAATGAAGCAATATACAATCAGACCACAGCTTCCAAACTTTGGCTGAAAACATTAAAGATTCTTTCATGTATAGTTATAGTTTTATTATTTTAAATACAGCGCTCTCTTTAGCAGAACAGCCACCCCTACCAAGACTCCAGCACCGCTCCCTGTCCTGTCACTCCGCAGCCTCTGGTTCAGCTCCTTCTCTGGCCCGAGCTGGGAGCGCCCTGGAGGGAACCAAGCTCAGGCGTAATGGAGAACAAACGCCTCCCATTAATTATTTGACTAAGCTGAAAGTATCACAGAACTGTAAAGTCCATCCAACTAAATTCCCCTTTTCCAGAAATACACAGAAAAAGAGGTTGTGTGACAAGAATTCAATCAAACCAGAGAGAAGAGAGATGTATCTCACACTCAGACATACAAATGCTGAACCCTGCCTCTTTATATTGTAAGAAAACCGTGCTAAAACAATATCAACAACTTGAAAATGCAATAAAACTGGAAAACAGCGACTGCAAAATCCCAGACCGCAGCCAGCCACATGATGGCACGGCACAGCCGCCCCCAGGTGCCCGGCATGTAAGGAGCGGCGCCGGGCTGGGCGCCCGCCCGGCTCCCCTCAGAGCTCTCTCCTCTGCCGGCTCTGCCTCACGGCGGCGGCGGCTGGACGCGGAAAACCGTCCCACTGCCTGGAGGCGACGGCCGGCGATGCCGCCTCCGGTCCGCCCCGGCCGCGGGCAGCGCGGCGGAGCCCGGCAGTCTCGGCACCCATGGGCTGGCAGGACGGCACCGCCCGCCAGCCCCGCCGGGCGGGCTCCGCTCCGGCCCCTCGGCAGGACCGCAGCGAGCGGACCCTCCGGAGCCGCACAGCCCGAGAGCCGGCCGGGCAGCGGGCGGGAGAGGCAGCGCCCTCCCGAGGAGCCCCTCCGAAGCCGGGCACGCCGGCCAGCCCGCGCCCCGCTCCCAACTTCGGGAGCCAAGGACCGCGACGAGTCGGAGCCCCTGAGCGGCTTTCCCCGCTCCGGCGAGCCGACCCTGCCCAGCAGCAACCCCCTTCCACCTCCTCACCAAGTTTGCCCGCCGAGCCGGCGGGGTGCGTGGCAGTACCTGGGGCAGGCAGCGGGCGAAGCGCAGCCCGGTGGTGCTGAAGGATGCCCGGCGGGCGGAGACGGCCGGCCCCGCTGACAGCGTTTCCTCCTCCTACTCCGGCTGTCGCCCGTGCCCGCCCGCCGCGCTCCGGGGCCGCTCCCCCCTCGGCTCCGCGACAGGGAGGTGCCGGGGCAGCGCCGCGCCGCCACACGGCCCCGCCGCCCGGCACAAAGTTTGCGCGGCGCAGCCCGAGGCGGCGGCTCCGCTCCCGCTCAGCCCGGCCGGGGACCGCGGCCACTTCCTCTTCCTCCGAGCGGCGGCGAGAGCCCCGCGCCCAGCCCGAGCCGCGCAGCGCCGGGGCAGCCGCGCGTCCCGCCCGCTCCAGCGGCACAGCCCAAAGGCGGATTGCTCCGCCCGCCGGCCGGGGCCGCGAGTCCCCCACGCAGCGCCCGCCTCAGCCCCCACCCGGCCCCGGCTCAGCTCCCCTGTACCCCCACCCCCCCCCCCCCCCCCCGCTTTTAGCGCTGATGATACAAACAGGGAGGAGCGGCTGATACATCGGAGCCTTGTGCGGCCTTTCAGAGGGACTTCTATAGGTTGGGGAGTTGGGCGGAGAAGAACCATCTCAAATTCAACAGTGGAAAATGCAGGGTCCTTCATCTAGGGAGGAATAAGCCCATGCATCAGTACAGGCTGGGAGCCAACCTACTGGAATGCAGCTCTTCGGGAAGGACCTGTGGGTCCTGGAGGGCAACAAGCTGTCCATGAGCCAGCAGTGTGCCTGTGGAGTGAAGGGAATCCTGGGATGCATCAGGAAGAGCATGGCCAGAAAGTCGAGGGAGGTGATCCTGCCCCTCTGCTCAGCCCCGGGGAGGCCACACCTGGAGTGCTGTGTCCAGTGCTGGGCTCCTCAGCACCAGACACACATGGAGCTCCTGGAGCAGGTCCAGCACACAGTTACAAAGATGGTCAAGGGTCTGAGGAATCTTTCTTACAACAAAAGGCTGAAGGAGCTGGGCCTGTTCAGCCTCAAGAAAAGGCAACCGAGAGGGGAGCTCATTAATGTGTATAAAATATCTAAAGGGTGGGTGTGGAGAGGATGGAGCCAGGCCCTTCTTTGTGATGCCAAACACTAGGACAAGAGGCAATGGGCAGAAGCTGATATACAGGAAGTTCCACCTTAATAGAAGGAAGAACTTCTTTACTGTGCAAGTGACTGGGCACTGGAAGAGGTTGCTCAGAGAGGTTGTGGAGTCTTCCTCACTGGAGATATTCAAAAAACATCTGGACTCAATCGTGTGCCATGTGCTCTAGGATGACCTTGTTTGAGCAGAGAGATTGGACCAGATGATCCATTGATGTCCTTTCCAATGAGCTCCAGGTCAATTGAGTTCAGCTCCATCAGCCTCTCCTTGTAGGACACATACTCCATCCCCGGCCTTGTTGGCCCTCCACTAAGCTTGTCAACAACTTTCTTGGCACTGGATTCTGACAGGGATACCCGGACACAGTATGTTGTGTACGAAAGAGCCCTAGTGAGTGCCAAATAGCTGCAAATCATCAAGGTACTGGTATGCTGTTATCTTTGTTGGCTGTGGTCATGCTGCCTACTAGTGTGCCCACAGCCTTTGCAACAGAGCTGCTACCCAGACAAGTAGTCCCAAGTCTAAATCTCTGCAAGGTGCTCTCCCTTCCCAGAGGCTGAATGTTCATCCTTGTTAAATTTCAAAAACTTCACGCTGGCTTGTTCTTGAGCCTGCCCAGTTCCTTTTGGACAGCAGCACAGCCCTGAAGCTGCTTGATGGCACCTCAGTATGCAGCTGTGTGCAAACATGGCAACAGTGGATCCTGTCATTTCCTCCAGGTCTTTGAAAAACATGTTAAAGTACAAGAGGATTCCACTTGCTTCTGTCCTCCAGGCAAAGTGCAATCCATTGAAACTGCAACTGTCTGGCCCCAGCTATGCAATGAGCTTTTTACCCACCTAGCTGTCCACCCAGCCAGACTACAGAGTCCTAAGCACATACAACAATAGCACAGGAGCCAGTGCTTAGCACCTTACTAAAGTTGCCGTGGCATCAACTACCATCCCCATGCCTGCAAATGCCTACATTTTATTAAAGGTGGCAAGCATTTGGTAAGGTTTGATGGCACAGAGAGCAGCTGCTCCCAAGGCATCAGTCAGATCTTCCCAGCACCCTCAGACAGCCCAGAACCGCACCCCAGCCAGATTTATCCAGGTCAAGTTCTCAGCAAAATCACTGTCTTGATTCTCATCCACTGCTGGTAGCTCTTTGCTTGCCCAATCTTGCCTCCAAGTGCATGGTACAGCTCATTGAGGCAAAGGCAGCTCTGAGTATATCAGCCTTACCTGTGCTCTCATTCAACAGCTCTTCGTGTTCCTTGTCCAGCCCCTTACTGTTCACAGAGCTTTTTGAGAGCAACATGAGATTCCACAAGCCGTTGTGTGTGTCTACAACCAACCATACACACTTTGATATTTGATATAGTAACTCCTTCACTATAACCTTTTCATGCTTTCACCATGATATTTTTGCCATGAAGTTCAGTCGGGTGTTCCCCACTTAGCATAGCTGGTATCCCCATTCATCAGCATGGTTTCCTACTTGGATGTGTCACTCTTGCATTGGGAAAAGGCTCCATTAAAAATCTGCTTTCTTTCCTAGGCTCCCTTCACTTTTTAAAGCTGCCTCCCATTTACGAGTTCCTCAAATAAGCCGAAGTTTGCTCTCTGAAGTCTGGAGACTTGATATCCTCACCACGTTCAGGATCTTGAGCTCCATTGTATGATCATGACTATAGCCAGAATTGCCATTCTCACATTCCTAGACAATTTTTCACTGCTAGTGGATATCCATTAATGCAACCCCCCTGGTTAGCCCATTCAGGATGTCTACCCAGAAAGCTTCCTGAACTTTGCTGGATTGCTTCCATCCCACCGTGTTACTCATCCAACTGGCAGGAAGTTTCATTCCTCTTCAAGAATCGGGATCTGTGACCCATAGATGTGACAAAGTTGCTATTTTAATCAACTTTCATCAAGAGTAGCTGGTCTGTAATTCACCACTGTGACCCTCTGTAGTCATTCCTTTGATCTTGAGTGTTCCAAGCCAGTCTGATTGTCAGTCCAAGAGCTCCATACATTACAGCTGCTCCTTTTACAGAGGGGGCAACCCTCCTGCCCTCATCTTCCTTGTCTCTCCAGAAAAACACGTATCCATCCCAAATGTAATGCTTATGAATTAAGTCTGGGGCTTTGTGTATCCCCTTCATTGTACTTCCCCTTATTAGACCAGAAACCTGTTCAGCATCTTCTAAAACACCTTTGACTAGTATGGAAACTGCTTGAAGTCCTTGTGCCCAGCAGGCACAAATATATTTGCTGCACCTGGTCCACTTAAGAATCTCTCCCCACTGCGTAGGTGCATAAACGAAATTAAATTACATAAAAATATATAAAGAAAGCACTACATTGGCACATTAATTCCTCCCTAAGTGCAGAATATTTCTCTATTAAATGCTGGTGTTGTGATGGATGACATCTATTTGAAAGTACTCCCCCCACTTTTCCCTCAAGTGCCAACAGGGAACAAAAAAGTTTCTTCACTGGCCTCAAGGCCTCTTAAAGCACAACTGCCACCTTTAGCAAGTAGTCAGTAGCCAAAAGCGTAACATCAACACATTGGAAATGAAGAAACCAAGTTACTTTACTGGCACTAAACTATGAAACAAACATTAGTAATGCATTTTGTCTGGGAACTTTACTCACCTCCTTTTTCTGTTTCCTTCTGTGTGTTTTTGTTTTATCCTCTCCATTTCTTTTAATTATACACACAGGTTTTCCTCTTTCCTTGTCCTCCACCGTTTTTCCTCCACTCATTAGTTTCTCTGGCTTTCCAACCATGTGAGAAAGCAGCATGCAGTCACATCAGGGTGCCATGTAATTGAGCTGTTTTTCTATTGCTACTGTTAAAGCATATGGGGAAGGATTGCTAAGTGTGTAGGGAGAAGTGAAAGTGCACCTTTCCCTGTATTGTAAACACATCAGGTCAGAAATGGCTCCAGAAGGAACATCCCAGGCACCAGATCTTGCCAACACCATGGAAATTGCAGATCTACCTTAGGGATTGAATTGATAGAATGTCCAACAACACTGAAGACTTTTGCTGGTGCAGAATCTTCTTGGATACATAAAGGAAACTAGACAAACAGCATTCCTGGATGGCAGTAGATTGTTATGAAGTAGCAGTCCTGTACAGATGAAAAGTGTTTCAAATTAGTGTTTACAACAGGTCACAAAGCACAAGTGTAGACACTGCCAACCATGTCTCCACTGCCTACTTCACGGTCATGTATCACACATGACTGCAAACTTACAGCCATCACATATGAGGTGTTTTGATGCACCATTTCAGCCTACAATTCCTCTACTGCAGCATTATATACATGACCCATTAGGACAGTCCTGCACTTTTCAGCAGAGAAACATTGGAATTGAAAATTGGTTCCATAGGAGTTTTGGTGCAAACATGCTTTCCCATGACTACAAAAGTATATTAGAGAAGAAGCAGATTGATTACCTGAATAGGAGACTTCTATTATCACCTATTTAGGTGTCCCAATAGTGAAATTCATGCAAGTTGAAACATAGCAAAAAAAGTAAAATTATGATGTACATCTAAATTATTCTTTTTAGATTACCATTATAAGAATTTCAGAATATAATTCCAGCTTGCTAGTGTTCATATACGTTTCTAAAGTATGTACTTTTGACATATTTTGGGGTTATTTGCCTCTTTAAGAGCCATTTTGGCAAAGACTTGTCAAGATATAATCTAGAACTTAATCTGTAACAAGTATTTCACGCAGTACTTCAAAAACAGACAACATTCTTTCCATGAGAAATCTGATCAAATATTGAAAATATCCTAAACAAGCATCCCAGACATTTCAGAGTTGTGGTGAATATATATAGATATATATATATCTGTACATATGTATACACACACACACACATCTCCCTGCAGAACAATAAACTACTGCAAAACAGTAGTTACTTGGTAATTAAGTATAAAATACTACTGTAACAACCATTTAACTACAAAAAAAAATGAAGGACCTTATTGCTTTAATCAACAGTAAGATGTTGCCCCTAGACACTCCATTAGGAAGTATTAGTTTGCCCTGGGAGTTAAAAAGAGCTTTAAAATGTTTTTATTTCTGTGTCTAGTCAGTGTAATCTCTCTGGTAAATCCACACATTTAGCAGTGCAGAGCTCTACAACCTCCTGTACCATAAGCAGAAGTAATCACGTTTTCTATTTGCACTTTATAGTCCTGGGTGCTGCTGAGTAAGGCAAGTTCAGTGTAGGTGTAAATTGCTACTGGTGGGGTATTGAAGAATTCTGCTTGGCCAAATATCCTGTGTTTATTTTGGCCTTGGCAGAGAAGATTACATATCATGAAAAGCAGCATGAAATCACATGCACTGCATTTCTGTCTTGTGCAAGGTGTTTCTAGTTATGCCACTAGAAAACTCCTTCCTTCACTATTCCAAGCACTGTTAGAACAAGTAACTGGGAAAGATCCACACTAGTGTAAGTTAATTTTTTTTTTTTTACATGAGAGTGCAATGCCAGTTACTGTTATTTCTACTACAAACTTGAAATCCAACATTAAAGGTAACCACATCCCATTTTTCTAGTCTTCACACTTGTATGAAAAAGACTTAAAGCTCATTTAGAATAAAATTTGTTTCTTCTGTCAAAAAGCAACAGACACCTGCAACATCACATTGAACAGGATTTGGCAAAACTTAAGTTACTTCTGACTGACTTCCGTTAATTAGAGATATCAAAATACTAGTAAAAAAATATTTTGTCTACCACTCTGCAAAAGCATGTTTAAGAGCTACTGATTTTTTTATTAGCAAGACAAAATATGAAAGAAAATGCAAAATCAGAAAAACTAGGTTCCATTTGAGGTAAACGAGTAATTTAGCATATTTTCCTTATTTATTGCTACTGTTACTTTTAAATCACCAGTGCAAACTGCTATGAAGCATCTTAATTACTCAATGATCAGACTTTTTCTAATTTGCTGAGAAACCACATTTTTTATTTCTAATTTGTATTTGGGTTCTGTAGTAGAAAGTACCTCTGTCTTACCAATGCTAAATATATCATTCCCTTGTACTCATTTCTATTTCCTTCTCAGTTGGTATAAATTGGTATGATTGGTAAAGAAAACAATTCCTTCAGTGTTGCACAACTCCTTAGTGCCAAGCAGGCTGCCACCTGGTAGCTCCAGGAAAGGATCTGTAACTGTCTGACCCATGTCTGGTTCTGATTTGTTTTTCCAAGACTTTGCACTCAGATATTGAATATCTTGTAGCTTTCAACATTTGAGTCTTCAACAGACTGAAGCATTTCAGACACAGAGGTGATGATAAGCTTGAGTGGAAATTTAAAATTTCAGTTTTTGATGAACTCTTTTTTTATGGCAAAGAAGTAATGCCATTGGGTGTTATTCAGAACTAAGCTATAGCTTCTCAGAAATACCAGGAAAACTGCTTCCCAATCTGAAGAAGTCAGACAGATTAGAAAGCTCTGGAGAAGTCAGATCTATACTGCTGCTAAAGAGAGAATCACACCAATCCCCAACTGCTAATGGTGATGGTGGTGTAATCCTTTCTGTCCCAGCAGCAGCACACAATCTCACCCTTGCTTAGAAGCAGCAGCTACTTTTGCTTTTCCAGGGTTCCACAGCAGGGAGGCAGCCTGTGACTCTCACAATTGTGAGACTGGCTCACAATTTTAGCCCAATTAGTTATTGGGCTAAAATAGCTCACATTTTATTTCCCAAGGAGATTTAACTTGAACACAAGTCCTACCACTGCAGCATTTTAATGGTGCAAGGTAATTAAAAAAATATATATATTATTATTATTATTAAAGTGCTTCCATTGTTCATTTGAAAGCAGCTACTAGAGAGCTGCAGAGGCTAGGTGTAATTAATAATTTATTAATAATTATTTATATAAATAATAAGTTTTCTGCTTGGAAGCTCTGAAAGCTGCTTTCTACAGTCTTGAAACCTAAAATGCATTTATGGACAAATTTCTGAAGACTATACATAGTTATATAACATTGTGTGAATGTAATTTTTTATATGATCATTACTGACAAGATACGCCTCTGTAGGAGCAAGAGGAAAATTATGGCTACATTTAAGAATTGCTGACAATTTATTTAATTAATCCCTATTTATTTTGCCTTTCTTGAATGTTTTAGTACACATCTGACAGACAACACAGATTTCACATTCTCATCTCATTAATAATTTTGGTTAAATCCAAGCTGTAGAAGAACCTTCAGAAAAAGGAGAGATATGCCCCCAAATGGCTGCATATAGAAGACCATTGTCCAGAGACAGAGAGATTTATTGCTCTATCAAGTTGGCACTAAAGCTGCTCCTGCTCAACGTAATGAGAAGGGTGGCCAAATTCTCCTTGTCAGAAGGGCCACTCTATCAAGCATAAGAAAAGCTATGACCTGTTCAGATTACAGAACACAAGCTGTTTCTCTTGCATAGGTGCTCCAAAAACCTGGAAGTGAAAGCCCTCTATAAAAGGACAGCTAATTAAAAGCCAGTCCAGAAGGCTAAGACTTCTGTTAACAGGAAACACTATACCACTGAAGAAGCTGGAGTATGTGTCTTTTCCTTTATCTGGATATCCAGATTAAGCACTATTTAATACCATCAATAAGGTGCTAGATATACATATTTCTGTTTCTGAACATTGCAGTAGTTCAACAGAGCACTGTGAACGAATCACTTCATTTTTCCCTTCCTCCATTGCATTAAGTTAAATCAAATATAAAAGAGAGTAATTCTTAGAATTTCCCAAGTTGTAAATTTCCACATACCACCTACCTGGTGCCCAACTGTCCTAATGAGGTCAGCTGAGATCCTTATTTGAGAGATTTCACTAATATGAAAAAGGCCTAGACAACCAGGCACTTTAAATAATGCAAAAATTCATGCAATTTTTACTAAGTGTTAAATAGTCTATTACCTTTCTAATAGACAGATAGGTAAGATACACTCCAGAAAAGTAGTATTCCATAAATTTCATAGAATCATAGAATATCCTAAATTGGAAGGAACCCACTAGGGTCATCAAAGTCCAACTTCTGGCACTGCACAGAAGAGGCCCAAGAATCACACCATGTGCCTGAGGGTGTTGTCCAAACTTCCTGAACTCAGACAAGGCTTGGTACTGTGACCACTTTTCTAGGGAGCATGTTTCAGTGCCAAATTACCCTTTGAGTGAAGAACCTTTTCCAACATAACCTCCTCTGACTCAGCCTCATGCCATTCCCTCAGGTCCTGTCACTGTCATCAGAGAGAAGAGATCAGGGCCTGCATCTCCACTTCCCCTCCTGGGGAAGTTGTAGATGGGTATTTGCAGCAGCCCAGCTGTTCCAATGGCACAAACAGTGACAAGACAAGGCAAAAGACAATAATGGGTCACTATCTTACAGTTCTTACTTGATTCTACCCTGATTGGTAATAACTCATGGGAAGAGTTTGTTTCATTACCATCTGAATAAACTCTTCTTAGATACAGTCCCAGGAAATTCAAGAAGCAGTGTAAATAATAAGTACTAAGGAGCACTTTCTATTCTAGATCCAACTAGAAGTAACAGTGCAGGACAGAAAAGCCTGCTCCAAAAAAACCTCAGTTATCAAGAGAAAAGCATAAGCAGAGTTTCTATGGATTATTTTCAGATTTTGAAAACTGTAAAATCATATCAATCTAGGCAGTTCCATTAAGAAAGTGATTTCAGCATGCAGAACTTTCTGACACCAAAGACAGAAAGGCAATGGTGTTGAAAATAAGCTGCTTGAACACATGATGAATTAACAAAGCGAGTAGCACTCAAACAATACAAATGTGGACTCTATATTTATTAGCATTTACATACAGACATTAAACAAATCTGTGCACTTATACTAATAAACAAATACTTTAGTTGACTAACTTTCTGTAACTGCAAAGGTTGGTATTTTCAGTTTTCTCAAGTGGAAAGGTAAAAAAATGTGCTGCAAATCTCTAGAAACCTTACTTTGCCATGCAGTGCACTTGGGAAACAGTGAAAAATAAAACAATTAAGTTTCATCTTGACCTTATGGTTATAAGTATATATATTTAAAGTACGTCCTTGTTGTGACAGGTAAAAAATACAGCAAGAAAACACTAATGGCACTTGTGATTAGTCACAGCAATGCATTTTCCCCACCAGTTCCACCTTCTCTTTGTCACTAGGTATGAAGTGCAGCACAAAGGTGGAAAGAGCAGTTAATAAGATTTCTAAAACGTAATATCAAAAAATCAAGTTAGCAAACTTCATTTTCCTAAGAGGCCAAAGAAATAGAAGTTTAACTCTCCATGTTACTTAATTCAGACAAAAGTAAAATAAACTTTGCTGTTGTATGAGGAAAAATAGAGATTCTTTTTCACACAGCCTTGCCAGGGGCACTTCATGGGCATGTTGGCCAATTCCCTTAACTGCCCCTGTCCTTAATCTAAGATAGAATTCTATTTCAAATTAAGTTTGAGACATCTGCTTTCCAATTGAATAGCATTCTTTCCAAAATAACTAACAGTACTATAATATAACTCTGTTTCAATCTTAGCTTGTACATATGTGAGGGAACAGACACAGAAACATGAATTTCATAGTTTCTGAAGCTGTACATTACAAGCCAAGCAGGCTGGTTTGAGGTACTACATCACCTCCTACCAAAACACAGACCCCTGTGATTTGGATTGAGACCACTCCAGTAGCTTGTAGCAGGATCCGTCTCCAAAACTCAAAGCTTCAGGACACAGTCATCATTAGCTACAAATGTCTCCTACATTGTTACAAAAATCTTATTCAGGCAATATTTCAGCAGATATAGACTAGAACCTTCCTGACTTGTCCTGTGGCCTAAGGACCTGCTTCAAATTCTGCATAGAAGATATTTTTGAGTGCTTAGGCAGCATGTACACAGAACTTGAAACTATCATATTCACAACAGAGTACTTCTGGAGACCCACAGGTATAAATACATAATATTACTAACTACTGCATTCTATTTATGGAAGTTCAATCACAGGATTGGGTTTTCTATACAGAATTTAAGCTCTTTTCAGAACACTGAGTATGGTAAAAAAAAATCTGTTAAAGAATTTTAATGGTCTATGAAAGAAGCTGGCTTCTTCTTTTGATTTTTTTTTAAAGTAAAAGGCTTGTTACAATTTAATGGATTGTTATTTAGATTAAAACATTACTACGTCTTAAATGCAAGGATGAAAACATATTGGACTCATGCAGAAAATATAACTTTTTTTATTTATAAAAGTATTTATGACATTGTGGCAAAATACTCTAGTACAGCCTACCTTGCTACTCTCTTCAATATATACCAAAAGGAAGAATAAAAGAGAAGATGAAAACCTCAGATACAAGCTACTAGAAACCAAGTAATGTTCTCAAGGATCTATTTTTTGCCTTTTTCCTTTTCCATTTACAGACAGGTTTCCAACAATGACATACAGTACTGAACTAGACAAACCTTGATCTGGATACATAGATTAGCTCTTAACTAAGACTATTTAAGAGTCTATCAAATGTAAGAATTCAGAAAAATAATATTGCATTATTTTTTCTTTAGTAGTGTTTCTGTAATAAGATAAGCAAATATGTAAGTGAACCCTAACTCTTTTTCTTATTCTATTAACTGTTGGCTTCATAATACCCTCTCATAAAGTGTCATTTATATTGGAAAATGTCATCCAAGAAAGCAAACATTTCATAGAGCTCACAGTTCCCTAGGGGAAGCAGACATAGCAACTGAAAATTAAGTTATCCACAATTTCTGCTGGATAACCGCTTCCCCTCCTCCAACCAACCTAGAGGGATGTGGTCCTAGGAAACACTGAAAACAGCAGGTAACAGCAAGCACTGGTAGCAAGGGTAAACCACATATCTGAGTTCCCACCCACTGGCAATTCTGTGTTCCATTTACAAGAACAGAGAGATTAGGAATGAGCATCTAGTTTAAAGAAGTGATCCATGTTCTTACTCATTTCAACACCACCTCTGTAAAAAAGAGAACAAAGAAGGTGAATAAAGGAGTGGATTCAAAATATACTGAGTTTGGGTATCTCTACAGGCTTTTCTTTTTGTTGTTTTGTATTTGTCAAATTCTTGGGATTGTAGAAAAAACTAGACTTACCTGAAAGCAGAAAGGAAAACCAAAACCTTTTTTGACTTATAATCCTTTGAAATACTGTTGAGTTCATTTAAGGATTTGATTTGTAAGCACTGTAAAAGAAAGAGAGAAAATAGTCTGATGGATTTTTTCAGCTAAGGAATATATCAGTGTTTCCAACTTCCCTGGCCTGCTTCCCTATGGACAGAGCCCAGGTCTGTCCTGATGACATACTTGGAACCAGTATCAAACCTGCTCACAAATCCTGTCTTTCTCTTCCAAACCCACTACAACTCAAAATACAGTTTTTGGCAATCTACAAAACCTTCTCATTGCTTTTCTTACAGCTATATATTTTAACAAAAAAATTAATTAACCCACAATAAGAATCACTACATTCTGCAATGGACAGCTTTTATTGTAAAAAGGACAAACCATAGTGTTCCCCAAGAGAGAGGTTTTCTAAATTGCAGCATTTGGCCAGTTTCTGTTAGCTTAATGCCCCACCTGCTGGCTGACGACTAAATGACATGGTGACACTCTCCAAAGAGTCACACGCCTATTATTCTGCCACCAGCAGGTAGCTATATGCTGTCATGGAAACTGGTACCATTCTGTGTACAAGATGGACTACACAGCTGGGTCCACCCCAGTGTGAAGATTAACAGGCAGAAATAGAACCGAGAGGGTTAGAAACCAGACATAAGCCAGATTGATCACATTGAAGTATTACAAAGCATAATGTGAACAAGAAATAATACAAAAAACAGTGAAATCCTCATGTATCTTTAGCTTGTAAGAATTCCTACACCTTCATCTGCACCCATCTCAGTCACCATACTGATCTGTTATATTCAGGCATAGTTTCTCAAATATAGATCAAACAGTCTAGGACCAAAGACCAAAGCTTAAAATGTAAAAATATTTCAGTCTTACTTATTTAGAATGCTCTTTGAAAGAGCAGTTTTAAAGCATATTTTAAAGAATGAGTACAGTCTACTGCTCACTTTTTTGACCAAACCTCACTTGCCTGGAGGAGCTCTCACTTGCAATTAGTGTTTGCCTGACTTTAAGGCCTGCTTATGAGTTTGAAAAAGTATGAATAAGAGCCCTTTCAGAACTGGATGTGCTTCAATTCCCTACCAAGCTTAGGGAAATGGAATCAGTAGACACCTGCTTAGCTATGTTGAGAGATTAAACGTTTCTGCAGTGGCTCTGAATTTACACAGGAATATAGAAGGTATTATTTCCCTGGACACAGTAGGATTTGGTAAAGTGTCAGTTCCAGGATTATTTTTTATTTCCATCTACTGACTCACCAGCTCAGGGCTCCTGAACCTCTTACAGGTATTTCTTCATGGAATTAACTGTCTAAAAAGCTGTTTTTAAAAGCTGAAAAAGATAAAATTAAGTTACATACAGCATGAAAAGTAAAAAAAATGCCTTTCCAGACTTCCTTCAGCCCAGCAGCCACATTTAGTAATGTCTCCATGTAAAAGGAGGCTTTGGTGTGAGCTGTCACACAGCACAGCAGCTGCCCATCCTCCAGAGCCCAGCATTCTGAGGTGCTGTGCACCTTTCTGAGCTCAGGAAACCACAGCAGAATAAAGCTCATCAGCTCAGACTTCACAAACTTCTAACAGGCAACACAGCACTAAAATGCCATTTTAGGAACTTCACCATTATTGATCATTTTTATCTTACTTTGACAAATCTGCATTTAAAGCCTGTTAACAAAATTGCACTTTTAATTAATGAAATTATCATAGACCCCATAAGAAAACAAGTAATTTCAGAGTCTTTCTCCTAAGTTAGGGAATAACCAATGCAACAGTGAGATAAGCACAATTTAGGTTTTATGAATAGTGTAGCAAGTAGAAAGACCACATGCATCTTTCACTGTCAAAACCACATGGAATCCAGCATTTACAGGAAATGTCTTACCAATAAAGATCTGTGTGTAGTCAGTTTTCTTCACAATGGCTAGCACGAGGATGTTTTACTTTTGTGCTGAACAGCGTGCTGGTAATACAGAGATGTTATTGCTGAGCAGTGCTTACACTGACTGAGCCAAGGCCTTTCCTGCTTCTTGTACTGCCATGCTAGCAAAGAGATTGAGCGTGCATGGGAACCTAGAAGGAGACACAGTGGGGACACGTGACCCAAACTGACCAAAGGGATGTTCCAGACCACAGGACATCAGGCTGAGTCTATAATGTGGGGTGAAGAAGTGGGGGGACATTTGGAGTGATGGCATTTCTCTCCCCCAGTCACTTTACACGGAATGGGCACCTGTTGGCCTGGAAATAGCTGAACACCTGCTCGTTCATGGGAAGAAGTGAATTAATTCCTTGTTCTGCTTTACCTGTGTGAGGCTTTTGCTTTTTCTATTATTTCTATTTTGCTATTTTTCTAAAGGCCTTTATCTCAACCCAGAAGTTTTCTAGCTATCATTCTAATAGTTATCTCCCTGACCCCACTGGAGAGCAACCAGCTGTGTGGTACTTGGTTGCTAGCTGGGGTTAAACCACAATCCATCATTGCAATACTTTTCCCCTAGAAGAGATTCAGTAAATAGGTTGCTTAATTATGTATAAAGATCTCTATTCTAGTGAAAGTAAAATCAAGTACCAAGCAAGCAACCTCAGTAAACATTCTTAACCCTTAGTGCTGTATTGGTAGTTTTTTATCTGCACAAGTAAAACGTCTAGCAAAAAGGAAAATACCTAGTTTGGGGGGGGGTCTGTCATTCCCCCCAATATTCTAGGCAAATCAATTCTGCACAATTGTTCAAAATAAGTGTAATAAACAGCATTAAGGTAAATTCATTCACCAAACTTTTTGTCTATATGCTGTAAGTACGTACCTTGACCAGTGACATTTTCAGTGCAATTCTCTTTGACATTTCATAGCTACAGCCAGAGTCTGTTATGTAGGCCTGGATGTGAGAGCCCTCTGATGGCTGTAAAGAAAACATCACCTGCAGAACACTTGAAGCCTACCTGACAATCACATAAGTTCAACAAGGCACCATACAACCTGGTAAGCTGGTTTTCCTCCCGCTAGTAAAGAAGCTACCTTCAAATTCCCACCAGTTGTTCTTGGGGTACCCAGCCCCCTAACTTTAGCAGAGCTTTTGACAGTTCTTCCCTGCATTCTCCTGGGCAAACCAGCTGCTCACGGCTTGGACAAGTAGATGCTTTGCTAGGTAAAAATCTTCAAGATTACCAGGCCCAGAGAGTACTGGCAAATGGGAATTGCATCCAAATGGTCATTAATAGGGCTCCCAAGGGCTTAGTATTAATACCAGTCCTGTTTAGTCTCTTATCAATGATTTAGACAAGATCAAGTGTACACTCCCTGGGTTGTAGAACACACAAATTTGGGCAGGAGTGTTGAGTTGCAGAAGGGCAGGAAGGTGGGGGTCTGCAGAGGGATCTGGACAAACAGGATTGATGAGCCAATTTTACGAGACTCAACAAGGCCAAGTGCCAGGTCCTGCACTTGAGTCACAGCAACTGCATGGAACACTACAGGCTTGGTGAAGTGTCTGGAAAAGTGTGCTGGCAGAAAGGGATCATCTGGGCAACCCATGGTGCTGGTCACCTCTACCCCAAGCTGCCCCCTTGGGGTTCAGAGCCACAGAGTCTACAGCTGCAGGGACACCAAGCTAAACAAGGCAACACCAATAGGCAATTTGATCACTATCACCCAACTTGGTTACCCGTAAGGACATCAGGTGGGACCACAGGGAGCTGCAACCTCTGCAGCTGACCCCATCAGCAACCACAGTCCCTTCTCAAGAGAATCCCAAATCACTCCCACCATCTACTCCACTTCAATAAATTTCTTCACTTTGACATTCAGTGCACTGGGCAGAAATCTCATTGCATCAACACCCACCACAGGCCTTCATAATTCTGTTTTAATTAAACAATCAGATGCCCCTGGTCCACAAAAGTCCCAAAACAGCTGCTAGGCCCTGGATGAGACAGGGCTGCCTGAGCATAAGCCAGCAGTGTTCCCAGGTGGCCAACTGCATTCTGGCTTGTATCACAAAATATGGCTAGTCAGATCCAGGAAAAAATTGTCTCCCTGTACTGGACTCCCATAATGTCACATCTTGAATATTGTGTTCTTTTGGACCTTTCACTGGAGGAAAAATGAAGCACCACAGCATGTCCAGAGAAGGGCAACAAGGCTGTTAAGGAGTCTGAATCACAAGTCTGATGAGGAACAGCTAAGGGAGCTAGGGTTGTTTAGCCTTGAGAAAAGGAGGCTCGGAGAAGACCCTGTCACTCAACAAAGGAGGTTGGGAGTCTGCCTCTTCTCCCGAGTAACAAGACAAGAAGGAATGGGCTTGATTTTGCCAAAGGGAGGTCAAGCTTTGATATTCAGAAGAATTCCTTCACAAAAAAAAGAGATGTCAAATGTTGGAGCTGCCCAAAAAAGTGCTGCATTCACCTTCCTTGAAGTATTGAGAAGATGTGGCACTTGGGGAGACTTGTTGGACTCAGCCGTGTTAGGTTAACAGATTGAACTCAATGATCTTAAATATCCTTTCCAACCTAAATTATTCCAATTAAGTATATGGTCTCTGACCAGTTCATATGCTATTCCCTGTCTCACTATGCTCCTAAAAGCTAGAAATTCAAGTGTGTGTGCTCAAAACACATTTCTACACGATTACTTCACCACACATGAAGAAGCCTCTAATCATGTCTTGTAAAAGATATCATTTATCTTTCTGTGACATAGAGGAGCCACTAAACCCATTTTAGTAATTTAACTACTTCCTTACATTCAGGAATAATAAAATCAGCTTATGTTAAGAATTGGATGGCTGCTCAACTCAGCAAGCACATTACCCTATTAACTGCTACAGGCCAAAACACTGGGCTGTTTGCCCCCTTTCCCACCAAGGGAATAAATTCTACCACTCTGGTGAAACCCCACCTGGAGTACTGAGCACAGGAAAGGCATGGACCTGAGAGAAGGGCCAAAAAGATGATCAGAGGGCTGAACCACCTCTCCTATGAAGACAGGCAGAGCATTCTAGGATTGCCCACCCCAGAAAGAAGGATCCAGGGAGACATTATTATAAAGAGATTGAATCCAGAGTGATCCTGAATGGGGTAGGGGAAAGCAGACTCCTTGAGAATCATAGAGCAGTTTGGGTTGGAAAGGATCTACACCAAGTAGTTCAAACAATACCCTGAAATTTGGACACCTACTTACAGGAAAAGGTGAACAGAAGGTGAAAGGGCATGATACAAACACCCCAAGAAGAGATGGGGCACTGCTGACACATCAGTACTGTCTTGTAAGCAGAAATTCTACTATCCCACTACATCAGCAATGTATCAACTACAGCATGCATCTTTATTTGACTACATATTTAGACATTTTGAGATAATTAAAATCAGAAGAAAACTATCCATGCAGTAATTACTTTCAGACTAGCAGAATATTGTACAGCAACCTGTTTTTAATATAAATCCTGCCCTCATTTCTGTCTAGAGTCTCACAACCTTAAGGTGAAGGAATAAACTTTTTCATGTTTGTCTTGAGCACCCACTACACAGAAGTTCACACTACTCAGGAAAAAAAACCACCCAAAACAAAACAAAAATCCCCCAACAAATACAAAATCCCCATACACAAACAAACCAACCCTTTATTCACTGAAGCTCGAACAGTCACTGGGACCAAAGGCCCTTTTAATCTCAGCTGGGGCCTTTTTCTTTAAAAGAAATTACTGTATGAGTTCATCTCTTAAAAGCTCAGCCCAGATTTTAGAGCAGAAATGATAAAGTAGGAAGTAAGAATCCATCTGGGTTGTAAAGCTACCTACCCTAAGGATTTTTGAGATGCATATTCTATCTGCAGAAATCTCAAAATTTTTAATAGCTTGGGATCACTTTTTTAAAACTTTCTTAGCAACACTGAAAGTGTCAGACATTAAAACCCTTAAATTATAAATCTTCTAATACTGGTCTAGAAAGCCATTCCTGCAAGGAATGCGAAGTGTAGACCTGTTAGAAGACTTGAAAAAAATCTCTTTCAATAAGACATATGAAAGAAAACACTGTGAAATATGAAAGGGAAAACCCTTTTCTTTGTAGCAATAAAGGATCATATCACCTCCAGATTAATATAGTTTAGTACACAATTACCTACAAGGAAAAAAATATTTCCATTTTGACAGGGAATTAGTCTCTGTGCCAGACAATCATTCTAATGGAGATCCAAGAATACCATCTGTCTGGCTGTCTCATTCCAAGAATAATTCTGTCAGGTGGCAAAGTATGTAAAGAGATATGAAAAGGCCATCAAACAGCAAACTGGGGTAGTTCAGGCAAGAAGTAAAACAAACCAAGTGTCACAGCTCTAGAATATCAAATAAATGCAAGCATTGTTTTTCCATCTTGTCTAAGCAATTGTTTCTTTTGACAAAGAGCTGTCTTAATATTTAAATACACCCAAAGCTTTTGAGACTCTCATAGAATGTACATGGTGTGTGCAAGCAAATGCAGATGTACAAGGACTCACTAATGCCTGCTAGTTGACAGTTAACATGGTTTACTTGGAGAATACAAGGGGTACAGATTTGCAAAATGCTCCAACCATGCACTGATCTTGGAAACTTTCAGTCGCAGCAATATTAAAGAGGAAAATGCAACAGGAAAGAGATTTACCTATTAGTTTTGTGTTATGCTTTATGTAATGTGCTATAGGGTACTTCAAAAGAACATTAAAAATGCGTGGGTTTAATTATAACTAAAGAAAAAAATCAACTCTCTACAGCTAAGCAGGTAACAGAACCAGCACGACATGATCTATTGGAAGAAAAAAATAAATGGCACCCATAAGGCCTTGGCTATTCCCCTGTGATAAAAACCTCTCACCATGCCTGTAAAGAATCTAGTACAGCCATTTTAAATGCACTATACAATTAACCTGCTCACCAGGTGGTCCTGTGCATAACACTCAAACAGAAAACAGGCACTCTTGTGCAGGCATCTTCTTGTTTAACCTTTTCTTTTGGTGGTGAGACTTTTCAGTTAGAGAGCTATGCATAGGGCCTTCTGTATTTTCTGAAAAGCTACAGCACAAAGCCTCAGGTAAGGCCTGGGACAACCAAGCCAACCTAAATCAGGCCAAAAAGAAATCTGCATTTGCAGATTTCAACTACCTTTTATCAATAAACTAACATCACAGCTTTAAAAGCACATGCAGGCTGTTTAGATACTGAAAATTGGAAAGAACAGGGACCCAATTCAATACTAGAAAAACCCTTGCAAAAACTAACACAGAACTTCAAAACAATCAAGCCACTATCTTTAAAATAGCAATCTGAGAAAAACATGGCAAATCAGTATCATGGGAGCATTTAATACTATCTTCAGTAACATGAAACAGTGAGTAGAGAAACCGGTATGGGCTTTGCTTTTTCCAGGTTAATTTATGCTATCAGAACATTGGTACAGAGCTGCATAAAGTGGCTCCAAAAAAATTTATCATTATTCTCCCCCACCCTCCTTTATTAAAGTTTTATCCACACTCCTGAGAAGCAGTCCCTGAATATTTACTATCCAGTTCCCTTCTAGATATTTCACTAACATGTATTTCTGGTTAAGTCCTTGCCTAGCCATTACTATTTCTAAACCTTCTGGAAACTTGAACATGCAATCCCCTAAACAGCCTCATATATAAATCCTTAACAAGAGAAGCATGTTCTCCCTTCTTAATTCAACTCCTTTGAAACTTCAGCTAGTATCTACACAAAATGAAGGTTACTATAGATTTATAGTAACTGGAAATGTCACTTAGTGTAGTAAGTTTAACAGCTTTGACAAGTTATTAGATTTGTCACACCAGAAATTTAGGAAACAAAGGCAAAGTAAAAATTTATTTCACTGTTTCACAATACACACCTAAAATCTACATGATTTTTAAAACAGTCACACACATATAAGCCTCTGTTATGCCATGCAAAGAAAATAAGTGCAGTATTTTCTCAGAAGTTTAAAATACAGGTATTGCTAAGATTTTTCACGTAAAAAAATCTTGTATTGGCTGACAGTGTCCAATACAGGTAACATTCTTGCTTTTTAAGTTACGTACAGGAATTTGAGGATTCTTTATTACTTACCCAAAAATATAAGTGATACTCAAGACTGCAGGTACATAGACTGTCATCAATGAACATAATCACATTGATTATGTCGTCTAAAGGCAACCAGGACTTACAGGGCTTCAGCTCAGTTCAAACTTCTCATCTTCTCTTGCACTGATTTAAAGAGCTCAGTCTTAAAATACATTCGCTTGGGCAAATAACTACTTCCATTTCTAAACTGCAGGAGTTAACTGGTCAATGTGAAGTCATATTGTAGTTAATGAAAAACCATGTGCAATATGCAAACTGTACCTTAAAGCTCAGAGAAAAATCCTTACAGCAAACAAATTAACATTCCAGTCAGTTATCACAGGAAGCAACAAACAGTAACACTGAAGTTTGTCAGCTTACAACTTCAAACTTGTCAAGCAACAATAACAGTATGAACATGAGCACAAACATAACTTGAAGTAACACTGAGAAATGCTATACTCTGCATTGCTAAATTGAACTCTATACCATCTAGTTAATTTAGATACTTTGAAGTCTTGGTTGATCAAACGGTTTTGTGTACTGTCTTTCCTTTTCTGAAGTGGTATGTCTTATTCTCCTGGGATGGGACAGAAGAGAGGACAAGAAAAAATAATTATTTAAAATAAATTCTGGTTAAACTTAATCAGAATAAAGCAAAGTTTCATCAAAATTATCTCCAGACACTCTGTACTCTATTCACCCCTCTCCAAAACTGACAGAGCACTGCTTGTGCATTCCTGTTTCAGAGTACACCTGTCTAGTTCAAGTATCTATCCTTTTACAAAAAGGAAGTAAGGTCTTAGAAATTAATAACCTGAAATTACATGACTTGGAATGCAATCAGAAATTGCAAATCTACAAAGACAGAATACATACAGAAAAAAAAAAAAAGAACCAGCTACCAACCTGAACTCTGATTTATTGATTAAAGCAGAGACAAAGGAAAACTAGCCACCACCCACAGTAGTTACTTCACTGTGCAGACTATCAAGGTTTAAACTCAACATCCTCTGCCCAAACTAGGGGGTAATCTACTGCTTTCAGCCATGTCACAGAAACTACTAGCTAGAATTATGATCTAATTGTTCATTAGTTGACTGTTCAGCAATTTTTTATGCTGTCTTGATTAAACCCACTGAATACAATTTCAGCACTTCTTTCTACCATTAAGCAACTAAGAGCCAAATCCACCCCATCTCAGAGCATGTACAACGAAGAAAAAATTAGGTGGCTTTCACAGATACGAATCCCTCTGTCTTTATGGTATCCTGTAGGTGCACACAATGAAGATCAGCTATGTTTCAGGGATATAATTTTGCTTTCACTACATACCTTTACATTGTCTTGTGCTACAAGGTCATTCGTCAGCTGGTTCTCAGGATCAGACAAACAGGATAATACAGTTTGCATGCCCCTGTCCACAGACTTCTGAAATACAGTTATAGGTGCATCAGTACTGATTTTCTTAGGGCATTACTAGCTAGCCATTCCAGTGTATCACCGGGCTTACTTGGCAATCAGAATTCCTTAACTGCCTTATGTTCCCTGAGATATTTGTAACTTTTTTCTCCCCCCAATCTTTTAATATTAGTAACTCATTATCCTCCTTCAGTGTTACAGCGTAGCAATTCTAATCAGCAACATGCCAGTTCTCTTGTGGATTAGGCTGACAGCTGAGAAATGAAATTTCTCTCTCAGAAAACTGAATTCAGAGCCAACTGTTTGCAAAACTGGGGCCACCTTCCACAAAGCAGTGAGAAAGGGAAAAAGCTACCTACTCAGATATTTGAAACTTAAATCTAAGACAGCAGGCAATGCTATTGAGTCTGCTCTTTTAGTACATGTAATCTTCCCTGGAAATTTCCACAGATTAGGCAAAGTCTTGTCAGTAGACTTCATCAAGTAGAACACACTTTATTCAGCCCACTGCAAACAAGCACTAACATTTTGAAGGAAATGTCAGACTTTCTAAAGTTGTACACAGAAATCAGATACATAGGAACTTAGTAACAGGCTGAAAGTAGCAACTATAACTGTGACTTCTAGGATATCTGTCCGAGGCCCTTGACAAAGCTACATAACCCCCATGTGCAGATTTCTGGGAATGGCATTTATGATAAAGAACAATAAAGTTTTGAGAAAGCACCTACCTTTTGTGGGCTGCTAGGCAACTGCGTGGGCTCTGGACCAGCACATTCCAACGGTAGAAATCCTGGATCCTCAGGGCTATGATAGTTCACTGAAGCATACACCTGTAGAGTTTTTAAGTATTAGAATGTCTCAGTAAGACTGGGAAAACATGCAGTTATGGTGCAACTGATCCTTATCTATCCCTAAACTGTGCCAATTTTATCTTCACAGTTTTGATAAGTTTCATGAGTGGGGGAAACACTGTGTCATTACTTGCTCTATTAAGACAGTTAAGAAACTTTTAAGTTGCTTAACTGAGATAGATCTAGAACAGTTGTCTGCTTCTATAATTAAGCTTGTAACATTTAACAGTGAAATCTCCATGCACACTTACTCTGAAATTCTGCTATCACTGAATTGTAAAGTGATACACTATGGCTGTATCACATTTATTATAAAAACTATTTCAAGCCAATAGTGTATTCAATGACTTCTGATCACTTTCAGAAAAAGAATACCATTCAGAATAAAATTATATATTACAGCTTTTAAATACTTCATAAAAACTGTAGTCAAGGAATACACCTGAAGAACACAAAAATGCCCAGGGGGCAAGTTTAAATTCCAACAGTTAAAGACTATTTTTTCTCCTTTCACATGGATGTTACTCGCATTAAGTCACAGAAAGGAAGGAATTTTTTTTTTAGAGGCTAAGCAGCACCATCTACAGTTTGTAGTAGCCTGGAGAAATTTTTAAACCTGTTAAAAGGAGCAAAAAACTTCATCAGGATTTGCAAAGAATATAGAGTTTTTAAATTAAAAAAAAAAAAAAGTACATCAGGTCAAGTTATTTTTTTTTAACTTTTCCTGGAAAACCAACTCCATTTTGGTTAAAATTCCAGAGTTCTGTGACTAGATCATGTAGAATAATGCCAAAAAACAGGCATACCTGTTCTGCCAGGTAACTCAAAAAAAAGCACCTAATTAGTAGAAATTCTGAACTACATACTCTCATCAGCAATTATGGATTTTTGTAGACCAGATTACACAGATCCAGACAACAAACTTTTTAAGTATCAAGCTGTAAAAACAATGTGCTAATTAAGACGACAGTTTCAGAAGTCTTTACTTTGTGGACTTACCGGAGTTTGAGGTATTACATAATTTCTTGGCTCCCCAGCAAGCCACTGTGGTTGAGCCTTAAACAAAAATTGGACAAGAACCACCTTTTATTCATTTCCAACACAGACAAGTAACTACTCCATAAAAACTACTGTTTATAGCATTTAATGTCTCAATTTTCCACAAAACAATTAGCTAATTCATGGTCTTATGTGCAGCAAGATAGCTTATTTATTAAGCTATCTCCTCACTCCAAATTAAAAAAAAATTAATTTTTTTTTAAATATTAAGAAAATAAGGGAAACCAAAACACCTATACTGAAAACAAATCTCAAGCCTCTAGCTGCTCCTAGTTACTCCTACTTTAGTGTCATCAACAGGATTTAGCCACACACTTCACTTGTGAGTTTAAACCCCACTATAAGCTAAGCACCTTCTCTGATGTTTTTATAGTGCAAGACCACATCCCCCCTCTGTATACAAACTCCAAGTACCTCACACTACAGCATGTACAAATGCAAAGCTCCCTCCCACAAGTACTAATTCATGCATTTTTTTTCTAATTTCAAAGTTGTGTTATCACTAATGCAACTATAAAAAGAAAAGAGTATGCTAAGTTACTCAACAGCTTTCATCACTATTTTGTTTTTGCTTTGGTAGCTGTGAAGAACTGAATGAAAATAGATTTCAAAGAATGAGAAGCACAGAAAGGTCAGACTCCAGTTAATACTTCATTCCAGTTTTGTCAGGTATCCAACAGCTTTTCTGCTTCTATGTAAAACTTTACATACCTGATAGTTGTAAGCTGGTTGATACCCCATGGGAACTTGTTGCTTTAGCACTACAGCTGGTGATGAATTGTACGGATAGGGCTGCAAATACAAAAAAAAAAAATGGAAGTTTGAAGCAAGATACACGTATGATATTTGTAGACATATCAGCCAGGAGCACATTTTTGGAAGTTACACTGTCATTTCAATCCCTCTACAGACTAGACTCGCTATTTAAATGCAATGCTTAGATTTCCCATGGGGCTTGCTCCAGCACTTCAGGCACTAATAATGTCTCTGAAGTGAGATTCCAAGTGTCTTATATACGTATAAATCCCATATCTGCTTGTAACTGATCTTGTAAGTGATTTCAGAAATGCAAGTCATGCCATAAACTTTGAGAAGTAGATCTGAAACAGACTGACTACTATGAAATAATGGAATGCAGTCTGAAGGATCAGTTTCTAGGATGCAAAGGACAACTCCAAGTAATTTTTTTCCTGTATGTACTGACATGGGGTTAGCCTGGAACCTTCTCAGATCCTTCAAAGAATAGTTAAAGGCACATTCCAAAATTTAAGAGAATTACTTCTCTTAAATTAATCAACTTAAGAGAATCAGCAAGAAAACTATTATCAAGCTCTCTGCCTTGCAAGAAAGTATTTCTCCAAGTCTGTTCTTCCCCTTTGCTTAAGATACACAAAACAGGATCAGTTTGTTGTCAGTACTGCCCCATCATACTAATGTAGTAGGAAAACCTGAACTGTTTCCCTCACAGCACAGGACTCATACCCAGGCCAGAAGCACTGTACCCACACCCCAGTAGGAATGCTCATCTGAAGTACCAGCACAGTGATGTCCTTCAGACAATACTGCACTGGGCACAGCTTTTAACAGCAGATGCTATAACACAGTGTTATTATAACACAACAGCAATTTAAAACCAATGATAAGTTTGGTAAGGAGGAGAGAAAAGTGTCTGAGAACTTCTGATCCCACTCAGAGTTTACAAAAACACATTTTACATGTTGTAGTTTATTCTGAAGCAGGACAGCAACACACTAGATATCTGGATACATTTCATTTGTGAACTGCATCTGTGACAGGCAAGGGAAACTATCTTCCCTACACTTTCAACAGTTCTCATTCTTAAAGGGCATCTTTTCTTTTCTTTTTTTTTAATAATGAGTTAACATCACTGAATCAAATTTTCAAGGTTGCCAGCATCAATTTGAAGTGTTTTGAACTTGGGTGCTTTTTACTGGTGAAGGCAATATGGAAACAGGCAGGTAAGACCAGATTGGAAGCTCAAGACATATTCCAAAGTCATACGTGCATGCACCTTCAAAAAATATTTAATAATTATTCAAAATCAGTTATCAGGAGCAGTCTTACCTGAACATAGGGTGTTACTGGGTTCATGACAGCTGGAGGCTGCACGTAGGTCTCCACATTCTGACTACCCCAAACACTCTGGAACTGTGGTGCAGGAGGACCAAGAACTAATTGTCTGGGATGCACACAGGAATCTTGTTTTGAAACAGATAAAAAACAGTATTAAGACATTACTACATGTATTTCATTAGGAATCTGAATTCAAGCTGAAAAGAACTTTAAGGATTTTGACTTTTAAATTTAACTCAATATTAACCATATTGTATCGTGCTACCAACCTCGCTCTTATTAATAAAAAGTCATAGAAGTTGAACTGAATATACTGCATCACACAAGAAGTATTTGCAAGGATAATGATGTATAATTAAGAAAAAAAAACCCTGTTATCTTATAATACCTGCCATATGAACGAGTTTATTTAGATATACTTACTTAGGTTCTGCTGTTTTCTGATTGCTGGCCCCAGTTTCAGCTTTTTACCATGGAAGTTGATCTGTGACTGAAAGACAGGTTATATACTCTGTAAGCTGGGAATCCACAAGGTGAGAGGTTTGTAAGATTTTTAAAGAGACTGGACTCTACTTCTACACCACAGTTCATCAACACTCGTAAAGGTTTAACAGCCTCCAGTCTCCTCTCTGAACACTACATGCCTTTTTACCTCATTTCCTGCAGCGCCCCCAGCTCAGCTATCTACCTACTCACGGACCCTCCAAAATGATGCAACACTTGCCCTAATAGCAACATGCACTACTCGAATTTGTAACTATGTATCATGACTGTCAGCCCTGCTGTTCCATACATACAGGTTTTAACTTTTTCTGTCTCAGAGAGAGTATTGGAGAGGGACCACAATCTCAGGTTTCTAGTGAAAGATTTTTGGTTTACCCCCATTAGCACCATTTTAGTACCAAGCATTAAAGTCAGTACTGGATGCAGACTCTCTAGATTCTCTATTACATGCAACTCTACAGAAGTACCTGCTTCAGAAGAAAATATGCAGTTTTGCAATTTTCTCCAAATTCTGCTAAAGGAAGTGCTTTGAACAAACAACAGCAATTTTATTGTAAAAATAACAAATATAATGATTAAAAAAAACCCTATCACTCGAATTTCTATCAGATATGAGAAGATGATTCAAGAGGTGAAAAAATGTGCAATAACATGACTAGTTTAACAGATGGATGGGTTTTTTTTTCCAGGGGAAGGTGTCTTGGTTGATTTTGGGCATTTTTCAATTAATTCAGGAATCCTGTTGTGCCCAAAATCATCCAGCTATATTTTCCACTTCAACTCCTGGGAAATAGGCCTCCCCTCTAAACAGAAGACAACTTTCCATTCTGAACTGCGAACAGATTCATGCTAGACCAGAGTGCAGTTACAGGCCTAAAGCAGAAGAAAAACACTGTCAGGCTGAACAAGGCTACAAAGCTTTGTTGAACAAGCAGATGAACACAGGCACCAAGGGTAATTAGCTACAGAGGGGCTCTATCATGTTCACTTACAGAAAACAACATGATTACTCAGCGCAGAGAAGGCATGATTTAGTACAGTAACCTTGGATTATAATTTGAGATCTACAACATCCAATTTCTTCCTTTCTTCCATCCTCTCCAAAAGACAGATTTTAATATTATTTCCATCTGAATCTGCATCTTCCTGACATGGCAGGAATCTGTACTACTTGCAGACCAGGAATGTGCACTGAGAAGAAAATCCACCATATGTCTCTGGGTCTTCCAAGACCTTTGGTATACAAACTCTCATCAGTGAGTACTATATTAATAGAGGAATAGTATATTAACAGAGGAACATTGCAGGCTCCAGTTTCAAAGAAGCACACACAGAAAATCAGCAATGTATATGGCTCAAATATCAATGCTACTCAAAAGGTCTCCACAGAATTCATTAGATCAAGCATTCCACACTGATGTAGAATAATAAATGCAATGCATAGAAAAAAGAAAAAGGCATTCTCAGATGAAGTCTGTTGCTCAGTTCAGCAGTCACTGTATATTTCTGTCATACCATCAAGTAACGGCAAGCTTTGAAAAATCTTTTTGTGAGAATCAAGGATCTCCTGCTGGGGGGTTTCACTACTCTCTACTTCATTCAAACATGTTCTCTTCCCACTTATGGAGCTGGATGGCCAGTAAACACATCTGCACATCAAAGAACACTACATTTGTGCCTGGCACATGCATCTGGTTTTGTCCTTCTGATCTACTTCCCTATCTAAGAGCTTCAGAAGCAAATGAGAGACACTTCATCCTCCAGAAACACAGGAGTTCTCTGAGGCAAAGACTTCAAAGAGAGAAGTATTTCAACATCTTATTTACACTGTTATTGTATTCAGTCTGCTGAGAAAGAGGGAAAAATTTTGTAAGCAATTTGTGACCTGGTCAAATCTATCAGAACCACGTACCTGATCTGTTTAAAAAGCACTGAGACTTAAAAATCTCTGATACCAGACTACCAAGAACAAAAGGGCTATAACAGCTCTACTCCTTTATCACCTGTGTTAGCTAAAGGAAAACTAAATGATGCCAGACTGTCATGTTTAACACCGTTGGGTTTTTAGTTCGGAAAAAAAATCCACCAGCAACAGAAGTAATACCCTGTAAAGACCTTGGCAGCTTCCTTTGGACCTGAGAAAGCCCATCAGCTGGCTAGTTTTGAATACTGACACCCTGTTAAAGCACTTAAGCTGAACACACCTCTCTGAAACCACATTTAAAAATGAACAAAATCTGGGAAAAACCCCCTTGCTTCCAGCCTTTGAACAGGTAACTGGACACTGGCCAGGCTGGGCTCGCTCTGCCATGCAGCCAGAATCTCGGCTGAGATTCTGCTGCCACCCAGTTCCAACCAGAGCCTGGCTGGAGCCAAGCTGAGCCTTGCTCTGGCCATCAGCTGCTGAGCCACCCTGATGGCACCACAGAAAAATCACACAGCTACGAATAGAGGCAGCTCCGCAGCTCCACAGCTGGAATTAACTGCAGTAGGATCTTGAAAACAGCAGTGCAGCCAAAGCAGCTGCCACCCAAGAGAGATCACATGGCCATGTGCAAGCCCGAGTGAGACTAACTCTTCTAGTGTACAGATTAAACTTGCAGACATCAAACCTCTCCTGAGTGAGACAAAAAAGAAAGGGTGAACACACATAGACAAAACAACATGGAGACACCAAGGTCAGTGAAGGAGTCAAATCCCAGATGGGAGAATGAGGAGATGCCTTAGACTTGTGCTGAAATTATCTTGTAAGGCTATGGTGAAAAGAAAATTCATACATCAGACTTTTCCCTGGCCCCCCCCCCAACACTCATGGAATGCATTGGCAAATGCAGTGTGCTGACCATAGCCATGAGCAGAGGCACCTGTGTTGAAGCAAGCAGAGGTTGAAGTAGATGTGATCCAATAGTAAGTTTGAACAGAGAGAAACGTTACCCCAGGGATAGAAAAAGAAAACCTCCGTTTCCAGACATAAAAGAACTTTTGTTTCTATACTAGAACAGCTAGTCCTTAAAACAGCACCCCAATAAGCTGAGATGACCCATGGTGGTAGTTGGTAGCCTGGACAACTACCAAACTGTGGAAGGGACTTAACAACTGCAGACTTCTGGGTGGCTACTATTTGTGAAAATTAAAGAGAAGTGTTTCTTGTGCAAAGGTCTCCATGGCCTGAGAGAGAGACTGCTCTCCTTAAGTGAGCTGAAGAAAATATTTTAAAGTGGTAAACTGACTGAAAACACAGAATTTGTCTCTATGTTGTCAGCAGGAAAAGAAGAGTTGGGGGAAGGAGAAGTGCTCTGAAGGTTTATTCTGATTTGTTACTGTTGTTTTAGTTCTGTTATCTTGCACCAGAAAATGAGTAAATAATTCTAGTGAGTACTAGTGAGTGTTTGGCCAGCATTAGACGCACTACACACAGGAACAGTTGCAGCACAATCTAGGACACTTAAAAATACTTGCAACTTCAGGTAGCATCCAAATGCACAAATACTAGAGAAACATTTCAACTAGTGAGACATAAGTAAAAAAATAATACTGCCTTCCATGATACTGTTACTCCTATGCCCTAGGTAACCCAAAATGTTATTGTATTTCATCTGTGCACGAAATGGTTACTGTCTCTTAAGACTCTGGAGCCAGAAAACGGAACCATGGGGCACAGCATGGCAAGTGGCTCAGCCTTTCAGAAGTTAAAGCAAACTAAGAGAGCACTCTCTCTTGCCTCACGCACTTTGCTCAAGGCAGAGGATCTTCTTTGGTTCTTTCCCCAGCTGTCTTTTGTTTCTCTTGAATCTTGGACTCACTCAAGGCAAATTCCACAACTTTTCCAGTCTGCAGCCACCATGGAGCAGCCCTGCAGAAGTGAAGGCAGAGCTGCCCCAGCCCAGCTGCCTGGCCTTGCCTGGCTGTCTGCTACCAAGGAAAGCAAATTCCACCTTGAGTTCTAGTCCTTGACCAAGTACCAGCAACTGGAGAGTGCCAGCTGCATTCATCAATGAAGAGGTAAGGGGAAGGGCTGTCACCAGTTTCCCCTTGTCTTTGGAACCACATGGTTGTTCAGCTGCAGAAGGCACAATTTTGGGGGAGGGGTCACTCCACCATTTTAATTTTCTTTTCCTTCACTGGGAGCCCAGAAGATTTCAGCAATTTTGTAACTAGTGACTAGTTACTAGTGTTTGTTTTGGTTTTTTTTGCCTGCTGCTATTTCCTTCTTTATTAGCAAACTTTTTTTTTTCCCACTTATATTGTAGTGATTTGTATAAATTTCCTGAAACAGGAAATTCATGCAGATTTGTTTCTCCTTATTGGTGGAAAGGGATTGATTAACCTTAAAAAGAGATTACTCATTCTACAGTGTCCCACTTGAATTATCTTAAACCAAGACATCCCAATAACTAAATGTCTACGCTTCTGCCATAAGTACAAGGATTCTATGACAATCATCAGCTACAAAAAGCAAGCAGCCAAACACACTCAAAGCTTTCAAGCACATAAATGAGAGCAATCAGAAACAAAATCACATGAGGTGTTTGACCACACCAGGCTAAAAACTAATTAGCAGAAAACTCATTTTGCTTCTTACTTAAGCAAATAAAGATTTTACCACCAGCACACATTCTATAAAGTTTACTTTTTGGGCAGTCCTAGACTTCCTGAGTCCCAACTTCAGGGAATGTAACTTGGCTTCCGCAAACCTGTCTCCAGCTTTCATAGATCAACTTCTTGAAGTAATTTGGATGAAGATCTTACCTCAACTATCTTTTGAACATCCACATTGTCCAGGAAAGACACAAATCCATACCTAAAAAGGAAGAATTGACTTCAGTAATCAGATTTAATTGTTAGCCAAATGCTTTTGAACAATACCAGTTAACAAGGTGCCAGAAACACTATACTGCACATCAAAATTATCAACTAGGACATTAATTTATGATTCAACCTAATAATGTATTTACAGCTAACTATCAGTACCTATTATGCAGCCAGACAAAAAACTAAATGCCAGCTTTTAGCTTAACACTCAAAGTAAGGTCCTTAATCTTATTTAAGAATTTCAACACAGTAATCCAGAACTTTTCTATATATTTAAAAGAAATTTCCCTTGTTTCAACTTTGTTCACATACTTAATTTCACTCTTCGCCTAAAGAAGTCTAGGCTGTTTTACTCTAGAACTTATTCCCAATTGCCAGAAGACAGACCTCCTGCCTTGAATAAACCAACTTATTTCTCTTAATCATCCTGAACTGCCCCCAGATTTTTTAACTATTCTTGCCAGCAGAAGTCCTACAAAAGAATTGGCTGTGTAAGCATCACACAAGCAATGATTAAGTGACAGTGAGCTTCTTTTCTCTGAACAGAGCCTGAAGTCAGAAAATTCATGCTATTCTTTGTAAGATTATACAGATTTAGAAGGGGGCAGTATAGATTTACTGGTTTCACAACCTTAACTCACCACAATAGAAAACTGCAGTTAGTATTAAGGCTTAAGCATGTATATGTGTTACTAAGTATCTGCTCAGATCACCTAACAGAGAATGCTGTCCACATAAGCAGCAACTTAAAATAACTTCTCATATTCTACTCACCCCTTTGAAACACCAGTTCTGTCAGTGATGACCTTCACCTCCTTCACAGTACCATACTGTTCAAAGACACTCCGAATTTCCGCTTCTTTCATCTAAAAGAAAACAAGGTCTTAAACATCGTCAAACACAATTTAACTGCTTACAACCGATTTAAAGCAGAACCATTTTAAAGCCAGTTTTCATAAGAACTAAAGGTTAGTTTTGGAAGCCATCTTCCAGAATTCTCCAAATACCTTCAAGACTGGCGAATGTGCACACAAGAAGGGGGGAAAAAAAAAAAAAAAAAAAAAACACACCACCACAAACAAGTAAAAAAAACTCACACTGAAACAGGAACAAAATTTCCACCGTTATACCCATTTTAAGCAACTAGAAGTGCGTATATACCCTTATATCAATTCCACCAACGAAGACTGTGTTTGGCATGATTTTTCCTTCTGGTAAAACATAGCCCTGACTGACAGCTGCTGGATAGGAACTGCCTTCCGTGGCATTTAATTGCTGGGTCTCCACGTGTGCTGCCTAAAAAATTAAAACAGAAATACTTATTTTAGTCAACTAGATTACACTTTAAGACACCAGAATGCTTGCTCCTACCTACAGATATAGCAGAAGACAAAGAATTAACACAAATGGACCATTCACTGGGGAAAAAACTGAAATAATTATTTCAAAAAGTTTTAAAAATTTAAATCTAGACCTTATCTAGACTACTTTAAGTAGCCCTGCCAGACTGTACCAAGCTTTGTGACCAATGTTGCTACTACCAGGATTTGCCCACATCTCTTTTGCTGCACCTCCTCTTACAGGAGAGGATCTAACACCTCTCAGTTGAAATTAAACTGGCTCTACAAAATCTAGCAGGAAGATTAACATGAAGTGAGTAGTTTCTCACCCACCTGGTATTCTGCTTTTGTTAGGTTGCATACACAGCTAAAGGGCATTTGAACTGAAATCTGACATGGCAACTCCACAGCGCCCTCAAGCTGACCTAACTGTTGGTTCTACTTCTTTCTTTCTGGATGTTTCAGCGAACCAAGCTAGAAATGGTATTCACTTTGTTGTGCAAGATCTCTGGCAGCCTAACACAGGAAAGGTCTCTCAGCAGAGGCACCCAGAAAGTGCCTGAACCAGCACAAAGAAGCTGGTAACCAGATTCTGCTGGTACACCTGTCACACGTGGCCTTGGCTGATATGGAAGTGCAGTGTTCATGTCTCACACTAATGACGCAGAATTTTCAAAGAAAATTAACTTATTTAACACTCTTACATATTAAGTACCTGAAAGAAAGAATAAACATACTTAGATATTCTGGCAAGCAGGGCAACATCAAAAGTAAGATTTAATAATACATGTATTTCCTAGAACTTGAAAAGGAGATGAAAAAGTCTAAGTGGTGAAAGTCTCCTAAAACAAAAAAACAAAAAAACAACAAAAAAAAAACCAAAAACAACAACAACAACAACAACAAAAAAAAAAAAACCAAAAACAAAAAAACAAAACAAAACAAAAAAAAAAAACAAACAAACAAAAACAAAACAAAAAAACAAAAACAAACAAAAAAAAACTAAAAAAAAACCAAACACACACACAAAAAAAAAAATCTCCCTCCAAAGACTCCTTTAAAGTCTTCAGTATTATGACAGAAAACCTTCACAAATTCCAAAAAAAATTAGTTATCTTATCTAAACCCAAATAACTTTACCAACATACCATTATATAAACGACGGATCTACACACACTATGCACATCAGACTGCTGCTAAATAAGTGTACAAAGCCTAAACCACCTTAAGTTTCAAGTGGGAAATCCTGCCAATGGCTATACTGGAACTACAGCATCAGCTGAAGTGACTCACCCCCTTTAAAGTTACTCCAAAAAAAGTCTAACTTGTCTTATCTCATAAAGTAGTGTTAAAACCAGATTTCCCAATGTCACAAATATTAGGGTTTATTCAGTTTTTCAGCTTATGAGAATTAGCAGGTGCTTTTTTTCTTCTCTTATCAAAAGATAAAATTAATCTGTTTGCTCTCTATTATTCCTGCAAGCATGAAGTTTAAACTGGAGGAGAAACTGGTACAAGGTTCTCCTTCCAGTAGCGGGGAAACTATAGTTAATAGTTTTGGCAAAAGAAAAGGTGGAAAAAAAGGCAGACGATCAATGGGCCAGGTGGAGGAAATACCCACCTACCCACCCAAGTGTGCTACAGTCAGTTTAATGCTCATTCAGGAGAGAGAAAACCTTTACTTTTTTCACACAAGCTCGCGATTTCTCAGGCTTCTCCCTGGCCTCAGCACGTTCTTTCTTTAACGAAATAATTCATTAATTTTTTTTTTTTTTTTTTTTCAATTAAACCATTTAAACCCCGTGAGCCACGCTGCGCGGACTCGGAGCGCAGTCTTCATGACAGCGCTGGTGCCTTGAGGGAAGAACACGGCCGGAGCCGCAGCCGTCCCGCCGGGCACTGAGCGCAGCCCTCAGCCCAGCGCTGCACGCCGGGCACTCCGCAGGCATAACTTATCCTGTATGAAAAAAAAAAGAAAAAAAAAAAGAAAAAAAAAAAAGAAAAAGGAAAAAAAAAAAAAAAAAAAAAAAAGAAAAAAAAAAAAAAAAAAAAAAAGCCCCACCACCTTACTCGCACAGTGTTTGAATTGCCAGCGCTACACTCCCAAATCACGTTTCTCAAATAGAAAGAACAAACGGCGAGCAGCATGTCGGTGCGAGCCGAGGAACCCGCTGCCCCTCACGGCGCCCGCAGCGCTCGGGCGACGCCGGGTCTCGGCTCCGGCGGGCGAGGGACGCCGGCTCGGGGAACCTCGGGCGAGCGAGGCGCCGCTCGTGGGGCCCCGCCGGTTGCCGCTGCCAACGGCCGCCATTTTGTGTCCTCACACCTCCGCTGCCCAGCGCCGACGGGGCGTGGGTAGGTGGGTTCGGCGCTCAGGACAATGGAAGCTGTTCGCAAACCCCCGGCAAGGGCCCTACGCGCGGCGGGCACACCGCCACGGGCAAGAGGAGGGGCACCCGCCCGGCCGTGCGGGACGCCGCCATGCTAACATGTGCTGTCACAAAATGGCCGCCCGTGGGTGTGAAGCGTCTTCCGTCTCCAAGCCTTCCCCAGACCGTAACGCCGACGGATGGATATGAGCCACACGTTCCCCCGTACGAGCCCCCGGCCTTTGAATTGGGGTACTCCTTCCTCCACCTTAATAGCTCGTGAGGTTTTAAAACCTTCAAAACAGTTAAAATGCGAATAGCCCTCAGGGGTTCAGCCCCATCACCGCGTTACGAGGCGACATTACTCCACCTGTGGGCATCCCCGTTTCGCACCCCAAGAAGAGCCCGAAGAAGTTGCTACTCTGCTCTCCGCTCCGCTGCCAGTCCCCCCTCCCACAGCACTACATTACCCAGCAGAAGCCCACCCGGCAGCTCAGCACCCAAATGCCCCCCATCATCCCACTCCCACCGCTCCAGCATGGCTCCCTGTCCGCGGTCACTCACCATCTCTCACTGGAGCTGAGACTGCGTACACAAACTTAGAAAATAAGGGTCTTGAAACAAAACCGGTAAGAAAACTTTTTTGAGAAAACTAAGGGCAGACAGTCGGGTCTCTTCGTTCGCGAAGCGCACCGCCTATGCTGAGAAAGCGGACCTGAGGAAAGCTGGTTCTCTTTAAATAGACCCATTGGGGGTGGGTCGGAAGAAGCCACACCCGCTCTATTCTCTGGACGCTCGTCGTGTCCCCCCTCCGCGCGAAATGGTGCCTATTCCTTTGTGTCTGGGTTTCAGAAGACAAAGAATCGAGAAAACCGAAACTTTGCTTTTCTGAGAGCGGGGAGTTGGGTTGCAACTACCATTCGTGGCCTTGTCGTGCGGGAAGTTGCAGCTCCTGCCATCTTGTACGTGGCTTGTGGAAGTTTTGAGAATAGTGTGTTGTTGAAGGGGCTTTCACTCACTTTGAGGCAAAAGCTGTAGCTCTCCTATTAATGTAGTCACGAACTGGTGCTGTGTAGCTGTGCTAGAGTAATCTGTCTCCATCTTATGACAACCTGTGCTGAATACCAACTTCTTGAGCCACCAGTCACCGGTGTCCCAAGGCCCTTCTAGAACCTCTCTGGAAGCCCTCCTGGTTCTACAGTAAGAAGATGGGATTTGGAAATTAGCTTTAAATAGCTGTTTGCCACTTAGAACAGATACTGATTTTAGAAGGTTTCAGGGAGAAGGGAATCTTATGGACATCTCACCGAAATTAACTGACTGGGCTAGGTTAGTAAGATGTTTGATTTATGGTTTAGTTTTGTCTTTTTTTTTTTTTGTTTGTTTTTTTGTTTGTTTTTTTGTTTGGTTTTTTTTTTGTTGGTTTTTTTTTTTGTTTTTTTGGTTTTTTTGGGTTTTTTTTTGTTTTTTCTTTTTTGTTTTTTTGGGTTTTTTTTTTTTGTTTTGTTTTTTTAATATCAAAGACATGCAAGTAATCCTTGTTAAGGATGAAAAATGGAAGTAGAAAGCAAAACTGATGAAGTGGAGTGTATTTAATATGTAGGGTGGTTTTGCCAATCAAATTTTATGCCTTCTAATGATTTGATTGTTTTTATCACATGTTATATTAGTAAGCCAAAGTAGACTGCTGCACTGGATTTACATGAGATCCAGAGCTGGTTTAGGTTTAGCAATAACAAGGCCCTGATCACAGTAGAAACATTTATGTTACCTATAGAAGAGATTTTATTAAATCTGGTGGGGTTGCAGTATTATCTAAAGGTAAGCATATGCCTGGGCCTTCATGCAGCTAATGCCCACTTATTTAAATGAAAGGCATGCTCTGCAATACTTTATCAGATTTCTATATGTTTGTTTGAAATGGCTGAGACTTTGAAAATAGGCCCCAACAATGAGGGGAAAATAATACATAGCATTTATTTAGGTGTAATGGATTCATGTTTGGCCTTAAGGGTGGCAGTGAGTGAGGCTGTTCCAAGCTTTTTGTGCTGGGTTTCGTTCAGGCTTGTGTCCTGATTTCCTTAACTAGGTATTCTCTTCTAAAATTGGAGAAGGCCTGTGGCTTAAAACAAAGAAGTAATTTATTTTCTGCTCCAATACACAAATTTCAAAAGAAGTGGAGGAAGTGGAGTAGGAAATTATCATCTTGGCTTGTTTTATCAATATTGCTATTAGAATGGTTATTGTTCATTAGATTTATTTGTTAAATGCATTAAGTAGCAGATGAGGAAAATTTTATATTCTGCTACACCATGTAGTACTTACCACTTTAATGCACCTTTTGAGCTTTTTTTTTTTCCCTTTAATTAGGGCATTGGTAAATCAATTATTTTAGTAAATCATAGTAATTTAGGGAGACCCTCTGGCTTGGCATCTTATAGGCTGCTGTGGGTGAGAATTCTGTAAAAAATGAGACAAAAATTAGTAGTCTGATTATAGCTAGTAGAGGTTACATCTTGAAATGTAATACTCCTAAGTACAGGACTACATGCTTTAAAAGTCAGCTTAGGTTTAGTCTTCCTAGAAGAAGAACTAAAGGTGGATAGCAAAAGTATCATATTGCATTTGATTTTTTGGTAGCGTTTCTCATAACTCTTCTGCAATTTTGAAATCTTTTATTGTGAATAATGTTGTCTCTTTCTGTGAAGTTAAAGCAGCTAACTACTCTTAGGAGATACATAAACATGAAAAGGAGAATATAAAAGAGATATTTAAGTTGTTAGATTAAGAACAAGAAGGTCCCAAATTTTAGACAGCAGGCTTGCCTAAGAAAAAGATGCTGGGTAACCAAAGAAGATTTGAATGTCTGTTTTCTGAGTTTCCTACTTCCTACTGAAAACAGATTGCCACATACATTTCACAGCAGACTTTAAAGCCCTAAAGGAGTCATTCTATGTCTGCTTAAACTTTGGATTTTTCCTTTGCTGCTGTTTGCATTAGGGTCGCTATTTAAGAGGATTTATCATAATGTTCTGATGAACATCTGCCATTTAAAAAAAATCCACACTTATAATTTGCACTGAAACCACTAGAGTTTCCATAAGCAAAACACAATCTATATTCTCACTAGTATGGTAAAATCCTTCAAAGTGTAGTAAATCATTTGTTTAATTATTTTCCTTATAATTTTCCTCCCTGACTCTAAGAAGTAATGGAACACAAATAACTTCTATTTAAAAACACAATGAATTTTTGCATGTATAACATTACAATAAAATTACTTTTCCCCCCCTGGATTTGGATGAAACCTGGAATATTATTTTCAGCATTCATTCATTTATTTAATTTTCAGTAGTGGAATTTGGGAGCTTTTTTTTCTAGAAACTGCATTATCTTAGAGCACTTTAATTAGTCTGATAATAAATTTAACTCATACAATCAATAACTAAGTGAAAACTTAAGAGCTAAACCATATATATCTTGAGTTATCTATAATCTAAGTCAGGACATTGCTAAAATCATTGTATGAGGTTGTCAAGGCTATGCTTAGCACTACCAATAATTGTAATTAGCCCAGAGGTATTTAAATTCTGACAAGTTCTTTAAATTTTAACCTGAATAACTTTAGCCACTGTAGGAAAGCTGGTCTACTATTCAGTTTATACTAGGGGATGACTGAAAATTTTCAGTGTATTGCTCAGGTATGTAATATTCTTCATTCAAACATTCTGCAAGAATGGCTCATACAAGTACATAGGCATATGTAAAGACAGCTGTGCAAGATTGAGATCAAAAATACCTCCAGTTCAGTATCTTCTTCAGAGTAGCCAGGAGTGCCTAGAGAAAGGATGTGAAGACAGAGTAGGTGCAGAGTGATTTTTTTTTCTTACTTTTAATTTCTCTTTGTGCTTGCCAACCTCCAAAGCATTTCCTGAGCCCACTTCATGACTGTAGTTGATAATACTCAGTGATTTTTCCTGTAAAGTTCTCTGGTTCCTTTTTGAACTTGGACTTAACACATTGCACAAGAGCATTTAATGCTGAGGGCAATAAGGCAAATAGGCACTATATGGAAAAAGTACTTGTTTGCTTAAGCTTTTCTCCTTATAATTAGAGCCATATCATTCATTCAACACTAAGTAAAACAGAATAAAAGTAAAATATGTTTATGAACAATCTCTCCTTGCTCTCCTATGCTTCCAGGAATTACAAAAAATTGTATGCATCTCTGGTTTCTAGAAAGTGTCTTTTCACTGCACTGGGAGTTTGAATATCTGTCTGCTTTACAATTAGTTTTTTAGTAGGTTCTTCTACCTTTTCTCTTAACTTACAGGCCCTGAAAACTTTTCTTCCCTCACTATGGTACAAGTTCAAATTATTTGCAAGACAGGAGCCATATCCCTTCCTTCAAGATGTTTTACCTTAGTGTCTGGTGTTGAAAGAATAGAATGTAAAAGCCAGAACAGAAAGAACAAATACAGTCTGATGTTTATCACTTCCTTGCAGAGCATCACCCTTCCATCTGCTGTAGAATAAAAAGGAGGAAAAGCAATAATCTTTATTGCTTTTCTATATACTCTAGAGTGGGCTGCCAGCCTTTATAGAAGCATGGCTTGTAGAAACCTCTCAGCTCTTTGCTTTGGCCCTTATTTTGCTCATCTTTCACTCAGTTATTTCCTTCGGAAGGACTTCAGTGTGTTTCTGAGCCTAATGTGTTCCTTGGAGTACACTGTATATAGCTTTTTCTGGAAAACCATCTCCCTGCAATTCAGTACTATTGAGAGCTATTGAGAACTAAAATATTTATCCTCTGAGTCCAAAGATACTTTTTTGCTTACACCACTTGGATCCATTCTTTATTATCTAAATTTCAGAGATATCAGCAAAGCAACAACTTTCACAGAGTCTCCATTTAATATTTTATTAAATAAGTCCCAACAATTTGCTTTTTCTAATTTTCTATTTTTGTAAAAATTATTGTCCGAAAAGGATATAACTGACAAAGATATTTTAAAATTTTTCTTATACAAAATCCTAAATCAAAATTATATTTACAATGTATGCTATAAATGGTCTGAACTTTTGAAGATCATTTCTGACCACAGATAAAAAAATCAATAGGCATTTAACATTATTGAAATAATGACCTTCAGTCCTATATCCAGACTCCTTACAGTACTATATAAAATTGGAAAACCTTGAAAAGAAAACATGGAGATATCTGCTCGTTTTTTGAACCCTAGACAAATCTTTTGGACTTTTTTTATATATGGCTAAAAGTCACAGGTTTCTTCTCTTTTACTTGATCCATCCTATGTGCCGACACCATGAAGAAAGAAAATCGTCAGAGGATCCTGGCTATTTTTGTTCCGCAGAGGAGATCTGTCTCTTGATAATAAGTACCCAGCCCTTAGCGCCTCACATCAACGCTGATTGCAGCATTTGCATCTCACTACAAGAAGTGTGCTCCAAATGGGGTTTGGAAGCAAAGTAGCTGATCCGTACTTAAGACAAGGAACATTAAAACACTGGTTTGAACTTCTGCTGCCCCTCCAGCTTGCTAGAGGATACTCCCTTTCTTATGTAACAGGGACTCAAGCTTCTCTCCTACTTACGAGGATGCTTCACCAATCCGGTAAGAAATTTCCTGCAACCTTTCCGTAGTTGCTGAACGTAAGTGTTTAGTACGGTCATAAGGCTTATGGCCTTTAGTAAGTATGGCCTTTAGTAAGGTCATAAGCTTCAGCTTATTCATGGATACCGTGAGGCTGGCTACTTCTTGATGGAGTAAGAAGAGGATAATGAGCGATATTCATCGCTTGATGCGATCAGTAGCAGAATGAAATATATACAATAAACGCGGCATTTCTGGCTTGTGTTTTCCTTTCTTATACAACGAGTTAAACACTTAAGAGCTGGGAAAAGTCGTTGGTCGTTGGAGACTTAACAGCACCGAGTGAGCCATTAGACCAAATGGTCTGAATTTACTGAAGCAGTAACAGGCTGGCTGAGGATTATTTGCATATGACTGTCTAAAATAGGTTCGTCGACAAAGCTGCTCCCGTACTGGCTGTATCAACGAAGTATAACGATTTAAACACAGTTCGTGTCTACATGACAAATGGTAGAACGTGAAATAGGCAGTGTTCCACTGCAGGAGAAATAATTCTTGTTTAGAGTAACTACATTTGCAATAGAACTCCCAGCAAAAATGTATATGCGGGAAAAAAAATTGCCTTCAATCTGTATCGCAAAGATATTATGCCAAAAATTCTTGCTGTGTAAGTAAATCTTACAAAATCTTTTACAAACTTCATATCTAAGTCTCTTTTCTAAAGCAGCTAGAATCATACAGGAAAGACAATAGCTTCCTAAACATACTTTTGCCAAAGGGAGCCAACAGTTCTGGTGTAGTATGTTTTGTCTGTCGAAGTGTTTGTACTCACTAAGCCAGAAGTCATTAACTCCCTGCTAAGTGCACTTGGTTTGAGAGTAATGCAATTTTCCAAATCCTTCTCAATCTTCTCTCTACCAGGTGAAAGAATATATTTAAATAATGTAAGAAATACATAGGGTATTGACTTCATAAAGGTTATCATTGTGAGTTATTTCTCACAAAGCTAATGCGTAAGGGGTTTTAAAAATAAAAGTGCAATTCCTTCCTTTTTTATGCTTTACAGGATCACAGAATAATTTGGTGCTCAGCCATTTGAAAAGGTGCCAAAAAAACTTCTCAAGAGTTCAAAAATGTATGAATCAAAGGAAACAAAGAGGAGGAGCACTGAGAGTGGGCTAAGTACAGATCTTGCAAATGAATGTATAGACAATTTAGATAGATGCTAGGCAAAAATATGAGGTAGTGATATTCCTGTGTTATCTGTGATACTAGTCTTATGGCCTGAGCTCTCTGAAAACCATCCTGGAAAACCTCTACAGGGACACTTTCATTTTCTTGCTTTCTCTTTCCCGAGGACTTCATTCCATCCTTTGTGTCAGGACAAAGGCTGTGTGCCTGTATGTACATATCTATTGAGCAGCAGTCAAATGGGGCTGCTGCTATGACATCGAGTTCATTTACTGCATCTGACAGAGGAAAAGAAAGGTTCTGTCTCTATCTTCTAATGTGCCTGTCTCCTCTTCTGATGGATCTTTGCCATGCAACCATTGTCGATTGTGAAACAGTTCTGACCCTGGAGGAGGATCAAATAGTTTATGAGGTGAGAGGAGAGAGACATTTGCAAGGCCTGAAATCTAAAAGCCATTCTTCAGAAAGGTAAGGCTTATGTATCTTTGCACAAGTATGCATTTTCTTTTTTTTTTCTTCTGTAGCTCTTTTTAAAAATAAAAATAATAGTATTTTTGATAAGATTAATAATTTAAGATGATCTTAAAAGGAGATCCCTACAGATAGACCCCTAAATTTAGGAATTGAAGCCTACTGATTGGAATTTTTTTAATCCTATTTAGTCACAATTAATTAAAATAGTGTAGGAATGATTCTGATTTATGACATTTATGAGTGATTCATTCCTGAACAAACCAGTTTGTTTTAACGAAAATGGAATAAAGCACTTCTGTATTAAGAATGGCCCATATGGAATTAATCAAGAACAGTTCCATGTGTATGAAAGCCTTAATTAACTTTAGAGTGAGTTTCATTTGCAGTGTTTTTGCTGGAATGTATATTTGGATCTAGATGTATATATAGGATACTAAACTATTTGTAAATCAGGCCATCTTTCATTTAGAGTTTTTACCAGAATTCTTAAATTATGATTTTTTTTTTCTTTCAAAAATCTTACTATATAAGTGGGAAAACAAAATTAGAACAAGAATTTTTAAAAAAAATTAGTCACTATGTTGTGCTTTCTGATCACATGAGTAGCCCTTCTCTAAGTTTAGGTTCTTGATTTTATTTTAAAAAGAAAAAGCTTAAAACTCTTACATGTTTTAATTCCCAGAGTTGCTGTAGGTAATATTGAATATTCTGGAGTAAATTTTGTCACTGTCAACTTTCACTGCTACAATGAAATTTCTTTAGTGAGGTAATTTTATAGATTAATATGTTAATAGGTGTTCATAGATACATTGTTGGAGTTGTATGAGTGTGGGAGAGCAAAGCAAGTTTCCAGTACTTCTGGGTGCCTTTGTGTGTAAAATGTGCCCACCATTTTAATGTTTCTCTAAAGAAAGTCTTTATTTTGTTACCTGCTTTTGATATTTTCTATGCTTCCTGAATAGGACTGATGTCAGGATATTTATATCATGCCTTGTGACTGGTGTCCCCTGTTGGTGTGGTAGTGGACTTAGCAAATGTTAAGAAATGCTTGTTATCAGGGGAGAAAAAAACCCAAAGCCCTTATAATCTTGTTTCCAAAATGAACTGTTTATTTCCTTATTTGTGGAAGCATCAGTTACCTGCTTAGAAAACTCTTGCTTGTCAAAAACTTTTGAATAGTCTGAATTAAAGTTTACATCATTTCTTTCATGTCCTCCACTGCACAAACAATCCTTGACTTCTTAAGTGAATTTATGTGAGTGATCTGCTTGAAATTAGGAACTTTCTGTAAGAATCTGAGTGTTCTTAGTTTTATTGTGTTTACAGTTCTTCAAATCATGGATCCCCTCATGGCTGCCTTAGTAGACTGAACAGAACTGTGCAGATAAGTGGAGGTTAGCACAGCTAGGGGCTGAGAAATAACAGTGCCTTGGGCAATGGACTTGAGTACTAGGGTGGTACCAGGCTGAGCTAACTCGAGTGTTTAGGCCTGATACCAGCCATTTGGTATAACTTAACAGATTGTACTGTTCTTGACACCTTTTTCTTAAATAACTCCTTGATACATTAGAGCTGAACATAAAAGACTGAGCTGCAAAAGCATACACTGAAAACTGTCTAGGGTGGTGAAAATAACATACTTCAACCAAAGAAGTGGTGAAAAGCCACTGAATTGTAGATTTGACATTAAATCGAGTGAGAATGTCAGAATTTTACCCAGGGCTAGCTACAAAAGGTCATGAAACATGCAATGTATTAGACACTTTTTTGATTTGTTCAAGGAAATGCTATGTATTCAAGCTTACTATGAAATTGTTTTAAGAAAGTGGGATGGGAGAGGGATCTAAAGAACTTGATACAGGTGGAATTGTCGCCTGTCATGTGTATTCCTTCCTTACCTTTGAAAGAAGAAAAATCATAAAAGCATTTGAATTTTAACAGACATTTAATTTGCCGTTTTTTGCTGTAGAACTGATAGACATAAAGAAGTATGTGAATATGAGCATTATAATCATCTCATCACACTTTGGAAAACTCCAGTTCTTTGCATACCTGAATGATAGCGTTTTGGAATTGACTTAGTAGTAGCTAAAAAATGTTGTTTATGTCTTTTCATTAGGTATTTGCTGAATGAATGAATGAATGTAATTACTCCAGATTCACACTTCAGCAGAGTAATGACAAAATTATCTATTCTGAGGGAAAATATGTTCTGTATTGTGTTGTTGTTAACATCAGTGGAATTTTCCCTTGTTTGCCCACTGTCTTAGTTTAAGACAATTTATGGAGTGGAGACTCCAAGATAAACTACCTCCTCAGAGTTTTAACCTCTCCCCTCTACCAATAAGGAGAAGAGATATAAGTGAAAAATAACAGTTTACCAAAAGAAAACAGCAATAACCAAGAAGTACAAAGGCAAACGGTTCAACCCCTATCCCTGATTCCGGAGGAGATCCTGCTAATTGTCCCGGGGAGCACGGGCACAGTGTGGGACCGTACTCTGTCTGGGCCATGCGGCTGAGAGAGGGAACAAAGGAAACACAACAGCAGCAGCCCGGTTCCAAGAAAAAAAGCTGCCTTCCTCCCGAGCAAACAAAATAGTGGGGAAAAACAAAACCTGGGGGAAACTGGTTTTGTCCAGGAAGACTCTGCAGCCGGGGCGCTGGTGCAGCTTAGCAGGCTTTTTCTCTACAGCGCACCCGTGCAAGAGCCGTGCCCTGCGCCCTCCCCAGCCAATGGCAGGTGGCAGCAGTGAGGGGATTGGCCTGTCCCTGTGTTTGAAGGCATCCTGCACGCCTGGATCTGCCCTGCCGTGAGCTGGGGTACAACACAGAAGTTCTGATTCTGACTCCTGGCCTCAGACACTTAACTCCCTTGCCTGGGTTGATGTAGGGAAGGTGTGAATACATCATTTTGGGTCATCCCTAATGCTAGACTCCACCTCTTACCTCTGTAACTGGGACACCTACACATGTTGTCCATCCTCACAAATCTTCTGTGTATTTCTTTGAAAACAGGGCTGACATGCTTAAATTTTCTTACTAATGAAGTAGTTTTTCAGTCTTGGTTAAAGGAAGGTGAGAAAAGAAGTAATGGTTAATTGTGGAAGCAAGATTTTGGGAGGTTTGCTTTTTCTTTCGCCTTTTCATTCACTTAGTCACAGTGGAATATTTTCTTTCCATTTTTAGTTACTCTTTCTTCTATGTCTTTTAAGGAAACTTGTAACAGTTCTAAAGACTGGATCTAAAGACCCCTGTTGAATGATCCTTGAATCATGGATCCAATTTAGTTTCATTCTGCACCCCTACATAACACAGATGTGTAGAGATGGCTGAGTTAGTTCAAATCCAGGAGGAAAAATGATCTAACCAAGTGGATGCAGAGCTTTAAATCATTACTGCTGCACTTGGAAGAGAGAAATAGTGAAGTTAAGCACTACAATTTGCAGTTCAAAGGAGGCTGTACTCTATAAAACTCAAGGGTAAAGTTTAGTGATTTGGCAACACTCACAGCTCTCTGGTATTTTCCACTGCTTGGCAATCTTATGCATGAGCCTGTGGAAGACTGGAGACTCAGCCATTCTATTAGTCATGTCTCTGACAGCACCAGTAATCATTTCTGTATGCATATGGTTTCCATACATCAAAATAGTTATTTGTTGCTGAAGCTAAATTGCCTCTAGTTCCAAACTAAGCTGCTTACAGTTAGCTTGGTAACTTCTACTGGAATCTGCAGAAAGTATCCTGAGAGATGTCACATGCATTTATTGCTGGATACTGACTTCTTGTCATCCAGAAAGTTCTGTCACTTTGATTCTTGCACGTGGCTGGGCATTAGAAGCAATTCCTGATATCTTAACAGTGATCCTATGTCACAATTTTTATAATATTGTCATCCCAAGCATTTCAAAATCATAGTTTAGGTCAAAAATAATCATTGTATGGCTTAAAAATTGGACACTTGAGAAAGATACGCATTTCTACTTGGTCTAGTCTACTTTCTTGTCTTCAGTGCTTTGGATTTGCGTTTTTAAGCTTTTTTTAGCAACCAAAAATTAGAAAAGTTTTCTGCAAAAACCAACTGTTCTAAATTAAGCCTCCAAAAATAATTGATTCTAGAAGTATGAAATTTAATAAAAATACTTTGGCATAGATTTCTGGGTGGATGTCAAGCTTTTACTGTGCACATACTTTTATATTTTGGGGACCTAGATGGCTAATAATCAGACTGGAAAGTTTAAATGAGAAATTTAGCAATGACATGGTTTAACTTGAATAACAATAAATGTACCACTTGTGATAAAAACTGCATCTGTTACTTACTTTACTGCATTGCCTTCATGCATCAATATCTAGATTACGCGCTCTACAGTAGAGCAGGGGGTTCTGCAAATGTCCATATAAAAGCCTAGTGAAATGAAATTAACTTCAGAGAACAAAAATCATGTTTGCTCTGTGAATCATGTTGTTTTTGTATGTTAAAATACTATTTCTGTGGTAGAAATTAATATCTGTCTACATGTTGCTATACATACTATGATGATGAATATTCTAGAGCTGTCTAAAATGAACAGTTACACTTGATTTTAGTGCGAGTGGAAAGCAAAGGCAGATACTCAGCATAAAGTAGTGTTGACCCTTACATGGTATGTAGTCCAGGGAAAAATTAAATTTTTTTGGCCTTGATTAAAGTAGAACTACAATAATTTATTTTACTCTTAGTTCTTTAGTCAAGGACTTCTCTCTATTTGTGATTTACTGAAACAGAATAAATTTTTATTTCTGTCATCATTTAGACATATTGAGCTGATTTTAAACTGCTGTAAGTGTTTTACCACTGTTTTTAAATTATGAAGCTGAAGCACCTCATTTTTATAACAGGTGCCTGCTCTGGAGATTTCTGTCATAACATCTGTTCTTCTCATTAAAAAAAAGAGCTGTTCTTATTGTTACGTTCCTTCATTCTTTCCAGGAATTATAGTTTTTATTGGAGTAGTGCAAACCCAGTGTGTCTATGCAGGGAGTGCTTTGATTTCTTTGACTGATACTCTAATACTGATTAAACTATAAATAGAATAGTTGTTCCACTTTGAATTAATTTCCTGTCTAGAGGTGCTCATGTTTAAACCATTAAGCTGAGTAAATATCTTCATCTTCATTAAATTAAAAGTATGTTTTTAACCTGCATGATCTAAGTAGAGGAAGAGTGATTTTTCAGAACTCCATTCCAATTGGCTAACAGGTTGAAAATGGGCCGGGAATCTGATTTCTACTTTGCTCATAAAATGAGCAAAGTAAATAATTTTTCATTTCAAATTTTCCGTATTTCACTTTATGAAAAAAGTGAATTTTATGTCTTCAGTAGAACTTGAGCCCATCCTAATTACGATGCCAGTTCTAGATTACTAAAACTTCCTGTCACAATGTTTTGACAACCCCTAAATATGGTAGTCTGTCAGTGTTGTTTGTGCAGGTGGTGTCCAGAAAGAAAGTGTTAGTGTCCTGCATTGTCATAAGGAGTGCAGTTATGCCAAATTACTGGAGTGGTGGAATTCTTATATTACAGGATAGCTCTTAGCCAAGTTAATTTAAGAATGTGAGGAAAATACAAATGCCATGTTTTATTTGGAACAACTCTTGCAGTTGCAATGAAACCCATACTATTTCAGTTTATTTGATCCTGAAATATGCAAATCAGCAACATAGATTTTATCTATGTTTAGATAAACATAGATAGGTTTACAACATATCTAAATCAACACCTATTAAAACACCTGAAAAATTGTGCTAATAACAAAATTTAGCCTTTTTTTAAAAACCAGCACTATTGGGATTTTTACTTTAAATGAAGGGATGGTAAAATGTATTCACTACTAAAAGTTCTGACACTGATATGGGCATAAGCTGAAACAGAAGTTCCACCTCAACATGAGGAAAAATATCTTTGCATTGGGGGTGGCAGAGTGCTGGAACAGGCTGCCCAGAGAGGTTGGGGGGGTCTGCTTTTCTGGAGACATTTAAAACCCACCAGGATGCTTTCCTGTAAAATCTATTCTAGGTCACCCAGCCTTGACAAAGGGGTTGGACTGATGATTTCCAAAATTCCCTTCCAGCATAATAATGCTGTGATTCTGTGATATTATGGTTCCTGAATAATCACAGCCTTCCTCAAATAAGAGGAAGTAGATTTTTGTCTCAATTTTATATTCAACTTTGTTGAGTATTTTCCCTGGTGGGTTCTGTGAAACTGAAATTTTACATAGAATCTGAGTTGGAGTACAACAATCCTCTCTTGCACAGAGGCCATGCCTGCTTTTTATTCTTCATAATTAAGGAAAATTTTAAAAAGTGGCAGTGGTTTTCTCTTCGTGTCTTCAGACATGGTTTATTTGTTAGATGTATGTTTTGTCATCTTTTCCAAATGTATGGAAGCTGTCTTTCCATACATTTCCAACAGACTTAAATCCATTCATTCCTGTAACCCTGTATATGAGATACTTTTCTAACTGTAAATCAAATCTGTGACAGTTAAGCATTCTCAAATCAGATGCTGTTTTCTGAAAGTATTCAAGAAGAAAATGCTAAGGTCTAATTTTAAAGTAGCTCCATTTAGCATATGGAAGACAAGCTCAGGGATTGTTACAGTGTCTGCTAAGAACACTGGAATAGATTGTTGTGAGTAAAAGAATGTTAAGATCTGATTATTAAAATTATTAGAGGGATGCCTCTTTTGGAGTTAAGGCACAAACGAGACAATATGCTGAAGTCAATAGTATAGATTTTTATTTAACAGTAAATGTTAAATAGGTAGAGAGAGGAAAGGAAAAGGAGAGGGAAGGGGGGAGAGAGAGAGAGAGAGAAACAGATTAAGTAGAAAAAATATCACTACTACAGAAATTCCAGTGTCATCCTGTTGGTTCTTTTTTCTGGTTTTCTCAATGGTTGGAGTCTTGTTAAAGTGATGGTTGCTGATGGTATCCCTCGAGGAGTGAGGGAAGAAATCCAGGAAACACCTGGATTTGTGTTATGCTGAGCTAGGTGGAAACACCTTCTATACCTCCCCTGGCTGATAAAATAGTGGATCATGGGACATTACATGAGTCTTTGACACCTTCTAAGGTGTTGCAGCTGCCTCTTACATCAGTGTAAGAGACCAATTAGGGCCCATTATGGCACATCATGGTATTAAAGCATTTATCCTTCATATAAGGTTATTTTGTAGCACAAAATCTGGACTTTAGCCTTTTCTCTGGCATCATGATTATGGGCCTGATTTTCTACACTTTAGCTTTTTTCTTTCCCTTAGTTTAATGGGAGAATTACCTGAGTTGGAAGTTAGGCAGCTGGCTACTGGAGTTACTCCTGTCAGTAGTTCAGCCCTTAAACCACTATAATTTCACCAGCTTCAGTAAGAGTACATTGCTTTGACCAGTAATAGTGTAGCTAAGAAAGGGATCTGTGTATGTGTGAGTTTTACCATGTGATACTACAGCAATCAAAACAAAAGAACATTGAATAAACAAATCTTCCTTTTTGTGTTTCATCTTTTTTTAACAAAATGCATGAACATGAAGGGTTGGGGAGAGAAGTATTATGCAGTATAATATTTGAAACGTATATTTTTCTAGCTCTTATGTGTACCTCGAGGGAGAGATGAAGACTTTTAATCTGTTGTACCACTTACTCAATATTTGTGCTCTTTCAACTGTTACAATGTTAAGTGGTGTTTTCATTTGCAAAGTGTGTTACAGCTAATTTGTCTTCTTTGTTCTGTCTCATAAAATTAAAATGACTATTACTTGATAGTTTTATGTGGGACTTTGCCTATATAGGAGAGTTTTATTCATATTGATGTCAATGTCTTTACATTGCAATTACCTTATCAGCTTGGGAATTATAAAAAAGATTTTAAAAGTTCTGGTGATGAAATATTTGAATAATAATATTTTTAGGCTTTTGCTAGACATCAAAGGAGTTCTAAACCAAGTCGTTATGCTGTGATCTCAGCCAGTGCCTCATGACAGGTCAATAGTAAGGGTATGAAATGCTTTTACAAGAAAAGTAACCATCTAATTGTGATTCCGATTTCTTGTTAATTGAGGAGCTGCCCACATCTTTGTCATAAGCCATCACTTCTGGTAAGCTGATGACTTGGAGATCAGTAAGGCTTTTGATATGAGAACTTGTTAAAAGCCAAGAGCTTTTCTCAGGAAAAAAAAAAAAGACTATCTGGATTCCAAAGGCTTAATAAATGATAGGCTTGAAATAAGCACTCAGCCTTACAATCTTGTCTTCAGTTGACTTCCTAGTACTGAAAATCCTCAGCCTAGTAACCTTGCAGGAGACTTCACAATTGGTAAATATTTATTTTTTTCAATTGCATTTGACTTAATTGCCATTAATCATTTTGCACACTTACACCTACAGTTGAATTGCTTTTGCTAGGCTCAACTTGACATGATTACTATACATGGATGTTAGTCAATAATTCCTTTGAATATGATCCCTGGATGACAAAAATAAGGACTGTTAGAGGCCCAGTTTTGAACTTCTCACAATATCAACAAATTAATAGTTTACCTCACTGACCCCAATTCTTGTAGCAGTCTGGTTTCTCTTCCTGCTGCATCACTGTGACATTTGATATACCTGATATTTAAAAGTTCCCATAGAGAGCTATTTACAAAATGCCTTGCAAATCAAGAGCTAACTAGTACATGTCAAAGTGTTACCACAGAAAATATTAAAACATTAATCAAATACAAATCAAATTTTCCAGCTACTAGGGAGCACTTTTTCAATGCTATGATATTTAAGGTGGTGTCTCTGCAAACCTGTGAAAGTGTATAGAGCAGACACAAATTTGTAATCCTGAACATACTGGCAAATCCTTGCAAGATTTCATTTTATTTTCCTGTATTTCACATGCCTTCAGCTCTAAGGGATTAAAATGTAGTGTTATGTGCACAAATTCTTTATAGTCTCTCTCAGACTGTTGTAATAGTCCAAGTCAGTGATACTTTATCATTTATTTTCAAAAGAAATAGCAATCACATTTCAGTTATTCATACTCGCAAGTGGGCAACATCAAGCATGTTTCTGTACTTCTCTCAGCTTCCTTGTAAGGAACCCTCCCAGCCTTTGTTCCTACAGATCAGCACTGCATTTTCCAGTGTAGAAGTATTTGTATATGTTCTGAGCAACCAAAAAAAGTGTATTGTATGCCATATCTTTTCTATGGCAACCTGCTTAAAATCATTATTTTAAGACCTGGCAACCTGAAGCAGAACCCAGGGTGTTTTATCCTGGTTTTGTGGAGGAGGTTGGCCTGAGGCCCCAGTAAGAGACAAGGAACAGAAACTTAGGAGTTCTTATTTCTCACTGTGCTGCCAAGAGAGTTGCCTGGGGTGAGGGCAAAGAAAGGCAGATGTCTTCTTTTCTTTCTCTCCATGGGAAGTTGCCTGGCACAGGTCTCCAAGAAACTGCATTCCACAATCCTAAACAGTTTTGGAGCAAATTTGGCAACAACTTTTTGGCCATGGTTGCTGGGGGCAGCTCCCATCTCTGGATCCAGAGCTGTCAGGACCAGGCCTGTGAGTTTCAGTGCCCAGCAAATCCATTTTTCTTTCTGTTGCAACACAGAAGCAACCCAGAACTGCAACACCAACACCAAAAAAGGCAAAGGAACTGACTGCAGGTTCAGAGCTGCCCCAGATGGAGCTGGCACCCCTCACCTGCTACCAGAACTGCTTTGTAAGCTCCTATCTTCGCATTTTTTGTTCCAGGGAAAGGTTCAGCTGAGCAGGGATTCTCTGCCATATTGTCTTTGTCTTCTGATCCATGGTCAGCTACGGAGGCCACCATTCTGGGGCGGGGCTTCTCTGCCTTCTTGTATTAATTTGTTCCCGGGAGTCCATGGGATTCAGCAACATTGTATTTAGTGTTTATTACTAGTGTTGCTTTTTTGTTTTTATAAAACTGATATTTTTTCACCTACATCTTCTGGCATTCTACTTATTGGTGAAAAGGAAGTGGTCAAAAGGGGGAGCTAACTACTTTTGGACTGTCCACCCTATAAAATTGTCTTAAGACAGTATATCTGCAAATGCTGCTACTGTCCACAAAATTAATGACTTTATGTTTTAGTGACTTTGTGAAATACAAGCTCTGTAATCATCCTGTTGCAACACCCCTTGCAAAAGACACAAAGGCAGTTGGCCCTTAATCTCTAAAAGCTCTAACAAATTACTATCATGATGTACCATAGTTGACTGAACTGGTTGTGGGCTTCCAAAGTTAGACAAGCGTCTAAGAAATGGGATAAGCAGTAGGCATAGAACTAAATGTAGTAAACCATAGATCTGTTTTGACTGTTGTAAGCTCTTGTAGAAATTAATTTCTTATCTCTGTGACTGTGCCAATAATGTCATGGCTGTTAATGCCAGAATTTAGTGTTGTTTGCCCATAACAAAGTACTCGAAGGCAGTCCACCCACTCAAACTCCACTGATACAGAATGTTTCTGAGCATCCCTATGGTTTAAGTGCTGGCAGCAAATGATCTAAAAAACACACAATCTTTAGCAAATCTGGAGTGACATGAATGAAAACTGGCAGTCTGTGTGGATGACTATGCCTGAAGTAGCAAATAATTTTTGATCATGTTATGGTGGGGTTTGGAAAAAATTTTTCTAAAGGCTCCTATCTGATTCAGTTTTCTAATGGGGCAGAGAGTTTGTCATTGAGGTAGTGAATGCAACTGTGTGGCTGTCAAGAACACATGGGAAGGGTTAAAAATAGTAATAAAAACATAAGTAGTGCTTTGTGATTTCATAATTTTGTCATAAACTATAGCCAATATTGAAATATTCAAGTTGGGTTGAGGATTAGGAATAAGCAATCTTAGGTAGTAGCATAGAAAGAAAAAGTGGTACAAATAAAAGGTATTTCGAGAATGAATTGAAGATTAAGCATGAAACATTTGCCATACCAGTGAGATGCTGTAATAATTAATTTTATTTCCTGCTTGGATTTTTTTATCCCCCGAGTTATTATAGTTGATATTTGTATATATCACTTAATTGCATTAGTTATCACAAAGAATAAGAAAGATCGAATGGTGAAAATGAACAGGATGCCCACAGAGTATTGGAAACCAAGGGATTGTGCTCAGGAGGTGAATACTGGTCCACGTCTGGAATGGCACCTTTCAAATTAGAAAAGCTAAATGACATTAAAATGGTTAATGTGTGTCCAAGTACTTTTAACAGGAAAGGTCACAGAATTAGGGACGTGTTACCAGAAAGCACAAAGGTAATGTAGAGCAGTGAAGCAAATAGGAGAGAGATCTTCCCGTCCATTTGAACACTCAACAGGCTATATCTGCTTTGAGAGAAATTAAAATAGTTTTCTTTTCTAAAAGGTATCATAAAATTGATAATTTTCAAAAGCAATGTGTATCTGGCATTGTCCTGGATCCTGTCCTCTGTTGTTAAAATGCATCAACATTCATCCTGAACAGAAACTCATTCTGTTGCATCTGCTACTGCAGTTGTCAGAGTTTGGGGATAACATGAGCCATTTTCTGGACACTGAAAAGCATTTCTCGACCTCCTAATTGCTAAATCCAGCAGAATGATGGGGGGTCCTTTCCTGGGCCTAACAACAAGGGTGGAGGGTGAGAACAATAACACAAGATGGGACACTTCTGTCCTGGACATCTAATTTACATCACTTTAGACAGAAGATGAGATCAGACCTTCCCTGCCACTACAGCACTGCTCATTTGAATTTGAAGTTAAAGGCATCTGATGTCTGCCAAAAGAAAGAGAAAATATTATGACCATATATTGGAACAACTTCAGTGTTTTTACCCAGCACTATAAAGGCAAAGTGAACATCTGTTATATCGAAACATTTGTTTTTAAAAAAGAAAATTTCACACAAACTCATACCATATACATGCATATAAGTGTAAACTTCAAGTCTTTTAACTGAAGGGAATTCACAAGGGATCAAAAGGAAAATATGGGTGAAACACATGTTTTTTGTCTCCTATCTTTGAGAAGTCCTTTGGAGCCTAGGAATTATGCAACATCCTTTTTTTCCACATGGGGGCCAGGGGTATGCAGAATGCTTTTTTACTTGGCCCTGAGTTAAACAATGTATAAGAAATCCCTGAAGGAAAAGTTTAAAGATTCTTTCTGTTCTTTTGTATCATTCTTAAGAGGGTAAGTGCTGTTTTAAAAGTAAACATTCCAATCACCCCAAAGATGTGTTTTCTGATTTTGTAGTGTGTGGCTTTAGGGGTTTTATTTAAAGAAATTCTACTATTATGTTGGTTGCACATCACCTTTTAAGCAGTGATTCAGACATCAAAATCTTTGTTTAAAGGGCGTAGTTCGTAGTTCGCATCACTGGGCCCAAATGATTTTTAGCACTCTTAGCTCTGAGAGGGCTAGCTGATGTCAGCATTGATATAAGCAGTTGTTATGCAGATCTCACGCCTTTTAGCTCTGGTATTTCGTGAAATTTCACAGCTTCTGACCCGATCCAATCCTGAAAAAACCCTCTTTTTTCCCTGGAATGCCTTTAAATATCAAACATCTGTAAATGCCCAAAATCCACATATAATTTAGCAGCAAGGAAGAAAAGGAAAAGGAAAGTGAAACCAGGGCTTTCAATATCTTGACAAACAAGTAACTGTTCAAACCTGGATGCTGTAGGCTATTACTTTTTCTCATATCTCCTACTTGTTCTCTGCTTTGTGTTCATCTGAAAGAGAGAAAAATAGATAATAGGCATAATTTTTTTTTTTTTTTTTTTTTTTTTCCCGTGCCCCCCATCTGCAATGCCTTCTCTCTTCGCTAGGCATATTCCATGCTGCAGATCTGGGTAATGAAATAGGGAGGAGGAAGAAGTGTGGGGTTAAAGAGTGGGGTTTCTCCCCTGAGCTCTCTAGGCTCACTTTACTACTGTCTGGAGGAGATATGCAGTGCTGATGGGCCTCAGTGATGGGTAAGAAGAGTCAGAGATCCAGCATTGCCTTCCTTTCTCAGCCTTTCTCAGGGTACTTTCATTAGTAGAAGAGACTAGAAGAGGCATCAAGAGCTACACTGTAAAGAATCAATTGGCTTCATGGCCAAAGGGGTTATTGGTGATCTTGCTCTTAGAAATGGGTTTGGGATTGTTCTATACTACAAGCAAACAATGGAGTAGAGTGTAGAGACAGAATGAAAAATTACTCTTAAAGTTGAGTTACCAGTGTTTTGCTTCAAACTGAGAGGGAATTTTAAGTTAGGTTCCAACAGAGTCTGTCTGTAGGTAATTTCTATTTCATATTTAAACACTTGGATAGTGGAGAGAAGAATGTGCTTACAAAATTTATATGTAAGAGCAAGCTGAGAGAGAGGGCTGTACTGTGAAGGGCAGAACTATCTTAACAAATTGTAATAATGGTCCACAATCAGCAGGATAAATTCACATAATAGATCTGGAAGATCCAGGCTAAAGAAGTCAGAACTCAGATACACAGAAACAAAACAAGGAATGACCGTCTGTCAGATATACATCAGAGGGAATCCATAACTTATGCTGAACAGCAAGAGTGAAATAATGTCATTTTGGGAAATATTTGCAGGAAGGTAATGAATGAAATAATATAACAAATTATTCTGGTAAGCTCAGCACTGGTGAGACCTCAGCTGGAATGCTATGTTTGCATCTTGCATGACTCTAAAAAGGTGGAGGTACAGAACAAATGGACAGATTCAGTCTGTATGGCTTCCCAAGGCCTCATCTACCCACACATTTCTGTGAAATAATAGCTGAAAGTTTTATCTTCTGTGTGCCAAATGTACCTTTCATATTGTACTTTTATAACTTTACCATTTTCACCAGGATTGCATGATTTAAGAAAGTCATTTGCCCATTGCAGGTGCATGAAAACAGAAGTCCTGATTTAATAGAAGTCTGTGTTGTTTTAATACTGACTTCATTAGACCAGAATTTGGCCTGAAATGTTTGTCAAAAAATAACACCTAGTTTTCAGTTTTGTGTTATCTTGTATTTTTGTTATTGCATTTATGGGAAATATAAGCTGTTCATAAATGTAATTATTGTTATCAGCATGAAGGAGTAAGATTCTTTGCTTATAGTCGTCTTGGTTTGAAAGACAGGTGTCCGCTAAGAAAAGCGGAAGCCTCTCTTTGAAATGGAGAATGTTATCCCCCTCCCTCCATATTATTATAATTTTGAAATTAAGGGGCACTCAGGTAAAGATATGGGGATAGGAACAACAGTTCTTTACTAGGAAAATTAAAATAGAAATACAGTTTTACAAAGAACAATCCCAAAACACCGACAGAGTCAGAATACAACCTGACACCCCTCAGAGTCAGGGTGCTGGTAGCAGTCCAATTAAAGGTGGCTACAGTCCTCTTGGAGTGACAGATGTGTTTCGGTTGCAGCAGTGGTCCTGGAGAAGGGTGCATTTTCCTCTGAAGGTGCAGTAATGGTGTGGAAAAGTCCGGTTTTTCCTCTGGAATCCAGTGGAAAAGAAAGCTGTTGTAGTGTTCCAAATCTCAATAGATTGGTAGGAAAGGCTTGGCTCCTCCCCCGGGCTGTAGCATTTCACAATGGGGAGATGTAATTTTATCAGTCATGCAGTGGAACTCAATGGCCCATTACCAGCCGATATCTTCCTGGAGGAACGACGGGTGGTGGGAAAGATAAAGATGATTGCTCCACTTGGTTTTCACAGATGGCTCATTAGCAGAGAATATCTTCCACGGAGATAAGGATCACTGCCCCACCTGGTATTGCAACCTAAGACAATAGGTTCAGTATGATTGCCTTTTAGCCCTAGCCATGTTCTCTGAGCCCTAAATTTCATCTCTTTAAGAAAAAATTATTCATAGTTACTTCTTGAGGTTTAATCCTGGTTTGTATGGATTTGAAGAAGGAGTATGCTAAGCATTTCTTATGATTGTGTAATTTGTTACAATTTTTATAACCGTTCTTTGTTTTTTCAAATGCATAGAAGGTGAAGTAAACTTGTGAGATTAGCTCTGCACTCAGCTGTTCAACAGCATCTGGTAAATTACAGATGTCAAGGAATTCTAACATGGTGACTTATATTTCTGAAGAAAAGGGCTGATAGAAGCCTTATTAAGTTCAACTGCAACGTTCTGCACCACGAGAGAAACAAATTCAGGCACACCCGTGGCTGGCTGGATGTCAGGCACCCACCAAATCCTCTCTATCACTCGTCTCCATAAGTGGACATGGAACAGAAAATATGATGAAGGTTCATGAGTTATGGACAGGGAGAGATCACCCACTAAGTACCATCACGGGCAAAACATATTCAACTTAGGGATGTTAACTGAATTTATTACTAACACAATCAGAGCAGGAGAACAGGACTAAAATAAATCTTAAAAGCACCTTGCCCCCCTCTCCCTCCTTCCCAGCTCTCCCTCCTCCCCCTCAGCAGTACAGGGAATGGGGTTTATGGTCAGTTCATCACATGTTATTCCTTCTACTGCTTGAGGGGAAAAGTCTTTTCTTTCTAAATATCAGGAAACACTTTTTACTGTGTGGGTGTCCGAGCACTGACACAGGTTGCCCAGAGACATTGTGGAGTCTTCATTCTTGGACATATATATTCAAAAGCCATCTGGACATGGCCCAGGGTGGCTTCTACAAGGGGGCCCTTTTGAGCGTGGAGGATGGACCAGGTAACCTCAAACCATTCTTTCCAACCTCAACCATTCTGAGTCCGTGTTTATGTGAACACATCAGAAATAGAAGTAAACTTCCTCTAAACACTGGTTGAAAGAGTAGGACACTACAGAGCCAAACAGTGTAAAATAGCAAGACCAATATAATAAAAGAAAAACAAGTTCGGTTTTGTACTTCTGTGAACAAATAATCTTGTGTGAAATTATTACATTGTAAGAATATTCAACTTATCAGTAATTTTGTTGGGACATGTCTCACAAAGTTTTCATCTCCTAGATGACTTTACTGTCCTTGCTTCTTTTACATAAGGTCCAGTTGAATCACTTTTTTTTTTTTTTCCTGAGCTTTACTCTGAAACTTATACTGGTCCTTTCCAAATATATCTCTTTTTTATATTTAAATCTAAAAAAGGAACTAATTGTGTCCCTTTCATAGTAAGTATTCATGCTGTACTATATTTGGAAAGATTAAATACTTAGTTATTTCTTGCTATTTACTTTGCCAAATTCCTTTAAAGAATGTTTTACTTTAATTTGATAGAAAGTCTCCTAAAAATAAGAGCGTATGTCCACCTTTGTAGCTGGTATAATGTGGAATAGTTTGATTATAGTTTTGTTTGTCATATGTAGCGTTGACTGTAAGGCAGACTATTCATTGCATTAGACTACCTGCTCTCTTGTAATGTTCATTTAACATGTACCATAAGATTTTTAAAAAATATTATTAATTTTGAACAATTTAACCATATCAATTTTTGATTGGGGAGTTTTGTAAACTGTTTCATCCTCCTACAAAAGTAGGAGGCGTTTCTTTATCTTTGTAGGGTTATCTACTTAGAAATTCAAAGGTAAAGAATTCTTTAAGGCTTGAAACTGTTTTACTGTGTGTTCTTGTGAATAGAAGTCCCAGTCCATAAATATAGTCGTCCTGGAGATTTTATTTTCCCTCTTTCACCACTTGAAGTTAACATTGTACACCAGGCTACATAGTGAGTTTGTATTTTTAGCTCAGAGCAAATTTATCCTTTCTGTTTCTTTACAGACTCTTCTTTTCAAAGTTATCCTTAAGGGATCACTTAGTAGAGCTTTAATGTTAAAAGCTTTGTTCCAAGCAGAACTTACACACCTGAAAAGCAAACTGTAAATGTAAAAGTTCTGTTAAGTCTGGTGGGTAACTTCAGAGGCTAGACTAAGTGGAGCATTTAGAACATGAACTACAAATTAGCCTTTTATCATTCTCACTCATGCTGCTCACAAGTTCCTCTTGGTCTTCTCTGGCACCTCCCTCAGAGATCCTTGGGTTTTTCTGAAGGTTTATCTAGAGATCATAGGAACTTGTGAGTGGAGAAGATGTCAGCATTCCTAGATTAGTTGCCCATTGCTCTCTGGTACAGAGCTGTATTTTGGATTTAGGATGAGAATAACGTTGATAAGACACTGATGTTGTTAAGTTATTAAACTGTTCTTATCTCAACACACAACTTTTGTCTTTTTCTTCTGATTTTCACTCTGTCATACCAGGGGAGGGAAGCAGGAAGTGAGCAATGTACTTAGGTACTGGATAGGGTTAAACTAAGGCAGTAGATGTCTTCTGCTCCATGAGGAAGAAGTCTGTGCTGCTGCAACTGCACCACTATAGGTAGTTCAAACCTCAGGCTACTGGTAAACATGACCATCATAGTTCTGTGCAGAGCTGTCTTTTGTGCATATGTAGTTAGCCACACTGTAAATCAAATCTCTCCACCTAAAAACAGAGGTGTTTAAAATAATTATGTTTCTGGAATATGTGGCTATTTGGTATTTTCCATTTGCTCAATAACTGCCCACAGTTGGGTGTGTCCATGATCTGAAGAATTTGTCTGTTAACTGGGAGATCATAAAATGAGGAAGCAGTAGAATGAAGTTCGTTTATATATGATATAAAAATAGCATTAAAGTATGCATTTTAATGTGTAGGATGACATTTTTTTCCATAGCTCATGGAGATATATTAGTGAAATAGATAGAATTTTAATGTTGAATTTGCAGTTCACTTTTTCAGATAAATGTAAAATCTTCATACAGCGATGCTTCTTTCTTATCCTTTATGTGTGCAATTTGCTGCATTTTGAAACTCATATTTATCATAGAACTGAATGCATACTAAAATAGATCAGAATGTATCTGCATTCATTCATCTCTGCAATGTTTTCTTGTTCAGCTCCACACATCCCTTTCTACCTCTAATGCCATAATACCTTGCTTTACTATTTATTCACCCTTTGTACCTAATCTTTGTCTCATAAATCATTTTGACAATGAGCTAAATTCAAAATATACTCTAGATTAACATGGAATAATGTTTTACCTCTTGGGTGCTGTTAAAAAGTACATAAAAATATACAGATCTTAATTTTGTCATTTTAATTGCTTTCTTTCCTGTGACCTTTCTCACCACAGCTCTTACTTATTTTCCTAAATGGCTTATTGTTATTTCACTTGATTCCCAGGTTTATTTCTCTTGTCTTGATCCAGCCAACTACTCTTAGCTTTCTACATCTGTGCTAATCTTAATTTGTTCCTTGGTTCCTTCAGCCCTTCCAAATGCTTTTCCAGGCTATTCAAAATGACATGCGTGTTTTGACTTCCTTAAATTTGTGGGTGTTAGCAAGTCACTTCATTTGAAAAATTGTATGTGTTTCTTCATTGGCTCATATATTCAAAAGCAAAATGCTTCTCTTCACTCTTGACACCAATTCACATGTAGTTTACATAAAAATTTGTCTCAAAGCAAAAAAAAAAAAAAAAAAAAAAAGCTTCACAAAGTAAAGTTTTAAGCGTGTTGTATGTACAATTATAATCTGAACAACTGTTAATACAATGTTTTTCAACCCGTAGGAGTGAGTCCTCTTTCAAGCAATTTCTTTGACATAAATTAAAACAGAAATTTAATTCTTATTGCAGTAATGATTTACTGCTTCTGATGTTCTGGGTGAATATAGATAATATACTCCTACATAGAGCAGAATGTTCATATATATATATATCTCCATGCTTCCATTTTGCATATTATTTGCAGCAGCTGAGCTTCTGTGCTTCTGATGTACAATTTGTTTGATTGCTGGGGCAAATTGCTTGCTCTTTCTCTCTTCACTTGTGAAATATAGATATCATTTCTATTTGCAATACTGTAAGAATTTATGTTAGTAAACCAAGGATAAATGTTTATCTATTGGCCTGATAATCATCTAATTTATACCAATTGAATTCCACTGAAAATTGCTAGTCCCAGTACTTGATAATTTTTTAATTCCTTGAAAAAAAACCCTATTTCTATAATCCTTAGAAAACCCAACAGATTAAATTCATTAAGATATGGTAAGTGATTAAGAGTCTTATTGATTTACTGTACTTTCCTTTTTCTGGTGGTATCTATTAGTTTACTTATATTGCTGTAATATCAGGAAAGCACCACTATTTTGTAGTACAAATGCATAATAAAAGTATGATCTTTTGCAAAAAAGAGATCAAAGTCTCAGCATTGGTTCAGAGTTCCAGCTGTGGCTGTCAAAGCAGAAAAATTTTAAAATGCAGTATGAGAATAAATCTCTAGCATCTAGCTTAAAGTGTAGAGTAATATCAGACAATATAGCCAAACTGCAGCACACCTGAAAATGTAAATAATTCTTATTAATCTCCTATTGTACTGAAAATTCCTGAAGTTAGTCATACCAAAAATAGATAGTTGTTCACTATATCCCAACTGACCTGTTACTCTCTTTTGCTTAGGCAAAGATCAATCTCTGGTTTGTTCAAGGAAATGTAATTTGTATAATTATAACTCTTGGCATAACTGGATAACGTAAAACTATATAATCAATTTCTCATCCTCATGGATATGTCCTGAAAGAGATTTAATTGTGTTGCTGTACTTCAGCCTAATGTTATAACAATATTTAATAGTTCTTTAGTATCTTTCATTGTCTTAAGATTATAAGTATTGCAAAGTTGCACAAAAAAATTACACAAAGCTTAGCTCATGTTGTAAGAGCAATTGCCTTTAGCCATCTCATGTGTGCACTATGATATAATTTTTAATATTTTGGTTGTTAATTCAGCCCTCTGTTTTTACTGAGTGTACATCAGTCTGTCAGCTTGCTTTTGAGGATAAGTTTGTAACCTAACTATGAACACAATCTTACACCTTTCATAAGTCTCAGCTGTGTTACCCCAGGTTTGCAACGTGAAACCTTTCAGATGCCAAGTGTCACAGAACAACCAGCCGTGATGTTGATTGATACACAAATTAACAGTGGAAAGGATACCTGCAACAAGTTGAAATAAAGCATCACAGATAGTACTAATCCTGGCATTTTAAACGTTGTAAAATACCTTTTTCTTTTGTATTGAAGACATTTTACTTTTTTCTTTTTTAATGTTACATTGTCTGGCTTTATCCATGCATATTGAATAAAAACAAATGCCATTGCTGATATCTACAGAGGCCATCAGCAAAGCAGTAACTTCTTTGCTAATTGTAGAAACTTCTGCCAACTCAAGCTGGCAATCCTCTGCTCAATCTCCTTGTCAGCAGAATAGTGATCATCCATTAGATTGGCCATTTCTAGCCTTGTTTCAAAGACAGTTTATAACCTCAGGGCAACAGAGACCTCAGCAGTTTTGTCTCACCTTAAAATCCCCCAGGACTTTCCTTACTTTTTCTTCCTCAGTCGCAGACCTCACTGCCTGTCCTCCTGCAGGGATGGTGCAGGGTGGATAACCTCCGTTCTGTTCTTCAACACTTGTGCTAAGTCAGCATCCCAGCTGCTTGCCAGAAATCCAATGAGTCATTTTCAGCATCACCATCTACTCCCTTCTCCCAAATCTGCAGATATATTTGCGCTACCCTCCGCAGTGCAGTGGTTTCATAAATCACCTACTTATTCGTGTATATGCACAGGTATTGCAAGTATCCCAAAGGCAGCAGCTCAGACAGCTTAATTTTTCTTACCAAGCTGGTCTGCTTCTGTTGCCTGGTTATACATTTGGCTGCACCTGTTTAAAGTATCCTGAAAGAATATGTGTATCCAGTTCTATGGTGACAACCACCGTCAATGATTTTGTACCTCACATAGACTCTTTGATCTAGGAAAAAATACATGCTTTAAAACCAAATGCTTGTTTAGTGAAGGGAAACACTGTGTGTGTCTTTTGATATTCTGCATCTGAAGTCATCACTGCTTACAGTACATGGCAGGTTTTGAAAAACAAAGCTGCTGTGGCTTTCTGTGCTATTGCCTACTGGGATTGCAGATATTATGAAGTTATCCTTGGAGCAATTAAAGCAGTTGCACTAAAGGAAAAACATTTGAATACCTGTTTTACAATTCTGCACAAATATAGCCTATAGTTTTACATAGAAGAGACTATATGGCTCCACTAATCCACACTGATAGTGACAAATATGCAAAGTTATGAGAAATTATTCCGAAAATTTCTGAAGTAAAAAAAAAATTCTGAAGGTAAAAGAAGATGACAGAGAAACACTGTCCTTTCACAAGAAAACTTAAAACTGGAGATACCGTGTCCAGAAATTAAGTAAAGACTAAGCAAGACAGGAGAGTGTTAAGAAAATAGGAACTTTGATAGCTTGGAGGAGCTCAGTCTTTCAGTTTGAAGTGAATACATCGCTGTGGCATAAGACTGAGTTGCCCAGAGATTTCCACTAGAATAAGCAGCAGTATGATAATTAATACATTGTGGTGATATCTGGATTTCCAAAATATGTTTCAGAGCTTTTTACAGCACTCTTGTAACAGTCACAGCTTCTGTTTTTCTGTGCATGCTGATATTGATAGGAAAGATGGGTGCTACAAACAATTCCATGGATAAGGGTCTTTAGGAGAAGTGGGTGTTAATGTATTTGAAATGGGTGTTAATGTCTTTACCAGCCTCAAGCCCCACAAGTTTGTTAAGGAGCCCAGCCAGTTTGACCCCCGAACTTTAGGGTAATGGTCAAATGGGTCAGCACAAAGTCTATTGCAGGACCGACATGGCCTGAATTTCCAAATTCTGGAGGAAAACCTCATCTTCAAGGGGGCAATATGTGACAGGCGATTCGGGAAACCTGTACCTTTCTACTACCTAAGCCAATAGAAAAAGGAAAGAACAACATGTGAGCGGGATTTCAGGGTAAAAGGAGACTCCTCCAAAACCTCGAGAAAAAGCACTATGGGGGTACGCCCCAGTTGACACTCTTCTTTTATTCGAATAAAGCTGCGGGACTCCTCTGTCTCCTTTGCGGACACTGACTTTTCGTGGAGTGAATTTCCACACGATATGTACATAGACCTGACATTAGTCTATGCCTAATGCAGGTCACACCACATATATTATCCCATAATTTGCAGATTTATTATTCTTCATCTTGAAATTATTTTTTGTTGCTATTACTCCCAATGAAAAGCTGTTCAGAGCATCCAAAGATTAAAAATATTTTTCTGATTGCTAGGTAAAATGTACTCGTAATCCATTTATACTATATTACATTTCATATAAAAACCACTGTCCTTTAGACTGGGTCTCTTTCTCCAAAATGTCATTTACTATCTGATTTCTGTATAGTCATTTTCTCATTTTTGCGGACAAAGGTAAACTGCACTCTTTCAGTCACATGCCAGAGAAGGGTTCTGCGCTCTCTTTTGTCAACCAGGTAGCTGTGGCCCAATGTGAATTCATCTCTTCTGAAGAGTGCACAGAGGGTACACAGCATCTGAAATGAGAATTCATCATTTTAAAAATAGCAGTATTCGGTATTTACCAGAAACACCTCTCTTTTACATTCTTTGTGATACTTGCCTTTTTCAGAGCTATGCACATTTTGCCTCATAGTTTGAGTGGCTGACAGTTTTCTGTGATTGTCTTTTTTTTTCACCTGTTGGGTATCAAGGGAAATATTTCACATCAATATTTTGAAAGATCATGAAATATGTGTGCAGAAGCACTTAGCAAAGGGAGGAACATTCATGTTGTCCCCCTCCAGTGCCCCTCAGGTGCTAAACACACTGTTTAGTGCATCATTTAAGTTCATCCAAGACTGGTTGTTGTCTGTAAGCTCTGGCAGAAAGGAGACTTATCTTTGCTACTTCTTTAGCTACAATACACATTTTTACCAAGCTCTGTCTTTAAAATTTAGAAAGATCATTTCCACATTGTGGAAATTTTCATTATAAGCATAAGGGCAAAATTACTTCTGAAATTATGTTTCTGAACAGATTCTGAAATTATTTTAAAATTTTTATTTTTACCTACTACTCTGAAGAAAAACTGTGCAAAGGAAAATAGATTTAATGGAAGTGTTTAAATTCCTGTAATTGTGGAAAACACAGGGAACTTTTCTTTATCCTCCCAAAAAAATCTGAATTTAGCCGCATGATTAGGTGTAATAAAATGAAAAGTTGCAGTATCAAAAGAGATATATCCAAGGAGTATGATATTTTAGTCCTAATCTGAAATAACATAGGATGTAGCAATGAAATATGATAAAAAATCAGTAAGGTCAGAGCTTGATTATGCATTTGCATGTCAGTGCATCTCTTTTTAATATAGGCAGCTTTTCTCTTATTATCTAGAGATATGT